>NC_064424.1:35703214-36347500 GCF_023375975.1 Astyanax mexicanus | reverse complement strand
ATCTAAAACCCCCACTCTGAACAAATTCATCTTAAACCCCCACTCTGAACGAGTTCATCTCAAACCCCCACTCTGAACTAGTTCATCTTAAACCCCCACTCTGAACGAGTTCATCTCAAACCCCCACTCTGAACTAGTTCATCTCAAACCCCACTCTGAATGAGTTCATCTCAAACCCCCACTCTGAATGAGTTCATCTCAAACCCCCACTCTGAATGAGTTCATCTCAAACCCCCACTCTGAATGAGTTCATCTCAAACCCCCACTCTGAATGAGTTCATCTCAAACCCCCACTCTGAATGAGTTTTGCTCAAACCTCCACTCTACAGCTAATCAGAGGAAATACTTTATATAAAAAGAACACTTGTTCATAACAACACATATAATGTGGACATACTGAAAGACTCATTAACACCGACTGTATTCAAAGAAACTCAGCAATGTACACTGTTTTACTACATTCTACCTTTAAAAGAAAAAAAAAAACATAAACATAAACAGAACTATGAATAAACACATTAATACACAGTTCAGTCACACATGTGGGATTTGATGTAGTGTCCATTAAGATAAGTTCATTTTGGCACTTAAATGACATATTTCACACATATTCTAGAGCTAATACTTAGCTGACAGTACTGGGAAGTGAGTGCAGCCTATTCAACCAAACGGTGCCCAGCAAAAATCCACACTGAGGATTTCTATATAAATAGAAAATAAATAAATAGAACTCTAATTTAATCACTGTCCAAAAATCATAACATTCTTTGTTCTATTATTTCCAGTCAAAACAGCCGTTAAGTACAAGTTCTTCATATTTGAGGAGATATTTCTGAGAAGATCAAGCACAAACATTTTCTGATTAAAACTGTAAGATATGCTAGCCCACCAACATCACATTTCAGCGGAAATCAATCTTTAACATGATTTTCATAACCCATGATAATTATGAGCAAATTTTAACCTGCATAAAAAAGCTGTAGTAGCAGCACATTCTTAAACATTGCTAGTGCAGCACTCTCCCATACTTAGTTCCTCCAGTTAAACAGGACTAATTCACTGTCTAGACATAAATGTGCAGTTAGTCATTGTTTTTTTTTGCACTGACAATATTTTTAATATGCTCTGAAAAGTATACAGTGTATCACTTATCATGTATCAAGATAGAATAAAATATGTCATATTTCCCACCCCCACGTCCAGACCTCAACATCTTTGAATGTGTTTGAAAGATTTACCCAGTTAAATCCTAAGATTAAGGGATGAAGCCTAGTCATAGACTATGCGCCCTATTTTAGTAATCTTATAGGTGAAACATCAACTGTGCACAGTGCAGCTTGATTTAGGGCTTCAGTGTGTCTTTGCTATTGTAACAACGGGAAAAGAAATCTTTGTGCATCTCGAAACGTGCAAAAGGCATGTACCAACTAATGACAAAACAGACTCATCCATTTTCCATCTCATTTCTCTCCTCTCTCATCTCCAATGTCTGACTTTAATGGTTATATTTAATTTAAAATATTTTAAATTTAGATGTTGTAGCTTCTTATTGAATAGATGTGTCTGCTGTTTAGAAATGAAGAATTTGTATTTAACGGAATGGAACACAAATTATAGCTAGGGTAGGGGTTTCTTAATAAACATACTTTTATGTTTCATAATCTTTTTATTTGAATCAAATAAAATGATTGAATGGCCTACTCGCCTGACAACCTACCCAACTGAGCTGGATTTATAAAAAGGAGAGATGCAGAAAAAAAAAAAGATCATCTCCAGCTTTAAGTTGGTCTAAAAACAATCCAGAAAATGCCAGGAGAACATCTAGAAACATTCACTGACTCCATAAAGAAAATGAATGACCTAATGTAAGAATAAGCTGGGCTATGTTTGGCTCTTCCAGTGTTTCAGCACATGAGTCACTTCACAGAAGAGCTGTAAATATAGGGATGCTATAGAATCATCCACACGCTGAGGTTAAACCTGATAACTGACTCTATACTATCTACATCTATCAGTACAGCCTGGGGCATCACATGACCATGACCTTCCTGTTCCTAACTTCTGAGTACTGTGTGACGTATTGCTAGCAGAGGCCGGATATGACTTACGTAAGACTTACATAGATTAAAATGGAAAGCAGAGCCTGAAAAAACAAAACCTCGCTAAGAAAAGAAAGAGCCACTATCAGCCCTTCACTGATAACCTACTGAAGCTTCACAACTAACTCACAGAACTGTGGGGCTGAAACAAGGCAAATCTTTTTATTTTTGAAAATGAATGAAGTTAAAATTTGCTGGGTGAATGACCTGATACATTTCTAAATGCATTATTTATAGTTAAAAAAAAATAATGCATACAAATGCACACAATAATGGCAAATATACGGTGTATGGTACCGCTCATATATGTATGTATTTACTTTTCATAAAAACATTACTTAATTGTATTTATCTGACTTTTTAAGGTGTCAAAATGTCATGTGGTGCAACCCATAATAGATAAAAAAATATCTCATTTATGTGGTTGAAATATTATTCACTGATACAGTATGCTGAAGGTTGATTTTATTTTTAAAACATTATCAGTTTTATGTGATTTACAAAAAAAAAAAATAAAGCGAGTTTGACATTATATAAAATAAAAGCATGAGATGATTTACAATCACTTTGTAAAAACTACTGAGTAGTTGAAGTTACAAAAAAAATGTTAACACTAGAATGACTTAGAATGACTATCTTCTAAGCCATGCTCTTTGCTATCTTACACCTCGTCAACAGTCTATTTCCACGCCTTGCACCCACGCTGTTAAAATAGTGTAATAAACCTGAATAAATTTACACTGATGGGTGTGGTGGTCTGAAAACGAGGTGTGTTCAGATACATTTCTATGTATCTACGTTTCTATCTTGGCAGAAGAAAACACAAGTGCGCCACTGACCGATTTAACCCTGACAACAGTCAATAGTCACGTATCCATATCTCTCATCTTAGTTACGCTCAGTGATCGTACACCCCCCCTCCTTACATACACACGCAGACGCGTGCAAGTCCTTTTACATCAACAATAAACAGAATAAAGAATTTTTAAAAATGCTGTTCCCATAAATTACCTGCTGGCGGACCCTTACAGCGTGCTGAGATGTGTAAGTGCACCCGGCTCTTAAAGAAAATGCCAAGTGAAATGCTGATTGGTTAAATTTTACGTTATGTCTAAAATACACCCATGATTATTTAACAAAATTAGTTTGTGCCCTCACAATAGCAAAGACACTGACACGCCCTGAATCAAGCTGCATGATCTGCAGTTTATTTCTCACCTATAGATCGCTAAAATAGGGCCCTAAAGCTGTTAAGAACCGAATTACTTCAAGACAAACCATGGTCGCACCACATGACATTTTGTGAGGTCACAGCAATTGTAAAATCTGGCCTGATGAAAATCCATGTAATAAACTGATCTGCTGTGGATGTGAGTGGTTCTGGTTGGACAGTAATGGTGATACATTCTAAGGTAATGTAACTAAAAAAAAGTGAAAATCAGTCAGTTGAGTAATACCTGCATGATCCTGGTTGTGTTTACACAGTGTTTGTTCCGCTAAGGCTGATGAATCTGTTTGCTTTGTAGTTCCACTTACTTTCTTATTATGCATAACTTAGTAAAAGACACAAAAAAACATGAAACAAAATATTATTTAGTATATAGTATTCAGAGAGCAGAGTCTTGCTATGGATATGTGCATAATGATAAATATTGTCATACTACCCACCCTTAATCCAGACCTCAATATCATTAAATGTGCTTAAAAGGTCTTCACTGTTGTGAAGCCCAAAATGCTCTAACTTTCACAAATTAACTTTAAAGGTCTGGAAAGATCACTAAAAAAAAGAGTCATTTGGAGGAATTGAGGCTGTAAAGAAGGTAAAATTGGATATTAGACTAGAATATTGCAGATTTTGTTGAATAGGTTCTTCAGTAATACTTTACTTGGATAGCCCCTTGTTGATGCCTCATAGATGGTCAATTGACGTTAACTAAATGTCCATTAAATGGAAGTGAATTCTTAGTTGAATGTATATTAGCATATGTTTTGCATTATAAGGTGCACTTAAAGGCCTTTTTTCAAAAATCTTATAATAATCCAGTCAGGTATTAAGGAGCAGTAAAGCCACTCTGCTAAAGTGCAGAGTTATACAGGAGCTTCAGTTTAGTTCTCCAGCATCGAGACTGGAGCAGTATTAGCATTAGCCGCTAACCACACAAAGCTCTAGCTCTTTTGCCATATAGAGGTGAGTATTATCATCCTGTAGCCTGCTGCTAACGCAGGCTAGCACTACCGGAGCAGCATTAGCTTTACCTGCTAACCACGCTAAGCACTAGCTTTTTCGCCGTTCAGAGGTGAGTAAATTAGCCTGTAGTCTGCATGTTCACCATGTTAAAACAAGCTACGAGGGACGAAACACTATCTAATATAATCCTGGGTTACCAGAACACTTAGGGTTTCTCAGTATAGACGCTAATCGTGGATAGCCTTAGGGAAAATCCGCAAATCTAAGCTTACTGTAAATAAACAGAAGTGCCTTACTCACCCAAACACACAGTTTTAAGGACAGAAATCTGTGTAGATTAACATCCAGCAGTTTTGTTGACTTTGCTTAGCTTTGCTTTACAGATCTTGACACCTGCTGAATTAGAAGGGAAACATGGCGACGTCCCTATTTCTTACTAGTGTCCCATAATGTGCCTTATAATTCAGTGCACCTTAAGTATGTATGTAGCCCCACATTCAAACCTTAAGAATTAAAAGTGTAGGAGGTTATACAGTTATGTTTTAGGCTAACAGTAGGTTTAGGAGTAGGTTTTAGGGTAAATTACACTGAGAATTGTTTACATTCAGCAGTTAGTTGAGCATCCAAGAGGTATCTATAATGGACCATCCAAATAAAGTGATACTGAAGCTTCAGCTTTTTTCTGAAGCCTAAAAATTAAGAACTTATAATATATTATAAACTAATATATGTGCATAGTGCCATTGTCTGAACAAAACCTTTTAAAATAAATTTTAAATTACCAGCTGCCTTTTACACCCTATCCAAAATGTTATTTATTTATTAATTTTCTCCTCAATTATTTAGAGACAAGTGAAAAAATTTCTTATAGAAATTTCTGATAGAAATTGTTGACTGTTGGCTTTAGAAATTTTTACATAAATTGTATAATTGTACTATTACCATTATTGTGAACAAGATTGAGCTAATCAGATAACTGAATAATTGTAATATTAACTTTAATTTTAAATACTGTAGCATGTAAATGGAAGCTGGTGTTTTTACAGTCTTTCAAATAATTCAATAATTTTCAAAAATACTGATGATACTATATATATATTCATGTCTTCAGGATTTGTGCTAAAATGAGCAAAAACATCCCAATAATAAACCTCTAGTGTGTATTGTGACTGTCTGTTGGTAATTATAGATACATAAAATTTTCAAAGAGGAAAATGCAGACTGTTTTGAAAAGTACAGAACATGAGAACTTTACTTTATTATTATTATTATAGTTTTTGGTGTTTTTTCACCAGTAACTGTACAACATAGCCCATAAAACAAATGAGGAAACGGTCAGACATCTGAAGGTAGTGGAGTGAATAAATTACGTACAGTCTCGTGTGTGTGAGTTTATGAATATGCGAATATGCATTAGCGCTTCTTTGTGGATTGTATTCACTGAGCCACTTGAGATAAGCCGAGCTTTTTCCAGACGAAGAAGAAAGAATGTTCTCTATTTGTTCTTTTTCTTTTTTAAAAATCATATTTAACTGGTGTTGTTTTTTATTTTAGATTTTTTTTTTTTTTCATATTTTTATCCATAACCATCAACAGAAGACCTTTAAATATATGGTTTTGTTTTTGGCCTGAAAAGGTGCATGCAATAGATGTAAATCACTACATTGTACAGTATTAAATTATTTACATCCTCTGTACAGATGACCATAGATCTGACCAGCCGTGACAACACATGAGGGTCAACAGAGAGCGGAAAACTTCAAATACTTAAAATTTCACGTTCAGTATTTTTTGTGTGTAACTCTAAAATGACAAGACAACTCAAATGGATCGATACACTGCTTTAAAATAAATAAATAAATAAATGAATAAATAAATAAAAACAACTCTGTGAGTGCTGGGCTTTACGGTGTTGCCCAAAGTGCCGTTCTGCTCTATGTGGTGCTGATCACACCACGTCTTGTTGTCCGAGGGGATTCTGGGAAATGTAGTCATGCAGCTCGATTTGAGCCCCGCCCCTCCCTGCAATATATTTGTACATTTTTCATAGAACATATTTTTCAGAGAATCCCAGATGTGCTATAAGTTTTAGGTTCCTCTTATTTTTTAAACCCTTTAACCTATTTTGCTACAACGTTTGCTTTGTACACAACACACACACACACACACACATATGCAAACACACACACACACTAAAATAAAATCATACCAATTAAACAAAAGCGACTCACAAGACGTACCGAAAGAAGCTGTTTTAACTTTTTAAGTATTCGCTCGTCCAAAGAAACACACAAATGAGCGTCGCTTGAGTGCCGAACGCCCCCAGATAAGTAAGTCGACGAATAAATAAATAAATAAATAAATTAGTAAATCAATAAATAAGGCCAGCTAATATGGACACGGTGCAGGCGGGACGGGAGCAGGTGGGGTCTATTTTAGAGATACAGATAGGACACCCAGTAGACGAGGTTGAAGAGACCGAACGCCGTGGGGAAGAAGATGCGGGCGTATGAGTCTATCTTGGCGACGCGGATGTGCAGGCGCCCGTGGCGCCACGCCCCAGAACGGCAGTCCTCGAAGCAGCAGAAGAAGCTGGTGCAGTCCTTCCCGTCCAAACACTCGTAGCCGTACTCTTCGTCGCGCTCCTGCATGTGCGTGGCATTGTTCATCTGGATGGCCGTGGCCGAACGGGGGCGGATGTCCACCGTGGGGGCTTGCTATAGGGACAAAAAGGCAGGGTTAGTCAAGGGGTATGAGGAATGTATCCTATACAATGAACTGAACTGGGGGCAGCGTTTAAAGAGCCCATATCCTACACTTTCACCCCCCTGTTATTAAGAATTTTCATCACGATGTGCACAAATCATTTATATAAATATATATAAACTGCTGTAGGCTGAATGTGTGGAATAAACTGCTGTAGGCTGATAGGCTAAATGGGTGGAGCTAAATTGCTGTAGGCTGAATAGGGGGGTCTAAACTGCTGTAGGATGAAAAGGTGGGTCTAAACTGTTGTAGGATGAATGGGTGGGGCTAAACTTCTGTAGGCTGAATAGGGGGGATCTAAACTGTTGTAGGATGAATGGGTGGAGCTAAACTGCTGTAGGCTGAATGGGTGGAGCTAAACTGATATAGGATGAATAGGTGGGTCTAAACTGCTGTAGGCTGAATGGGTGGAGCTAAACTGCTGTAGGCTGAATGGGTGGAGCTAAACTGCTGTAGGCTGAATGGGTGGAGCTAAACTGCTGTAGGCTGAATGGGTGGAGCTAAACTGCTGTAGGCTGAATGGGTGGAGCTAAACTGCTATAGGATGAATGGGTGGGTCTAAACTGCTGTAGGCTGAATGGGTGGAGCTAAACTGCTATAGGATGAATAGGTGGGTCTAAACTGCTGTAGGCTGAATGGGTGGAGCTAAACTGCTGTAGGCTGAATGGGTGGAGCTAAACTGCTGTAGGCTGAATGGGTGGAGCTAAATGGTAGTAGGCTGAATGGACTAGAGCTTAACTGCTGTAGGCTAATTAGGGGGGGGTCTAAACTACTGTAGGATGAATGCGTGGGGTAGCCTAATTTATATATCTGGACTGTTTGGGGTAGGAAATGTATGCTTTGTATGTTCTAAAGTTTAACATTTAGACCTTATTTATTTTTTATTTCTTAACTTTTCATGATATGGGCTCATTAAACCCAAAGGTTTATTTTGTCAATGAAGCATATTTTACAACATGATATACAGCAGTATCATGTTTAATTGTCAAAAAACTGCTTAAAACTACAAGCAGAATGGGATGCAAACTACTTGTTTTCTGTGCAAACCGTAAACAAAAATCATCAGACAAACCTTTGCATTCAGCTGTGTGCTCTTTTTTTATACCCTTATTAGTAGTGTACGTGTTAAGCTAGTGCTGGGCAACCCCTGACAAACAGGTTAAAAGTTTAATTAAAGTTATAATTAAAGATCCTGTATGTATATGAAGGGTATCCCTGTTCAGCTGTCTCGTTCTTTTTTATGTTTCTATAATATGAACAGAGAAGGGGCTTTACAGAACATTCCCTCAGACGACCTAAGACTTTGCACAGTGCTGTTGCACAGATCCTTGCTCTGGCAGTTCATATTTAAGCACAAGACAAAAGAGTCATTTGCGTAATAAATCCAGTCATTGCGCGCGGTTAAATCGGCTTTAATGAGCTGCAGTAGTTTAACCTCGCTCCTCCTGAAGACCCTCGTTCAGTCCTTCACACTAATTGAGTGACGGGACTGCGCCCGACTGCCTGCGCTGTACTGCGGACGAGGGCCTGCATTGACATTTAAATTAGACACTCTGGGCTCCCGTTATCAATCAGCTGCACGCTGGCGCTGCCCGGGCTCCTGAAGGTGCCGCCGCCTTTATACTGCACTAACGAACTGAAGCTTTCCCTGACACTGCAGTCCTCATTCAATCAGATCCGCACTGACCTTTACCACAAAGAGCCAGACCGTGTAGATGATGTTCTGTTCTTTAGAACTTTCAAACATCAACGATTTAGAGTGCGCCCCTAATTAGTAATTGCATAAAATTACTGTAATTGTGTTAGTGACTAGATAGCGTATAATGCATGTTAAGTATGCTCAAATATACACTATACATACTGAGAACCGGTCATTTTTTGAGTGTCACGCATACAACACAATTATATTGCTGATTGACCAAACTGGCCTTGACGGTCAACCAGAGTGATAAAGATTATCATAACGGTCAATCTCTTTGGTCAGCTAATCCATCAAAGTCAAATACACACCCTATGCCTGTCAACAGCTAAACTGGTTTACTAGTATAGAAAACCAGCTTCACCATCAAAGACTAAGGCTTAGGCCATTAGTTTAGGCCATCTAAAATCAGTTACCAACAAAAGAGTGTCTCAAACAGTGTTCATATCAGCAGGGATTTGTAGCCATTAATTGTCCACTACTAGTCACAATGTAGCTGAATAATCATTAATCTGTAATTTCAGAGTTGTACTAGTGATGCATTAATATCAATAGTATTGCTGTGTATTTAACTGATACCATGCTCATTGACTCGCACTCGTCATCACAAACAAGGCTCTGATACCAACATTCAATATTGCTGCGCTTATGAACAGACTACTCTTGTTTCCGGCAACTTCCGCTCATATTGGAATTATATTCAGTCCCAGATTCATTCAGAGCACATGAGTAGGCACGAGTAAGAGTCCCCACAAAGTTTCATTTGATTGGCTGATGTGGTCCTGACGTAACACGATAGTGCTGTGGTATTAAAAATATGTCCACAGAGTAAAAGTAATCTTTATTTTTTTATCCTAGCATCATTTTTATTTGCATAAGCATAGGTTTGTTTGGGGCTCCGAGTGGTTCAGCGGACTAAGTGGCCCTGCCACTATGATCAGGAGATCCTTGGTTCGAATCCCGGTCATGCAGCTCCCGAGAGAGCAAAATTAGCCAGGCTCTCTTAGGGAGGGTAGATGGTGCTCTCTCCCAACATCACTCCCAAGGAGTGTAGCAGCTGAATGGGTGGAATAATTGACCTAGCTAAATTTGGAAGAAAAGCGTGATAAAATAAAGTAAACATGTATGTTCGTTTGTAAAAAAAAAACTTGTACTCATACTCGTTTGAAAACAAAAGGTATCAATGCATTACTAGTTACTTTATATTTCATATAAAATGGGACAGCACTGTTGCACTAAATTGTTCAAAAAGCTGAAAATAAATGCTGTTAATTACTGTAACCTACAGTATTTTAAATCCTAAACAAAAATGATATAAAACTCAGTAAACAGACCATTTAACCCATTTCACATTTTGAATTTGTTGGTGTGACTGCATGCATTTTGCCCAGCACTAGTGCATTATGGGTGCTTTAGTGTCCCTTTGAAAAACGAGTTGAGTTTACAGATCAACTGCCTGGGGCTCTGACCAAGCTGGGTCACATGACTCGCTTCTCAAAGGGCGGTGCACAGGAAAAGAAAGCAAAAAGGAAGCAAAAGAGAACACTCGGGAACCGTTCCAGATAAACACTGCAGAACCACAGCTTTAACCGCATGAAATCAGACAACCTTCTTCATTATTCTTCCTTTACTTTCATTCTGAAACTACTCTGCTACATTCTGTCTCAAAGCTTAAAGGCTTTTGATAAAAAAAAAATCAGATTTTAAAATGTTCAGATTTACATTTTGTAAACTTTTTTATCTGAATCATTTCTGACTGAAAGTTTTTATTGAAATAAGAAAGAAACTGTGACCAAGTGTATATTGTAAATAAAAAAAAGCTTAGCCTGTTACTAAGTCATTTAGCTTTTTACTGAGTTCTTTGACATTAGCACAGCTAGCAAGTTAACTTGCAGTTCGTGGATTAGCTTGGGGCTCAGGTCTTTGGTTATGGTTAGCACATTAGCTCATATTTATCTCACAGAAACAGATTTATTGACAAAAAAACTGTTACTGTGTAAGATTAAAGTCAGTTCATAAGACTTGTGTTTGGGGCTTAGGTTTAGCTGGATGCGTTAGCCTGTTTTTAGCATGTTTGCTCACAACTAACATTATACCTTACAATGAGCATGTGCTTGGCTTCTCTAAGAACTCAACACTAAATAAATGTTTTAGTAATAATTATTAATAGTTTTCTTTAGCACTTAGTAAAAATATATTGCAGGGTATTGTATAAAACAATATATATTCAATTGAATGATTATGCTTAAGAAAATTTGAAATATTCTACCATATATACATCGTTAGGGTCAATATACAATTAAATGTATGAATTGTGACATACACTAAGGTAGTCAGAGCTACAGTCACACATGTGGGTGTTTATATATTAGTAATACTGGTAATAAATATACAGTTTAAAGCTAGTTTATAAGCTACTGTTTTATATTGAGCTCTATACTCTAACTCTAAGGGTTAACTCCTCCTCTTTTCCAAATTTCTGTCCTAGCACTTTCCTAACTTTCAGCTTAACTTTTTTCATCATTGATTTATTCTGAAATGATTCTTGAGCTGCTTCTGAAGGCTGAAGTGCTTAAGCTAAAACCCGACCAAGGACTCAGATTAGCATTAGATTTTACATCATTCAATTTGCATTCAGAACGTTAAATAGGTCGCTGGCGTGACCTCACCTTCCCTCGGGTTTCAGCCGTTCACTGCTTAACTGTAACGTTGTCTAATTATAGACCTGCCAACCCGGCTTTGTTGATGTTTTAATGATCACACTGGCTAAAGCTGTCAATCCCGGCCACAATGATGGCCATTTAATTGCTGTTAAGCCAGTTTAGGGTTGGGGGGCGGGGTTGTCTACTTCAGGCTGTTAAGGCTCTGCTGACTCTTTAAAAAGCGTCAGGTTAAAAGCCTCACACACACTCACACACTCCCACACTTATACACAGACACGCACACACACACCCGGGAAGACCAGTAGGCAGGGATAAAATAAATCTGTCACTCTTTAACTGATCCATCCATGCCCCGCCCACAAATGTGTTCTTTCATAGCAGCTGTTGCGAAGACAGCAAGAATCCCATTAAACTCAATGAAAAAGACTGACATTGACCACTCTCTTTTTATTCTTCAATGGTCAGGGCACCACAGGACCACCATACAGCAGGTGTTATTTGAGTGGTGGGTCATCCTCAGTACTGCATTGACACTGATGTGGTGGTGGTGTGTTAGCTTGTTCTGTTCTGGTACAAGTAGATCAGACACAGCAGTGCTGCTGGAGTGTTTAAACAATTGCTGTGGCAGAAATGGATTCCGATTCCCTCATTAATGTTGCACTATATAGGGAGGGACTATTTATTCCACTAAGTAGCGATGAAACACAAGTGAATTTGGACACTCCATCATTATAAACGTGCACTTGCTTTGGTCGCTTAAAAACAATTACGCGACAGGCTGTTTAAAACTCTGTTCACACACGAGCTGAGCTAATCCACACATTAATGAACTACATGGAGAAATGTGTGAAATTAACTGTATGAAAATTGTCTGGAGGAAATGCTGTGCGTTGACAGGTAGACAAAATAAGTGTAATAAGTGTTGTTTTGAGGGTTATTATGTATGAGTAATCACTTTTTACATTGCTTGCAAGTTTATTTGTATGTACTATTATTACTCTTCTGTTTGCTTTGGTTACTGTGTCCTTTCATACAACACATAAATAATAAAAAAATAATAAAAATGCAGATAAAATAATTTAAATTATTTTATCTGCAATTAATCAATTCAGTAGTGATAATTAGGATAAAATATTTTATATAAGGACATGTTGGAATAAACCCTGTAATGTTGTTGATATTCTGATTATCAGCTTTTTATTTTTTTTGGGCTGTTTTCTCTGCATTCTGGCGAAATGATGATTTTTTTTAGCTAGACAAAAATATAACAATGGAAACACAGTCCACTATGTCCACTCACTGTCCTCTCTCTCTATTAGACTCTCCCAGCTAGGTGCTGCAACATGTAGATGTACCAGCACAACACGTACACTAACACACCACCCCCACGCCAGTGTTACCACAGTATAAGAATGACCCCCCCACCCAAATAATAGCTGCTCTGTGGTGGTCTTGTGGGGTTCAGACCATTGAAAAACAGGGTAATAGGAGTATGAAAACGTATGAAGAGAAACAGAAGTGTACCATATGCTCAGTTGAGCTGAGAACAAAACAAGGAGGTGATCATAATGTTATGCTAGATCAGCGTATATAATAATAACACTCTAAATATAGGTATTATGATAAACCATGAGGAGGTGGAGCTACAGTCTCGCACTAGGGTTGAATAGGATGTTGCCAGCCTTGCTACAGTTGCTATGAAAAAAAGCATTTGTGGGCGGAGCTTGAACAGGAAAATCACCAGTAGTAACAGTAACAGTACAGATGCATACCGTACATGTGCAGCACCATAAGCATTGAACGAGGGTTGTTAAAGAAGTGAGTATATTTAGGAGTGTATTTCGTGTACTGTGAGTTAGTTTTCATTGCTGTCTATCAACACAAGGCGTCCTTCATTAACGTTAGCACGATGCTAAGGGCACTTGTGATTGATGGGTTAGGTTGAAAACAACAATGATGGGACAGGCACGAGAGCAGTGTGTGTGTGTGTGTGTGTGTGGCGCTAGCAGACACATGCAAGAGGGTTTCAACTCGTACACAAGCGATATACCTTTGAGGAAAAGAGCCGGAGGAGCTTTTGTCCACAGGAAACAAAGAACATGTGGAATTAAAGAAATAAAAAAGAAAAGAAAAGCAACAGCAACAAGAACCAACAACAACAAGAACAACAACAACAACAACAATGTCAACTACAAATGTACAAACAAAATAAGCAACAGAATGTCATAAAGAACAAATTGAGAGTGGGAAGAGATCAACTTACTTTAATACAGTACAACACGCACACGTAATACATTAACTACACACACAGGAGGAAGATGCATGACCAGATATGTTAGGACCAGGTTCTCTTCAGTCTTCATGTGCACTGGTTGTCACTTTTATTTGCAGAAAAGCAGGTCAACTAGATTCACTATTGCTTATGCTATCCTTTAAATATGCAGATTAATATAACGTTTACATTTACGTTTAACTGACTTTGCTATATATTGTGAGAATGAAGTGTTTCCTTCATTTTATGTACATGTAATTTGAATTGTAAAGCCAATGCGTATCAATATTCTTATTAAACAAAAGTTGAAACCTTAAAAAATATAATGTAAAATCAACCAATTAAGAATTTTCATTGATATATTGATATACTCTATATAAACATAAGTATTGGTGCACCCACTAATTTATTCAATCATCAATGGTATTACAAGAAGTTTATCCTGCTTTTGTTGGAGTACCTGTCTCTAGATTTTAGACTATTGCTGTGAGGATTTGATTGCATTCAGAGGAAAAAAGGAAAATTCTGAGGTTAGGTTTTTGTGATCTTATCACATCCAGAAGTATTGTCATCATTCCAGACAATATATTTTCCACTGCTGTAAAGCTCAATACACCAGCAGACACATTTTTGTTCAAAATGTATTTACCAAAATCAAACCACCAAATTACACTGAAGTTCATGTTACAGTGTGATAATCGTAGGTGGTGTTATATACAGGCTGACCCATATTCATGTGCATTATTAGTACTGTACCTTATGAAGGTAATAATTAAAATTACCAGAATGTCAGTCAGAATGATCCTTTGTTTTTGTAAAAGTTGCGCAGAACTTATTTCACATATACATCATCAGCAGACACATTTTAGTTCAAAATGTATTTATCAAAATTAAACAAACCACTAAATTACACTGAAGTTCACGTTTTGGAGAGTTCACATATTAATTCTAGTTTCTTGGCTGTACAGTGTGATAATCGTAGGTGGTGTTATATACAGGCTGACCCATATTCACGCTGCACTATTAGTACTGTACTCTACATTATGAAGGTAATAATTAAAACAGTTGGAATGTTAGTCAGAATGATCCTTTGTTTTTGTAAAAGTTACGCAGAACTTATTTCACAGCTCTGCTGGTGCCCAGTGGAGGAGGCACTGGTAGCGTTAGCACTGGGTCAGCAGTTGGGCAGCTTTAAAACTGATGAGAATTACTTTAGTATTAATACTTTAGTATTATTATTATCAATCTGGAAAGATATTAGGCTTTGTGGATTTTGCCTCATTATTTGTTTACTTAATACCAAGAAAATAACAAAATATTTGGTCCAAATGAAAATATATAAATGACTAAAATGAATTATGTACGAAACTGTCTATACTGTTGAGGGAAGGGCTTATACTAGTTTCTAAAGCAAAGCTCTGAGCATTACTCAGGTCAGGTCAGCACCATTATTCCAGAGAACACAGTTTAACTGCTCCACAGCTCTGTGCTGTTGTTGGTGCCAATAAATTTAGTTTTAGAGTCCTATTCTATTGGCAGTTCCTCTCTTCAAGGACTAGAGATACAGTACAACTACACTAAATTATGTACAAAGTTTTGTGGGATAATTTAGATTTATAAGATATTTATTTTTTTCAGTTCATTCCCCTTTTTCCTTAGGTGGTGCATTTACACAGACCAGCCACAATGATAAAATCACCTGCTTATTATTGTGAAACTCTGACCGACCAATGAATGGAAAATATTTTAGAAATATTTTAGAAACTGTCCAAATTGACCTGCAATAAAATACAGTATGATTGTGTATTTAAATTAAAAAGGTGTCAGTACAAACTTGTGGATAAAAGTAATGATAATATATTTAATTTAATTTGGTTATATAATAAAACTTCACTATATGTGATATTTTCACACAGACTGAAGTATGAACCTAGTCCTCTTTCCATGCAAATTACATCAGTAATAAACAATCACCACTCAACAGTTAAACAGATCATGATAGTACTGCCATCGTACACTTTACGAACACTTTACGAATAAAGCTGCAATATTTCTGAACTCTGTTCATGATAAAAAGTGCCTATAATAGATGTTGGCAGTTCTCGCATTGGACCTGAGCAGAGCGTCCACCAGTGCAGGAAAGCCAAACTGGTGGAAGCAGCTCGAGAACTTTTTCCCCAATTAATCTGCCCGAGTTTTAGACCCACCAATCAAATCAGAGGGTTTTTGGGACCCATTTAAGCGTCTAAAAGCGGAACGACCTCGTTTGCTAAGAACGACATCCTTCAGACTGAAGATACTGGGCGCCGTCTGAGGTGCCATCAAACCAGTCCAGTAATGGGACTGATGGTGGCATTACTACAAACGATAAAAGCAAGGATTAAGGGCAAGTCTCAATACCACATTACTCAGAGAGAGGGGCCGACTGGCCCCTAGCTTATTATACCCAATAGACTAAGCTTAACCCAGGAAGATGGCTGACTTCCATGTGGAAGCCCTGCCTGGCTGAAGAGACTGAGATGTAAAGATAGATCTACTCTGGATGTGTTAACCCATAGAATTCACAGTTACAGACAGTGAGATTAAAAATCATACTGTAATAATGCATTTACATATTTTGAATTTAAACCTCATTAAACACTGACATGCCAAAAAGTCATGGGACAGCAGTATGCAACTTCATTATGATCCTGATTTGTCATTTTAGGGGTCTACCTGACATTGGCCACACCTGTATAAGTTGTGAGGTGTTATCTTGTAAGTGATACATTATAGTGTTGTCACAATACCAAAATTATTATTTTCAAAACAATACTTAATAATTAAATAATTTAATATCGATACAGAATCAACCTCAGCAAAAACATAAGACATCAGAAAGGAATGGAATAACAGAAGATCAAACATGGAATTAAATTGTATTCGTTGTGATGATGTTTATTAGTCAGAACATAATTGTACGGAATTTCTTTGATAGTAAACTTTGTCTGTGAGCTGTCTAAGAGGAGAATCCCTCCTCACCAGAAAGTCATTGTTCAATGTTTTGATTCAGTCACCCACTGAAAAGCAGAGGGCGTCTAAAAGCTGCAAGACATTTAAACTTTAAAATCTGCTGATATTTTATGAATTATCATGTGATCTGTGTGGTGTTTGGACACTTTGAGGAATATGGGAACACGATGATTTGAGTGTAGAGTTCATTCATTGAGTGAATCGGTTTACAAATCGAGTGCAAATTGGAATCAATGATTCAAAACATTGTTTACACATTCTGTACTGGTACTAAATACCTTCAGGTATTGAATCGTTTTTAATCAGGGAGGAACCGAGGTTCTTTTGTAGTATTGGTATAATGTGCAACACTGGTATATCATAGAAGACATTAACACTTACACTGGACAATGATGCACTCTGGTAGAAATCACTCACTTCCACATTTAATGCAGGAGACCGCACACACATATCCTACAGGTCAGTGCAGCGTTCCTTAAATTACATTAAATACTATTAGTTCCTGTCCCATGATATTTGGCATTTAATTTTTTTTTCTTTAGAGATATTTTATTACATATGATCTGAATTTAGCCAAGAAGTTTACAATCTTGTTTAATGTAAATAAAAATAAGATTTGATTTGATTAGATAATGCTTATATTTACATGGTACAGCAGTATAGCAATGATAGTGCTGAACTTCTAAGGGTAAAACTGAATCACCCAGATCTGTCCATAAACCTAAACTAAATTAGGAATTTGTTTTGCATGAGTATTGAGACTTATAAGCCCATATAATAATTTTAATAAAATCACTTATTAGCTGGCTACAACATTAGAACAATACTCACAGGATTTTTCTTCTTCTTGTCTTTGTTTTTGCTGGGTTTGCGGTTGCTCACGAAGTAATGCAGCGTTCCGTATTCAATCAGAGCGGCGAAGACGAAGATGAAGCACACGGACACAAACAGGTCCATGGCCGTGACGTAGGAGACTTTAGGCAGGGACTTCCTGGCGATGGTACTCAGCGTGGTCATGGTCAGCACAGTGGTGATTCCTGGAGAAGGACGTGGTCTAGATTAGATTGGCATACAAGCTAATCATGTGGTTAATTAGCTCCCTATTATATCAATTTAACAGTTATTTCTTGCTTTAAAACAAAAGTTATCTTTTGGGGGTGCTATAATGATCAATACTGTTCATGTGATTTTCACACACATTCTGAGAGTCTTCAATATTAACCGCCAAAATATGACTTCAATAGGCACACTGTACACTAGATACATTGGATTTTCTTAACCCCTTAACAGACAAAAAAAAAATTCTGCCTTATATTACATGCCTATACCTTTAGAATTTCTGTTCAAACATTACATTAAAAGGTTTCATGTTTGATAAGAAACATTACTGAAAATCCTAATTGTAACTGTAATAAAAATATGAAAATATACTATATAAAATATACTTTCTAAGTAAATGTGCAAGTATCAAAACATAATTTATAAAATCAATAGAAATTTAATTCTAAACTTCATTCTAAAATCATTTATGTCTATTTTAAAATGTAAGAATTTGGGGTTCATTCTTGTTCTCTGATCTGAAAATTTTAAGTGGAGCATAGAATGGGCAGGCAGTTTCTCCAAGTGTCCTGTAGGAGCCTCCAAAGCCCTCAAAGTTTTCAGAATGTAAATAACTTTTTTACTGCAGAGAAAAGGCCAAGGCCTGCTATGGAGTTAAATAACTTTTTAAAACATTTAGTTATTGTTACTATATTGTAAGTTAATTTAATTAGTTTTTTTTTGTTATGTCAATTGCTTTTCACAATAATTCTATTGAATTATTGAATTCAGGTGCATAAAATATATTTTTGCTTTTTGACTTCTTTTTTCATTCCATTCAAGTGAAATATAGATTTAAAATTCTCAGAAAATTAGTTGGAGAAAGAAAAACGCTATAGAGTGAACAGTATAGAACACAGCCAGCACTGAGTAAGCAGCGCAGAAAATGATGCTTATTCTTACAGCCTACAACACAAAGGTCAGGCATTTAATGTAGATATACTACAGTATAACATAAAAGCTACAGTTGTACCAAAGTGAGTCGGCACTGTAAAAACAATCTATAGAATCTACTCAATAAATGTAAAAGCATTTTTTTTACTATTTATTAAAAAAAAAAAAAAAAAACGATTGTTGCTTCTTTATCTACTTCATATTTATTAGTCACATATTATTTATTATATTTTAATATGACCTGCTAACCACTACTTATTCAGAGAATGTTAAATTTACTTCTAAAAATCTACCCTGTTATACTCACTAAAACATGCACCAATAGCCTTCCTGTAGTCACAGTGTTTTATAATCGACAAGTTGAACTCGCCTTGAGCACAATCATTGAGTCAAGAGCCTGATATCATGTTCAAAAATGAAAGTGCTAGTTAGTTACCTAAGTAGCTTAAGCTATATGCAAACCATGCCCCTGTCAAATACAACAGGTAGTGAGCTAACTAGCTTATTTAAAGAAACCAACATTTTTACCATGAATCTGCAACCTGCTACCATCATTGTCAGCTGCTAGCTACTATTACTTTCTTATTATTAAGGCTGAGTAGCACTAACTAGCTAGCTAGTTAGCTAGCAAACCTAGCTAGGGTTAGCTAACTTTGTTTGCACTGTTAGCACTGGCTGCATGTGTTAATTATTAGCCTGCTACGAGAGCCTGCCTGTGCTAGAGGGGTACATTTCTCGTTATACACAAGCTACTACAGCTCTGGAAAAAATAAGATGCCACTTAAAAATGTGAGACAAAACTTTTTTTAGTTTTATTTAAGTTGATTTAATTCAAAGATCTGTTTGAAGGTATACACAAATGTTCACTTTAAAATATAAAAATATTAAATTTAAAGTCATTAAAGCTTTACCGTGCAGGGTTGTTAACACATAGCACACACAGTCAATGTATCATATTTGTGGTTTTGGATTTTTATTTATTTATTTATTTATTTATACTTGATTCTATTTAAGTTGAGTTCTGCATTTCACTGCAGATAATCAGTGTATCTTAAGGTTAATGCTGGGATGTGTGTGGGCCTCTACCTGGAATGATTAAAGAAGGATTAAAAATTATGTCACAGCCGTTAATCCTCTCCAGTGTACCATTACATTTTGTCTCCCCTGAAACATTTTAGGACAAAATGACTGAATGACAGAATGGTTTCACTTTTTTCAGTTTGGGAAAATGACTACTGGTCTTAAGAAATGCTTATTACAAAAATAAGGCATGCACTGAAATTGGAATTTTGCATAGTTACCACAGAGGTTTAAATTCATAATAAATAATGGACTAATAATGGACGGTCATGGCATTTGATTTTCAGCAATTTCTTTAAACTTCTGTAACATATCATAAAAATAAATAATGATATGATATTGTTTCTAAGAAATGATTATTTGACTCTTTGACTGTTCTCAACTGGACAGCAACACTGACAGATATTATGATCTGTTAAATGCATGTCAAGTGGTGAGGTCAGGTGACAAAACAAATCAAAGTTGTGAATTTTAGTAGCCAAAATACATCACATATCAATACCATATTGGTGTAAACAGCATAATATGCAAGAGGGCAAACTAGAACCGGTATAATTTCTCTCATACCGCCACACCACTAGAGGCGCTGCGGAGCGCTGTTTAGAGCAGCACCGCCGAAGAAACACACTCAGCCCTGCTGCTGTTTCTACTGTAGGAGTGTTTTTATCCCAGTAGAATAGAGCAGTAACTACAGACCTTTTAAATATATTAATACTATCAATAATCAATAATAATATATTGTAAATTGATATTAAACTTGTGTCTTACTTGTACAATAGATATTTTGAGAAATATCTCTTGAATATGTAAACAATGCCTATTTTAGGTCTATTTATAGTGTTTATGGAACTATTTAAAATATTTATTTTGTAAAGGGAGCCGTGTTAAATTTGTTGGCGTATCTCTTTTTAAGATTTTAAGGTCTATTGTTTAAATTCTTCAGTTTTTCTTTTCTAATAAAGTCTGATTTCTTTATACTTTATGTGTAATTTTGTGGGACAAAGTAAACCCAATACTATTCAAAGGCTTAATTTAAAGCCTTGGTGTTTTACATTTTATGTACTCCTAACAGTACAGTGAATCACAAACCTATATTAAATTTTATTTTACCAAAAATAATAAAAATAATGTGATATACCTTCAGAATCTTGAAAAATATTGTAATATGCATGTTCGGCCATACCGCCCAGCACTAGTTTGTACCCTACTGACCACAAGGGAAGCTGAAAGAACCTTCATTCACCTTGTAATGCCCCGTTATATCATTTAAAACAGTATGCAATTATTTAACACAGTATGACATTAATTAACTGAAACATTTTGCATAGTGTGACTTTAAAACTTAACTAGAAAAGGTAAAGTTCGTGAACGAACTTTAAGTTGGCTTGGAAAAGAACGCTAATAACGTTAAAAAGTTAAAATGGTTGCTAAACGCTAAATGCCAAAAACACGGAAATCTAAAAACGTTTGGCTAAACGTTGAAATCTAAAAATGTTTGGTTAAACGCTGAAAACTAAAAATGTTTGGTTAAACCCTGAAATCTAAAAACATTTGGATAAATGCTAAAATCTTGAAAGTGGTTGCTAGGCAGTTGCTAACGTCTTACAGGTGGTTGCTAAGCTGTTGCTAAGCGGTTGCTAGTTATTTGCTAATGTATTACACATGGTTGCTAAGTGGTTGCAAGGCGGTTGCTAAACAGTTGCTTACGTTTTCCTAGTGGTTGCTAAGGTGTTGCTAAGTGGTTGCTAGGCAGTTGCTATCGTTTCTAATGTGGTTGCTAAGCTGTTGCTAGGCTGTTTCTAACGTTTTCCTGGTGGTTGCTAAGGTGTTGCTAACTGGTTGCTAGGCAGTTGCTATAATTTCTAAAGTGGTTGCTAAGTGGTTGCTAGGCCGTTGCTAACGTTTTCCAGGTGGTTGCTAAGGTGTTGCTAAGTGGTTGCTAGGCAGTTGCTAACGTTTTCCAGGTGGTTGCTAAGGTGTTGCTAACTGGTTGCTAGGCAGTTGCTATAATTTCTAAAGTGGTTGCTAAGTGGTTGCTAGGCAGTTGCTAACGTTTTCCTAGTGGTTGCTAAGGTGTTGCTAAGTGGTTGCTAGGCAGTTGCTATCGTTTCTAAAGTGGTTGCTAAGCTGTTGCTAGGCTGTTTCTAACGTTTTACTGGTGGTTGCTAAGGTGTTGCTAACTGGTTGCTAGGCAGTTGCTATAATTTCTAAAGTGGTTGCTAGGTGGTTGCTAGGCAGTTGCTAACGTTTTCCAGGTGGTTGCAAAGGTGTTGCTAAGTGGTTGCTAGGCATTTGCTAACGTTTTCCAGGTGGTTGCTGAGGTGTTGCTAACTGGTTGCTAGGCAGTTGCTATAATTTCTAAAGTGGTTGCTAAGTGGTTGCTAGGCAGTTGCTAACGTTTTCCTAGTGGTTGCTAAGGTGTTGCTAAGTGGTTGCTAGGCAGTTGCTATCGTTTCTAAAGTGGTTGCTAAGCTGTTGCTAGGCTGTTTCTAACGTTTTCCTCGTGGTTGCTAAGGTGTTGCTAACTGGTTGCTAGGCAGTTGCCATCATTTCTAAAGTGGTTGCTAAGTGGTTGCTAGGCAGTTGCTAACGTTTTCCAGGTGGTTGCTAAGGTGGTTGCTAAGCAGTTAATAGGTGGTTGCAAAGCCCTGGCTGGGGTGCCGGGGTGTCCAAACTTTTGACTGATAGCTGCTCCATACAGCAGCTCCTCCATACACTCACAGTACTGGAGGAGCAGGGGAGAGAAGGGGTTCCGTGCGCAGAGCTGCTCGTGTGTGAGATGGAACTCTGGGCCCCCCATTCATTTCTATGGGAAAATTTCGTACGACAATTGTACGAAAACCGTACGTCGTATCACTTCGCAACCTGCTATTAATTTAAAGATCTCGATAAGATCTATAAGCTCGCCGAATTTGGTGTTCGTATCTCAAAAATTGTGGCAGTTACGGACGTTTAAAATTTGGCCCCATTCATTCCTATGGGAAAAAAATGCGTACGTTTACGAAGTTTTTACGAAAACCGTACGATGTATCACTTAAAAAAGCACAAGCAACCTATTCGGGTATAGGTCCTACGATACTGCAAAATTTCGTGGTTCTACGTCAAAAGCCCTAGGAGGAGATAGTGATTAAATTTTGAGCGCGGAATAATAATAATAATAATAATAAGATTACGAAGAACAGTAAGTTGGCTTTTCCAAGCCAACTTAATTAAGTTGGCTTGTCAAAGCCAACTTACTGTTCTTCTTATTCTTCTTATTATTATTATTATTATTATTCTACGCTAAAATTTCTCAACGCTACTCCTCCTACAGTTTTCGAGCTAGAACCACCAAACTTCACAGGATGGTAGAACCCATAGCCGTGGAGTGTGCTTGTGCTTTTCTAAGCGATCGGAGAACCAGGGTTCTAGCACGGTTCCGTCAAAGTCACTTTTTTCCCCATAGACTTCCATTCACACTTTTTTCAAACTGCTCTAAAAGTCACAATTTTCAAGCTAGAACCACGAAATTTACAAGACATACAGAACTTGCAGAGACGTTTCAGACGATATGCTGATCTCACCGATACGATTTTCGGTTTTCGTAAACTTATCGTACGAACTTTCCCCATAGGAATGAATGGGCGGAATGTTGGCCATCTCACACACACCAGCCGATCCTGCGCACGGCCCCCCTCTCTGCCCTGCTCCTCAGTACTGTATCTGTATGGAGAAGAGACTGCTGAACACAACCCACACCAGAACCAATACCACACTACACACACACACCACACACCACACATACCCCACACCCCACACAAACTCCACACACCACACACTCTACACACCCCACACACTCCACACCACACATACCCCACACCACACATCATACCCCACACCACACACACCAAACCCCACACACACACCACACACTCTACACACAACACACAGTCCACTCCCCACACTACATACACTCCACATCACACACACTCCACATCACACACACTCCACACCACACACACTCCACACCACACACACTCCACACTTCACAACCCCACTCCACAGCCCACACCACACACACTCTACACACCACACACACCCCACACCACACACACTCCACAGCCCACACTACTCACACTCCACACCACACACTACACACATTCCACACCACACATACCCCACACCACATACTCCACATCCCACCCCAAACACACTCCACACCCCACCCCACACACAACCAACACCACACCACACACTCTACACACCCCACACCCCACGCACTCCACACCACAAACACTTCAAACCACACATACCCCACACCACACACGCTTCAAACCACACATAACCCACACCACACACACACTCCACACCACACAAACCCCACACCACACACACTCCACACCACACACTCCACACTTCACACCCCACTCCACAGCCCACACCACACACACTCTACACACCACACACACTCCACACCACACACACTCCACACCACACACTACACACATTCCACACCACACATACCCCACACCACATACTCCACATCCCACCCCAAACACACTCCACACCCCACCCCACACACAACCAACACCACACCAAACACTCTACACACCCCACACACTCCACACCCCACGCACTCCACACCACAAACACTTCAAACCACACATACCCCACACCACACACGCTTCAAACCACACATAACCCACACCACACACACACTCCACACCACACAAACCCCACACCACACACACTTTAAACCACACACACTCCACAACTCACATAGCCCACACCACACACTCCACCCCACACACACTTCATACCCCACACCACACACACTTTAAACCACACACAAACTCCACAGCTCACATACCCCACACCACACACACCCCACCACACACATACCACACACCACACACACTTCAAACCACACATACCCCACACCACACACACTTCAAACCAAACATACCCCACACCACACACACTTCAAACCACACATAACCCACACCACACACACACTCCACACCACACAAACCCCACACCACACACACTCCACACCACACACTCCACACTTCACACCCCACTCCACAGCCCACACCACACACACTCTACACACCACACACACTCCACACCACACACACTCCACACCACACACTACACACATTCCACACCACACATACCCCACACCACATACTCCACATCCCACCCCAAACACACTCCACACCCCACCCCACACACAACCAACACCACACCAAACACTCTACACACCCCACACACTCCACACCCCACGCACTCCACACCACAAACACTTCAAACCACACATACCCCACACCACACACGCTTCAAACCACACATAACCCACACCACACACACACTCCACACCACACAAACCCCACACCACACACACTTTAAACCACACACACTCCACCCCACACACACTTCATACCCCACACCACACACACTTTAAACCACACACAAACTCCACACCACACATACCCCACACCACACACACTTCAAACCACACATACCCCACTCCACACACACTTCAAACCACACATACCCCACACCACACACACTTCAAACCAAACATACCCCACACCACACACACTTCAAACCACACATAACCCACACCACACACACTCCACACCACACACACTTCAAACCACACAAACCCCACACCACACACACTTCAAACCACACATACCCCACACCACACACACTTCAAACCACACATACCCCACACCGCACACACTCCACACCACACAAACCCCACACCACACACACTTTAAACCACAAACACTCCACAGCTCACATAGCCCACACCACACACACTCCACCCCACACACACTTCATACCCCACACCACACACACTTTAAACCACACACACTCCACAGCTCACATACCCCACACCACACACACTCCACCCCACACATACCACACACACTTCACACCCCACACCACACACACTCCACACCACACACACTTCAAACCACACAAACCCCACACCACACACACTTCAAACCACACATACCCCACACCACACACACTTCAAACCACACATACCCCACACCACACACTCCACACCACACAAACCCCACACCACACACACTTCAAACCACACAAACCCCACACCACACACAATTCAAACCACACATACCCCACACCACACACACTTCAAACCACACATACCCCACACCACACACACTTCAAACCACACATACCCCACACCACACACACTTCAAACCACACATACCCCACACCACACACACTCCACACCACACAAACCCCACACCACACACACTTCAAACCACACAAACCCCACACCACACACAATTCAAACCACACATACCCCACACCACACACACTTCAAACCACACATACCCCACACCACACAGACTCCACACCAAACAAACCCCACACCACACACACTTTAAACCACACACACACTCCACAGCTCACATACCCCACACCACACACACTCCACCACACACATACCACACACACTTCACACCCCATGCACTCCACAGCACACCACACACACTCCACAACACACACACTCCACACCTATTACACACAACTCACCCCACGCTCCACCACACATACACCACACTCCACCCCACATTCCAAACACACCACACCAAACACACTCCACAACCCACTCCACACCCCACACACTCCACACCACACTACACAACTTAGTAACTATTTGACAAGCCAACTTAAAGTTCGTTCACGAACTTTGCCTTTTCTAGTTTGTTATTAATTACTGTTGATTTTTAACCGATCTATGCCTTTAATTTCTAACCAAAATTCAACATCTGTACGGAGTGAACATCTTTTTCCTTCTACAAAAGGTTTCACCCATGAAATGAACCATATATCATGGCAAAGAACAACTAAAGCTTTTAGATGGATACTTTTAAGTTATCATGGAACTATAGAACCCTAGATTTAACTAACAAAGCATAATGCACATCACCATTCCTGCCTATCAGCAAATGCTCCTGAAAATGACCTGAGGCTAACCTAAACCTGTTAGCATTAAACGAGTTCAAGTTGGAGTTCATGCTAACTGTCTTTCAAGCTCCTACCAGATTATTAGCAACGTTAGCATTTTTAGGTAAAGTACTCAAGTAATGGACTCTGGGATAAGACTTTAGGTTCGAGGTCAATCCGCTGAAAGGGTGAGAGAGTGCTGACTATGACAATTTAAAAACACAAGGATGCTTGAAGGGGTTTTGCCTACTGGGGACAAGGGCAAAGTCGGGAAGTCCACAGATCCTTTAAACCCTCTCCTTCAGCTCCTGGCAAAGACAGCACCTGCATCAAAATGCTGATGGGGCACGGTCCTGCTGTGCTGCATAATTAATGCCTTATTAAGATATGCATAAGTAAAGAGAAAAGAGACCCACGGCAGACAAGTTTCATCCAACCTGACCGGCATCAGAAAAAATCAGAAGAACCATCTGCCTAGCTGTTCAGAGGGAGCAGGGCTGGACCACCACAGCTTTTACACGAACACGAAGGAAGAGCTTAATTAGTGACAACCTTCACTAATGAATTCCACTGGAAGGAGGCTCGGCGTATGGCAGTGCTCGGACGAGGTTGGCTGATTATGAAAATGAAAATGAAAGCCCTGGCGTGTGAAGCTAAATATAGAAAAGATTATTTCTTCTTTTTTCTTGTTTTTTGGTGTGATGCTAAAAGGATGTGTCCTAAACAAGGTCATGTTCTCCATGAAGTAAAATTGTAGTCAAGACCATCAAAGGCAACTTTGATTCTAGGTCAACATTGGGAACAAAGTCAATTAGACCAAGACCATGAGTGGACAAAATCAAGTAAAGGCCAACCCCAGCAAAGGACATGATCAAGTGCAGACCATGATCACAAGTGGACGAGATAAAGTCAAGACCCCAATCAAGAGTGGGCAAGATCAAGTCAAGGCCAAGTGAAGGACACTAGGATTGAGAAAGACAAAGGGCAAGAATCTCAAGACTATGAGTCTAGAAGAAAAAGGAGACTAAGTCAAGACAATGATCAAGATTGGCCAAGAATAAGTTATGTTCAAGGCCAGTGAGGTCCAAGATTAAGAGTGGGTGAGACTGGTTAAAACTCCAGGACTGGATAAGGCAGACTGAAGGTCAACACCAGGACTGGGTAAAAAGAGGTTGAAAAAAGCAAGAACAAGTCAAGACCAAGACCAGGAATAAAAATATCAAGTCATAACCATAACCATAACAGGATTGACCAAAATAAGACCAAAAACTGGAGCGGATAAGAAAAAAAAATACCTAATCCAAAATAGACTAGACCAAATACAAGGCTGGGTGAGGCCAAGTCAAAAACACAATCAAGAAGAATGGAGAGCAAGTGAAGGGAAAGCCATGGATTGCGTAAATCCAAGTAAAGAACACGACCAGAAGTGCAGTAACTGGTCAGACTTTTACCAGTAATGTGTATCACAATTTACTGGTTCTGTGATTGCCTGTAACCTTCTTCAGGGGTATTCTTGCATCATGTCTAGTGATTTAATGCAGGGCCTGGACCTACTGTGACTCTTACCAGAAAGAAGAACCTACATTGTGAAGGCAAAAAATAGTGGGCACTGAAAACTTTTCTTTCTACACTAGTGATCCTGATTTTACAGAGTAGGGAAAAGTCTGGGGTCTGGAGCCGAAGTCCCCCAGAGTTTATTGACTTCCCTGCTGACTAAACCTGGTAATTAGCAGGTGAGCTATTAATAGGAATTTGTTAGAATTACCATGGTAAAAAAAACATATTTAGATTGTTTTTGTGTATATACAATGATCTGTTAAAAGTGTTTTTTTCTTAAATGTTTACACCTACCTAAAGACGTGCGGGCTGGGACGGCATCCTTGTTAATCCAGAAGGAAACCCAGGAGAGCACAACAATGAGGGTGCAGGGGATGTAGGTCTGAATCGTGAAGTAACCCATTCTCCTGCTCAGTTCGAAAAAGACGGTCAGCACCACGTAGTCACCTAGAGAAAACAGGAAGACAGTAACACAGTGAGTAAAACAAGGTAAGGACACATACAAAAGAGGTCCCATAATGCTTCAAGATGGGAGTTGACAGTTGACAGTTATTTATTATTTATCCACCCTTTATTTCTCAGTGAAGTTATCCATTCATAAGCTTCTTGTTCAAATTTCCCATTTTATAGTAAATTGTGAAGCAGTGTCACGAGTCAGAATGTAACTGCTGCATTGTTTAAGGTGGGAAGGCCAATGTAGATAGCTAGCTACTAAAATGTATGCTTGTTATGTAGAAAACACACAAAATTCATTAAAGTACATTATGCAATGTTAATGCCAAAGTCAAAGTCAAAGTGGTTTTTATTGTCATTTCAGCTATATACAGAGTACACCGTGAAACGAAACAACGTTCCTCCAAGGACCATGGTGCACATAAACACAGTGTAGACAGAACAATAGTGCAACAGTACAAAAGTGCAGACAGACAATACAACACAATGCAGACAAAGAATAATAAATAACAAGAAAGTGTGCAAATTTTGCAGTGTGCAAAAAAGACCAGGTGAGGTAGTAATTACTCTATTACACAGTGTGCAATAGAGTCCAGTGAGGTAGTAGGGTTTTTAGTGCTTTCCATTTTCTGGGGTAAGTGGGGTAAGAGTGTGTGTGCATGTACAGAAAAACCATCAGTTCAGTCTCTGCAGTTAAGGAGTCTGATGGCTTGGGGGTAGAAGCTGTTGCAGAATCTGGTCGTGCTGGACCGGATGCTGCGGTACCTTCTTCCCGAAGGCAGGAGGGAGAATAGTTCGTGTGAGGGATGAGTGGGGTCATTCACAATGCTGGTTGCTTTGCGGATGCTGCGGGCGGTGTAAATGTCCGTGATGGAGGGGAGAGAGACGCCGATGATCCTCTCAGCTGTCCTCACAATACGCTGGAGGGTCTTGCGGTCAGAGACGGTGCAGGTCCCAAACCAGGCAGTGCAATAGTACTGCCTGGTACTACCGCAATGCAATAGTATTCGTACTATAAAAAATACTCTGTGGGTTTTTTTGATTGCTTGAGCTGCCCCCTTGGCAATGATTTCTCATAACCCTTCATTTAGCTTGTGGCTTTGAACATTTTCCATTTGGAGGCCATGTATCTCTAATACTTTACCCTACCCCTCTGTCCCAGGAATCTGGAGACTCTACCCCTCTATCTCAATAAAAATCACCACACCTTACCCCTCTATCCCAACCAGAATCTGGAAACCCTACCACTCTATCCCAGCAACAATTCCCACAACCTACCCTCTATCCCAACGAAAACTTCCACAACCTACCCCTTTATCCTGATGGGAATCAGGACACACGACCCCTCTATCCCAACAAGAATCGGCACAAGATACTCCTCTATCCCAACAAGAATCAGGACACTCTACCCCTATATCCCAACAAAAATCGGCACAAGATACCCCTCTAACCCAACAAGAATCAGCACACTCTACCCCTCTATCCCAACAAATATCGGCACAAGATACCCCTCTATCCCAACAAGAATCAGCACAAGATACCCCTTTATCCCAACAAGAATCAGGACACTCTACCCCTCTATCCCAATAAGAATCAGGACACTCTACCCCTCTATCCCAACAAGAATCTGCACACTCTACCCCTTTATCCCAACAAGAATCAGGACACTCTACCCCTCTATCCCAACAAGAATCAGCACACTCTACCCCTCTATCCCAACAAGAATCAGCACAAGATGCCCCTCTATCCCAATAAGAATCTGCACACTCTACCTCTCTATCCCAACAAGTTGGACACCCTTCCCCTCTATCACAGGAAGAACTCAGGTTTCTGCCATTCAGACATCCAGGCATGGCACAATTGATTCACTTAATTAAACTGAATTCCAGAAACAAACTCACTTAAGAAGCTTCAGATCTTACGAGGAACCTTGATGCTGTGTTTTGTGTATAAAGAGCCAATGAAGAAAGTAATGTGAGACACGTCCAAATTTGCAGAAATGCTTTGCCAAGTGGGTGAAAAGTAAGGAAATGTACCCAGAGAGAAAACCCTGCAGAGATTAAACATTACAAAACAACTACCCAAACAATATTACACACAATGCACCATACCAGGAACCTGGCAATGTTTCAGAAGGCTGGTATTCTGACAAAAGCAGCTCACGCAGCTCTCTAAAAGGTGCTTCTGGAGAGGCTCAAAAATTAGGCTGCATTACATAGCAGCTTGATCTCTATTATCTGTTGTTTTCAATGTGGTCTTTATACAACACTTATCTGAACAGTTCTTGCTCCTAAACTGATGCTAATGCACTATTAAGGAGTTTTAATTGCTGATTTTTATTTTCCTTTTGACGCTATAGCAGCACCCTCCTGACAAATGTGATGCAGATGTAAAAGTGTACAGATTGACCTTTTGGTTAGTCCATTGTAATAACCAATAAACTATATATCATTATAATTATTTTGTTCAGAATTTGATTTTTCTTTTATAAAAGCCAATATCCATCTTGTACTAATGAGTATGCTTGAGGTCACAGTTTATTTTTATTGCTATTTCATAATGATTTAACAAATATAAAATCATTGACTTAGTGTTGCATGGTTTGTTTCTGGCCTTTAAATTAAATTAATTGGCTTATTTAATGAACCATGAGATCATAGGTTGCTCCACTGTAATAGTGTATTGTACAGTACATCATCAATGTATGCAGGCCTATATAGTGAGTGAGGGAGTGTGCGAGCGAGCGAGAGGAAGAGAGTGAGAGTAAGTTAATGTGTTTGGCCTGTTTGCTCAATTCCCAAACCCCCTCTCTTACTCTCTCTCTCTCTCTCTCTCTGAACATTGATGGGATCATTAGACAGGAAGTGCACCTGCGGCGGCTGTATGATGTATAAATGTATGTTTTTCTGCTGACTGGGCAGTCTCTGGTCCCGCTGGTGAGAGATGTTCACACGGTACCGGTAACTCGGCTGTTTGTTCTTATTAAGAAGTGCGGTTTTGACGCCCCTCGGCTGCCCGGCGTGCCCTTTCTGCCCACAGTCTGCTTGTTACTGCTCAGATCCAGCTAACTCAGCAGGGCCACCATTAATAATGCTAATGGCCTTCAGCACAGGGAGTATCCTACACCTTGCCGTAACCCAGCTGGACGCCCCCACTATCTAGTTTTAGAGAGACTCATTACCAGCCACAGCGGACCTGTGGAAATTGTTATTGACACTCCCAACACCTCCTCTATTAAAAATTCAGACACAGCTGAGCAGGGATGGTCAATAGTGATCCTATGAAGCCTGAATATTAGAGCTGGAACCTGGAATGCTTCAGTACATTTTGTGTCATCTGGACAAATCTTTTATTTAAAAAGAAAATCTTGGTAACATACCTTGTAGTAACCATCATAACCATGCATAATTACCCACTTATAGTGACATACATAACATCTTGATCTTCATAAAACATGTTTTTAAAATATATGCTATATTAGTATGCTTAATGTTTTTATGAACAAATTTAATTACAAGCATGACACCCTTCTTTTGTACATTTGTATTATATAATGTACTGTGTAGATTGGGGAGAATAATAATATTTGAAACACTGCTGATTTTGCAAGTTTTCCCAGCTACCAAAAAATAGAGAAATCAGCAATTTTTTCTTATAAGTACATTTCTACTGTGAGAGGGTTAAAGATCCATACAATCCATATACAAATAAAAAAAAAATCCATACAATTTATTTGTGTAATTTTTCAATTACCTTTAAATTGTATAAAATAATTATTTGATCACCTCATTCCATCTTTTTTTCACTCACTTTATAAATTCTAGCTGTGGTCTCTAGTATGAATGAATGTCATGTGAGCTGTTTTTTGTGGAAAAAAGTGCTCCGGTGATCCGGTACAACGCTGCTTTAGTCTGGAGGAGGAGTGGCAGGAGAAACCCTGCTAAGTGCAGTTTAGCCACTGACCTAATCTTAGAGTCTCTGTAAAACGCCAAATCCACCGGAGATCCTATGTAAACCTAGTCCAGGTCCAGAAAGAAAAAATCCACTGAGCCGCAGCAGAGCCGCCCAGTGCACATACAACTCAGAGAGACCTATTGTATTTTTATTGGGACACACAGCAAACCTACGTCTGACAGCATGTCTGGAAGTACAATCCTGGAGAAACTGGGCTACCAATAGTAACAAGGACACTAGAGATGAATCAGAAGAATCAGAGAGGTGCACCTGTTGTCAGTTTAATTTCCGAGAAAGCAGGTTAATTTAATTCATAACTAGACAGATTTGTTTTGTATTGAAATTGAACTGGCTTTATGTTATACTGTGATGATTGAAAAATGTGTTCCCATTTATTTATGTTTGAGCAGTATATTTTAATACTCTTTTATTTGAAAAAAAATCATGAATCCCAATACTAGGTGTTCCAACACTTTTTTTGTTTTTATAATGTTTATCTATATATCTACATCCCATCTCTGTGGCAAACTGTGGTTAAGGAGCTGCTAGAATGTTGAATAAGGTTTTCAAATTAATCAGTAGTATTGATTGGTTGATCACCTGTTCCTCACGCAGTGTTTTGATGCTTTTAAGGCAGAACATCTCCCTGTCTGCTACTCCTGCCGTCTGCTGCCGTCTCTCTCAGACACTTTTCTCTCTCACGCTTTTTTATACGAATGAAATATTGATCATTGCTCGGCGCTTTGCCATTCGCCCCTTCAGAGGAGCGTACGGAGGAGCGAGTGAAGTAGCTGTATCATCTTCCCCTGCTTTTCTCTCTCCCGGCTCCACCACATCAAAGCCACCCGAGCTTGTGTTTTCTCTGTCTTTTTTCAGCTTTTTTCCCCTAATGAGAACGCAGCGCTGCACCTCAAAGCCTGGATCTGCCTGGAGATCTCGTCTGTCAGACGCTTCCTCCTAATGGAACAAATGGTGGAGGTGTAAAAAAAAAAAAAAAGAGGCCTGTTCACCTTTCATCTTCACACACACCAGGAGTGCTATTGCAGTCTTCTCTGGTGGTGGATGATTGTTTATTATATATTTATATATATAATATATATACACATATAAATTCCCCCGTTCCCCTTCTCTACTGAGAAGCATCTGCAAAGCCCCTCAATCCATGAAAAAGAAAGAATCTCTTCATAAAGAAGGAGGACGGATGTGTTAAAAATAGCTCCAGCTGCCAGCAGGGGGGCGGCAGCTTTAGGAGGACCTGAGGCGATCATGTTTTGAGTTTAAATTTCAGTAAAAAATTTGATTTTCACTGGCTGTTAGCAATACACAATCAATAGCTGCTCTGGGAAATTAACACATCATTTGAGATCGTGCATAATAATGTCTGGAAACAACATTTTTAATGTTATGTTTATTAAGGTATCCCTTTCCAAGAAAATGCCCCAAGTGTTCCAGTCTTTGTCTTGACTTGCTCTTGTTAATCTTAATCTTGATTGGACTCAATGGGGGCCAGTTTCCCAGAATTAAGGGATTAAGGCAAGTCCTGGACTACACAGTATTCTAAATGGAGACTGGGAACCCAGCCCAAAATGTCCTAGTCTTGGTCAACTGAAACATGACGCCTTTTGGTTCTGACTCAGAGTTAGTTTGTCATGGTGTCAGTCTAGACAGTTTCTCTGACTTGGTCTTGTTTGTTCCTGGTCTCACTCTTGACTCGTTGGTCAGTTTCCCAGACAGGGATTAAGCATAGTCGTGAACGTTTTCTTCAAATGGCAAATATCCATTCTAATTCTGTATAGTCCAAGATTAGTCTTTATTATCCCTGTCTGGAAAACTGCCCTGGTGTGTCTCAGTCTTAGTCTTGACTTGGACTCAAACACAATGAGTCTTGGTCTTGGTCCTCACTTGTACTAGACTTCTACAAAGCCTTGGTCTTCTCCTAGATGTAGTCCTGACTCTAGATGATCTGACATCTACAATGTGCCCTTGCCTTGGACTAGACTTCTAAAAAATCTTGTTTTTGACTTGGCACACTGTGTTTTGGTTTCTGTCTTGATTTCAACTCAAGTTTTTTAAACCATTGGTTTTGATTTTGAATGCTTCTTGGTTTTGATCATGACTAAGACATGACTTGCTCAAAGACTTGACTTTAAATTAGACTTCAATGGTTGGTTCTCTGGCGAAAATGAAAGAATTCAAAATGCTGTGTAGTCCAAGATTAGGCTTTTTCCATGTCTGGTAGTCCTGGTTGACTCCTAATCCTGACCTGGAATGAAACTGATGTGTCCTAGACTTGGGCTTGACTCTGTCTCACCTCTATTAGTCTAACCTACAACACTGCCACTATTCTTACTATCCAACCATTAGACAAATAAACAGGTATCAACATCTTCCTTCGTATTTTGTAAGCTGGAAAACGCCTTATTGAAAATCTAACCATTACCACACTAAAGCGTATAAAGAGAATCTACTGTTTAACAGCAGCAGCTGCAGTTATACACTCCCTTATACTCCTTCAGTACCAGCAGGAGTCTTTATGATGTAGTGCTAAAACTTGCACTGTGTGAAATGCCCACAGAGCACCAGGTTTAGGAGGTGGTGAGATATTGAGTACAGCATCGTAATGGTGATATCACATCTTTCTCTCGCAAGCACTTTGGAGGGAATTTCTCCATCATAATCTCCTCCCCCTATGGAGTTATGAAATGCAATAATAACTTGGCAGCAAAGATCATTTATCAGCTGAGCATGGTTTAAAACCTGCAGGACTCCGGGGAGAATGGAATTAAGCAAATAACATGGCTACCGCCTCCTCCGCCGCAACAAGATTACACCCGCAAATAAGAATTTTCGCCCCGTTTTGCAGCGAGAACGGGGTTATTTGAAGGCGGAACTGCTGAGGCATCACTCCAGGGTCTGCACTGGGGCCTGTTCATGGGAATACCTGCACATTCATATTGCACAGGCAAACCAGCAGTGCTGACCACAGGGAGAAGTTTTCTCGGCCTATTACCCAACGTAATGACGCTGGGGCAGCAGCAGATCCCAGCACACTTCCTCCAGGTGAGATCATGTTAGCCAATTCCTGCAATTTTAGTCCGTCAGCTGTTAAAGGTAATGGGTTGTAGATTAAAGCAATAGTTCAAAAGCTCATCATTTTCACCAAAGTTTACTTCTGGAGCACTGCAGCAGCTAATCTCAGTTCTTTGTAGCTATAGGGTTCTTAGAACTGAGATTCAGCTGCCACTAAGAGCAGCGATTCAACTCTATTATATAATTTTTACCAAGCACTGGAGCTACGAATTACACACTAGCATCCAGATCTGGCCTTTACTTTCTACCTTTTTTTATGAACACATAGCATTTAGCTGCCACCCTACCTGACATTGTTTGACCTCTGACCTCATTCAAGGTCGAACTTAACAAACACCAATTGTCACGCCGCCTGACTCTCCTCCCACACCTCCGGACTCTATTTCCCAGAATCCTATGGTTTATGACATCCCCGTCAGTCGCTCTCCTTCGCCCAATCACGTTACGCTACAACGCTCAGATTCACCTGTGTTCTGAGGAAGTTCCGGGTTATGCTCATCATGTGTTTTGTATTTAAGGCTGCATTATGTAAACTATCTTTGCGAGGTATAGTCGACTTTGGTTGCATTCTAAGCGTTTTCTCATGTGTTCTTCTAGTGTCTTCTCGTTACGACCCTACTTTCTGGTTTATCGGTTTATGTCTCTTGTTCTGCCCCTTTTGGATTTGATGTCTGGTTGTACTGTCTTTTGGTTTCGAACACGGACTGTTTATACTACTATGGCTCTGATATTTGGTGAGATTATTGTTTGTTTGGCTCTGGTATCTGTAATATCTGGTTATCAGCCTGTAAATAAACCAGTCTGTTCATTTTACTCGGCAAGCGTCACTCCATTCTGTCTGGCGTTACACCAATAAATGTGTTGTTTTAGGTTAGTAAAACTTACATAAACGTCTCACAAGGTATTTTGAAGTATTCTGGGCTAGCGGTAAAATACAGCCCCTTCGTCTTCATTTTGGTCCAAAAAAGCGGCAGAAATACATCCCTCTTGTGAGCATGCACTGTAGATTCATTGCTGCTTACCCTGAGTTTTTTTGTTTCTCTGTGGACTTAACACGTTGACTAAAAACCATAATGTTCATTGACTGAATATAAAATTGTAAATTGGATGGTAAAAATGATGCAGGTGATGGCTCAATCTATTTTTATATTCACAGAACATAAGTGAATAAATGTTTTTGTTACAGTGTCTAGCTGCCACCCTAAATTTGAAACTATCTACCCCATGAAACTTATATTTAACTGTGACTCTGGGCTGGCATAGAGCTGCCACCCAAAAAAAGTAAGGATTCAGCTCACTCACTAGACATAATTCAGCTGCCACCCAGAGCTGATAGTCAGCTGCCAACATCAGCTGCCACAAAAAATAAAGATTTAGCTGTCACCCTATCCTGACTTTCAGCTGTCATCCTGTGAGCTGTCATTTATCTGCTACGTAATGATAAGATTTAGCTTAGATTTAAAATAGTAAAATATTAAATACAGCTGCCACCCTAGGGACTATTCATCTGCTGCTTAAGGATGGCATCCAGCTGCCACCCTAAAATCTAATATCTAACTGCCACCCTCATTACCATTCAACTGCCATTTTAGCTATCATTCTGTTTAAGAGACAGATCTGGTATACAAAACTCAGCTGCCTGTCAATGCTGGCATCCAGCTGCCAACCTAGTTGAGCTGAGCTGACAATCAGTGAAGGTGATATGCAGATGATATTCAGCAGCCAATCTGACAACTATTAGCGGCCATTTAGATGGCATTAATCCTGACACTCAGACCTGACCTGACACCCTAGTTACAGTTCAGCTTCCAGTAAGTAAAAGCTGACCACTAAAGTTAACATTCAACTGTTGCTTTAAGTTGGCATCCAGCTGCCTTCTTGGCAATTAGCTGTAATGCATAACATGGGTTCAGCTGCCACTCTTGTTTCTATTCTGTTGTCCTAAATAATTGGCATTTCAATGCTACAAAAAGCTAAAATTCAGATGCCACCCAGAATAAGAGTTGGGATTCAGCGGACACACTGTATAGTATTCAGCTGCCACTTGCAGCTGATGTTTTGTTGCCAATTCAGCTATTATCCAGTTCCCTCAAAGAACTGAGATTCAGCTGCCACCAGAGCGGCAATTCATCTGACAATGACATTCAGCCACTATACGAAAACAAGATCCATCATTTTACTGTCATCTAGATCTAACATTCAGATGCCACCCAAATATGCCATTCAGCTGCTCGACAGAGGTGATATTTAGCTGTTACTCAGAACTGGCGTTCAGCTGTCTGAGCAAGCTGGCATTCAGTTGAGATCCAGAGCTGCTTGGCATTCAGCTGCCTGTCTGTACTTTACTTTTTGCACTTTAAAGAAAGGTTATCAACACAACAATCACCGCACAGCGCTAATGAACACTTTTTAAACTGAATGCTCTGGACAGCTGAAAAATAATGATCTGCATTTCAAAAAAGACAAGATACAATCAGCCAGGGGAACATAACGGACCTGGATGCTCCAGCTTAAACAAACTGTTAAGCTCCAGCATGGAAGATGAGCAGAGTCTTCAATGAAAAGGAGAGAGAAGAGGATAGTTAATACACACACTATATCCATGGTAACATTATAGCAATCAACTAGGATACCAGAGAAAGAAGCTAACAACCACTTTGGAAAACCACAGCAACCACCAGGGACAGCATACAGTAGCAACCACATAGGAACAGAACTGCAACCATCTGGCATACCATGGCAACCACCTATCAATCACTGAGCAACATCATAGCAACCAGCCAGCAATTCCATAGAAACAGCTTGGCGCCTGGAATACCGTAGCAACTATTTATCAACTTAGTTGAAGTAACTGTCTTTACTGTTTAGCAAAGGCTTTTCACTAGACTTTGGAGCATTTCTGTGAGAATTTGATTGTATTCATCAGCAGAAACAGTGTTAGTGAGGTCAGGATGTTGGATGGTCACAAATCCACTGTTTACCAAACTCCCCAATTCAACAAAACCATCTAAAGTAAAAGTATTATGTGAAGCACCATCATACCAGACAGCAGTTCCAGACCTCCACAGTTCAATGCTGGAGCTTTACTCTCCTCTAGCCCACGCCTGGCAGTAGGAATGCTGGCAGTTGGTTTATGTTTACACATCTGCTCCAGAGAGTCCTATTTTATTGGCAGTACTTTTCTACTACAGGGACCGGAGTAGAAAATACAAGTTATGTGTGTGAATTTGCACGTCTGTATCCACAAAGAGTCCAACTGACAATAAATTGCTGGATGCAATAGTTAAAAAGGGATGTCCACAAACATTTGGACCTATAATGAACAAGCAGGATATGAAAACAATTAAGACAAATAATGTTAAATAATAAAAGGAAAAAGGGAAATGGAAAGATAGAAGCAGTGAGCATATAAAAAACATCTGGAACTGCTGCCGATACTCCGTTACTCAGAGGATGATGAGGATGAGGAAAGTGTTAGAAGGATGATGTCCTTAGATCTTCACAGATAACAGGCCTCAGAGGAGATGCTCTCATTGTTTCGGTTGTCAGAGCAATCATCTTCCTCCGACAGAAAGTGAGCAAAAGCTAACGGATTCAGATTACAATAAAAGGATTAATCTGACACATACTGCAGAAAAGCATTCCATCCTAACAGCTCTGAAAACACAAACAGCATCACTAATAAACCATCAAGATCTTTAAACATGCACTTCACTTTCTCAAAACATCTCAAAACAGATTAATGACCAAATTAGAAATTATATTTTGAATAGATCTAATAATTACAACATTAAAGACAGATGATAATATGATGTCAAAATATTTATATTCCTATTTGATGGTAAATAAATACTGTATTTATTATTAAAGCACTCCTTTCATCTAGTGTTTATTAAATACTAAATAATTCATAGAGGAAACAACCGTGGATTCAATGCATTCAGTGGATAATGAGTACAAACTATTTATATTTGTAGCAGAATATTTTATAGTAGATTCTACATAATCTATAGAGGATACTAAATAATCCATAATAGATACTGAATAATTGAAATCATATAATGAGTAATTTATAGTTAATAATAAATAACTCATAGTGGATACTGAGTATACTTGTCACGTCTGGTGCTGTTAGCTCCTCTGTCCCTTCCACACCCAGCTCTAATGGAGGTTCTCAGGTCAACAACTACATTACCCAGAACGCACCACCCGCTGACATCACGCACTCACCTGGTCACGTGACACCTCACCTGCTTCCTCCAGGAAGTCCTGAATACTGATTACTGGCACTATAAAAGAGCACTCCACACAAACACCCACGCCGCGTATTGTAGGTTCTCCTCTTTACAAAGCGTTACTTTATCTCTTGTCTCAGTTTATCTTGTGTATGACCTTGCCTTTGTTTTCTCGACACCGATTATTGCCTTTGCCTCTGATATTGGATTGTTTGTGTATTACCTGGACTGTGTTTTCACTACTGCCTCTTGGATTACCTCTGACATTGGATCTCTCGTGTATGAACTCTGGACTGTCTCTTGTTTATGGTATGGTTTTGTCTACATTGCTCTGGTTTCTGGTGATTAACTGTTTTCTGTATCAACCACGTATTACATCTGTTTATTGTTATAATAAACATATATTTTTATCAGTATCTGCACGTGTCTGCAATTCTGTGCTCATCATGACAATACTATAGTAGATTCTGAATAATTCACTGTAAATACTAAATAGAAAATTGATACTGGCTACTAAATAATGCACAGAGAATACTGAATTAATTATAGGGCTTAGCGAATAGTTATTAGTACATACTGAATAACATGTAGTGGATACCGAATACTTTACAGTGCATACTGAATGAATTGAATAATATTTCATAGTAAATACTGAATAATTAATAGTTAACACACTGAAAAATCATTTGACGATACTAAATAAATCATAGTGGAGACTGCATAATCATACAGGGTTACTGAATAATTCAAAGATGATAAGATTTAGTAGTTAAATGCAGACATAGAATCCTTTAGAAATACTAACTAATTAAAGTTAATACTGAATAAATAAGATGAATTAATCCATAGTAGATTTTGAATAATTCACAATAGATACTCAATAACCTATTCAAGAAGCTGAATGTATGAAGCTGAAGGGGTATCACAAATATACCATATTTTTTGCACTATAAGGCGCAATTAAAATTAAAAATTAATACACTTATAATCCGGTATGAACTCTACCAGTCAGATAATAAGGAGTAGTAAAGCCACTCCGCTAAAGTACTGCGTTTTAAGGGTGAGTTTTCAGTGAAGTTTCTCCAGCACCGAGGCTGAAGCAGCATTAGCATTAGCTGCTAACCACAACACTAGCTTTTCCGCTATTTAGAGGTGAGTATATTGGACTGTAGTCTGTGTGTTTACTGGGTAGAAAACATGCTACTTGGAATGAGTCAGTGCCCTGGGTTACCGCAACACTCTGGGTTCCTCATTTTATAGTACTAAACTCTGCTAACTGCGGCTGGCACTGTTGCTAACTGCGCTGTTGAAAATATTGGAAATCTAAGCTTACTGTAACTAAACTGAAGCACCTTACTCACCCAAGTAAACAGTTTTCAGTAGATTAACATTCAGTGCTCGATTGACTTTAACAGAAAATGTTTTTTACAGTTTTGTTCACTTAGGTGCCTTATAATCCGGTGCGCGTTATGTATGAAAATAAACCAGAACATAGACATTCACTGATAGATAGTGCACCTTATAATCCAGTGCGCCTTATAGTGCGTAAAATACGGTACATATAATGCACATCCTGTATAGTGTATACTGGTGTTTGACAGTAACTGGCTGTAACTTACAAAATTTGGTTTATTTTCAAATTTCAATATAACTGGCGTAACATTTAGAACCAATTATAATAAAAAAATCTGTACAAAGCCAGTGTGAACAGAGTTTCATCAAGGCTGTAATAAACGTTGTTATTAAATGTGAGAGTAATCTGTAATATTGTAATTCAGGAGGTGATGGACAGCGTCACACTCCTGAGAGTGTTATTCTGCAGTCGGTCTGGGTGCAGTGGGGATAGATGGATGCTGTGGAGATTAAATGCAGCAGTGTGAGGTCCACAGTGTCCAAATCCTGTTAGCCTGACCGTCCTAACACTTCACATTTATATATCCCTCTCTCTACCTGCAGCAGTGACAGCCCCCCCGAGCCTTCACCCGGCACTGTCACCACTGTCTGAGCGCTCCGAGTGTGTGTGTGTGTGTGTGTGTCTCAGTAATGTTATTCCGGCAGGCCTGGTGCAGACAGCAGACTCTGGGGTGTTGTCCAAAAGCACACACAGTTCAGCTGCTGCTGATGCAAAATTCATTCTTCTCTCACAATTTTATTTTTTCGACCTCCAAAATGTGGCTATTCTAATTACACAGTGGCTTATACACTCATCATCAAAGAAATAGTTGCAAAATAAATAGGGACATGATCAACAACACTGACTATGAATAACTCATTACTTCTGGCATGCAACAAAAGTCTCCAATATTAAAACTTTTTTGAACACCCCTATTTGTTTCCCTATATTTTTGCCATTTAAGCTTTTCAGGTTCAGTTAATAAATGGAAATGGTACAAAATTCAATGTACAAGTACATTGAAAATAAACTGAGCAAAAATGTGAATTTACATGGTCTTACTTTTGTCTAGTAAATCAGTGCTGGAACAGATGGTATTACTGCACTCTCTACTGTAGCATTTACACACTTATAAAGAAAAAGACACAGAAACACAAAGAACTCTGTATTTTATTTCGAGAAATTAGAGATAAAGCTAGAGAGTGGCGAGTACTGTTTCCTACATCTTCAAAACACCAAAGGAACCTGGAGAAAACTGTTACAGAAAGAGCCACGTCTGGCTGATCCACATGGCAACAGCACCTATAGCTCAGCTTATTGGAGTCTCAGTTTCAGCAGTGAAGAGAAAAGAGTCATAAACTCATTGTTAAGATTAGAAAATAAAAATCAGCCCTTCTGGGCCATACAGCACTGCTACTGGACAACCAAAAAAAAGGAGGGGTGTTCTAAAACTTTTGACCTGTAGTGTATTTTGTAATTTCTAGGTTTAATTAGGTATTTCTATCTAACTAACAAAATGATGTTTAGCTATCAATGTGCAGTAAAATAATGCACAGGAATGCTAAGTGCAAATGCAGGGCGTGACAAAAACAATCATGACTAGGCAACTAATTGAAAAAATAATTAATTGACTAATAAAATACAAACCTAGAAGTCAGTGTGGGATTTTATTGCCTTTCAGAATCATAATAAAAGTAACCAGGAACAATAAATGATTCAAATATTCAACTGATAAGGGCAATAATAACTGAGATACACATACAGAAAAAGTGTGTTATGCAAATAGCATCCCATATAGCTCGAATATTCTCAGACTTTGTGGTAGACGTAGAATGTTTATAGAGCATTCTACTGCATCCCACACATTTTTAATCACAAACAGGTCTTGACATAGCAGCAGCATGTGGACAAGCATTGTCCTGTTGGAAGAGGTCACCAGGGTTTGTGCTCAGAAAATGTACTGTAGTTCACTGGTTGCAGGACATTATTAGCAAAATGTTGGTCTGTTAAAGTGCCCGTAATGAAGACTAAAGGTGATCTCGCAATGTACAAAATTGTGCTTCATACTATGACACCAGGCCTTCAGAACGTGTGACATGTGACAAGAAACTTTTGATCTTGTCGCTAAAAAAACAAGGCCTGCACAGACATATTTGATGGTCATCTCCACCAAGACAAACACAGGACTAGATGTTAAACTAGAGAGTGCAGTTTCTGTTCAGTACTAAACTTCTGAAATTTGGTCAGATGTAAAATACTTGTGTTTTGAGTTGTTTGCATAAGCCCCAATACAAGGTTAAATGATGGAATGCATAATACATGTTTGGATAATTACATTCATTATTATCGGCTTGACAAGCTGTCTGTGTGTGCATTTTCACATCTGTGTCAGCAATGAGTGCAACTTAAAGCAGTAGAATGCAATGATAAGTAGTAGTGTATCTATCCAGGAACACGATTTTTACTCTGAAACGATCTTAGTTCGGTGTTCCACACTACAATGCTAGCTTTATAGTTGTTACTATAGAACTGTATGATATGTGTGAAAGTTCCTTGGTATATTTTGGTATGTCATAGTTTCAAAATGACACCTTTAGCTGTCAGGCTGAATTAAAACATGTAAATACAAAGCACAAGTCAAAAATAATCACTATGCCACTATGAGCAGGAGGTTGCAGGTTCGAACCCCTGCTCATGCAGCTTTGCCATCAAGCTGCCGGCGCTCAGAGGGAGCAAAATTGGCCCTGCTCCCTCTGGGTGGGTAGATGGCGCACTCCCCCAAAACACTCCTACGGTGATGTCTGCAGCACAGGGCGTCTGTGAGCTGATGTATCAGAACTGAGTTGCTGCGCTTTCCTCTAAGCGCGCTGTGATGCTGCTCGGTAATGCTGCATCAGCAGCAGCTCAAAAAGAAATGGTGGCTGGCTTCACATGTATCGGAGGAAGCATGTGTTAGTCTTCACCCTCCTGGTGTGTTGGGGCATCACTAGTGATAGGGGGAATGCTAATGAGTGGGTTGGGTAATTGGCCGCGTAAATTGGGGAGAAAATGGGAAAAAATTAGAAATAAAATTATATTAAAAAAAAAAAAATATATATATATATATATATATATATATATATATATATATATATATATATATATATATATAATGATTATTAGTCATTAAGTATTTGTATTACTATTAATTTATCACTCTTAATGAATGTCTATTTTTCTGGTCTATTTTCATACATGAGGCACACCGGATTATAAGGCGTATTAAGTGTCACTAGTAAGTGTGCCTTAGGGGTGTGCCATATCGTATCGTATGCAATAATATCGCCAAAATGTTTGAATATTTGAACGATAGTATACCTAAAAATATCGTAACATATCACCCACCACTAATTATCACATCAGGGTACTACTTTTTTGCCGTTTTTAGCAAAAGAAAAACTCACACTGTTCTTATTTCCTATTATATATCTACTAGAGACAGATTATATTTGTCCAGTATCATTTATTTGACTTTAATCCTGAATATATGGAGATATTTGGAGTGCATTACTAGTATCATGACATTCTGGATTATTGACTTCTGTTTCAAGTCTGATAAAATTGTTATTATTTAATATCTCAGTTAGCCATATCATATTGCATGCAATAATACAATTTGAAATAATTTTTCTAATTTATTGTTCTGTCATATCACCAAAAGTATCGTTATCGTGAAAATACCATGAAATATCGTGATATTATTTTAGAGCCATATCGCCCACCCCTAGTGTGCCTACATCGAAACAAAACTGTAATTCTTAAAATATATATATTTCTAAGTCAAATGAGTGCTGGAGGTTAATCTACACAAATTTCTGTCCTGAAAGCCTTTAATTTGGGTGAGTAAAGCACTTCTGTTTATTTACAGTAAGCTAAGATTTCCAATATTTTGTCTAAGGGTGAGTCTTCAGTGAGGTTTCTCCAGCACTAAGGCTGGATGCAGCAGCATTAGCATTAGTTAGAAACCGCAGACCAACCGCAGTCCAATATACTCACCTCTGAACGGTGAAAGAGCTAATGCTGTGGTTAGGGGCTAATGCTGCTGCACCCAGCCTTAGTGTTGGAGAAACTTCACAGAAAACTTACCCTTATAATGATTAACTTCAGCGGAGTGGCCTTACTGCTTCTTAATACCTGACTTGTAGAATTTATACATAAGGCACACTGTCGATTATTTAAAATGTTCGAAAAATACAGTACCTGCAGCCATTAATAGAAGTGTTCATAAACATTTGGACAGACGTATTAAAACTGTCCAGTAACACAATTCTGAGTCTGAAATGATCTTTATTTGGGATTAATCCACAGTGCCAGTTTTACTATAGCACTATATAGTCACTATAGCACTGTTTACTCCCGACAGTCTGCAGTCTTTAGCATTCCAGGTTCACATCACTGTCCAAGTATTAATTACAGTCTGATTACTCTGACAGGAGACAGGGAGAGGGAGAGAGAGAGCGAGTGTAATTGGTGTTTAGCTGTGTTGTAGGGGATCCTGTCTGAGTCAGTGCTGTTCTCTCACTCCCACTGCTTGGCCGAGAGACAAAGAGATAGATGGAGAGAGAGACACAACAGGTTTAGAGCGAGGGAGGGAGGGGGAACTGATGGAGCTGTAACGCATTCTGCCACCAAACACACTCTGCAGGAATACACACCCAACACACAGCAAACACACAGCAAAAACAGCCTGAAATATTGATTATTAGTACAGAATGACAAGACAATAGCAGGACTTTTCACTTAAAATGACCCACTGGCATTCACCTTTTGTCTTGGTGGAGATGACCAACGATTCCATGTGTGTAGGCACTGTAGTCAGTGACAAGATCAATGATTTTTTGTGAAACATCACACACCCAGTCCACCAAGTCCTGGTGTCATGATGTGAGGTACAATTTGGTTTGATGCCAGGTCAGGTCTTCATTACAGGCCATTTGACAGCCCAACGTTATGTCAATGGGGTAAACTGGTGGGCGATTTGAAAAGGACAATGCTCTTCAATATACCTTAAAGTCACAGATGCTATACCATGGACAGCCACATTTCCAGACCTATCCCAGATTGAAAATGGATGGAATTGGACACACATTATTAACATTCCACCCTCTACCGCAAAATCTAATCAAACTGTGAGAATATTTGGGACAATTGGTATGAAAACCAAGGCACTGGTATGTCCTAGAAGAAAGCCTCTTCTAAAGCTGATGCACAAGAAAGCCTACAAACAATTTACTTACATTTTGTTACTAGTAGTTCAGACATTAATGGCTGTATGTTGGCCACTGAAAAGATGATAAAATATTTACAAAAATGTGAGGGGTGTACTAACTTTTGAGAGATACTGTAGATGCACCCAGATGGAAGTATGGGACGGAAGTATTGCAACGCAGTTCAGAATATATGAGATATATTGGGTAACAGCCTGGAACCCAACTTTAGAACTCACTGATCTGCACTCAGAACTGCAGCACATCTGCAGCAGCTGTTCTAATGGACATGAGAGTGATGTTAAAAAAGACATTCAGGGCTGCAGTGTTATTCACTGTGCATTTGCTGTGCTGCCTATGTGTAGTATGTGTGTGCCTGTGTGTGTGTGTGTGTGTGTGTGTGTGTGCGTGTGCATATGTGTGTATTCGGCTCTTTTCAGCTCTGGCTGATGTGTCCCGCGGCGTCCGAGTCTGAGCAGATTCACACAGACCGACGCACACGGACAACAGAGCGGCCGACACACAGAAGGTCAACACTAAGAATAGCTTTGAACTGAGAGAGAGAGAGAGAGAGAGAGAGAGAGAGAGAGAGAGAGAGAGAATAAAACTCTCAGTGTTTATCTGACTGACTAAAAATTACAATTTTAGTATCAAATTAATGTTAACAATGTGATTATTTAAAATGAACCAAATTGGGAAGCGTGTCATAACTACAGTCTGTTTTTTACTTGACTTGGATGTTTGATTCTAAATATTGAATTGGTATATGATTTACAGTCAGACTTTTTGAAATTGTGGGTATACTGTAAAACCACAATTAGTTTAAACTTCATTGTTGCAAAACATAATCAAGAACTCTACAACACATGGCACTGTATCTCATCTCCCTCGATGTGGACAGAAGAAAAACATTTATGAAAAGTTGCAATGCAGGATAGTCCGGATGGTGGATAAGCAGCCCCCATCAAGTTTCAAATAAATTTAAGCTGTCCTGCAGGCTCATGGTGCATCAGTTATGCACTGAAATGAATTATATGAAATGCTATGGCAAGATACCCAAGAGGACTCAGCTACTGATAGAGTCATAAAAAAGCTAATTTGCCAAAATGTACGAGAGAAAGCCAAAATCCTGCTGGGGCAGATGAGACCAAGACAAAGAAAATAACACAGTACCTACAGTCAAATATGGTGGAGGTTCAAATGTTTCAGGGTTGTTTTTTTGCTTCTGGCACTGGGTGCCTTAAATGTGAAAATTACCTAATTATTTAGTGTCACAATATAGAGCACAGTGTCAGAAAGTTTGGTTTGTATCCTATGTCATGGGTCTTGCAGCAGGACAATGACCCCAAACATACTAGGATCATACATGGAAAGCACTGCAGTGTTCTGAAGTGGCCAGCTATAAGTTTGGATCTAAATCCAATTGAACATCTGTAAAGCCTTATTTCCAACTGCCACCAACACAGCATTAATGGTTGGCCAACACACTCAAATGACACAACAGAAGAAAAAAAAGAAGTGGTGTTGTGTAGAAATTCAACTCCTCTTGGCTTGAAAGCATGTCACGAAGCAGTATGGTTACCAACTGGAAGGCCAACTTGCTGAACTGACAACATTTCTTACAACAATCAATGCCACTATAAGGAGATTCTACCTATGTAGGTAAAAATGAAAGGATGTAGTAAAGTTCTGTAGTGTGAAACCAAAACTAACCACAATTAATACACCAATCACAATGTAACAAATGGACAATGAAACTGAAACAACCCTGAACATCCCTTTCAGACAGCTTCCTCTTACAGCGTCCACAGTTAATCCTGTTGGATGTGGTTGGTCCTTCTTGCTGGTATGCTGACATTACCCTGGATACCGTGGCTCTTGATACATCACAAAGACTTGCTGTCTTGGTCACAGATGCACCAGCAAGACGTGCACCAACAATTTGTCCTCTTTTGAACTCTGGTATGTCACCCATAATGTTGTGTGCATTGCAATATTTTGAGTAAAACTGTGCTCTTACACTGAAATTTGAACCTTCACACTCTGCTCTTATTGGTGCAATGTGCAATTAATGAAGATTGGCCACCAGGCTGCTCCAATTTAGCCATGAAACCATGAATAAAATGACAGTTTTTTTTCAGTTTCATTGTCCAACCCCTGTACATCAAACCTGGTTCTGCTGTACAAATAAGCACAAGTACATGTTTTTTGTTTTTTTGGGATGTAAATTCAGATATTTCTGATGTAAATATTGTTTTCCACTGTATTTCCTCTGTAATACATAATCCTAAAAGTATAGAACACTGCAGAGCTGCAACAGTGTGTTTTATTACCGCAGCACACCTGCACGCTAACCGGGGCACTGCTCAGTTGCTCGTACAGATCAGAGAGCTGAAAAAGTATGGTCTGAATGCCCTCTAAATCACCATCAGAGATGGGCGCTCCTGCAGTGCAGGGCTCGTCAATCCTCAATCATTTCTTATTGCTTTGGGTAATGAAGACCCAGAGCCGGGCAGCTCTGCACCCCCTCACTGGCTCTGTTAACTGGATAAAGGAATAAACACAGCGGGCATCACACTGCCACTACTCAGGTGTCTGTCTATAACTACGAACCAAAATCAGAAAATGTTGGAATAGTATGGAAAGCACAAATAAAAAAGCACAGAGTTTCTCTAATTTATTTAGATTTGTTTATGTTTTAACTTAATTTATTTATTAATATACAGTGACGTGAAAAAGTATTTGAAAAAAAAAAATTATCCAAACCAACCTGTCCCTATGTGAAAAAGTAATTGCCCCCCCCCCAATTAATTAACTGTGATCAATCACATGTTTTGGAAATCTGAGGTAATCAGGCCTGATTACTGCCAGACCTGTAGAATCAAGAAATCACTTAAATAAAACCTGTCTCACAACATGAAACAGATAAAAGATCTAAAAGCAATCTGAAGAAACATACAAACAGATGACAAAACAAAGTCACTGATCATCTATTAGTCTGGAAAAGGTTACAAGGCTTTGGGACTCCAGAGAACCACAGTGAGAGCTATTATGCACAAATGGAGAAAACATGGAAAACAGGTGAACCTTGCCAGGAGTGGCCGGCCGACCAAAATTACTCCAAAAGGGCATGAAAAACTTATCCAGGAGGTCCCAAAAGAACCCAGAACAACATTTAAAGAACTGCAGCTCTCACTTGCCTCAGTTAAGGTCAGTGTTAATGATTCAATAATAAGAAGGAGACTGGGTTAAATTGTCTCCATGGGAAAAATCCAAGACAAAAAACACTGCTGACCAAAAAGAACACAACGACCTATCTCACATTTACCAAAAAAACATCTTGATGATCTCCAGAACTTTGAGTAAATATTCTTTGGACTGACGAGACAAAAGTGAAACTTTTGGCGTAAAATGAACACTTTGAAATGAACAGAAAAAAGAACAACATACTGAATGTCAAACATGGTGGTGGTAGTATGATGGTATGAGGCTGCTAAGAATTCTGAAACATATAATGCAACAACGACAGACCGTATCTGTTGCACATCTTCAGACATGTTTGCAGTGAGATTGGGACAAAATAACACACAATAACAACACTTCATCATTTGGTATCTTTGGTACAAAAAGTGTGATGTTTTGAGAAGGACTGGCAACATAACAAAGTTCTAAATGCTAAACCATTTCAAGTATTTTTGGAAGGTGCTGCAGGTCTAAAATGCAGAAATGGACGTACTGTATATTAATAAATAAAATAAAATTTAGCAGATAATACATGAAATATCATGTTTTTTTATTGTCTGCAATCCAATGAAAGTAAGAAAGGATGGTAAGAAAATAAGAAAAACTTCATCATATTTGCATTTTTCCACAGTGTTAATCCTTTTTCCTGTTTTGGGTTATAGACTCCAGTCCCTGTCTGGAAGCATTAATTGAGTACAGATGTTTATGTTCTGTGTGCAGCAACATCTGGACACTTATTGTCCTCAGTCTGTTCTGGTTCGGTGTTATCTCAGATCGCTTTTCACCTCGATCAATAACCATTTAAACAGAGCGTCTGTATAAAGCATGTCTCACAGCATGCCTCGTGACCACTCCCCGCCTCTAGCTTTCCAGACTGGACCTGTCAGAGTTACGAGAATGGAGCGTACAGGACTGGTTCTGGTAAACACTGGTTCTGGTAAAGGCTGGAGCTGCTGCTGTGAAGCCTCTTAGGGAAATGAATGGCTTTCAAAGCTCTTGTGTTCTTCGGTTCAGATCAAATGGGCTGATTTATCGCTGGGCCATTAAAGCTGCGACGCTTCCACCCGTCTCGCCCTCACTCTTGATCCATTTGTCTCTCTCTTTGTGTGTGTCTCTCTTTCTCTCTCTCTATCACACACACACACACAATTATTTTGATTGTGATTCATGGAGCAGAGGGCAGTGAGTGATATATCTCCTGCTATATGCCATCACACACACTCATTAACCCCCACAAGCTGAGGTCACCTCCAGCCAAAACACAGGCTAGCTGTAATCACGTGAATTATTTCTAAATCATAGAGTCACTGAAACAAGTGGAGAAATTGTGTTAAAAAGCAGATTATATATATATTTTTGTCTAGACCAACTCAGTTTCTGTAAGGCAGGGGTGTCCAAACTACGGCCCGCGGACCATTTGCGGCCTGTTTCCTTTTTTGGAGCGGCCCGTATTTTAGAAATAGAATGAAAGTTGGCCCGCTGTTAAGCAGGTTTTTATAACGTGAGATTCAAAGTTTGAACGCTAGGTGTCAGAAACGGGCCAAAGAGTCTAAAAGCGGAGAGAGTGCTCAGTTGTAGCGCAGAAAAACGGGCCAAAGAGTCTAAAAGCAGAGAGAGTGCGCATTTCTAGCGCAGAAAAACGGCCAAAGAGTCTAAAAGCAGAGAGGGTGCCCAGTTCTAGCGCAGAAAAACGGGCCAAAGAGTCTAAAAGCGGAGAGGGTGCGCATTTTTAGCGCAAAAAAACGGGCCAAAGAGTCTAAAAGCGGAGAGGGTGCGCATTTCTAGCCCAGAAAAACGGGCCAAAGAGTCTAAAAGCGGAGAGGGTGCGCAGTTTTAGCGCAGAAAAACGGGCCAATGAGTCTAAAAGCGGAGAGGGTGAGCAGTTGTAGCACAGAAAAACGGGCCAATGAGTCTAAAAGCGGAGAGGGTGAGCAGTTGTAGCACAGAAAAACGGGCCAAAGAGTCTAAAAGCAGAGAGAGTGAGCAGTTGTAGCGCAGAAAAACGGGCCAATGAGTCTAAAAGCGGAGAGGGTGAGCAGTTGTAGCACAGAAAAACGGGCCAATGAGTCTAAAAGCTGAGAGAGTGTGCAGTTGTAGTGCAGAAAAATGGGCCAAAGAGTCTAAAAGCGGAGAGGGTGTGTAGTTGTGCAGAAAAACGGGCCAAAGAGTCTAAAAGAGGAGAGGGTGCGCATTTCCAGCGCAGAAAAATGGGCCAAAGAGTCTAAAAGTTGCCCTAATTAAGGAGTTTTATATTAAGAGACATCATGAAATTAAACATTAATTTGAAAAATCTTGGTTTACACAACACTGTCAAAGATAGATAAAGATAATAAGTCAAGTAAAATGGTGTGTAAATGTAAATAATCAGGAAAATGTATTATTTAAAGTGGTATATTATAGTTATAGTTTTATTACAGAGTCTGTGGCCTGTGACTTCAAATATATTTCTCCTTATACACCCCTGCTGTAAGGCTATGTTCACATGTCTTATAGACATCCCATATTTATCTATATTCGACTAATTGATACTCTTTCTCTAATGATCAGTGCTTCACGTGAAGATTCAGTTTACGTTTTTTTTTCCCATTAATGCTACAGCCGCATCCTGTGACCACATATGATCATTTTATTGGAAACAGTGAGCGATGGGACAGAGACATCAGAGCATATACACTACTTAAGAGGTTTGTACTATTTACTCACTGCTGCCATCCATTTTCCTTTCTCCTTACTACAAATGATATTCGTCAATACACTTGATTTTGATGAAGATTAGATCACATTTTGTGACAAATTTACCTAGAAAACCCGGAAATTCCAAAGAGTTTGAATAGAAATAAAATCCCACTATGATGAGCTTGCATTGATTATTTTATTTTACATTTAAATATCCATTATTATATATAGTCATAGCAAAATGTGTGATTGATTAATTATTTTTAAATCAATCATCAATAAATCTTAACCCAGATTTTCGTCCATATTTAGCTGAGCCAATTAACCATCCAACTCACTTGAACTCTCCCTTTCACTGCAATGCTCCTCACACCTGAGCTTCAGTAGGAGCACATGCCTCCTCCAATACATGTGAGGTCAGACCACACCTCTTTTCCAAGTGCCATCGATGCACATACCCATCACATCACTATGGAGGACACTTCAGGAGAACAAATACAAGCCAATCCATTCCATCCACAGAGCAGAGCTGAAGCTTTACCTGAGACGGTCCTGACGACCTCAGTGCTGTTCCTCAGACCAACGAAGGAGAACTGATAGAGCCTCCATGAGCGGATATCCCCCACCTCCACGGAGCTGCGCTTCCACCTGTAGACGATCTCCTCCTTGGGGTAACCGTCTGAGGGAATAAACAGACAGTCAGTCAGAAGGTTACTGAAGAGCACTGGCACAGCTGGAGTTTTACCAGCTAGAGACAGAAAAAAAAATACCCAGTCTGGCTTCCAGGGATTCTGCAGGATTTAAGCCTCTGAGATATGATTCTGCTCTGTCACATCTGTCAGCTTATTCAGCTCAGCAGCCGGAGAGTGTAGATACTGTACTGCTATTATAAACATTTATTTACAATTTATAATATTAAATTAATGTTTTAGTAAATGTAACATAGATATATACTAATCAAGCATGTGTAGTTCTATAATTACAGACTGTAGTGCTGTATCTGTTTCTCTGCATATTTTATTATTATCCTCCTTTTACTCTCTTCTTCAATGATTAGGTGGGTCATGCTCAGCACTCAAGTGACACAGGCATGGTGATGTAATGTTAGTAGTGTATGTTGTGCCAGTATGAGTGGATCAGACACAGCAGTGCTGCTGGAGTTTTTAAACACTTACTCATGCCCACTCAATTTCCACTTTATTAGACACTCCTACCTAACTGCTCCATCTTGTAAATAAGTATAAAGTGTAAAGTTAAAAGCTCATCTGTTGCTAAACAGTTTGAGTTGGTCATCCTCTAGTTCTTCATAAGTAGGACTGCCCGCAGGACGCTGCCCACAGGATGCTGCCCACAGGATGCTGCCCACAGAAAGTTGTTTGTGGACTATATTATTAGTCCAGCAGTGACAATGAGGTGTTTAAAAACTCAAGCCGCCTGAATAATAGCTACCAACTGTAGCCACTAATAGTGGTGGTCCAGTTGTGTCCTACCTGATTAGTGGAGCTGATAAAATGTATTATGTGTGTAGAAACAAGGACTTAGGTGGTCATAATGTTAGGACTTATCTTATATATGTATTTTGTCTCATTAATTGGTTTGGTTCTCCTTTATTTAAGGTTAGAAGAAAATCTGATGTGAATGAATGTCAAATTGAGGCAGAAATATCAGTACTGCAATCTGGATTTTTGACTATGGACGGGGTCTACACAGCATCTCTCACACAGGTGAGTTCCCAGGCTTTTCTATCAGCAGTAGTGGGACGAGGAGAGCTATCCGCAGTGTCTCATTAATTCTGCCAACACGGTCCCGTTCTCTGTGCTGTATTTAGGGATGCGATTCCCCCAGTTTTCTCCCGTGGATTTCACAGAACCTATTAGGGAAGCTCTCCCCAGAGAACGTCCCACAGAGCATCTGCCTCTCCCCAGCAGCACCATTACCATATAAACACAGGAGGGAGAGAGAGAGAGAGAAAATATGAAAGTGAGAGTGAAATCTGAGAGAGAGAGAGAGAGAGAGAGAGAGACAAGAAGAAAGATAAGGCTTTATATGTGTAACAGTAATGATGATACATGTTAATGATTACAATATTAACGTAAAAGAATAGGTTTCTAGGGAAAAACTGTACTGAACTGTACTGAATGGAGGCTCTAGTACCCTGTTGGACACCTCTATCTTGGATACAAGATAAGCTACTGTTGTCAAAAAGGTTCAGTATTTAATACTGTAGCAAAATTTGCGAAAGGTGTTGCAGATGGGTCTGTAGATCCTGCACACTAGTAGGTTGCTGAAGGTGGCAACATACGTGGCTGCAGGATTTCCTGCACATATTACTGTGTTGTTAGTAGGGGTGAAAAAAAAAAAAAAAAAACAGTAGGTGAGCTCCGCGGTACAGTTAAAAAGCTCCGCGCGACAGTAGGTGAGCTCCGCGTGACAGTCCTCTTACTGACCCAAAGATTCACAGCCCTAGTAAATACTGTAAGTAAATGGTACACGTGACTGTTTCATAGGCAGCTGTATCCCTTAGCTCTGTACTGTATGAAAAAAAAAATTTCTGTCTCTGTTTGCTCTTCAACCGTAGTCTTAATATGACTGGTTACGGTTATGCATAGTTAAATTACAAGATATTTAGGAGAAAAAAACCCAAACCATAAGCTTAATATGGCTGGTTGTGGTTTGCACTATATACGTTTTATTTTTCATTTTTTATTCTTATTCTTATTTCTTATAGAATCAATGTGTGAGAGAAACCAGTCTGTTAAGTGTGCGTTATATGATTTTGTCAAATAAAACACCGCCTATGCTTCATGTAGTGTCTGTCAGAATCAGTGTATGGATTGTATGAACATGGTAACAGATTATAGAGCATTCCATATGCATCATGTAGCATGATAAAGTTTTTTATAGAGTTAGTGTCTGTATTATAGACATTATAAAGCCTTATAGAGTGCCCCCTATGCTTTATGTAGCGTATTACAGTCAATAAGACTAAACTTTTTTATTTACGTCACTGCAGCATAATTATTTACTCTAGGAAAATGACAGAGTAGGAACATTTTATCAGGGCTTTTAAAGCGATTGAATGGAACTAGCGTCAAGATTTAATGCAGGTTTAAAGAAAAGCTGACGCAACCAAAAAAACGGATTTGCGAAATCAGACGGCAGCTCTGAGGACGTTTATTTTTGGTGCGAAGAGCACCGATGTCTTTATCAGCGTGTTAAAGAGCTATGTTCTTGGCAGGCAATGGAAGGAGGGAGAGAGAGAGACAGAGAGAGAGAGAGAAAGACAGAACATGAGGTGGGGGAATAGATAGAAGAGCATATGGCCAGACTTACAGCTTGAGAACTCCAGGGGACAGGAATGCTCATCCATGGGAAAGTTATACAGTTTAAGCTGGCACTCGGCATCGATGGTCAACCTACATACAGAAATAACTCCCTCAATTACATCTCCGACGCACGCCAAGATTCATTACATTCATTCATTACACAAACACACAGACACACAAACTGGCAATCTGCAGTGTTGGATCATTTCCATTTAAGTGGGCATAATAATGAAATTAATGACAGGAAGTGAAACCCATGTTTGGCAATAAGCATTATCGTGAGCATTATCTCTTTAGCAAGTCAGTTCCGGCTGTCTGTACGTGAATTCTAGGGAGTTCTAGAATGTGAAAACAATGAATTAGCTGTATAGCATCAGCAGGAGGTACACACAAGAACAGATTAGAAGATTAGAAGACAAGAAGATTAGATCAGATCAAAATCCTGTGGTAATTCTATTATTAAAGGCAGGTCTGTATGTGTTTTACAAGTGGTGATATTGCATGACTTCAATTCTTGTATTCTCTGGCTTGGATATATATATGGAATGGGAATATTATGGTAGAAACCGGCCTCAGTCCACATGTATCTCTCAGCTTGTCCAGAAATGTACACGTGTTCTTTAGGTGCAACTAGTGCTGGGCGGTATAACGTGTTAGACAGTATACCGTATACCGATATGCATTTTTCACATACTGCCACACCACTAGGGGCGCTGCAGAGTGCTGTGTAAAACAGCACCATCAAAGAAGAACACTGGCAGAGCTCGCTAAGTAATGCAAGCCAGTTAGCTAACAAGCTAACATCATAGACTAATGGTAGCTCAGCTCTGTGGAGTCAAACGTTCTGTCTTACCCGGAGAAAAATGAGAACAGCACTATATCTTAGCAGCTACCACTGATGCTCCTCACTGTATGCCTAGTAACTATACTGTAGCCCGAAGGATCATTTTATTGCACATTGAACTAAATGTATTTGTTAACTGTAGAAAGAAAGGAAATTGTGTCTGATTTTAATATTGTAATGCATTTAATGGCCTTAATAATAACATATTGTAAACTTAACCTTGTGTCTTACTCGTGCAGTAGAGCTTTTGAGAAATATCTCTTTTAAATACTTAAACATTAAGTATTTAGTTCTGTTTATAGTGTTTATGGAACCCAACAGTAATAAAAGCCTTAATGTAAACCTTTAGTGCTTTATATTATATATACTCCTAAATAGGGGTGGGCAATACTGCTCTAAAATAATATCACGATATTTCATGGTATTTTCACGATAACGAAACTTTTGGCGATGTGACAAAACTCTGAATTAGAAAAAATATTTAGAATTTTATTGCATGCAATATGATATGGCTAATTGAGATATTTAAAATAATAATTTTATCAGATTAGTAAAAAAAGTCAATGATCCAGAATTTCATGATACTATTAATAATGCACTCAAAATATCTCCATATATACAGGATTAAAGTAAAATAAATTATAATGGACAGATATAATCTGTCTCTAGTAGATATATAATAGGAAATGAGAACAGTGTGAATTTTTATTTTGCTAAGAAAGGCAAAAAAAAGTAGGGTATAATATCGTTCACGATATTTACATTTTTTGGCCATATTATCATGTAAAATACGATATGGCATGCCCCTACTCCTAACAGTACAGTGAGTCACAAACCTATATAAAGTCAAAAAAGAAAAAAATATATATAAGCATAATTCAAATATCGTGATATACCGCGAAACCATCAGAATTTTTTGTCATACTGCCCAGCACTAGGTGCGACTTGTGAACTGTAGTGGGAGTCAAGGAGCAAAAAAGTGACAATTCTCTCACAATACTGTTTTAGTTAGCAGACACATTATTAGGCTGACAAAGATAAATATGTGTGCATTGTTTAGTGAATAACAAAGGAAAAACCTCATAGGACTGTATTTTGGGCACAGACATGAAAAGGAATTAAAAGTTCAACAGCAGTGTCCTTCAATATTTGACACAAATGGCCATGCATTTTTCTTCTCGCCTTACGCAATTATGATGATGACGTTACACCACTGTCCCACAGCTAAATAATGAATAAATGTATCCAGTCTGAATAAATATTAAATAAGTGTCTGGCTGGCATAATTTCAGTTTTATGAGTAACGTTAAACTTTCATGCCAGACCCTCTTAACAAGATCACCAACAATAACATCACAGAGTCACATTGTCTCTGCCTCAGAGCTACCTCAGAGTGTACAGAATTCGTCCATCGTTCCAAATCCGCAGCATACGATTGGGCGTCGTGATCCAGTGGGCGTCGGCCTTCTTGGAGTTACGGAAGAAGGTGTCGGGGATCCAGATCTTTCCCACCATGTTGCTGTTTAGACGCAGGACCTTCATGGTGCTGTTGAATCTCAGGCGGCTGTCGTACCAGGTCTGAGCAAAGAAGATGTCGATGGTGTATTCCTGTCAGGGGAGACAATGATAGTTCAGGGTTACAAGGTTACAATGGGGCATCAGAGAAGGACATAAAAGAATGAGTCTTGGTTCTGTGGTTTTATCATTGGATGGTTCTATAGAAAACCATTTGATTGTTCGGTGTAGTGTAGCTACTAACACCATCACTTTCCCCATGGAAGAGTGGGGTTCAATTCCCTGGTAGGGCAAACACACCACTGTACATTAATGAGAGTCCTCGTACCTTTTTACTCATTTTCTCAAATGAATTTGATTATGCTAGATAGTTAATAGGGTGTTGCAAAGTTTGCTTTGCTTGGAGTAGCTTGGAGTAGGCCAATATGTACTACTGTGTCAAATCTATGCCATAGTCTACGCCAGGGGTGTCCAAACTACGGCCCGCAGGCCATTTGCGATCCGTTTCCTTTTTTGGAGCGGCCCGTGAGGTATTTTAGAAATAGAAGAAAAGTTGTCCCGCTTTTAAGCAGGTTTTTATAATGTGAGATTCAAAGTTTAAACGCTAGATGTCAGAAACGGGCCAAAGAGTCGGAGAGGGTGCGCATTTCTAGCGCAGAAAAATGGGGCAAAAGTGTCTTAAAGCGGAGAGGGTGCACATTTCTAGCACAGAAAAACGGGGCAAAAAGTCTAAAAGCGGAGAGGGTGTGCATTTCTAGCACAGAAAAACGGGCAAAAAGTCTAAAAGCGGAGAGGGTGCGCATTTCTAGCGCAGAAAAACGGGCCAAAGAATCTAAAAGCGGAGAGAGTGTGCATTTCTAGCGCAGAAAAACAGGGCAAAAGAGTCTAAAAGCGGAGAGGGTGCGCATTTCTAGCGCAGAAAAGTGGGGCAAAGAGTCTAAAAGTTGCCGTAATTAAGGAGTTTAATATTAAGAGACATCATGAAATGAAACATCAATTTGAAAAATCTTAGTTTACACAACACCGTCAAAGATAAAGAAAGTAAGTCAAGTAAAATGGTGTGTAAATGAAACAATCAGGAAAAATGTATTATTTAAAGTAGTATATTTCATTATTTGTTTTATTACAGAGTCTGTGGCCCGTGATTTCAAATATATTTCTTCTTCTGGCCCCCAACAAAACAAGTTTGGACACCCCTGGTCTACGCCATTGCTTATGCCTGTGTCTCTGAGAATTACAGACCAATCAGCTTTGAGTTGCGTTCCAACTGTACCTCCTCAGGCGATTCCTGACAGTCTGGAAATCAGGATGCTCTCGTTGACTGCTATGTTAACTGTCCTTTTTCAGAATTTTAGGCTCTGCAATGCAATCTTAATGGATTCCAGGAGGGCTTGCACTTGCGTGCTTGTGTCAAACATAGGCATAATTTCCTATAAACTATATATAAGTTTGGTTGTTAAGGTTACTAGGTACCATACCATAATGCTCCACACCAGAGTTAAACTGTTACACTGGTGACATTTTTTTTTTTTAAACCAGGACCAGGTCTAGTAGTAACTATGAGACAGTTGCTGCTGTTAGAAGTGTCCGTTCTTACAGTCCGGCACTGATTTCACAGTTAGCCAGTTAGCAATGTACGGCTAACCTGGCGTCTAGCCTAAACCCTGTCCCTACAGCAACGTCTGACTCACAACTGAATGCACAGGCCATGCTTTTCATTGAAAGGGGGACTAAACAAAGGAGGATTAATCAGATTTCTGCTTTAAAAGAAAGATGAGACAAATATTAATAAAAAAAATTTGCAATCTTTATTCTGTATCTGTACCTGCACCTAAAATAAAATAAAAAATCATTTTTCAGTATTTCAGTGTACATTTACTGTACAGTATGTAACAGTAAACGCTAGTGTTTCTATAGTATCTCAGGTGGTTGCTATGAGATCTCAAGCTGTTGCTAAGTTGCTATATATGCTTTGGTGTCATCCAGTAGGATCGATAGTTGTTATATTGTAGTATATGATTGACACAGTGATGCTAAGTGGTTGCTACGGCTATGGATTACGCAGGTGATTGCTATGATGTCCCAGGTGGTTGCTAGGGTATGGCTTAGTGGTTTCTTATGATATCTAAGGTGGTTACAGGGGTTGCAGGTGTTGACAAGTGGTTGGTTGCAACTGTACATCCATTTTAAAAGCTGTATAAAAGCCTGAGATACACAACAAATCCAAACAATCTAAAAACAGAACAATGTGGAGTTTTCAAAAACTATGAGACGAGCATCACTGCCAACAAACCAACACCGGCTCGTACTGGAGTTAGGACGCCTTTAGGGCATCTGGATGAAACTGGCTTCCAGAATGAAATGCTTGGCTTTACAGTAAGACTGACATACACCAAACGCCTTCCAATACATTTATTTTTGTTGTAGCTCAGATGACAGATGAGCCGAATCACCGAAGCAAATGTTTGTTCTTTATGTGGATCTTCTCAAGCGCTGTACGATAAGCAGTCTGTATAAGAATATGCAGCGCTTGTATTTAAACCTCAGGCCAAAACATCACCCAGAGCCATCCCGTCTCTTAATCCCTGAATGTGCAGCAGAGCTTTGTAGAGGATCTTCATCCAGCGCAGACAGACTTTATAGAGCTGCAGACCTCTTCTCCAGGGCTGACGATTTTACACAGCAGAGCACAAACCCAGCCTTTCAGAGCCCACGGGCTTTTGTCCGTTTTAATGGTGTCACTCAACCCCGCCATTTCCAGGCCCTCAACCTGAGAATTAAAGGTTTAATAGAGCCATTAAAGGGTTAACCCCATAACCCTCAGGGTCAGGCTTTATTACCTCAATAATGTCTGAAGGAGCTTTTTTTGGTTCCTGGCCACAGAACCAGGACAGGAATTTCTCCTTCTCAGCCCTCACTTTTCTATTACACAGCCTAAGTGGACATGATCAAAAGTTAATTTTATTAACGCTGACATTTATTTTTTTATATATTTGGGTCTTCACTGCAAGAAAAGACACATGTTTTCTTGTTCTTTTTGCATTGTCTTATTTACGCAGCATGCTATTATTCTCGATTCTGACAAAAAAGAAGAGTATTAGGAAGGTGTGGCGTTAGAGGATGACATAGTGTTGCTATGATGTTGCTAGGGGGTTGCTGTGATGTTCTATATCCTTGTTGCTATGGTATTTGTGATGGTTGCTAAGGTGTGGCTAAGGGGTCACTATGTGATTGCTGTGTTGCTACATAGATGCTATAGCCAGGCTAGGTAATTGTTTTGTTATTTCAGGTGGTTAATGAGGAGTTGCTCATCGGTTGCTATGGTGTTGCTTATGCAACTTTACAGTAATATATATTTTTTCATCCTCAGGCCTAAACTGACAAAAAGTGAGTTCACTATTAAATCTACAATGTAATATATTTTTTTATTTATATGTTTGTTTGCTTATTGTCAATTAATGCAAAATCTATTATCAAGGCTGCAGCAATATGTAAATATTATTTGAAGATTATTTTATTTATTTGCTGTTAACCTTGTATTTGGACATCATATACAATATTTCAAAATTTTGTCTAAGAGTATTAAAATATGATTTTACTCCACTAGTAGATACATTAATCTACATATAAATGCTCCACTAGTAGATAAATACATACATAAATGTTTTACAATACCACAAATACTTATAATAATAATATAATAATATTTGTTCAAAAATCATATACAGAGAAATGCTAGAGGTACTGACTAGATGTAAGCTGGCTTCTCCTCCATGGTATCATTTTTCTGCAGTGTTTATGGATCCTGAGAGCCGCTGGGTTCAGAGTGAGGCACTGATATTTTTATATACAGTATATTTATTTATTTATTTTCTTGCAAAGGGGGTGGTGGTGGAATCAGGGATTTGTGAGTGGCTGAGAAAACAGAGGCATTAACAATCGACTTTCCTCCAGAGCTTAGTCCCACAGTAAAAGCTCCAATCCACAAAAAAACACACACACACACTCCCTCTCTCTCTCATTCTTTAAACATTGTCTTATTAATGCAGCACGGTGTTATTTTCAATCCTGAAAAGTAGCTTTGTGGTTGCTAAGGTGTGGGTAACTGGTCCCTAAGTGGTTACCAATCTCTAAGGATTGCCATGGTATTACCAAGTGGTTGGTAATTGATTGCTTTAGTCAGGCTATGTAATTTTTTTTAGCTTTTTTAATTGGTTGCTAAATATTGCTAAGTGGTTGCAACTATGGTGTTGTCATGTGTTGTATGGTGTTGTAGGCTCTGTCTATCCAGCTCTGCTCTGTTATTCTCATCTAAATGTTTCAGTGAATTATCAGTGGGCAGTGTTCACTTTAGCACAGGTAAAAATGTAAACACAGGCCCTGCGCAGCTTATAGAAATCCCTGCCACCAGCAATGCATGTGGTATATAAGAGCAATTGTACCAAAACTGTGCAAGGAACAATAATATTGTTGTGGGGATTCACTGGTGGATTTATTCCACTCCTTATTGTTGAATGGAATGCACTGAAGATAAAGAAGATAAGATAAGTTCTACCTCTGCCCCCTTGTTGAGAACCTATTAACCCTTGTGTGGTGTTCATATTTTTGTTACTCGTTTACTTTGTTACTTGTATTTAATTCAGCAAAATTAAGCAATTTTACATTAAAATGCTTTACACATGCTTGCTTCACCTAAATTGCAAGCAATATAAACAGCTTACATGGTTAATATTTGCCCTTTACCTTTCTTATGTTACATTTCTTTCAAAAAGTGCTACTCTTTTTTTAATTAGTTTTTTAATAAAATGTAAAAGAAACTCAAGATATTAAACTCATTAAACTCAAGATATGAGTAGAAAATGTGTTTAGTTTCAAATTTACAAATGAAGCAATGTTTATTAGCCCTTGGCCAAACATACTGTATGTAATATAAATGGTTAGGTAGACCCGAACTCCACACAAGGGTTAAACTAAACCACAGTTGCACATTATAAATTAATTCAAAATAAGTAACAGAATACACTAGAATTGTTTGCTACAATTGGACAATTTAAGTTGCAACCTGCACTTTTATTTCTAATTATAAAATGTGCCCTTGATATTTTTCCAACTTTTATTACTGTTTTTGCTTTTGCTAAATGTAACCTGAAGCAGTTTCATTAAATACAAAGCTGTGCACAAGCCTGAATTGCACAATCAGACCCAACTGTTCTCAGTTGGTGGCATAACAGATTTGCACAGAGTCTAAAACCTTGTGCCAAGCAGGAGGAAGAGGTTTGAGGTCCAGTGTGTACTCTCAGCCCGTCAGTAGGTACAGCAGTAGCTCGGAGGAGGCTGAGAAAATCTCTGGGGATGGCACTCGCATACAAAGGCGCTCACATCAAAAGACTCGCAGCAGCGAGGACCGGCACGGCATGTCCCTGTCCTCTTTGTGAATTCATAAATCCGAGGAAGATGAAGGAGCTAATGGATGGTACTGTGAATGCCATGCCTCTGGGATGTGGTTTAAAATTGCATATCTGCTTACATCATCACATTTCAATACCACAGTCCACCTGTGTTAGCCCGAATATTAGAATATTATTATACACGTTAGGAAACGAGTGCAGGATCTGGTATCATAGCTCTGGGAGGTCGGAACTGAGATCAAACCAACTCTGCTGCATGTTATGCCCACATATGACTCATGTCTCCTTACACTTGGCATTGATTGGCAGCAGCTAGTACAGGCCACTGTTCTGAGCTTCATAATTGAGGAACAGAGTATTGTACAGAAAAGATTCACATACCATAACAAGGAGCACATGTTTTTTTATGCCCATATTTGGGGATGTCTATGGTCAAAATGAATGGGCTTTTCAAAAACTCACCTCTACCACAATCTGTGGTAAACATATATAATCAGAACACTGTACGTTATATTTTGTGTACATTTTTCTCCTGAACATCACTGGATTCTTTGAATTATGAGATAATTTTTAGCTTTTAGCTAAACTGAACTGACGTCACAGCACAGCGGCAGAGAACGCGAGCAAGCTGGTGGAGATATGACACTGGCTGTCTGCCAAGTTAAATGATTAGTTGGATCAGCTGGTCTTTAATATGCTGTATACATATGACTGGAGTTCGCTGGTGCTGCGCCAAATCGAGTCCCCCCACGTCAGTTCAGTGTGCTACATTAGCTTAAAGCTAGCATTACTCTTATTTAGGGGTGTGCCATATCATATCCTACGTGATAATATTGCCAAAAATGTCGAATATTGTGAACGATATTATATCCTGAAATATCAGGCCATATAACCAACCCCCCCCCCCCCCCCAATAACCTAATCATCACATCAGGGTTCTACTTTTTTGCCGTTTTAGCAAAAGAAAAATTCACACTGTTCTAACTAACCATTATATATCTACTAGAGATATCTGTCCAGTATCATTTATTTTACTTTAATCCTGGATATATGGATATATTTAGAGTGCATTATTATTAGTATCATGACATTCTGGATCATTGACTTCTGTTACAAATCTGATAAAATCATTTCATTAAATATCTCAGTTAGCCATATCATATTGCATGCAATAATAAAATTCTAAATAATTCTTCTAATTAAGTGTTCTGTCATATCGCTAAAAGTATCGTTATCGTGAAAACACCATGAAATATCGTGATATTATTTAAGAGCCATATCGCCCACCCCTACTCTTATTACAACGGTTAAACACAATCTCACAATTCAGAGGATCCAGTGATGTTCAGTAGGAAAATGTACACAGAATAAAACATACAGGGTTCTGAATATATTTATTTACTATAGAATGTAATAGAGGCAAGCTTTAAAAAGCCCATTCATTTTGGCAAATAGAATGCATGTTTAACTTCCATTTGTGTAAAATACTGCTAACCTGGGACAATGCTGACACCGATAGCTGAGATCTTAATGTTTAACTTAAATGCAGTCAACTCAAGTGTGACATCATTCTCAGCTACGACATCTAGTATCTAAGGAAAATGAAATGCATTCAATGTGTCAGCTTGATGATTGATAACACTGTGAGTGGAGGAGGATCCATAAGTTGATCTGCATAACCGCAGTAGCTGTACCAAGCTACTGTACCAATATTTGTGCATTATGGAGCCAAACTCTACAAATTGTGTCTGAGTTTTTTGTCAGATTTTATAACTTATTTAAAATATGTAGTTAAATTGATAATCTGACATTCTGTTTACAGTATTTTGGGCTCTCTGCATTTTTAATGATGGAAGGCAGGTCTTTAATATGCGGATATAACTATGGTCTCGTATGATGATATATGGCATTGAAAAGACATGCTACACATATATCAACCAGCAAAACTGACCCTTTATATAAAGTTATTTGTCTTCAACTACTCAGCAAAAGTAAACTTTTGTTCACAAATTAAATGTTGGTAATATTTGCATCTCAAATTAAGACATATAAGACTATTTTAGGTGAATAAAGGTATATCAAACTTTCAATTGGCCAAGAGATGTAAGAGATATTCACTATTGACAGCATCAGTTATGGACTGATGTTAAGTACAAGGCACTGCCACCAATAAACTGCATTCAAGCTGGCAAAAACAATAAACACCACAGGTGGTGGCTTTCATACTGTTTATATCCATATCGGAATTAAACTGTATTAAAATAAATACAAAATACAGTAACAGTCAAACCTTTGGACACACCTCTTCTGTTTTCTTTTTTTTGTGCTTTTATGTTTTTTTACATTGTGAATTTAATATTAAGGAATTTAAAGCTATACAGGAACACATGCTGATTTTTTATGTAAACAAAAAGTGTTAAACAAACCAGAATATATCTTATATTTTAGATTCTTCTAAAAGTACCACATTTATCTTTAAGGACAGATCTGCACACTCTTGGTGAGATTTTAATCTCAGTGTCTTCATGAGGGAGAGTCGCCTGGAGTAGTTTTCTCAGCATCTTAAAGGAGTTCCTGGAGGTGCTGAACAATAGTTGCTGCTTTTCTTTCCTTCACTCTGTGAAGCTCCAGCTCATCCCAATAAATCACCTCAAATCACCTCAATCTCAGTTTATCAGGTTTTGTTTACTACATAATTCTTTTTTATTTTTTAAATATTAATATACTAATGTAGAAAATCAATTAAATAAAGAAATAAAGAAAAACACTGAATGAGAAGGTGTGTCCACGTTGACTGGTATCATATATCTTGTTAAAGTTGGATATTAGCTTAGTATACGTTATAATATATTTTAGTATTTCTTTTTAATAAAATCTGGAACTGTAGGTGCATTGTGTGGGTTTTAAAAAAGTCTTGCTAAAAGTTTAATTTATAATTAAAACAAGCTGAAAACCACAGCTACATTTTTACCATACCATGCTTAAAATGTTAATATTAATATTTTTTTAACTGTGATTTGCAGTTAAATCATAACATTATTTCATAGATCAAATATTATGGTCAGCTCTGGACCTAATCATTACATAACTACAGTATGGCTATTAAAATGACTGTCGCAATCAGTACCCCCACACTGCAAATAACAGTGACTCAACAGCCTAATAAGAAAGGCCTGTCATTTTCTCATGACCAGCAGAGCGACGGTAAACACTGCAGGGAATTCACTCCACTAATCTTACTACTCCTATTGTGCTCTATTTATATCAGCAGCTTATTTCCTGTGCTCTGTCTCCAAAATAGAAGCAAGCATCTTCTGAGCAGATTATACGAGTCAAGTCTCAATTAGCCCACCATGAGTCACGGAGGAAGCCTAGTGAACACAGAGAACACTGAAACTAAAGCCATCCCAAGATAGAGCCCTGAGGGACTCCTCAAACATCCCATGTCAATCTTACTGCATAACATTATTTTTTTTTTTTACTGTATCATTAACATATCATAGTGTTTCTATTCTTTAACAGAAAATGTGTATAAATTCTAATAAAACTCTAACAGACATTAATAGAACAGCATTAGGTTTCAGAGGTTCCTCTGGAAAATCACTTACCATGTTGATGGCATTTACTGGGCCAATACTGTTCACAAACATGTCTGTCGTGATCACAGTGGGCTGGACTGTAACAACAAAAAGAGAGGAAGAGTGTCAAATAATATCAGGACAACAAAACATTCATAATTAAAACATATTTCCTGAACATTAATTTGATGTTTCTTCTTTAGAAATTAGTTTATACACACAATCATATTAGTAATCTTCATACTCTTCTAAAACTATATTCATTCATACCAACACTCATTCATTCAATTCAGAATTATTTATAACCATCTATATTCTCAAAAGTTTGAAAACACCTTAAAATTTGCTGTATTGTAGATTCATCCAAAATATGAAAAAAAAAATGTTTTATATTATTATATATTATTTATTAAACATAAAAGTGTTAAACCAACTGGAATATATTTTATATTTTAGATTCTACAAAGCAGCACATCTTGCTAACATGACAGCTTTACACATCTTGGCTGTATTTTCTCAGTCAGATTTTGAAGGTAGAGTCAGCAGGACTGGTTTTCAGTTAACAGCTGTGCTGAACTTGTTAAGAGTTAATTACTTGAATTTCTTGTCTCTTAATGTGTTTGAGAGCATCAGTTGTAAAGTTGTGAAGAGGTAGAGTTACAGGTATACAGTGAATAGCCCTATTTGAATAATGTTCCAATTCATACTATGACAAAAACTAATTAACTAAGTAAAGATTTTATTTTTTTTTTAAGTATCAAGTGCAGTTGCATCAAAAATGTTATAATGGAACGGGCTCCCATCAGGACCACCCCAGGAAAGGAAGAGCAAGAGATACCTCTGTTGCACAGGATAAGTTCATCAGAGTTACCAGTCTCAGAAACCACAAGTTAACCGCAAGTCAGTAATTTTGGTTGGTTATCACTTTTAATCTGGATGACTTCAGTATTAATTTACAATGTAGGGAATATAAATAAATAAAAATATTGAATGAGAAGGTGTGTATTGCAATATAGTAAGAAACTGATAGACGTCAATGATCCAACATCATGATGTTAATATTGCAATTGTGCATGTGTACATTGCGATACCAATCCTGAAATATATTGTGCAGCCCTACTACATATATATATTATAACTGTCATTGCAATGAGAGCTTAGGCAATAGTCAATGTTTCTCATTTATCAAGATATATTTGCCAGAGACAAAATATATATATGCCCAATATCTATACCATGCACACATCCATATCCATTTTCCAGTAGCCATGCCATCTATACCCAGTCAAAGCCTATTCATACCCATCCATATCCACACACACCCACACCCTACATACTGTACCTACCCCTTACCATCAATACCATGCCCATACATACACATCCATATCCATACACATACATATATATACCCTTACCCACCCATACTCGCCATACACATTCATTCCCATAAAGTACCATGCCCATCTTCACTTATCTATACCCATATATAGATATGTATCCATCCATGCCAACTCCAACAGTATCTGTAGCCATTACACATCCATATATATATATATATATATATATATATATATATATATATATATATATATATATATATATATATATATAACTAACCATCCATTCAAACCTACCTATACCATATTATACCCAACACTCAACCTTGCATATTCATACCAGTACCAGTACTATACCTACCAATGTTTAAAAATTGTATTGTGCCCAATACAATACACAATCCACACAGTTCAGCTTATTCCAGTAAAGCTGTGGCCATCCCTGGCAGGTTAGTGGGTCAGACAGCATATCCCATAAATACTCTGACACCCTCCTGAATGAGCTGCCCGCCTCGCTGTGATTCTGTGGAGGATGTCAGTGGTAATATGGCAGCTAGTCTGGACAGCTTGTTGTCAGAGCGATGGCTGAGCTTTGCCATGCCTCTCCAGTCCATTCCCCTCAGCTTCACACTGCTTTAGACCCAGTCAAGCGTAGACTATATATATATATATGCATCTCCTCACACTATTTCCGCTGATATATGCATGGGACTGCACTTACCGTCCTGAAAGGGGAGCTGGGTTTGTGGATGGAGTGGTACAGTGAATAAAAAGAATCTTGGGCTCAGATTGCCACATTAACTATGTTTTGTTTATTGTGATAAAGTCTACTTCACACTAAAACAAATGTGGGCTAAAAAACAAAACCCATTCACCAGAGGTATCTTTAAAAATTGCCTGTATTTTATATGTATATGTGCAAATTTTTGGCATCCATGCTGTTAGCATTGCTACCATGCTCTTAGCATAGATACTGCATCAACTGCAGGCCTCACTCAGCATCGATACTGTGGTATTAGCATTGCTATCATGGCCTTAGCCTTAGCTAATATTACTACCACAGTGTTAGCATCACATTTGCAGCATTAGCAACGCAACTGGACCAGATTTCAGCCTCCTCCAACATTATTCGAAAAGTATGGGGAATGCAAAGCTAGGGATAAGATCACCACATCAATGCTTATGATAAACTGAATTATTTTAAGACTGTTTATTATGATCAAATTAAATCAACACTAAAAGCAAATAGGGGGTCAAATGTAGAACCCTGAAGGACTTTTGTTTTTGAAAAAAGTCAACTGGTCCTAATTTAGATGCTCTACTATTGATATTAATATTAACCTGAGCTCAATCTGTAGAAATCTTCAGAACTTCATTAGCACCCTGTTCTTAGTGTGCTTGCTGCTACCATCATCCAGCACCACTACTGCTGCATTGCTACTTTAGCATTGCTGCTTCTATTTTTCTGAGCTGTATTACTTGCTGACAGTTAAAGACAAATTAGCTAGGGTAAATCTGCAGCAAGAAGAGAAGGAACTTGTGTTATTATGCCAAGAATAGCGTCTTTGGCTGTTTTGGAGCAGGTTAGTCGTGATGGTAGTAGTTTTTCTAAGCTAGTTTGCTTACTAATACACTCTAAAGAACAGAGGTGTGAGACGAGTACTTTTTTGTACTCAAAGGTACACTCTTTATAATTGTACCCTCAAAGGTACATTATTGGTCTTTAGAGAGTCAGATTTGTTCCCTCTGAAGTACAAAGTCATTCCTAACAGCAATAAGTACAGATTTGTACCATTTAACCAGACAAAAGGCACATTCTGTATTCTTTATCACTGTACTAATTAACAATATATATTTAAATTGCACATTTTTTATTTGAAAGCCAGACAATTTTCGATCATCAAGTTTTTGAGCCATTTTTAGTTGATGATAACGTTTATAATCTTTATAATCTTTACTGGCACAAAAAACATGGGTACAAAAAAGACTTTCACTGAAAGGTACTTTTTTGTACTTCAATATAAGGTACAGCCCCAGCGACAAGCTTTGTACTCTTTTAAGTACAAATCTGTACTTACTTTTCTTAGTGTGTAGTTGATGACAGGTTGAGGACACTACAATGGTTTGGGTAAGTCTTGTTGTACACTAATTAATTAATATCTAGTTCAGCTAACTTATATAACTAATATTGGGACTGATATTGATTTTAATATAAGATCGATGCATACTTTGCCCAGATCACCACATCAACTATCATAGTACAGATTATTTGATTACCAGTTATTTTCAGAATGATTACTGTGATCAGTTCAACAATAAAACTAAGGTACAGAACCCTGAGCTTGTGCACCTTCATGGCTGCAGTAAAACAAGGAATGAAAAATGGAATGAGGACGAGGTTAAAAGTACACCCAGTCCACAGATCCACCTGCACTGCATGACCAGGCAAGTGATTTTACATGCTCCAGCTCTGACAGCAGATTGTTTAGGATACAGAGCAGTGGAAGCAGAATTCCCGCAGTTTTTTTCAGAGATGAAATACACTAGAAAATAAAGTGTGTCATGCAAACTCCTTCTCTTCTTGTTGCTTTCTGGAGGCTCCAGCTCGCTCTCTGTGGACTGCGGTTCTAGCGACCAATCTCCGCCTGCACTTGAAGCTCTACTTGTAAATCCATAAATATTGAATGAGGCACACAATCGACTCGCACCAGATTATGCCACCATCTTCACTTCCAGCACTAACACTTTAAAGTCCTGCAGCTTCTCTAGAATTATGATGCATCCTGTATTAGATTTCCTCAAGGATCTGGTCACAGGATCATGGTGTTATCTGTCAAGATCAATGAACACATGCAGTGTATTAAACCTATTCAAATCCAAACCAATCCACTCACATCCGCACCCTAAATACCTACCATACTGTCTATACCCATCCATTTTCAATACGATTTTTTCATACATACAGATCCATATATCTATACCTATCAATTTATCTATACATGAAACCATCCATAGATTCACCATACTGCCAAAAGTATCCACTCGCCTGCACTGCATTTGTTTATGTGAGAAATGGCAACGGAAACCTATTCTATGAAGCTCTCTATACACTGATCTTGAGCTAATCTGAAAGGCAAAATGAAGTTTGGAGGTCTAAAGTGATTAAATCTAGAGAAAGTTGATGACCTCTGCACTCTATGTGCTTCAGCATAAGCTGGCCACACTCTGTTATTTCACACTGAGAGTTGCTGTAGTTTCCAGTTAAATATATTAGTAGGTAGGTGGTATCCTACAGTGAACCACGCTGGAATTCAATGTACTCATAAGAGTTTCACTAATGTTTGTAGAAGCAGGTTGGTTGGTTTTGCTTGGTTTGAAAAATTTGTGGCCATGGAAATGATTAGAACTAATGATTGTTCAATGATTTGGATGGCTGAATGAATACTTTTGGCACTGTAGTGTACCTATACCAATTCATACTCATCCATATCTATACCATAGCCCATTCATATCCATAAACACCTGTGTCCATTTATGCAAATACAGTGGTGTGAAAAAGTGTTTGACCCCTTATTTTTGCATTTTTTGCATGTATATCACCACAATCACAGCCCCAGGCCATCACACTACCACCACCATGTTTTACTGTAGGTATGATGTTCTTTTTCTGGTGTAATGGGAGATGTAATGGGACACAGACTTTCAAAATTTTCTTTTTTTGGAACGTTTGTCTCATCAGTCCACAGAGTATATTCCCAAAAATGTTGGGGATTATCAAGATGTTTTCTGGCTAAATTGGGCCGAACGGTAGTGCTTTTCATCTTATAGGCCATTTTTGCCATGTCTCTTTCTTATAGTGGAGTCATGAACACTGACCTTAAAGGAGGCAAGTGAGGCCTGCAGTTCTTTGAACGTTATTGTGGGGTCTTTTGTGACCTCTTGGATGAGTCGTCGCTGCACTCTTGGGGTAATTTTGGTCGGCTAGACACTCCTGGGAATGTTCGCCAATATTCCACGTTTCCACTTTCCACGTTTCCACTTTCCACTGAATTTCTTTGGATCTCGGCATGATGTGTAGCTTTTAAGGATCTTTTGGTCCACTTAAATTTGTCAGGCAGGTCCTATTTAAATGATTTCTTGATTGAGAACAGGTGTGGCAGTAATCAAGCCCGGGTGTGGCTAGAGAAATAGAACTATGTGTGATAAACCACAGTAGTGTTTTAACTGGGGAGGAGAAAACACGTTCACACACAGGGCCATATAAGTTTGGATTTTTTTTTTCTCTTAATAATAAAAATCTTCGTTTAAAAACAGCATTTTGTGTTTATTTGTGTTGTCATTTACTAATATTTAAATTAGTTTGATGATCATACATGCAAAAAAATAAATCATGAAAGGGGTGAAAACATTTTTACACCCCTGTATCCATTCATACTAATCCATATTTATCCATACATGTATCTATTTCTACATATATGCATCCTTATCTTTATCCATACCTATCATTCCCATTCATACACATCCATTCCTGTATTTTTATATATGTACTCATTTGCACTCATCATGCCTATCAATAATCATCAATTTATTTAGATTACTATACCTATCCATACTCATTCATACTCATTCATACTAGTAACTATTTATTTATCCATCCATACATCCATCCATACTCCCCAAAAATAGTTATTCTCAAAGGAAGTATGGGATTGCAATGCGTAAGACAGATCACCCTTTTATGAGGAACAATAGGCCGACATGGTCAATATTTATGTTAAATTGACAACCCAACATTATGGTAATGATGTTGGTCAACCAGTTAGACTCCAGATACAACTGGCCACATTCCCAACAGATCAGTGGAGACCTACCTCCTATGTCCGGCCGCAGCTTGTTGTCATATCCATCTAGTAGACTGTTTAGAATATGTGTGACATCACTCTCGTAGACCTTCGGGGTCAGAACCCAGGTTTTATTTGTCACTTCATCGTCATCGTTTTCTGTCTGGATGGAACTGATGAGAGAAAGAGAGGGATAGGATGAGTCAGGAGAATCAGAACCGGCTTCACTATAAAACAGTGAGGCGGGAAAATCAGAACCCGAGGCAACCTCGTTCTGAGACCCAAATTAAACTCGTGATAAAGATCCTCTGCAGGAAGTTATTTTAAGGCCGGGGTTACAGTAGATTGGACTCAGAGAAAATAACTGCTGATATTAAACATCCACAGAAAGAAAATATGATATAAAACTTTTCTTGACGTGATCGGATTATGAACCCGGACAGGACACACAAACACATAGCTAAAGATTCTAAACTTATAAACTTCACCAAGAAATAAACAACAAAAATTCTATTATTTATATAGTGCGCATGTATGCAGAATGAAGGAACCTTCTGTACATTCATCTTTAACAAAATAGTTGCACCCAGAGGAAAGTGTTGGACTGTAATACTATTCAGAAAGAAGATAAAAGTTTCCAGGAACAATCAATGATAAAAAATGTAGACTGGGCAATATTCACTGGACTATACACACAGAAGTAGTGTATAAAGCATGTGTGACACAACATGCTAGCCGTCTCAGCATGGAGTTGGAGTATTGTGTCCAATAGTGTGTCCAATAGCATATCACACATTTTTATTCAGGGATATGATTAACCATGTCTCTTCAAGGTAAGCAGCATTATGTGGACAAGCATCGTCCTGCTGGAATAGTGCGACAGAGTATGCATTCGAAAAATGATGGGCCACTGGTAGCAGGACTTTATTAACGTAATGCTGGGCTGTCACATTGCCTTAATAAAAAACAAAGATAATTTGACAGTGTACAAAATAGCAGCCCTCAGCATGACACCAGGCTTTTGGACATGTGTGTGAATCTATGTGTGAAATCTGTGATTTGCTAGTTGTCTCCACCAAGTCTGTAAGACTGATCACTGAAGATGACCTATTTGAGCTGCATGGGATGGATTACCTCAGGACATCATCAGGAACCTCTACAACTCCATGCTGAGTTGCAGTATGTTCTATTACACTTAACATGAAAAAAATGGCTAAAAATATACAGGATATTTTTAAGGATCCAGGGAAATATCAGCTAGTGGTTCATCCCACATAGCTTGTTTTAACACTTTAAACACACACACTACAGCCCCAAATACTCACCTCTGAACGGCAAAAGAGCTAGCACTGCGGTTAGCGGCTAATGCTAATACTGCTCCAGTCTCGACGCTGGAGCCTTTTGTGGGAGAATGTGTGTATATGTGTGTGTAATGTCTCAGATGGCCCTGTAATGAATATTTAGTGTTTTGTTGAGGCTGTTGACGGGCGAGGCCGTGCGAGCGTGCGAGTGTGTGTGTGTGATTGTGAACGACAGTGTGTTTAGACGGAGTTTTAGTTTTTTTTTGGAGGAGTGCGTGGGCGAGAAACACAGGCATACAGCAATAATACTCTCTCTCTCTCTCACACTATCTTTCTCTCTCTCTCTCTCTCTCTCTCTCTCTGTTGAACAGCCTGATAGTGGTAGGTGTGATTAGGCCGAGCAGCAGTGCTCGTTATGTCCACACTGTTATCTCTGCATGTGAAAACAAATTAACTAAACTCCTCTATTTTATGCAGAACTTACACAACGCTGTTGAATTCTGTACAATACATTATATTTCTGCAGAAATTAACCTAAAATCCCAAATCTGAAGCTAATTACTTTTTTAAATTTAAAAATTTCAATTTATTTATTGAGCAAAATTACATATTATTGTCATTGACATTTGCACTGACTGCGAACAGGCAATTACTAAAGCAACATCTACTGTAAGCAAGCAACTAAAATATACTATAGTAAAGTATACTATATAAGCAACCATGTAGCCACAACTTAGCAACCACCTAGCACACCTACAGAAACTCCTTAACAACCACTTAGCAGTACCTTCGTATATGTCCCCTGTACCACAGGAATTATCTTAGTAGCCGAGGACCCACCTATCATGGAAGTGCAGTTTGTCCCGTGCATTTAATTAGAGGATCCCTGATACCCACAAATTATATACAATATCCTGTAAATCATCATTTTATAAAAAAAAAGGCAGAGAGAGGAACACAAACACATACTGAGAGAGCAACACCTAGCAACACCTTAGCAACCAAAACCTATACTATAGTGACAGTTTATTAACCACCTAGTAACAGCTTACTTGCAACATAGCAATACATTAGCAACCAAAATCTATACAATAGTGACACCTTATCAACCACCTGTCAACACTTTAGTAACCAATATCTATACTATAATGAAACCATATCAACAATCTAGCAACACCTTAGCAACCAATGTCTATACTATAGTGACACCTTATCAACCATCTAGTAACACCTTAGCAATCAAAACCTATACTATAGTGACACCTTATCAACCACTAAGCAACACCTTTAACAACCAATAGCTATACTACAATGACCCCTTATAAACCACTTGTCAACACTTTAGCAACCCAAATCTTTACTATAGTGACACCTTATCAATCATCTACCAACACCTTAGCAACCAACATCTACACTATAGTGACACCTTATCAACCACCGAGCAATACCTTAGCAATAATTATCTATACTACAGTGAGAGCTTATCAACTACCTAGCAATACCTTAGCAACCAACATCTACACTATAGTGTCTTGTGATCATCCACCTAACAGTACCTCAGCAACCAAACTCTTAACTATAGTGACACCTTTTCATCCACCAAACAGTACCTTTAGCAACCAAAATCTTCACTATAGTAACACCTCATCATCCACCTAACAGTATCTCAGCAACCAAAATCTTTACTATAGTGACACCTTATCATCCACCTAACAGTATCTCAGCAACCAAAATCTATACTATAGTGCCACCTTATCAACCACACAGCAACACCTTAGCATATACTGTAGTGACACCTTTTTAATCACCTATCAACATCTTAGCAATTGAAACCTATAATATAGTGACATCTTTTTAACCACCAAGCAACACCTTAACAACCAGTATTTATACTATTGTGATAAGGGGTATAGTAACCCCATATCGACCACCTACAGTTGGATTAGCAGTCGCTAGTAAATCTTAGAAAAGCTACAGAGTGTAATTAACTAACTCCACTAACCTCTCCTTCTCTCAGCTCTCCACCAAATGCTGAGCCAAGTTGCTCTTGTTTTTTGCTCCTGTGCTCTAGAAAGATCTGTAAAACTGGGTTTGTGGTGTTGGTTGGGGTTCCATCTTTATTAGCGATGTAAGCAAAACATGCACAGACTTCACTCTTTGAGCCCTTTTTGTCCACAAGCCGCTGACAAAAAAGGATTTTTTTTTATTTTATCCGTCGTTATTCTATGTGTGCTGCTGCTTTCTCGCTGCTGGCTTGCATGTGCGTGTATCGCTTAACTGAGTCCAATTAATATTTACAAATTGATTTGTTATTTTACAGTGGTGTGAAAAAGTGTTTGCCCCGTCCTGATTTCCTGATTTTTGCATGTTTGTCACAATTAAATGTTTCGGCAATCAAACTAATTTCATGAACATTTCAGTGTTCATGCCTCCACCTTTAGAAACAGACTGGGCAAAAATGGCCTACATGGCAGAGTTCCTAGACAAAAACCACTGCTGAGCAAAAAGAACATTAAAGCTCGTCTCAATTTTTCCAGAACACATCTTGATGATCCCCAAGACTTTTGGGAAAACATTCTGTGGACCGATAAGACAAAGGTTGAACTCTTTGGAAGGTGTGTGTCCCAGTACATCAGCGTAAATGAAACACTGCATTCCAGAAAAAGAACAAAAGTGGTAGTGTGATGGTCTGGGGCTGTTTTGCTGCGTCAGGGACTGGAAGACTTGCTGTAATAAATGTAACTAGGAATTCTGCTGTCTACCAAAAGATCCTGAAGGAGAATGTCTGACCATCTGTCTGTTGGTGACCTCAAGCTCAAATGAACTTGGGTTTTGCAGCAGGACAATGATCCAAATTGAGATGAATCCGATGAGATGCTGTGGCATGACCTTAAAAAGGCAGTTCATGCTCGAAAAACCCTCCATTGTGGCTGATTTACAACAATTCTGCAAAGATGAGTGGGCCACTGTAGAATACTAGGTTTGCCTTAATCCTGCCACACCGGCCGCAGTGTGATTTATTATATTTTTGTATAAAGTGAATCAAATTGCACCTACTAATTGAACTCCTTTGAAGCCATTAAAATTGGGCTTTATACAATATTGAAAGCATGCGACGTATTATTGAAAAAGCATCGAACGTTTGGTGCATCATGCAACTCTACTGACAACGAACGATCAGCTGTCCCAACGCTTCTGATACATCGTATAGGTTCAGCGTAAATGTTAAGGTGGTCAGGATATGGACCCTTCCTGCTCATTCATCTCAGCGCATAAAGAGGCAGGAAATCAAGGCTGCTGTCATCAGTCAGAGCTCAGCTGAGTGAAAGCCTCTACAGGAAGAGGGAGGAGATCTGAATGGAGGAGAAGATAGATGAACGGCTGGCACAGCGTGGACGGACCTTGGTGAGGCAATCAGGCAACAAAAGGCATGCTGATTCCGTAACCATGCAACCAGCCAGAGACAGAAAGCCTCTCCTTCAGAGAGAACAGCGTGACCCTGAGCACAGCCACCGCTCTGGAGGCCTGAGGAACATTTCCAACAGACCTACTCTACACACTCAGCGAACAGACCAGCCCCCGGCACTCAGAAAGCTTTCCACGCTCCGCGGTGAAACATCGGCCAGAACCATCAGATCCCGACCCAGAGTCTCCTCTTCACCAGCCTTAAGTGCCTGAACGGTCGGGGACGTCCATTAAATCTTTATACTGTAGCTGGACTCGGAGAAGGAGCAGCCGAGGCCTGAAACATTCTTAGCTTTATCAAATCAAGAATGAAGGAAGGGTAGCTTTAGAAGACTGGAGAGGAATGGTGTGGAAGAGGTTCTATACATTTAATCTAAAAAAAGCTTAGAAGTGGAGGTCTGAGAATATGTCTGTGTCAATTCTTTCTGTCCTTGTTTTCTAATGTATTACCAAGCTTGATCACACTTTTAAACAACAGTAATTTATAAGGCTTCTACTATACGTCACTTCATTATACGCCTGCCACAAAAATGATATTAGTAAGTTATGCTACAATATATGGCTATGACCACAATTATTCTTTCCTCAGATTACTTGGATCCTGACCATTGTGTTTATTGTCTTTGTTGTTGCTGACATCATCTTTTGTCCAGAGCTTACAATATTTATTATTTCCAAAATTATCTGGAATACTGATTAGTCTGACCAAAATAAACATTTCCACTAAGTGATGATCCATCCCAGATGCACATTCTGTACATGGTTAACACAAGGTTTCTGTTTTGCCTAGTAAAGGTTTAGTGGTATTAGTGTATGTAACTCTGTACTGTAGAGTTTTTAGTACAAAGGTTTTTCAAGTAATCTTGATCCATGTGGTTCCATCAGCTATTGTTAAATTATGGTTCTTCATGCAATGTAATCTGAGGGATCAGAGATCACATTTAGTTCATTTGTCATTGATTGGTTTGGTGTAATGTAGTCATGACACACGGGACGAGATTAACAAGCTAGTTACATTATTACTGGGAATCTGAGTAAAGCAGGTGTCTTGTGGTATGCGTTTTACATATGAATAAATGGTTAAAAACTGTGTCTTTGACAACTAAGAACTCCAAAGCTAGACCATCTGTATCTGACCAAAAGAACCAAGAAAAACAGGATACATCCAGACAAGAAAAAAACTGCAGTGAGTACTTACTACTGGGAATTTACATGATCATCATTACTAGCCCTAAACTGCATCCCAACATTTTTTGGATTGTGAATCTGATCCAAAAGGCAAGAATTAATAATTGTATTAATTAATAAAATGAAGTTGACCAGGTAAAATATTAAATATATTGGGTTCATACTGTCTAAAATCAAATAAAAGTCAATGAAAGTGAAAGAAGACTTTTATAGAGTCCCAACCTTTTCTGATTAGTTGAAGTTATCTTACAACATTCCTACACTCATACTGAGAAATATTATATTGTATACAGATGCTGAATATGACTTCTCGCAATATGGTATCATTTTTTGCAGAGTGCGTGAAACAAAAGAGCCACTGGGCTTAAAATGAGAGATCAGTTACAGGAAGGGAAGACAGTACTGTGGTCAGGGGAGAAAGTTCAGCAGAACTACTGGCTTTTCAGATGATTTCAGATTCTGATGCTCTAAGCTGATATTCAATGATCAAGGTGAATGAAAAACTAGTCGTGCAAATGATTGCATACTGGTACACTGGTTAAAAACAGTATGACCAGCATAGTATTTGCTTTGACTAGAATATGACAGACTAACTGGTCCATCAGCATTATCTATTTTACTGAGGTGGTCTGAAGGCTGTTTATAGTTGCTGACTACTTTTACAAAGCTAGTTGAGTATTTTGATAAAGCATTTGATTATAATAATGGACCAGCTTGTTCAGCATTTTCGATCTGGGCATGCTGGTCATGCTAGTAAACCAACTAGCATGGTCATGATGGTCATTCTAGCAAAACAGAGTGGAGTTAATCAGAGTCATACTGATTAACTATCATGGTCAATTTACCAGTTAAACCATCAAATTTAGACAAAAACATGGCAAATCCGGTTGGTCAAGAGATAAGCTGGTCAATCAGCATAACCAGTGTCACCAGCCTGACCTGACTGGGGTTGTGCTGCCCAAAAGGATCCCGGCTAATGGGTTTTTTTAGAACGTCCACAAAAAATTGGATATTTTTAAGAATCCAGGTTTTTGTTTGGGTTTTAAAAAAATATCCCTGTTCACAGAGAAAAGCAAAACCACTAAAAAACACTGAAATTAACAGGCCAGCTCAGTATCAGGTGATCGTACCTCCCACAAAAAACATCAAAACACAAGAAGAGAACTAACAAGTTTTCTTCTGAATAACAGAAGGATTCGAACAAACTGAAGGCAGCGCATTTTGATGCATCTGCTGTGTTCTGTAATGTGAGTATTAAGTGAAATTAAGCTGTAAACATGTTATTAACAGCAAAGACAACAGAAACAATCAAGGTGCTGTTCATGATTCAGGCTCATTCTAAACAAGCTATGTTTTACAAAATCTCCACCTTCAAAAGCGCTTTCAAAAAGCTCTTTTTTTCATTAACCAAAAATGCTAATTTAGTGTGCACGACAAGCTAAAACAGACAAAAATCATTTGTGCGAGAGAGTTACGTGTGATGTGAATAAAGGTGACACACAGCTAACTGTCAGTAACTGTGTAAGCTAGTAACAATTAGCTGTTGGATAGTTTGTTTGGAGATATTTTAGTCTGTGAATAGTGAAAGTCATGACAGGGGGTGGAGATGCTCTTGCATTATACAATTAACATTTAATGAAGCAACTGCATTGATTTCAGGTGAGAGTAGTGGGTACATATTGAATAAAGACACCAGGCAGCAGACTCTCTCACTAATGCTTTCCAGAAACACGCTAATCTTTAGCAGACTACCCAAAATCTAAGAGATTACAGAGAAGCTGCTTAATTTATTATCATACAGTACTTGATTACCAGCCATGACTTGTACAGCCTGTTGGAGTTGAACATACATCTAACATAGCCTAGGGTTCACAGACATCCCAAGTTGCAAAAGTTGATTTTATATTAATTAATTTTACTTTTTTTTTTATTAAATTTAGAGGACTCAGAAGTGAAATGAGTTTTATCTTTTTTTCTTTTTGGAAGGCCCTGCCTCTGCTTTCCTTTTTTTTTCTTTATTTGACAAAAATTGACAGTTACAACATCAAAAACATTTAATATCATATTACAATAATTATTAATATTGCCTCCGCCGTGATCTGCTTTTTCTCACTCACTGAACAGTTCCCGTCCGGGAGGGGGGAAAAACACTGCCCGCCCACACTAAAAACTGATTTGCTGTCTCCCAGACTCTTTGCAGAGAACAGGCCAATCAGAACCCTCTCTGTTTTCTCTCTCTCCTTCCCACACGCGATTAGAGAAAAAAAGTTTGTGGGGCACTCGTTCTGAATTCTGGGAGATTATATGAGACTCGCGGGCATCAGGGAGCCACTACTGAAACGCAGGAGACTCCCGCAGCTTCAGGAAGACTTGGTTTGTCTGGGTTCATTTTAAAGGCATAAAACAAAAAAATAAGATTGAGAAACAGCTGGATGTTACTTCCTCAAGTTTCACTTGCATGTGGTGAGCTGTTGTAGGCAAATCAGAAAACATGGAGTGGACTTTCAGTGGTAAGTGTATTCTCCAAACAGTCAAGTGATTTTTTTTTTTACAACACAGTAGCGCAAACAGCACTGAGTAAACTAATAATTATGAAATGTGAAGGGGACACCTTCCATTCAGCTTTATTGGCTGCAAGACCCATGTGTTTTTTGGAACCGGATGTGGATAAAATGTGGATCGACTGATCACTTGTTTAAACCGTTTTGGAAAACAGTCGTATTTTAGATGTTAGTTTGTTTAACAATGCATTGTACCATGCTAGTTCAATGCTAGGCTCTGTCATTGTACAGGAAACGCACCCCAGGCCAGTGTGTTTTCAGACACAGGTCTGAAGTTTCTGTAGTAAAACCAGCAGAACCCCCATCTGGAGAGCAGTGAAGTGAAGCTGCACTCGTGTGGAGAAGCTGCTGCAGCTGGAGAGCCGGGCCGTAATCGGCAGGGTGCTCTCGCTCGCCGCGCTTCACCGTTTATTACAGCCTTTTGACATGATTGAGTTTTAAAGAGAAACTTAACATGCCCTCACAGTTAACGAGTGAGGCTGGGAAATCAAAGCTTTATTGAACATGTCTGAGGCGGCGTGTTAATGGGCATGAGCTTGACTCATTAAAAAGAAACTTCTCACTGTAATCAGTTACAATCCTGGAATTAATCAACTGCACCCAAAGACCCCAAACAATCACAATTACTAGAGATAACTGATGATTTACATTAGATTAAATTAAGACTTTCTTAGAAAATGACTCGATGAAGCTATTCAGATTATTGAATCTCAAATGTCACCAAAATGTCATATGATTAAATTGATATTTCTATATGTTCAACAAAAACTGAAAAAAATAACATACTGCTTGTTCATAATATATATAAACTACCTGTCAAAAGTTTTTTACACTATAGGGTGCATCGGATTATAAGACAAACTATCAATAAACTTCTGTTTTCTGGTCTATTTTCATACACAGGGTGCACCGGATTATAAGGCACATTATGCGACACTAGTAAGGAACAGGGGTGTCACTATGTTTTCCTTCTCATTCAGCAGCTCTCGGGCGGGGTGGTGGGTGGCAGGGATAATGAAGTTAGGTAAAGTAAAGCTAAGTAAACAAAACTGTAAATTCTTAAAAAAGTTAAGAGTCAAAATCTACACAGATTTCTCTCCTGAAAACTTTGTTTTTTTATTTGGGTGAGTAAAGTACTTCTTTTTAATTACAGAAAGCTTAGATTTCCAGATTTTCACTAAGGCTAGGTGCAGCAGCATTAGCATTAACAGCTAACTGCTAGCACTAACCATGGTTAGTGCTAGTAAATGCCGCCCAACAGTGCTACACTGAGGACCCCTGAGTGTTCCGTTAAGCCAGGGTGATATTTGCTAGTGCTTAGCGCGGTTGGCGGCTAATGCTGCTCCAGCAGTGCTAGCCAGGGTTGGCAGCAGGCTACAGGCCGATATACTCAACTCTGTACTGTGAAAGAGCTAGCGCTTTGCGCAGTTAGCGGCTAATGCTAATACTGCTCCAGTCTTGGTGCTGGAGGACTAAACTGAAACTCCTGTATAACTCTGTACTTCAGCGGAGTGGTTTTACTGCTCCTGACAACCTGACTGGTAGAATTCATACATACTGTGCACTGGATTATAAGGCGCACTGATAAGGTATGGAAAAATAAAAGGATTTTAAGCGCGCCTTATAGTGCAAAAAATACGGTTGTCCAATAGCAGTGCTATATGACCCAGAAAAGCTGCTCTTTTATTTTCGCATCTTTAACTTACCATTAAGTATATATTAGTGCACTTTACCGGTCAGACCTCTAATTCCTCTCTTCACTGCTGAAACTGAGTTCAATGTTAAGCTGCGAAAAGGTACTTCCATGGGGTCAGCCAGACCTATTCCTGTTCCATTTTTCTCCAAGCCTTTTGGACACAGTAATTACTGCTCTCTTGCTTCATCTGTAATTTCTCAAAAGAAAAAAATACCTGTACTTTTAATACTTACAGAGTTACCTGTGTTTCTGTGTATTTTCTTTTTATTATGATTAAAAAAATATGAAGCAACTGCATTGATTTAATCATGTTTTGCAATTATGATACACTATATATCCAGATATTTGTTGATACCTCTAAGGAATAAACGCACATGTGCAGTTAAACAAATGTGAACCCTTTGGTACCATGCCTTATGGCAGGCATTAGGCAGTGTTCTTTGGAATGACATAGCTCGATCCATACTAGTGCTGGGCGGTATGACAAAAATGTATATCACAGTATTTTTCAAGATTCTGACGGTTTCACAGTATATCACAGAATTTTAATTTGATCTTATATATATATATATATATATATATATATATATATATATTTTTTTTTTTTTTTTTTTTTTTTTTTTTTTGCATGACTGCTCTACTGTTAGGAGTACAAAAAATATGAAAAACTAAGGCTTTAAATTAAAGCTTTAATTACTGTTGGGTTGCCTTTGCCCCATTAAATTACATAATATATAAATAAATCAGACCTCATTAGAAAAAAAAAAACAACTGAAGAATGTGAACAATATATCTTAGAAAGAGATATGCCAACAACTTTGAAATGTTTTTCTGAAGCCATTAGAGGCATTACAGTATTAATATCAGCCACAATTCCCTTCTCTCTCCAGTTACCAAATACATTTAGTTAAAGCAACACTAGGTAGGATTTCCTTGATTTTTGATCTTTTTAAAGAAGTGAAATTACAGCTTGAAACTCACTGCAGCGCTGCACTGAGGTGTAATAGGAGGAATAGCGGTGCTCTCGTGTCTGTGCCGGAGCTCCTCTGAGCTCAAACCAGACTCTGTAAGTTTTCCGAGGCGGCCGCGATCAACGCTTGTGAGAACTGCGACCTGCTTTCCGACCTTTAGTTCTAACAGTTCTACAAGGACAACTGGTTCATTCTTTACAAACTAACATACAGACACTCTGGCAGAAGAAAACGAGAAAGAGAAACGAATCCGCCTGAAACATTTATTACACTCTACAACTGTAGGGGGAGCCCACAAGCACAGAATCTCAATCTCAATCAAATACCTAGTGGAGCTTTAAGTGTGCATTAATATTATTCTTTAAGCTATAGTATTGATATATTTAAAAGGGCTATAGTTACTTCTTCACATCGAGAGTTTAAGGAGTTTTATCTCTTGTGCTGAATAAACGACTCTGCACTCAGGAGCGATTTTGGGCTTATCTGGGGGATGAGAGGAACTTTTCTCTGAGCTGTGGATTGATTGCGCAATTCCAAATTTCTCTCACTTCATTCCCTCCAGTGTGTTAGCTTGTTATGCTAACTGGCTAGCATTATCTAGCAAGCTGTGTGCTTGTTTGGTGGAGCAGATCTACACTGTGTGCTTCTACACGGTGCTCCGCAGCACCTCTAGTGGTATGGTGGTATATAAAAAACCGTATGAACCGTTATACCGCCCAGCACTAATCCATACTTTCTGGTAAGATGATTTTGGGAGTTGAAAACCTTACTAATGCTCTTTTTACTGAGTGCAATCAAATCCTCACAGCAATGCTCCGATGCTCCGGTGAGTAGTAGTTAGGTAGCGCTGGGTGATATATTACGGGGCAGGGCTGAAGTGAAATCCTGCTGTGAACAGTAAATACTGTGGAGCTGTGGGATTATATAAAGCCTCAGCATCTGCCCCGCCCCCTCCTCGTATAGCTGAAATATCTCATTTCACTCAGCAGCAGGAGAAGAGCTGACCCCTGATTCCAGATGTTCTCAGATCTCATTCTTTACCATCATTACGGTCACGCCATCATCTCTGCTGACCCTTTTCTGACCAGTGACAGACCCATCTGACGTGATCACATAGTAATGATTCCCTGTATTTTCAGATGGTTTCAGAACTGTACATAACTACTGAAAACACCATAGTTCATTGCTTTATGCCGTAGCATGCCATATGTCATGGGAAAAGGACTAGTATCATGTCCCAGAACTTTTGTCACATCCCATGGTAGCTGAAGTGTGTGCGATCTCTTGTACTGAATGAGGATCTGCTGTTTGTTGAAAAGTCGCTTGCCTTTTTACACAAACAATTATAGCCATTGTTACCATCCACTGCTCTGTCTACTGTGGGTGGTAATATTAGCCTTCTATGATGTATTCCTGGTACACAAATTACACTGAACAAATGATAAATGCCCACACAACTTGAAATGAAACGTGATCCATTTGCATCCGATAACAGGCCTCATTTCAACTCCTGTAATTCATAGTGGATACCCAATAACTAAAAAAAAAAATCACAGTGCATACTAAAAAAATAATAGTGGAAACTAATTATCTCATAGGAGATACTGAATTCCCCATATTCAATAATAAACAACGTATAACAATGAATACTGTGTTATTAAAATACTGACACTACATTACTTTACCCTATATTATATACTAAATAATTATTTGTGAATACTAAATAACTTACAATGTATTTATTCATAATACATTAAGCCTTGTGTGGTGTTCGGGTCTGTGGGACCCGTTTTCATTTTTCATCAAATGATACTAAAAAAAGATGTTTTCTAACTCAAACTGGCTTATTTTTTGTGAAAAACATATACCAAACACATTTTCGATAAACACACACTGTACACTATATTAAATACAAATAACAAAGTAAACGAGAAACAAAAATATGAACACCACACAAGGGTTAATTTATAGTGGATAGTAAAATCCTCAGCAGATACATAGTGATTCTAAATAACTGACTTCAGATACTAAATGCTGAATATTTCATATGATTTCATGAGAAATACTGAATAATTCATACTGTATATGGAATAATTCATAGTAGTTACTAAATACTTCATAGATGTTGCTAAATAATTCGTAGAGGACATACAATAATACATAGTGTACACTGAATGAATAATTGCACATACCCACTTACGCCGTAAACCCATAAATAGTTTGAACTCAAACAAATGAAGTCTGTTTTATGCCAAATTGGATATTTCCAAACATTACTTAATGATTTTAAATTAGTGAACATTTGTGGCCACATATAAATTCAAACTGAGATTTTTTTAGTTGAATCAACTTATAATAACTGAGTTTAGTCTGTTGCCATTGGCTTCTGGTACAATCTATTTGCATACTGGGTGTGTCCTCCTAGTCTCTGACACTCACCATCAGTGTGTAGGGATTCCCCCTTGGGCTACCTTAGGCAAACTTGTAGATCATATATTTTGATCAACTGCCTGGCCTCTGTGCTGTAGGCTGTAAGAATAAGCTAATTTTCTGAGCTGATAACTCTGTGTTGACTGTAAGCTGTACTGTTCTTTCTTTAGCATTTTCATTCTTTGTCTAATTTTCATGACTATTTCAAATCTGTTTTTACTTAAATGAAATCTATTTTGTTACCTGACCATAACATATCAAAGTAGAATTATTATGCAAAGCAACTGACATTAAAACATACAAATTAATAAAATGTACTTACAATTTAGGCATAATAACTAAAGGTTTTTGGTATAATTAACTCATGTTTTTAGTCAACCAAAATATTTTAAGGCAAATGGTTTCCTCAAATAATTTAGATAAATTCAACTTATCCAGGCTTACAGTTTAGTGCATACTGAATTTTTCACATAGTGAATAATAATTAACACATATTTGATTTCTAGTGGATAATTAATATAGTATCAATTTAAATACTCTGCAACTCTATACTAAATTTTAATTCAGAGCATAAACTGAATAATTCATAATGTATTCGGAATAATGCATAGTAGACAATAATGAATTCATAGCAGTTACTAAATAATTCATAGTACATGCAGAATAATTCCTAGACATTGCTGAATAATTCATTGTGGACAGTGTATGATTCATACTGGAATACCAAATCACAGTTTTTTTTATAATATTTCATAATCCAGAATAAGTAAGGGTTAAACTATACAATCGACTGCTATAACGGAGTGTTCATCTATAGACTGAGGATAATAAGCTGTTATCCCCGTTAATGAAGCTGCAATGTCATTCTGTTTATCGGACTGTTGATGTTAGCTCAGGCCGCTCTGCTTCACTCCAGCGGGTTAATTAATGTGTTTGCTTTCTGCTATCTCAACCTGAAGCTCTGGTCAAGCTGCACTGCCAGCCGTCCCCGTCTGCCCGTCCGCCGGCCTGAGGAGACGAGGCTATTACCCACACGTCCCCTGACCTGTAATGACCCGCAGTTCCCTAATTAGATGAACTTTAAACAGCATGGCTATTAACAGAACTCGCTAAGCTCTGCTAAACGAGATCAGACTGATCGGACACTCTAAACACTTCACACACATAACAGGGTCAGAGAACATGAGGAAACAACCAGCCATCCAAAGAGTTTGCCTAAAATCATTTTTTTTATCATATATTATTGAAATTATTATTTTTAATAATTACAAATTATTTAAACACTGGTTATTACAACACTAATTCAATTACTTATAAGTATATTCATTATCACCTTTGAATTATTCTGTGTCTCATACCTGTCAAGTTTTAGATTTAAAAATAAGGGATATTTTCCTCTGTTCCTGTTGTCCCACCAGCCCAACGAAGGTTCAGTATCTCTTACATTTTAAGACAGGTTTACAAAAAATCTAAAATAACCACAAGTGAACCACTTATAAACTACAGTTAGATCATCAGAATCTGAAATGTTGTGGACATTCCTACATATGTCATTCTTTTAATACAGCCAAATTAAAAACCATTTTCTATATATTTAAAAAAAGATTTCATGTCTTTTTGGCATAAATGCACTCTTTTCTATTATATATTTTTTATTTATTTAATAGATTTAAATTTGAACAAAGGGTGCACAAATTCTGCAAAATGACTGTAGGTGACCTAAAAATAGCATTATGAGGTTTTACTAAAAGGACATGGACCAGATATATTCCATCAGTAAAAATTTGTCCTAAGGGGCCTACACAATTAATAATTTTTAATTAATACTTCTTTCTTTTGATCACGCCACCCCTCATCAGTTCAGTTCATTTCGGTCCTCTCCACATTTCTAGTCACAAGCTGTATTTTTTTATTTTAAAAGGTTTAATCTGTGTGTTTTATTTCGGAGACGAGTATTTTTAAGCAGCTATCAGAAAAATCTCATCACAGTTTTGCATGATTAGCCTACCGTTACCTTTCTTTTAGAAAAATCGCTGTATATCCAGATCTGTTTTAACATCAGCTGCTCCGACTAGCTGCCTGAACTCACAGCGACGAGGGGCTTCCCCACACTGACTCTCCTTTGCAAGCTGATTGGCTGTTTGGTTAAGAGACACAGAGCGGTCAGTGCCCTGTCTCTATATTTTTTTATTTTAATATAATACGGGAAATTTACGGGAAAATACTAAAACGGGAGGACGGCGGGAAAGAGGAGTAAAATGCGGTAGTTTCCCGGCCAAAACGGGAGACTTGACAGGTATGGTGTCTACATATTTTGCAACCACTATGAATTATTCTCTACCCATTATCTAATATGAATTATTGGTAGCCACAGTGAATTACTGGTATGTGCATTATGGACTATTCTTTACCCACTATGAATTACTTAGTATCTACACTGAATTATTCAATATCTGAAACTAATTATTATATATCCACTATGAATAATCTGAATCCACTATTGAAGATGTTCTTTATCCGCTTTGAATTATTCTATAGCTGCTATGAAATATTTAGTACCCTATGAGTAATTTTGTAGCCACAATCCAATATAAATTATTGTTATCCACTATGAGTTACTGGTATGTGCCATAACTTATTTAGTATCACTATGGATTGTTCTGTACACACTATGAATTACAGTATCTACACAGAATTGTTCAATATACACTACAAATTCTTCCATATCCTCTATGAGTTATCTAAATACACTATTAAAGAGTAAGTATCTACACTGGATAGATTTGTATCAACTATAATTTTTTTCTTAAGCAAGTAATTTTTTTTTCTGTATCCACTCTGAATTATTCTGTATTGTCTATGAATAATTATGTTTCTACTAATAATTCTGCATGTTCTATGAATATTTCTGTACCTACTTAGGTACAGAAATTATTCTTTATCCAGTACAAATTTAGTATTTAGCAATTACTATGCGTTATTTAATGTTAACTAAAAGTTATATTTTATTTATTGAATTATCCCTATACATCAGGTGGTATCCACTATGGATTAATGTATGTTCAATGTTTCTTCTTCTGTACAGACTATGCATTATTCAGCATTCATTATGAATTTAACACCTTCTATTATTTCATGTTTGTAATTAAGTAATTGAAGAAGTATGAAGCGATCATTAGTTAACATAGTTCAGATGTATGAACAGATACACAGTGTGTTGGGATTTAAAGGGTTATTCCATTCACTGGAGCTAATCTCCCAGTCCTGAGCTGACATCCCACCCCCCACCACGGCCTACTCCTCCATCGGCTCACTTTGCCTTTCATCATAATGTTAAGGTGTGACCCGGGCGTCCGGTTTTTAAGCAGACCTGCAGGGGGATATCAGAGCCCCACGGCGGTTCCTACCGCAGGGGTGGAGGACAGCGGTAATCCCTGCGGTGCTGCTGAAGATCAAACAGTCGGCAGACATGTCACTCACCCCGAGGAGCTCTGATCTCACACCGGGCACACCGGCTGTTCCCTACGGGTCAGAGCGGCACCGCATACCAACTTACAGACATGCCACTGTCAGTCTGATAATTACATAACATTACAAACCCAATACATAACTTAATATGTAGGAATTTAACGCAATTAAGTAATAATTTAAATACACTTCTGTAGTGACTGTAGAACCTGTATACAATATTTTAACGTAGATCTGCAAAAAATAATGATGGAAATTTAGTGAAAGGTGAAATCTACAGTAAATATTACATTAACACATACATGTTTGATTATCATGCAGAAAAAAGTGCCAAGCAAATAAGTAAAAATATTTTGTTATCTATACTTTACTGAAGTAATATTTTTTTCAGATGACTTTGTACTTCTACTACACACATTTTCTTACAGTTATCTGTTCTTTCTACTCTCCACATTTGAAAAAATAGACTATTCTATTTAATTTCAGCTTGTTTTCATTCCGGCTTCTCATCGTAAAAAAAAAAAACCCTTATCCAGATAAATCCCTTTATTCAGATAGAGTGAATTTGATTGCAGTTGGATAAAAAGTATAAACATATACCATTTTCACACCCTATTGGTTTATACTGTGATCCATCACACCTGCACATGTTCTGCCCTCACTCCAGCAAGAACATAGCAGACTGACAAACGTCCAACTAAGCTTCTTTAATATATTAACATTGTGCTAAAATACATTCATTTTCAATGGGCATATATGCAGATGAAACAGGAAGCCTAGTGCGTCCTAATTTATTAACATTATAGTCATTATAGCTTTAGAAAAATGTGTTTTGGGGTGGGGGGTAGTGCACTATAGGCTCACTACTGAGCTTTTGTTCTCAATGGCATTTTTTCTTGTATACTTTAAGTAGTTTTGAAACCAATACTTTTATAATCTAACTTGAGTAAAAAACTTCTACAGATGTATTTTAATCCCTAATATCTATACTTCTACCAGAGTAATAAATGTGAATACTTTTGAGACATTTTGAATCCTCAATATCTGTATATGCACACAGAAATCTGCAGTAGGTTAAATCATATGTAGATGAAAAGCCCAGAGAAAGGAAGTCATTTATTTAGCTTAAGAGACATAGTAACAGACCATGCTAGTGGTCGGTTACCTCAAATTGCTACCTAGCTTTTTTCAGCATGTATCTTGTCAGTGTTAAACAGTAACTCTGTGTCTGTAAAGATGTAGCCGCTGATACCAAGTGTGAAACTTGCTGCTGAAAGCTTTATATCGTTTAGTTTATTTGAGTAGAGTATATTAATAAATCAATAAGTCAACCTTAGAACTTATTGGCTCCCTAATACTATTCTGTGGTACTGCACTGCTAGCTATGTAGCTAACGCTAGCTACACTCCACAGGGAGAGAGAAACACTGGAGAAAAGCACGTTCCTTAGCTAATAAGCAAATAATAACCAAAATAAACAATTTTTACAATTGTACAATTTTTTTATATTTAAATTAGTTTGGTATGGGATTAAAATTACTGGATACCTGTTTGTGTGTGTCTGGGTATCAAAGTTTTTCTGCCCTGCCCACCTTTCAAATGTTTGTTTCTTCAAAATTTATGTTAGAATAGCCGGTCTGCTTATATTAAATGGTTAGGGTAGTATTGTATTTAGAGTAAATACAGTCTGAAGTAGCTACTGCTGTAAACACTGATTATAAAGTAGCTAGATTTGCTAACCCAGCTTTCCAAAAGGCTATTTAATCTTATTTACAGCTATTTATTGCATAGCTTACCAGCTTTCACACACAACACACAAAAAGATAAGAGTGCTGCACAGAGATAGCTCACTCGCTAACTAGCTAGCTTCCTATACACTGCCTTCCAGAGAAAGAAGCTTTGTTATGTTTGAAGGAGCTAAATTTAACACATCCACCCAAATGTTCATATGTCTGCTTTTTACTGCTCTGTGGAGGGAATCTGGAGAGTTCTGAAGCTCTGGTGAAGTGGACGGGTCGGTGCTGTGTGTCTGTGGAGAAGACGTTAGCTTTAGAGCTAATCAGCGAGTGCTGGAGTGTGTAGTGGGTAAATCTCACAGTGAACTCGCTCAGAGACTGTAAAAAAAGATGGACGCTGTGTCGCCGTTCCCATTCATTCAATGAAAATGAAGCCAAAATCTTCCTCCATGTTGACGATCCTGAAACCCGAGTCTGCGCAGTAGAGACCAGAGGAGGGAGAAAGACTGTGGAGAGACAGCCTACTCATTTAAATAACCCCGCCCCTGAGGGCTGCCTCCACAGAGCTCACACAGTCTATGATCCCAACCATACAGTCATTGGTCCCACCCAGGCTAGGTGTAATCCAGCCCTTTTACAATAACCACACCTTTTTAAATAGAGCTGAATTACGTTTTTAAAAACCGAATTCTGTGGGGATAAAAAAATTTGACAATATACGCAGAGGTTACACTAGCTGTTTTACAGTATATTAGGAAAAAAACGTGATTGAAAGTTGTTTGTTTTGCCATTGAAACCTATGGGGATGGGTGGGGTTACACAGCTTTCTGCAACCGAACAGCAGGGGGCGCCTGACCTGTGGTAGCTTTAAAGGTCACCTTCCGTCGTTTTTTCTTTCATTTTAAAATGTCTAGTTGTGGTCTCTAGTATGAATGAATGACATGTGAGCCGTTTTTGTAAAAAAAAAAGTGCTCAGGTGTCTCTGTATAGCTCTTTTTTAATGGACTGTTTTAGGGGTGTGTCCAAAATGACCGGATTCCAGCTTTGCTCATGAATATTCATACATGCAAACAGAATGCAAATATCTCTCCTCTGATTGGCTAGGAGCACTGCGACGCCCCTCCGCCGCTCTGCCGCTCACTGCCTCCCACCTCCTAACTGATGAGCGGTGATGTTGCGTGGCTTCAGCTCCGCCTCTGGGAGTTTCTCGAGCCAAGGTGGGCTGGTCTGTGAGTTTCTGCCTACGTAGGCAGAAAGATAATTCAAAATTCACCCGTTTTTCGGAGGGGGGGAGGGGGGATTTCTTTGCTTAGCTCCTGCAGACAATGGGGGCTGCAAAACAGTTTAATGTGCAGGTGTACACATTCAACTCGGAGAGACCTACTGTATTCCACAAAAAACAAGAAAAATCGGATTTTCGCGGAAGGTGAGCTTTAATTTTGAGAGCTCTGTCCAGCTATACACAGTCTATGAACTCACTTCACCAGAGCTTCAGAACTGAGAACCCGTTTCTCTGGGTTAGGATATTCTGGTGTTGGTTTATCCTCTAGAAAATTGTGAGAGCAGACGTATGGACGTTTGGGTGAATATGTTAAATTTAGATAAATTGAGTATAAACACAACTCCATAGGACTGTATACCAATATTGAGTTGTTTATGCTATATAATATAGATAGCTTTATCTATTTAGTGTTAAACAGAATCATTTAAGTAATTTCTTGCGTATAAAATTAACACTAAAACAATGAGAAGCTCTAAATATCAATTAGCTAACTTAGTAGTTAGCTAGCTACTAGCTAATTAACCAGCTCGTCTTCTGTGGAATGTGGTGGATTTAAGTTAAATGAAACCCTCAAGACTTTGATATTTTTGTGTTGTGTTCAAAACACTGTTGTCCAAACCAAATTCTCCTCTTCTTCCGATAAGGGTAACATATCATAATTGAGTATATGGTATTCTTTATTTTGTATGTTTCTTTTTATTATTATTATTATTTAATAATGTGGTGATACTGTTTGCTGTGATACATACAGCAGCCTATTAGTGTGAACATAACTTTATAAAACTGCAATACCTACTGTAATTAACAATTGACAGTATTTTATAGGTACCATGATTAAATGTACAGTATGCATACTGTAAAATACCTGTCTGATACCGGTCTGATATCATCCCTGTCAGAACACAACCTCATAGCCTCAAAAAGAAAGGAACATTGGAGCATTTTTATTGCTCAAATCATTATAAAATATTAACACAATATAATAAAACAGTGTATAAAAACACTGGCAGCATACATCTAGGCCTGTCACAATAACGATTTAATGTACAAATTATGGGCAACACTCCCTTATATGTGTATTAGTGTGCTTGTACACATTAGATGAAATATATACTATATAAAAACTAAAACTGATTGGCTGACTCACAGACTCTTTGCAGGGAACAGGCTAATCAGAACACTCTCTGTTTTGCATGCGGTTTATGAATATGCACACGCCTTTCTCTCCCTCCCCCTCTCTTTCACACACGCAATTGGGTAAAAAAGTCTGTGTCGCCTGCGTGCACGTTTGTGGATTAAAAAGCCATTATTATTCAATTATTCAAAATCAGTTTAATAATAATTAAATAATTTTACTTACATTTTACGCTAACTTTGTCTGAACAGATTATTCTGGCAAATAAACTGTGAGTGAAATAATATCAAACCCAAGCTGAGGTGTTTGGGAGTGTTCAGGTCAGAGGATAAGGGCTGGTTCACTGGCTTTCAGAAATTTTGCCCTGTGAAAAGACTTACTAACTTTAACCCTAACACTAACTCTTGAAGATCATTTCATTTTTAAACCACCAAATATGCAGAATCTATCTGAGTTTCTAAATCAATATTTATTTTATAATAACTCACTTTGTTGACCTGAGTACCATCATTTTTTGTTTCTTTTGCTTTTTAGGAAACAATATCTGTCCAAACTGATTTGTGTTTGTCAGACCAACATTTATAACCCCTGCAGCCTTATAAACGACCTGAGAAAGTCTAATTAGTTTAATCTCCTCTTATTTAGATCGTTACCTTATGTGGACGGAGTCCAACATGAGGACAGGGCAGGTTAGAGCTCAGAGCACTAATCAGAATTAAATGTGTGAGAGAGAGAGAGGACATTGTGTGCTCTATTTTGGAAGCTGGGTATCTTGCCTTTAGCCTCAGTTAGTTTAAAATCAGTGTGCTAAGACTTAATGCTGTGCCACTTTTAAAATATTCTCTGTAAACCTTGATACAAAATTACATCAAATGTTTAATATTTTTATTGTTACAGTCAAAAATCTGGAACTTTACCTATACATTAGTTATTTGAGTTCAGAGCATTAAGGCCCACAGACCATAAATAGTAAATAGAAGCTCAAATCCAGAAATATTCACAGGAACATAATTTAATAAGGTAATTAAAGGTATACATTAACATTCTCTCAAAAGCTGGCAATTGAACTGCTGATCTTGTGGTAGACCCACACAAAGAATTAAGGTATATAGAGAATATTTTGAGTTATCCGAGTCATATTACTCACACAAATTTCACATACTTATTTGGATAACACATATGTTCTAATGAAATCATTAGTTTTAATCTCTTTAAAAAAATTAAAAAGTTCTTGCCAACACACAGCTGTACTAAACAGTATAAAACCACAAAACAAAGTTTTTCAAAGCACAGAGCACCCATTAATGTGAAAAATCTGGAATGTTAATTTATGTATGTTTTTTATACTGTATATTTAGGATATATACTGTATTTTTTATATTATAATTCCAATATCTAAGTATTTAATTAATTATAATATTATTTACATGTCTTACAATGTTGTAATTTGATTTTATTCTGATATTATAATATTAGGGGCTAAAATGTTCTTAAAACAACAATAGTATAATATATCACTGTTATTTCTGGGACATCCAAACACAACTATCATGGCAGGCGTTCACTGGGGAGATACACCACTCTCTCCATTACAAATAACCCTAAAACACTCCTGACCAAAAAAGAAAAAACATCTATAAACACAACTGAGTGCATGTGGATCCAGTTTTAGGGCTTGGGGTTACGGAGAGAGTGTCTGACCCTGTTCTAAATGGAAAAATGGATAAAAAAAGACAAGCATCTTTCTCCACAACAGAAACACCAGCTACAGACTCTAAAATAAAGGAGATAAAATAGCACTGGTTATTGTGTTGGTACAGCAGAGCAAATCGTAGCCTCATATGGGTTTATGATTCTTTAAAGAAACAGAAAACATTTAGATATAAAGAACCTCCATATGAGATAAAAGCTCAATGCTTGCACAATTATATCTTAAAATCATCCGTAGAATTATCAATACTATGCAGATAACTGCATATAATTACTTAAGTAACATAAATTACTTTAATCTACATTCCTCTCCTCTCCCTGTTTTCCATTGTGGAGATGCACTGAAATGAACATTTTTGGTCAATCCCGAAACCAAATATATATATATATATATGGCTAAAAAAATCACTGAAACCTACACCAAAACAAACGAAACCTATGGGCAAAGCAAAAAACAAACAAAATGAAATTCTCAATCATTTTACAATTTTTTTCAGCACTGAATACATAAAATCGCCTATATGTATTTTTGTCTTTAAAAAAATGAATGCAATAACAAAATTATAATTTAACCAAAATTTTACACATTTTTAACATCGCAGCAGATAAAAGCACATGATTTAAAAAGTCACTGATCTGTATAAACCATTCTGTGTTTTTACATTGTTTTTTTATATAAAAATGTATTCTTAAACATTTGGTTGCAGAATATTTGGTGCAGGAAATTGCCAGAGGAAGTGGTGGGGCTGATATAAATACAGTGCACAGTGCTGATATCCCAGAAGGCAATAATATGAAAATGATGCAAATGCAAATTTGTTTATTCTAAATATTCCAACAGTAGGAGCCATGTCACATTACTACAAAACATTTACAATAACATGCATATGAGATGTAATATGCAATAATATAATCTCCACACTATTTTATGCTATTATATGCAGGACAGTTTGGGTTTTTTATCTGTTCTGAGGACAATGGATGCTTTCATCATTTGTTTTAATCTCTTTAAAAAGCAGGACCCAAACTGACCCCAGCGGCCAGTCAGAGCTTATAAAGCTGCACACAGAGACCTGAGCATAAAACGAGAAGAGAGAAAGGCTCAGATCTGGAAATGGATACTATATATACATTAAAATCATCAACCTACTGTATTGTGTCATATCTAGGAGTGAAGAGAGGTATAAAAGTGGGTGATGTTATAATATTATTACTGTGGAAATCAACATGTTTTGCATGCTGTTTATCCTAAGTGTACTAAAGGCCTGTACTTGCAAGAACTTTATAAATTAAGCTAATTTATTTTTCAGCAGTAAAGCCACTCCACTAAAGTACAGTGTTATACCAGAGTTTCTGTTTAGTTTCCAGCACCGGGGCTGGATTAGCATTAGCATTAGCCGCTAATCGCTATTTCCCTATTCAGAGGTGAGTATTATCGGCCTGTAGCCTTCTGCAATTCCAGGCTAGCACTGTTGGAGCAGCATTAACATTAGCCACTTACCGCGCTACCACACTTTCATAGTTCAGGGGCAAGTAGTAGTTTGCGCATTTACCATGTTAAAACAAGCTACGTATGATGATCCGCCAAGTAATATAGTCCTGGTTTACCAGAGGACTCAGGATCCCTCAGTGTAACAATGTGGGGTGGTTACCCGTTAATGCTAATGCTCCAGCCTTAGTGCTAAAGAAACTTGGAAATTGAAGCCTACTGCGAATAAACGGAAGTGCTTTACTCACCCAAATAAACAGTTTTCAGGAGAGAAATCTGTGTAGATTAACGTTTTTTGTTTGATTTAAAAAGAAAGTCTTTTTTTGTTAAAGTTTTGTTTACTTAGCTTAGCTTTACCTAACCTAGCTAGCTATCCCCCCACCACCACCTAGCAGCGAGACCTGCTGAATTAGAAGTTCCTTATAGTTTCTCATAAAAGGCGCCTTATAATCCAGTGGGTAAGGTGATATAAACCATAAACCATATGGTAAGGTGATATATTGTGATTGTTGAAATCAAAATTTAAAAACATTCATAGTACAACTGACAATGAACATTCATATTTATAAAATCTGAGTAAAATGAGTTTACTTTTTATCCAATCAAAACAGAACAAATAAAAAATAAGCTGCACATTTTGACAGCCATTATGAATTGACAAAAACAAACATGCCCCAGACTATTATTAATTAACAAAAATGAATCCATGCTTTTTAACAAGGTCTAACTGCAGAAAAAAGTTTAACTGATCAATATCTGTTTTATTTTAGGCCTCTGCAGGGTTTTTGATTTCATGACATTTCTTGAAAATAAGGCCACATATCTACGTAAAACTATAAACACTACAAACCAACCATAGTGATGTAAAATAATGAACAATGATAACATATAGGTATACAACAAACAACATAATGAAAATGGCATCTAAAGCTTAAAAAAAATAATGGCCTGGCCTTGACATTAACAAATACAGCTAATAACCACAGACCTACACAAAAAATATAAATACTAGTACTTCTGCATTACATTTAAAAAAAGAACTTCTAAGCCCACACTAAATAGTAGTGTTTCACACACGCCAACAGCATGATAATGCAGTAGCTTATTACTCCAACATCAAAACAAACCAGCTAATAGTGCAAATAGACAAAATAGTGTTCAATGGCAACATCTACATCTACAATCAGCCCTAGTGATTGGCAAAGACTAACAGAACAATTCCTATTCACTACCCCATTACTTCTGTTACTCCCACAGCAGCTTATAAGGCCACAGATGTAAAACTATACTATTTGTGCATTCTCCTCCAAAACCATGCAAAATACAATACGCTCAAAAGTTTGGGCACAGCTTAAATGTAGTGGATTATCATTATTTTATTTTATATTTTGTTTTGTAAAGTCATACAAACTATTAAGAAAACATGTGGAATTATTTAATAAATAAAACGTGTTAAACAGAATATGTTTTGTATTTTAGATTCTTGCTTAGATGTCAGTTTTGCACATCTTGGCTAGATTTTCTCAGTCGGCTTTATGTGGAAGAGTCACCTGACTTTCAGTTAACAGCTGTGCTTTATCAAGATTACTTGAATTTATTGGTCTCTTAATGTGTTTGAGAGCATCAGTTGTAAAGTTGTGAAGAGGTAGAGTAGATATACAGTTAATAGCTCTATTGGAGTAATGTTCAAACCCATATTAAGGCAAGAACTAATCAACTAAATACAAAAAAAAAAATACTTAAATCAATTAAAAAAAAATCTAAAAATATTAAATATTTTAAATATGTTTAAAAATATATATTTTTAAATATTTTAAATTTATAATTTAAAAGTATTCTTATGTGCAGTCTCAAAGACCGTTATGATGAAACTGGCTCTCATCAGGATCACCTCAGTAAACGAAGAGCAAGAGCTTCCTATGTTGCACAGGATAAGTTTATCAGAGTTACCAGCCTGCAAGTTAACAGCACTCCAAAAGCCACCTAAACTTTAACTTGTTTGACACTTTTAAGTTTCCTATATGATTCATCTACATGTAGGAACATTGTGTCCAAACTTTTGACTGAGAGATCGCAGGTTCGAATCCCGGTCATGTAGCTTGCCATCAGCTGCCAGAGCCCTGAGAGCACAATTGATTTCATTTAAATGCAATCATTTAAATGTTGTAAATACAGCACCCCCATATGAAAGTTTCCTGACTGCAAATAGCAATGAATGCTGGGAGATCAGCAACTTAGGGAGAGACACAGGTATCATTTATTTACATAATAAGCATTTCACCAAACCCTAACTCACCATCAGTATGTAGTTTTGCTTACAAGGACTACATTTCCTTGGGTAGTCAGTTAATAAAGTGACTGTCGTCCTGAATCCAGTGTAAATTATACAAAAAATATTAAATTGTTTTGTGTGTTGTTTTGCGGAAATGTGTTGAACAGTGTGTAAATGACAACTAATTAGATTACTGCTGTTATTTGCATTTTCCACCAAAATTGTGCAAAATAATGTAAAATAACAACTTGCATTGAGAATAGACCGACAATTCAGCCCTTATTCAGTACTAACTTTATGCAAAATTATGAACAATGACAACATCTAGGCCTACAATAATCCATAACATTCGTCCTGGAACAAAAGCACAAACTGTATTTACTATTCTGTTTCTCTATTAGCAGCTTACAATGGTCACAGACTGACATAAAGCTATAACTAATTGTATTTTTCCACCAAAATGATGCAAAATGATGTGCAGGAATGTGAGCTAACCCAGTAGCTAGCTGCTACAGGCCTGAAGCAGTCAGGCCCTTTCACCACAAACACACACAACCAAAGCTAACAAGGCTAACAAAGCTAACAAGCCTTAAAATGCTAAAAAGATAATATGATGTATCAGTATGTTTATATATAATACATTTTTAACGTAAGACATGCCAGCCAGCATTGTAGAACAACCCCCACCTCACCATCACCACCTTTCCTTTATCTTTCTACACCCTCCCTCTCTCTGCTTAGCACACAGGCTAGGCTACGCTAGCACAGCAGCAGCTGAACAGCATTACTCCTGCTAAGCTAAAGCTGCGGAGGAGGAGGAGGAGGAGGAGGAGGAGAAGGAGGATGGGGGAAGAAGAGGATGGGAAAATAGTATCATCCCTCCATTTCTATTCTCTCCACACGTCCAGAATCACAGCACCAGCTCTGGAATGCTTTAATTTTAGCATTAAATATACAAAATGTTGATGTTATGAGAGCTGAAATGGCGTCCAGCTGGAGGCAGATCTCTCTGTTCTGTCTCATCTATCTGCTCAGGTCTGGTGTGGAGGACAGGGATGAGCAGATGAGCAGATGCATAAAAAGAGAGGGAGATACAGCCCATATGATCCTATCGCTCTGCTTTAGGTTTGTTTAGCTACATTTAGTAAAGTATGGCTATAAGAGGCTTCACAAGTATGGCTATAAGAGGCTTCACTAGCCTCACGCAGGCCTTCCTCACACTTTCTGTATGTGTGTGCTGTTTTTTTTTTTTTTTGAAAAACAGCTGGAGTTGCACAGGAAGTACAACCTGCCCCATGCTTTGTAGGCCTGTCACAATAATTATGATTATGATTTATAGTACAATATTTGAGCAAATATATGCAATTCTGTTTGCTAACCTAATTATTGCCTTTTTTAAATGTTAGTATTATATTTTATCACAATTAGATCTGGGACAATACATCATTCAAAAAATGTATTATTAAACCAATTGGATAAATCATCTCTTTGTCCTGTCACAATAATTATATTAATATATATATATATATATATGCTTTTTTATATTACTTTTTGCTGACTTCAGTATTGTCAGTTCTGTTTGCTTAACGAAAAAAAGTATTAATGATTATCTCAATTATTTCTGGGATAATATATTGTCCAAACATATTGCTTATCAGTTGTCATGAAAGGCCTATGCAAGTTATCATCAAAGACATGACAATTGGAAACATATTCTCATATTGATTATTACATTTGTAAGTTATCGAACATATTGTGACAATCTTATCTCTTTGTTAAAATATTACAACTGGCAACACTTCTCTTTGACTTCCTCTGTAGTACTGTCACGATAATTACGTTTACAATTTATCGCACCACTTTTGTGGTTTATTTAGCATATATTTATTTTAAATTACAGTAAAACAGTTTATCCCCAATATTTCTGGGATGATATATTATCTAAAAGATGGTTATCCAGACTTCTAGAAGATATTATGATTGGAAACAAATCACCTTTGAAGATTATGAACATTAATGACATTATCAGCTTATCGGGCAATATATAGACATGTATACACAATAATTTTTGCTGACCTCTGTATTGCCCATGATTTCTACTTAGTGAGAAAAGCCCATTAACTTGAATTAAGTGGTGTGTTAAAGAAAATGTTTAAAACATGTGTGCAAATATCCATATTTTGACAGGATTATTCCTTTGTGAAGACGTTACAACTGGAAACAATTCCTGTTTGATGTTCCTTTGTAGGCCTCACGACAATTATGTTATTAACTTGTTGTACAATATATTGACATATTGTATATAAACATACTGATTTTTGCTAGCTTCAATATTTAATTGAGGAAACTACATTAATGTTAATAAATGGGTATGTTTTATTTTATCTTTGTTGTTTATGTAGAATACATAATTTTTTCCAATAAAAAGGACAATCACATCATTTATCACAATTCCTTTTGGACCAATGTATCGTTGCTATCGTGACAGGCCTATCTATCCTATCTAGCATTGTATGAAGGCATGACCATTGCAAACATATTCCCTTTGATGTCCCATTGTGAAGATGATACGGTTGGAAACGTCTCTGCTTTGATGTCCCTGTGTTTAGACATTAACGGGCTGAAATCAAAGGAATGAGCCGACAACAGCAAAGCAACACAGTGGCCATATTGAGCGGAGCCCATCGCGCGCTTAGCTACGCTTAACGTTAAAGCGTACCGACGTCAACAACACCGAACGCGCGATTTCGCCGCGAACACCCCGACACGCACATTCTCCACGCGCGCATCGTTTTCGTGCCGCTCGGAAAACGTACACAAGCGCGAGCGCAGCCTTTACTACACCCGCCTTCACCGCGGCCGTTTAGACGTTGCCATTTTAACGCGAGCAGCACCCCCTCCGACCTCACCGCACCCCCCAGCCCCTCGCCACAAACAGGCACAAGCACGTGCACGCTCCCCGACATCCACCGAAACGCCTCGCGCTTACCTTGAGGGCAGGTGAGCGGCGATCAGCAGCCAGAGGAAGAGGCTGGATGCACGCGCGGGATTACAGCGGCAATGTGCGGGAGCCATGATCACCATCTTCCTTCTCGCGCTCGGCGTGTGTGCGCGTGCGTGCGTGTGTGTGCGCGTGCGCGCGTCTCTGTATATATGTGTGTGTGTGTGTGTGTGTTGCAGAGGGGCGCGTGCCCCTAAATGTGTTACTGTTTCTGTTCGCTCGTGCGCATTACGTAACAATTGTAACCGACAAATAAAAATAACAACAACAGAAAAACTAAAACATAAAGAAATAAACAATAAGTAAACGTCTCCTCTACAGAGCGAGCCGCGCGCGGCGGAGAAACGCGTACACGCAGCCTCGCGCTGCTGGGTACAGCTGCTGCTGCTCGGCGCGCGCGTGCGTGTGGATAGAGAGAAAGAGAGAGAGAGAGAGAGAGAGAGAGAGAGTATGGCACTGTGTGATGAAATGCATCGCGAGCCTCTCAGCGCATTTGTGCACGCGGATTAATTTGCAGGGGTTTCAGTGAGCTGCAGCGCGTGCACACATATACACACATGCAGGATAACATAAACTTGCAGTAGTCCTGTGCTGTTTATAAGTTAATTATGTGGTTGTTACTGTAGCATGTAGCTGTGATCTTATTTGTTAATAGCTGTTACAGTTATGATTAGGTTGTTGCTATGGAGTTGACATATGATTGCTATAGTATCGCAGGTTGTTGCTAGATTAGCAGGGTTGCTAGATTAGTAAGTGCTATAGTGTTGCTATATATGGCTGCTGTGGTGTTGCTATGCTGTTGCCATGATATTCCAGGTGGTTGCTGTTACGTATCAGGTGATTGCTGTGGCACTGCATTTTGGACTTGGTGAGAAAGACAACTTTAATATACATTAATTTACAAAAAAAAAAAGAAAAACATTACGAATCTGCAACATGCCAATAAAAATAGCCTCTAGACTTGACTTGAGCATCAGTAACAATAATCATAAAATTGATTTGTTTTACTATTAATTTACTATCAACCTATGTTCCATATCCAGTACCGGTGCTCTGTCCTCACAAATCACACACTGGGGAGCATCAAAAATTCTGGCTTATCATAATCATAGTAATCATAATAATGACATGTAAAATTTTGGATATGTGGGTTCTTTCTGTTTTCAGGACAAATCCACTTTATTTTAAACATTACGTTATATATAGACAACAATTCAAAGAAAAACTAAGAATTAAAAAAGGACACCATAATATCCATAATTTCCATAATACTCATTATGTATGTTTCAATCAATAGTACTGAAAGAATTCAAAATAATAGAATGGCAAAATTAGACAAATAAATGCCCATTTTGTGGTTCATAGACCAGAATTTAGACTCCAATATGACAATCAAAGGGTTCACCTAAACTGCAAGCAATATAAACAGCTTACATGGTTAATATTTGCCCTTTACCTTTCTTATGTTACATTTCTTTCAAAAAGTGCTACTCTTTTTTTTAATTTGTTTTTTAATAAAATGTAAAAGAAAGTGAATTAAACTCAAGATATGAGTAGAAAACTTGTTTAGTTTCAAATTTACAAATGAAGCAATGTTTATTAGCCCTTGGCCAAACATACTGTATGTAATATAAATGTGTAGTGGGGGGGGGGGGGGTGTACAGTGTGTGTTTATCGAAAATGTGTTTTGTTTTTCACAAAAAATGAGCCAATGCCAATGAGTTTGAGTTAGAAAAAATATTTTTTTTGTCTCATTTGATGAAAAATGAAAACAGGTCCCACAGACCCAAACTCCACACAAGGGTTAATGAGGTCTTACAAACAGTAGTATACCACTTTGGTATGCTCTTGTAGCAGGACAGTGCTTGTCCACATACTGCTGCTGTCTCAAGAGCTTACTTTAAAGACACAGTTGCATTGCCAGACCCATTGCCTGTCCCTGATTGAAAATGTGTGGGATGCTATTGGACGCTCTATAAACACTCCATCTCTACCACAAAATCCGCAAGTACTGTGGGGAAATATTCAAGCTGCATGGGATGGATCATTTCAGGAGACCTTATGAACCTCTACAACTCCATGCCAAGATGTCTGGCATGATGCATTACACACTACTTCTGTTAATGGAGCTTAATAAATATTGCTTATATCGGTTATTGTTTATTATTTATAGCTCCTGGTAACTTCTATCTTCCTTCTGAATAGCACTGCAATCCCACACTTCCTTCTGGGAGAAACTATAAAAAAAAGTCCATTATATCAGAGTAGTTCAGCAAACTTTTTCTTTTAGCAGCAAACTGCTAAACAAAACACATAAACTAGTGACGTGTGAAATGTACCAGTGTGTATAGAGTTTATCTGCAGTACAGTGCAGGAATGAAACCAAGTGATACCATCAGTCTTATCTGCGCAAAGCAACAGCGTGACTGGGTGTGTTTGGATTGGTGCATGCTTTGATATTTGCTGTGTGTGTGTGTGTGTGTGTGTGTGTGTGTGTGTGTGTGATGGGAGTGCTGAAAGCAGTAGATGCTGAACTGACTCGCAGAGTGAGATATTTAAAGTGAAAATGCAGAGACATGTCAGGCTTTTTTATTTAATTAGTCTCGTAGCTTTAGTCTTGTGTTAATGAGACACAACATGTTAATTAGAGAGCTGCAGTTCATCGCCATTCATTCAGAAAGATAAACATCTGTTTCTGTGTTTTGTGAGTTATTCTGTGAGCCTGGCTTTAGAACTGTTACATTTCAGCACCACAGACAGCAGCACCCTCCACTATTACAGGTACTGTGTTGGTCCCATATTCACTGTTTCTACATTGGAGCCCTATGTAGAACACTATTTTACAGAATATCCCTGCAGTAGAGGAATACATGGTACTTTAGAACTTCTCAGTGATAAATAAATGTGTTGTCCTGATGTTCTGAAATACTAACAATGTAAAATACTACAATTATAAGGAAACAGACATAAAACAGAAAATGTAAATATATAAATGAAAATTGAAATCATACCATAATAACTTCTCATATAGAAGGATTAAACTGGTCTGTCCACAGTGCTGGAAAAATGTCATATTCTCATTTCTAACTCAGAAATGAAGCTGCTCTTAATGGAATGGTACATTTATTTAAAAGGGAATTCAATGGAATCTAGTGTTTCCTGCATCACTGTATATAATTAGAAAACTAACCACTTTCATGCTTCTTACATTGGCAATATACATTTTATCAAAGCACTATACAGACAATTCTTATAAGGATAAATGCTTTTCCAAGGAACTCCAAAAATATACATATAACTATAATAGGAAACATATAAAGCTGAAACTGTAATGCACTCAAATGAGAAATAAAGCTGCTGTTTAGAAAAAATAAATCAGAAAGTCATTTACATTATCTCACAAAAGTGAATACACCCCTCGCATTTTTGTAAATATTTTATTATATCTTTTAATGGGACAGCACTGAAGATATGATCCCATGGTATAATATAAAGTAGTCAGTGTACCGCTTGTATAACAGTGTCAATTAACTGTGCCCTCAAAATAACAGCCAATAATTTCTAACCCACTGGCAACAAAAGTGAATACACTTCTAAGTAAAAATGGTCATGGTGTGTCAAGTGACTAGTTTGTATTAGTAAGGTCTCGGGTGTAAATGGGAAGCAGGTCTGTTACATTTGGTGTTTAAAGTAAAATTCTCATACTGGTCACTGGAAGCCCAATATGACACTTTATGGCAAGACACTCTATGAGGATGTGAGAAACACAATTGTTGCTCTACACAAAGAGGGTCTAGGCTATAAGAAGACTGCTAACACCATGACACTGAGATTCAGCATGGTGACCCAGATCATACAGCAGTTTTCCAGTGTGGGTTCTTCTCAGGACAGGTCTCCCCAAGCTCAACCAAAGAAGATGAGTTCACATGTTCAGCATAATCTCTACATTAAATACATTAATCTCAGTTTTTTTCTGGAGGTGAAATGCTGGGACATTCCAGATATTCAGAGACAGACTATAATTCATGGAATGGACAGGAATTGTATTAATTAATTTTCTTCTACAGGTTCAGCAACCCTGTTTAATGTGATTTAAATGAGAACTCCCTTGTGGTCTGGGTTAAACTATATAAGACTCCTCTTTGTTCATATTGAAAAACACTAAGAAAAGTAAGTACAGATTTGTAGTTAAAAGGGTAGAAAGCTTGTTGCTGGGGCTGTACCTTATATTGAGTACCTTTTAGTGAAAGTCCTTTTTTATACACATATTTTGGTAACACTTTACTTGGATGGGTTAGATTTTAAGTTTAGGTTAAGGTTAGGGTAAGGGTTAGGTGTAGGGTTTAAGTTTATGGTTGATTAAGGGTTAAGGTTAGGGTTAGATGTAAGGTTAAGTTCTATTTTAAATCATTTACATTCAACATAGGGTTAAGTTACATTTAATGGACAATTGTCTGGCTTTCAAATTGAAAATATATGTATAATTAAAATATACATTGTTTATTAGTGCAGTGATACAGAATTGTGATAATGTACCTTTTGAGACTTTTTGTAGACCTGACCCTCTAAAGAACATTATTATACCGTTGAGAGTACACTTAGGAACCTCTGAGTACAAGAAAGTACTTATATTGTACCTCTGTTTTTAGTGTGAATACTGACTTTAAATGGAAAACATTTCCCAAGTATTACTTCCATGGTGTCATTTTGGGATGAAAACTGGGTGTAGCCCAGAAATTTTCATTTAGCAGTTCATTCAGGAGTCCTGTTGGCAGTTTATTCTGCAGAGCAATTGCAGTACAGTTAAGCTCAAACTTTTGATCATAGTAACTTAGTGAAAGGTAGTTTATTTGTAGTTATGTTTAAACACAGACAGAGCACCAAGCCAAGCCCAACTCCTGAGCATCTGATCCACTGACCAATGCAGACAGAGCACCAAGCCAAGCCCAACTCCTGAGCATCTGATCCACTGACCAATACAGACAGAGCACCAAGCCAAGCCAAACTCCTGAGCATCTAGTCTACTGTTCAATGCAGACAGAGCACCAAGCCAAGCCCAACTCCTGAGCATCTGGTACACTGACCAATGCAGACAGAGCACCAAGCCCAGCCCAACTCCTGAGCATCTAGTCTACTGACCAATGCAGACAGAGCACCAAGCCAAGTCCAATTCTTGAGCATCTAGTCCTCTGACCAATGCAGACAGAGCATTAAGCCAAGCCCAACTCCTGAGCATCTAGTCCACTGACCAATGCAGACAGAGCACCAAGCCCAGCCCAACTCCTGAGCATCTAGTCTACTGACCAATGCAGAGAGAGCACCAAACCAAGCCCAACTCTTAAGCACCTGGTCCACTGTTCAATGCAGACAGAGCACCAAGCCCAGTCCAATTCTTGAGCATCTGATCCACTGACCAATGCAGACAGAGCACCAAGCCAAGCCCAACTCCTGAGCATCTGGTCCACTGACCAATGCAGACAGAGCACCAAGCCAAGCCCAACTCCTGAGCATCTGGTCCACTGACCAATGCAGAGTGAGCATAATCCAAGCCAAGCCCAACTCCTGAGCATCTGGTCCACTGACTAATGCAGACAGAGCACCAAGCCAAGCCCAACTCCTGAGCATCTAGTCCACTGACCAATGCAGAGAGAGCACCAAGCGAAGTCCTACTCCTGATCATCTACTCCACTGACCAATGCAGACGGAGCACCAAGCCAAGCCCAACTCTTGAGCATCTAGTCTACTGTCTAATGCAAACAAAGCACCAAGCCAAGCCCAACTCCTGAGCATCTGGTCCACTGACCAATGCAGACAGAGCACCAAGCCAAGCCCAACTCCTGAGCATCTGGTCCACTGACCAATGCAGAGTGAGCATAATCCAAGCCAAGCCCAACTCCTGAGCATCTGGTCCACTGACTAATGCAGACAGAGCACCAAGCCAAGCCCAACTCCTGAGCATCTGGTCCACTGACTAATGCAGACAGAACACCAAGCCAAGCCCAACTCTTGAGCATCTAGTCCAATGACCAATAGAGACAGAGCACCAAGCCAAGTCCCACATCTGAGCATCTGGTCCACTGACCAATGCAGAGAGCATTAAGCCAAGCCGAACTCCTGAGCATCTAGTCTACTGACCAATGCAGATAGCATTAAGCCAAGCCCAACTCCTGAGCATCTGGTCCACTGTCCAATGCAGACAGAGCACCAAGCCAAGCCCAACTCCTGAGCATCTGATCAACTGACCAATGCAGAGAGCCAGTCACAATTAACAATCAACTGTCCATCAGGCCAAAGCTGATTCTTCAATCCTTATTAATCAATGCATCGTTCTGCTCTCCTATCTGCACCTGTTCCTTTAGAAAAGTCTTCAACAGGAAGCCTCCAGCTCTCACAGTAAGGTGTTGCACACAATTCCATTTATTGATGTTTTTAATCATATCATCTGTCGTACAGGTAGTTTTCTTATTAGAGAGGTTAGAGTAACTTGGTCTGAGAAGGTTAGTCGACCTCCTTCAGAAACAGTTCATTCAGCTTTGGTTCAGTCCTCTTTTAGCAGGTACCCTCATGTTTAGAGTCATATTAATCTTGGTAATGCCTAATATTTATACATTTATTATGTTTAAAATATTATCTGACCATTAAACTCTCTGTCTCTATCTTATTACTAATGTTACTTATATGTTACTTATGTTAATGTTTTCCTTATATGCTACGTTTTATAGTTTAATCAATATAACCTACTCTGGAACACTAGAACACCATAATCATATCTGTACAAATCTTTTATGGTGATGAAATTGTAAAGCTCTCAGATGGGAACAGTTACAGTTTGGCACTGTAATCCTCTGGAGTTTAGGGTGTTTTTTGTGTATCCTCTAATCACTATTCACTGCACTATATTCACTGTGCTATATATGACATTATTAAAGATAACATCCGCAAGAACAAAACATATTGTGCATTGTCTCTAATGGAGATTTCAGTGTAATACCATTCTTTTCTCACTATACTATGGTTTGTAGTAACATTAATGCATTTAGTAAAACATCATAATAATAATACATTATTTTAAGGTGCAGAAATCACCCCTTGTTCACTATCCCCTTTAATGGAGTACTAGAACACTGTTTTAGGGAGCAGATATATCACTGTTAACCGTATAAATTCCCCCCGATCATATGCATGGTGCTGAAACTATGAAACCCTCCAGTGAGAAAACTATAAGTGGCTGTCCATGATTCTGAAACTGTAAAAAGCCCCAATTGAATGCGCTGTCCATGTTCCTGAAACCACAGGCCCTTAAAGCTGTGAAATGCAGCTGCTGTCCGTGGTGCTGAAAACTGTAAAAGCTTTCCAATAGGAGATGCAACTGTCGTTCTAAGTTCTGAAAATCTAATGCTCACTAATGGAGAATTTAATGGAATCCATTTTCTGGTTTGTTACAATTTATGATACTCAGATCACATCAAAAGGCAAAGTAACCATCCAGCCAATAAACACAAATAGATCAGACCAGCCTTACTGCAAAGATTACAATAGTGCACATAATAGCAGGGTGATGCATTATAAACAGCACCATCATCCTTACACTGAAGGAACTGCAATTAAGAAACACAGACAGCTCCTTTCTCTATCTATCTATCTATCTATCTATCTATCTATCTATCTATCTATCTATCTATCTATCTATCTATCTATCTATCTATCTATCTATCTATCTATCTATCTATCTATCTATCTATCTATCTATCTAATGTATGACCATGTATACATATGGATTTAATATCTCCTTGTGAGCCAAAATAAATAAGTATATCATAAATAAAGCAGTGCATCTGCATGGTCTATTAAAGTCTTTAAACTAATCCTTGTTGTTCTGTTTTGTTGTTTTCTGTCATTTCATAAAGTTTATGATGCATAATGAATTTTTACATGACTGGGCTAAACGGCTGTAGGCTGAGTTAGAGGATGTATGCAAATGCACTGATTTAATTTAATTAAATGTAATATATTTAATATGCAAGGTCTCAGACATAGTTCAAGTCTGGTTAAAAGGCTAATTAGTTTTCAGCTTGCAGGAAAGCCTTTGGGTTATTAGGAAGCTTTGGAATATTGCTGTGAGGAGGATTTGATTGCATTCAGACACAGTGAGAGCATCAGTCAAAAAGGAAAATCTTTTTCTTTCTGCCACAAAAAAATCATATCAGTCACAATTAAGTTACAAATTACAAAATGATAAATTATGAGTTATTGCTTTATATGTTTTTTTCTTATGTAAAACTTTTTTTTTTTTAATTTACAGAAGTTTTTGTAAATTGCCAGCTAAAGGCTTAACCTGCCTTTTATAAAATTAATTATTTTTATGTTAATCATATTTTATGTACAGGGAGAGCATCAGTGAGATACAATTGTTGATTAGGGATAGTTAGTTCCACTGGATAAGGTGACCTTTGTGGTCTTGTGATCAGAGGCAGCATGCTATTTTATTGGTTAGTGCTTTAATTTGGAGATTATACAGCTGTGTACTGTTACAAAATGATCTGTAAAAAAAAACACACACACATACACACACCAGAAAGAAAAACACAAAAAAGGTCATTTTTTTAATATCTTATGGTTTAAATAGTTTTGCTTTTCTTATGCAACAAAGGAAGAAAGAAAACCTTTCTTTATAATATTGCTAGATATTGCTAGCTAAAAGCTTTGTTATTCACTTATACACCATAAACATTCCAACTTACAAATTTGATTGAGCAAAAAAAAACAAGGAGTGTGAGATTTGAGGTTTGCGTCACACTTTGCTAGTTCAACACATGCCATAAGCTTATGGTTATTCAGCAATAAAAAGACCGAAAAGGAACTCAGGGAACTTTGGGCTGGAGTTTAGAAAGCTACAGCTTGTTGTAGGAAGCCAGTCACCCTCTCCTATAAGTAGACTCAGGAAGAAGAATTGTGTTAGTGGGTAATCTTTTTGTTAATAATATATTAGCATGTTAAAACATGCTAATTGTCAGGGCCAGACAGGAATGAGACTTGTGCAGATACAATAAAGCAGATTTATTGAGAATAAGTTGGTACACAAGAGTAGTCAACGGAACCAGGGTCAATACCAGTAGTACATAGCGTAGAGAAACCATACCATAAACGGAAGACAGTCCAGAGTTCATACACAGGCAGGCAGTATCACAGGGCAGGCAAAAATCCAAAGTAGTAGAAACAGTCCAGGTCATACACGGAAACCCAACACAAGGGAGCAGGCAAGAATCGAAGTCGGTAGAAAACAAAAACAGGATCATACACGGATAAAGACAAGGGCAAGAGAAACGCTTTGTATTGTAGGGATTACCAAACAGATACTAGGCGAGGTGTGAGCGTGATCATGGTCCTTAAATACTGAGCAAAATCAGTACTCGGGACTTCCTGGTGGTATCATGTGATGCGTCATGTGATCGGGAGTGCGTGTCGTGTCATGGTGTGGTGCGTTCTGGGTATTGTAGTTGGTATTGTGGGAATCGCAGATAGAGCTGGATGTGGGAGACTTAGACATGCTTTCAGCACCAGACATGACAATAATTGAATGCATATTGCGTAATACCAACATTAATTGAATCAATAGTATGTATTAACAGATTGTGTTAAGTGTATTTAGAGTGCATTTAGAATACAGATCAGACAAAAGCATGTTAGGGATTGTAAAAACCTGTAATAGCACTGACAGGTATGATACCACTGAACGTGGAATATTTAGTAGTGAGGAAATTTCACGAATGGACTTGCTGCACAGGTGGCATCCTATCATGGTAACATCCTGAAATTCACTGAGCTCCTGAGAGTGACCCATTCTTTCACTAGTGTTTGTAGAAGCAGGTCTACATGCATGTCTAGCTGCTTGGTTTTCTACACCTGTAGCCACTGACGTGATTGGAACATTTGAGTTCAGTTATTTGGGTGGGTGAGTGAATATTTTTGGCAATATCGTCTATATATGCTGCAATAAAATCACCCCCAGGCAAAACCAATTCTTATTGCTTTGAGTTCTGCATCATCATCATCAGAAAGCAGACAGACAGGGGGATAAAAAAAAAACTCCCACGTATCATCATCTGTCTAACGATGGATCTTCTGCAGGCTTAGTCACAGCACCACCGGAGACACGCTCCGTCCCGCTGCGTCTGAACCAGAATTGGATCAGAAACTAAATCAGATTGGAATTAAAATTCACGCCTCGGGAAGAGTACAGAGTGTGTGCGTGTGTGACGTCAGAGTGAGCTGTGTTCGTGTGGCGGAGCTTTTGGGGACATAAAGGTCACTATGGGGACTGTCCTGTGTGTGCCTGCATGTGTGTGTGTGCATGTATGTGTGTGTATGAATGATAATCAGAGTTACTTCAGACTCAGTAGATCTGCCAAGACATGTTTAGACGTGTTTTTTTTTTTTTTTTTACAACCAGCAATAAGAGACTAATTATGAAAAGTCATTAATCAATTTATTCTGATTTATTCTTGTGTCCAAATGTAAGCCACAAAATGTTATTTTTGGTTGATTTAAGTCTTTTTTAAGTAATTTTAAAGGCATTAAATATTTAAGTCATTTTAAGTCTTTTGAGAGGTGTTTAGACGATTGCTTATTTTAAGAAAAAGTTGCTTACCCTATTAAAAGATATGTTTTGTTTAATATAAGCATATACGTCATAATTTATATATATTTTTTTTGTTATACATTTTTTGCAGTGTGTTGATATGGGTTGACAGTGTTTTTAATGTTAAGGCTGATTGTACAGCAGCACAGCAGTAGCATCCTAAAGCCTCACTATTATTGAATACATTTTCTAACGGAGTTGTAGTGTATATAGGGGATGTTCAAAAGGAAGTTGGATTTAAACTGTACAGCAGGATTTTGCTGAGTGTCAGAAAAACATACTCATCAAAACTCCGCAGAGCCAGATGTGCCCCGAGCTCACAGCAAAATAAAATAAATAATAAAAGTGATGCATTCAGATGTTCAGCTAGAAGAAACTCTCTACATCAAATGAAGTTCAGTCTCAAATTTCTGTCTTAATATACAGTATATTTCTTGCTGATTAGGATCATCTTCAGGTCTTCTGTCTCTCAGGGCCTTGCACAAGCTTTTTTTATTTTATAATCTACTGTAAAACTGAACAGAAATTAAAAACTGAAATATATATATATATATATATATATATATATATATATTTTTTTTTTTAAACAATATAAACCCAATATAGTTCTTGTTTTATCTGCTCAAATAAATTTTATTTATTAAAACACTCCCATTTCTGCAGTTTTAGACCTGCAAAACATACCAAAAAAGTTGGGACAGTGAAGTGTTTACCACTTTGTAATGTCACCATTCCTTTTCACAAACGTCTTTTCTAAACACTCTTTAGTACTGAGAATTCCAGGCGATTGTAAATATTATGGTAGCACTGAGTATGGAGAAGTGACTTGCAAGCTTCCAGCATGTGGAGAAGGGTAATGCTGCAGGCCGGAGCCCCAGTGGGCGTGGCTAAAGGGTGGAGCATGTGTCAATCATTTTCGACTGCAGCCAATCAGATACTACACTTTCATTGTCAATCAATTTTTATTAAGCCAATCCTCAGACAGACCAAGCTGTCCATCATTTTTAACTGCAGCCAATCACCTTAACAGATCTGTCAAAAGAAGGCAGAAACTGCGGTGCTACCGGATAAACGTAGCGCGATTTAAACTTCTGAACAGCGGTGAAGCTTAATGTGTATTTTACAATTTACTATTTTAACAGTTTAAACACATTTATGTGCTACTGTAGTTAGTCCTGCCTATATGCAACTCTTAAACAGAAGTAACTGAATGAAAACGTTAGAATATATTGTAAATATTGTAAAATATTGTATACGTATATATATATATATATATATATATATATATATATATATATATATATATATATATATATATATATATATATATATATTGTGGCGTGAGGAGGCGGGGGAGTGGTGTGTCCGCCCCACGCCGGAGCGCAAAGCCATGTCTGTCCCAGCTGGTCCGCATGAGGACTGATTGAGCCGCCAGCTGGGACAGGCATATATACTCAGCCTCAGCCCTCATTTGGGGAGAAACTTGTCTGAGGGCTGAGGTTGCGCGGACCTTTAGAACAAAAACTACTGTGTTAAAACTACTGAACTCTAGAGCCCCACTGGGCTAGCATTATGATTTGAGTTTATTCTGGGTGTGGTGGAGAGCATTTGAAGCCAATAAAGGTATGATTTGAGTGCATTTACTCCCCGTGTCTGTATATCTCTGTGTGCTTCCTCCTTCCGGGTCACAGTGGTCACGCTCCTAACCCCAAGGGCCTACCACAATATATATATATATATATATATATATATATATATATATATATATATATATATATATATATATATATACACGTATACACGATTTAATGCAATTACTGCATTATATTACATAGATGAGCATGTGGCCTCCTCGGGTGTGTGTTATTTGTGTTTGTTTAGATAAATGAGGTTTAGTTGTGGTAGTGTCGCTGGTGGAGCATTATGTTGTGTTGGGTTGTGTTGGGTTGGAGGGTGGATAAGGGCCTCTGCTTGTGGAGTCGCAAATTTTGAAAACAGAACCAATTGTTGGTTTCAATTTTACCTTTTTATTTATTTGTTTTTTAATAGTTTATTCAATTCTATTTGTTTTTTCAACCCACCAACTAAGACTCCCCCGTCACTAACAATGTTCCTGGCACTAAGAGGATAAGGACCAGTGCATGCCTCCTCTGATACATATGAACCCAGACTCTGCCGGCAGTGCATCACTGTTGCGTTCTCATGCAGCCAGAGCACTAGGAGGAAAGCGCCGGAATCTCAGTTCTGATACATCATCTAACAGACGGCTTTGCCACCATCTGAAATCACAGCAAGGATAACTGTGCTCTCTCTGACTCTGGCTGCTGATGGAGAAGCAAAATGTTCAAACCGAGATTTGAACAGGCAGTTCTCTGAGGGATTCATTTTCTATTGTATGTGTATAATGTTACGAAGTTCTTACTTCCTAGCATTATGAACATTATGGGAAACCCACTCCAGGTCAGCCTCCATTGGTTTCCATGCTATAATTGAATTGTTGAAAGATTCAGAGCAGAACTGCTGGAGCAGTGAAAGCAGGGTGGGTGAAACGTCCCGTGTTTTAGGCCATGTTTCACCAAGCTAATACTTATTACACTGATGGGCAGCGAATTTAGAGCAATCAGGAGAAAGCGACGCAGGCTGTGTTTACATGAGCGAGTAGCTCGTGCCTTCTCACTGACCTGGAAAATCCTGAGAATTCAAGAATAATTACCGGAAATTAGAGCCGATTCGGGCAAGCCCGTTTTCCTTTCTCTTTTCCCCCAGTTTTGATGAGTCTGAACGTCTTGGCGCTTTTGTGTGTGTGTGTGTGTGTGTGTGTGTTTCTGAGTGTGTGAGTGTTTTCTTTTCCAGCTGGAAGCAGAAGAATGAGAAGATCTCTCTGAGCCTCTGAGGTATATGAGGCAATAAGAGTGTGGGAGATTATTATTAACGCCTCACACTCCACACTGTTCTCATTACAGCGCAGCCACAGATTACATACTTACGTATGTCTGACACGTATGCAATAATGCGATTCATCACCATGGCTTATGTTTAGAGCAAACATTTACATCCAGCATGTGTTAAAGGGCTGAGATTATGGGAAAACTCATTTTTCTTGCTTCTTGAATGTTACATTTTACAACCTCAGATTAGTAAAGAAAATGCAATAACGTGCAATCTTTAAAGCCTGTCACATCACCGAAATACCTTTGAGTGCACCATAAAGACATATCTAGCAGTTACTTATACAGTATCTCACAAAAGTAAGTACATCCCTCACATTTTAGTTAATGACAAAACAAAAGATATGGTACTTGAGGGAAGCCTCTTCTGAAGCTGATGCACAAGAAAGCCTGCAAACAGTTTGCTGAAGACAAGCATCCAAGAGCATGGATTACTGAAACCATGTCCTGTGGTCTAACAAAATCAATTCAAACTTGTTTAACTCATGATGGTGTGCAGCATGTGTGATGGGTTCACGGTGAGAAGTAGTAAGAAAACTGTCCCTTGTCTACAGTCAAACATGGTGGTGGTAGCATCATGGCCTGGGGCTGTATGAGTGCTTCCAGCAATAGGGAGCTGAATTGCCTACATCTACTGTGACATTCTGAAGCAGAGCATGGCCGTTTTTTTACAATAATGACCCCAAACACACCTTCAAGATAACAAATAACAGCAAGCATGTCTCCAGAACTAAACCCAACCGCTGGGGTATCCTCACATGAACGGTGTAGGAACGCAAGGTCTCTAACATCCATCAGCTCCTTGATGTGATCATGGAGGAGTGGATGGGAGTTTCAGTGGTAACCTGTGAAGCTCTAGTGAACTCCATGCTCAAGAGAGTTAAGGCAGAACTGGAAAATAATGGTGGCCACACAAAATATTTTCACCTACTCACTTTTGTTGCCAGAATTTTAGACTTTAATGGCTATGTGTTGAATTATTTTGAGGGCACAGCGATTTACACATATCTTAAATTTTTGTCTCATGAAAAGATATAATAAAATATTGAAAAAAATTGGGGTGTACTCACTTTTGTGAGATACTGTATCTTACCAGGAGGTACACTAGTCAAAATTACTAAAGATGCCTCTGGAGTGGCAAAGAAAGAGGCAAAGTGCCATTTGGCTGCAGTTATTGTGGGAAAATAATGTTGCTATGGGTGCTCCTTCTAAAGTCTGCCTTTTAATCGAAAAGGTTTTCATAATAAAGTGTCTTATACACCATCCCTACTAGACATTTCCTTGTGGTAGTGTGTGAGAAGGTAATGCAGAAAGCTTTCTTTTAAATCAGAAATATTGAGTTTAGCCTAATACTGTAATTTGAATTTTAATCAAGGCATCAAAGTGTTTTTCACACTGGCCCCATATCGTGCTGTAGGTTGCCCACCATTGTCAATAAATTTACACTATATTGACAAAGGTATTCACTTAAATCTTTGACTATAGGTATTTCAGTTAATGGCCACAGGTTTATAAAATCAAGCAGATAGGATTGCAGACTACTTTGTCTACAAACATTTGTGGATTTCAGTGAATTCCAGCATGGTAGAGCAATGCAAAGTGTCCTGGAGCACTGTAGATATGTTCTCTAAACTGACGAATCATGCTTCTCCATCTGGCAGTTTGTTGGTTGAGTCTTGGTTCAGCAGTTATCAGAAGCTAAGAGTAGCTGTCTGACTGCATTGTGCCAAGTGTAAAGTTTGGTTGAGGGGGATTTGGTTTTGGGGTTGGATTGTTTTTTAGCAGTTTGGCCTGGACCTTTAGTTCCAGTGAAAAATCTCTTAATGCTTCAGCATAACAAGAAACTTTGGAGAGTTTCATGTTCCCAACTTATATTCAGAAACAGGTTGGTGTGGAGGAACCTGACTGGCCTGTACCTCATCCTGGTAGAATACCTTTGGGATGAATTAGATAGGAGAATGCGAGCCAGGTTTTCTCGTTCAAAATCAGTCTCTGACCTCACAAATGGAATTCTTGAAGAATAGTCAGTAATTCCCATAAACATACTCCTAAACCTTGTGGAAGAAGGGTTAAAACAGAACCGTTAAATCTGTTATGGCTGCAAAGGATGGATCAGCATCATATTAAACTTTATGGATTAGGAATGGGATGTCACTCAAGTTTGTATGTATGTAAAGGCAGACAATTTTGATAATATACGGTAGTGTTTATGTGTATTAGTTGTAGATTGCAGATTAATGCTATTTCAGCAACATAAACAGCATAAAGAATAAATATACAAACACAAGAAGAGTCTAACAATGCTGGAAGTGTGTTTAGGAGATTTAAAGGCCTTCAGAGACAGCCCTACAAAGAGAGAGATCTAATCTGCCTCATAAATAGGTGAACAATGACGCCACTCACATGACCACAGCATGTATTTACAATGTACTTCAGATATACAGATTAGTGCACAGTCCTGCAGTAATATATGCAAAAAGGACACAGATAACCCCAGGCTTTAATCTAGGTGACAGGTGAAGCTCTGAGCTCAGCCGAGCACTTTAATACTCGTATTAATTCAGATTCTCCTGCTTTAGGATAAAAATAAAGTTGGATATTGTGGTAAGTGTGTGTTTTGAATAGAATAAAACTTTAAGCCTGTGTTTACCACAGATTATGGATGAGTTTATTGAATTCTAAATATAACCACACTGCAGTTCTGTGCTGTTACAGTGATTATAATGCCCTCCTTTTAGAGGCATTCAGAGATTTCTGACTATTTGTGTACGGTTTTCCCACTATTTCCTATATTTAATCAGCAATTTTAATCCTTCAGAGAAAAATACATGATTTACGGTCAGTAAACCTCAGTGCAGCATAAATCACTTTATTATATATATATATATATATATATATATATATATATATATATATATATATATATATTTTTTTTTTTTTTTTGCGAGAGAAAAAAAGTTTGAGCTTTGTTTCTACTTTGTTAAGTTTCTAGATTTTAGAGCTTTGTATTAAGAAATTGTTTGCATTCAGTGACCAGAGCCAAAGTTAGTAAGGCCATGATGTTGATTCCCAACCCTTTCCCTCCAAAAGTATTAGACTGAGATACATAATTCCAGGGAACACAGATCCACTGCTCCACAACTCAATGCTAGGTGCTTTGTATTCCTATAATCTACGCCTAGGATGGGTTATAGGAGGTGCCAAAAGTTACTTGTTTGTTTACCAGCTCCAGAGAATTATTTTCTTTTCTGTTTTCTACAAAATAGACAAGGCATGCTGTTTTTAATTATTTGCTCATCTGTATCAGCAACTGTTTCAAGTTAAAGTAGCTGAATAATGTTAAATAAACCTAGAAAATGCATTTACAGAAGAAAGCACAAAATATATGTTCCACCCTAAAGGAAGTGACTAAACCATTGCTATGTGCTTACTGGGTGGTTATTATGGTATTACACTGTAAACCCACAAACTGTTTGCACTCAAATAAATGAAGTCTGTTCTATGTAATATTCTCAACTATTTTGAGTTTTTTTGCAACATAAACATTCAAACTGAGATCTTTTAAATTAGTTTTTTTGAGATTTATCAGCATATAATACGTTTATTCTGTTGCCCTTTATTCTATAAACTACGGACAACATTTTATACCAAATTCCAAATAAAAATATTATCAATTAGAGCATTTATTTGCAAAAAAAAAAAAAAAAAAAACGAGAAATGGCTGAAATAACAAAAAAGATTATTCAGACCTCAAATAATGCAAAGAAAACAAGTTCATATTCATAAAGTTTTAAGAGTTCTGAAATCTATATTTGGTGGAATAACCCTGTTTTTAAATCACAGTTTTCATGCATCTTGGCATGTTCTCCTCCACCAGTCTTACACACTGCTTTTGGATAACTTTATGCCTTTACTCCTGGTGCAAAACAAAATAAGCTATTGAGCTTGCTTTAATGGCTTTTGATCATCTATCTTTCTCTGGATTATATTCCCGAGGTTTTTAATTTGATAAAATCGAAGAATTTATATATTTATATATAAAATGGAGAAAATTGGATCTGCATATAAGGGTTAATTCAGGACAACTACAGTTTAGATTTCAGAGCCATAACTAGCACTTTTTCTCACACTGTGTAGTAAAGCAGGATGGAGATCTGGTTCAGCAGTGGCTCACAGCCGGCACAGGTCATGCAGTTTTTCAGCTAAGTGAACGCAGGTGCTGCCTAAATTCCCCAAACTCAGGCCGAGCGATTGCGAGATGGAGCGCAGCCCTCATCTCCGCCCGCAGCTGGAGGTGGAGGTGGATTTCTGATGCCAGGCTGCAGGGGGTTGGGTGAGGCTTAGTCAGGCATGCCACTTTTGACCTTATCATAATGACAGACACTTCAAAGCCCAGTTTTTATTCTTCCGCTGCTCCTTTCTGGGCCATCCCTCATGTATTTTTAACGTGTTTCCTCTCGGAGGCGGCGTGAGGACTGATCTAAGTGCCAAGTTTGCAGAGGCTTTACTTTGCAACTTTCAGAGTGTGTGTTGAGGAACCTGGAGGCTCAGGAGAATGCTCCCCAGTACTCTGAGATACTGATAAATCCTAATTTAACACAGTTAAACCCAAACTGTTTCAGCTGTACTAAATACATTTCACATCAATTCAGTTCTGTTTTGGCTGAGCCCAAATGAAATCAGTTAAGCTTAGTGCAACTAATCTCATTGTACCTCAGCTAAGCATTTTTCAACTTATATAATAATTTAGGTCAAACTCAGATTAACTCAAGATTAACTGAACTGATTTTTTTTTTCAACTCAACTCAGTTCAGCTTAGTTGAACTAATCTCGTTTCATATCATTTTAGTTCAATTCAAGTTAATTCAGTTAAACTCAACTCAGCTCCACTGGGCTCTGCCAACTCAAATCAGTAAGCTCAGACCAACTAATCTCATCTCACGTCACTTTTTTTTAATATATATATAATTAATGTTAAACTCAGATCAACTCAAGATTAACTCTAATCTAAGTTTAGGATTTGTCTCTGCTTGGTTCAGCCCAGTACAACTAAACTCAGTTCAGCTCAGTTGAACTAAACTCAATTCACATCAGCTTAGTTCAGTTCAAATTCTTTCATTTTAAATCAATTCAGCTCCACGTGGCTCATCCCAACTCAAATCAGTTATTCAGTAAAATGCTGGTCAACTTGACTAATTTATGTTAAACTTAAATCAACTCAAGATTTGTCTCTGCGTGGTTTAGCCCAGTTTAACTCAACTTACTTCAACTCAGTTAAACTAATCTCAATTCCCATCAGTGCAACTCAGGTTCCACTCAGTTCCCCTCAACTCAACTCAGCACACTTACATTCAGTTCCACCTATATCATTTTAACCAACCTAAACTAAACTGCACTCATTTTTTTATTCAGCTCAGGTGCATTCCACCGTATCTGAGATTGGTTGAACTAAACACACTTCAAATCAACTCATTTATGCATTTAATACATTTAAAAGCTTTAATACATCCAGACTATTAGGTAAACATAAAAGTGTTAAACAAACCAAAATACTCTGTGAAGCATTTAGGTGCTCTTGTGGGGGGGGGCTGGTGTTAACTTGTGGTTTCTGAGGCTGGTAACTCTGATGAACTTATCCTGTTTAACAGAGGTCCCCTGTTCAACTCCTGTTCTTCCTTTCCTGGGGCGATCCTGATTTTTTTGATGGTCTTTGTGACTGCACTTGAGGATGCTTTCAATTTTTTTTTATCTTTCTCGTTGACTGACCAAGAACATTACTCAAATAGAGCTATTCACTGTATACCAACTATAGATCTTTACAACTTTACAACTGATGCTCCCAAACACATACAGAGACAAGAAATTCAAGTAATTAACTCTTGACAAGTTCAGCACAGCTGTTAACTGAAAGCCATTCCAGGTGATTCTACCTCATAAAGCTAACTGAGAAAATGCTAAGATGTGCAAAGCTGCCATCTAAGCAAGATGTGCTACTTTAAAGAATCTAAAACAAAAAACATACTCTGGTTGGTTTAATACGTTTTTGTTTACTAAAGATTTTTTTTTTCATAGTTTGGACAACTTAAGTATTAGGCTACAATGTAGAACATTAAAAAAAACAAACACTGAATTTAAGGCATGTCCAACATTTAACTGATTCTGTATGTAATCCCAAATTAATTTTCGTAACAATTCAAATATGTAGATAGCAAGCAGAGTCATTTTACAGGGTGGAAAAGTGTTGAGTTGAGTTTTTTCTGGGAAATGTGAAATACACCAAAGAAAAGAAATTCTAAGGGTTAAAACGCAGCAGAAACTAGGCCAGAATCTCAGATCTGATACTGCAGTGAGTTTCTGCATCACGCGAGGATGGAGATTTTGGAAGTGAGCTTTTGGGACAGCGGTGATGCTTCTTTCGGATCGCTCCGTCTCCCCAGGTGAGTGCTTTCTCATGTTCTCCCGGCCTGTAGGACCTATTAACCACACAAAAGCCGCTGTTTACCGCCGGCCCCGCGCTGTCTTAAAAGTGCTGAGCTCTTCAGGGAGAGTGTGTTCTTCCAGATTTAGATTCAAAGCCACACCATGAATACTCCATAGGCCTCGCTTCACTGTGCTGACCGCACGCTCTGATAGGCCGAGCTGGAGCTGACCCGAGCCGGCCTGAGCTGCTGATCCGCGGTCCGGATACATTATTTATCTGTTTCTCTTCAAATGAGATTTTGATGTTACGATGATATCTAGAGATACTGTACATCTGAAATTCCAATGTACATAGTTTTTACTCCCAAATATGCACTCTAAGCAAAACACCTCTGTTGAAAAGTGGTAAAAAAGTTTATTTTACAATAGTATAACTCAACTTATTTGCAGTCAAAAAATAAACACTAACTGTAACAATAAGTTAACTCTGGAGTAATCTATGTTCGGGACTCAGACACAGTCTCAATCTTTAAGTCTAGACTGAAAACGTACTTGTTTAGTTAAGCTTTTGGTGATTAATGTGTTTCCTTTTAGATAAGGCTGCAGATTCAGGGGTTCATGGACAAAGGGAATTGTGGTAAACTGAGATGTTGATGCTGTTGTTCTCCCACTGCACATGGTCACTCAGGTTTGTGGACGGTGGAGTGGGTGGATGCCAGTGTTTCAGGGAGCCTCCGTGTCTATGTTACCTTCTGGCTCTCGGCCTTTAGTTCCTGGAGTCATTAGCCACACTCTGATAATCATGCTGATCATCATCCGTCTCACTCTCCACTACAGATTACAGCCAAGCTTACATGAACTCTAACTGCTTCCATTAGTGGCGATGCTATACTTTTAAAATTAATTTAAAAGCCGTTTGACCAGTGGTAGGATGGTCCCCCCTTAAATGTGAGTCTTGGTCCTCCCAAGGTTTCTTCCTCCTCCTGCAGCTCTGAGGGAGTTTTTCCTTGCCTCTGCGCTCACTGGGGGTTCTGTACTCTGTATTTTGTGTGTTTAATGTTTTGCCTGATTCTTTGTCCTGTGATCATGTTTCTGTATAGCTGATTTGTGACAACGTCAGTTGTAAAAAGCGCTATACCCTAACCCTAACCCTATGAAGGTGGTTATTTATATAATAAATTAGGGGTCTTGTCAGGGTGGGGTGCAGGGAGGACACGGAGGCGGACGCAAATGCAAACAAAAGGGATTTATTAACAAAAATAGATAGAAAATACACTGGGATAAACTCAAAACAAGACTGAGGAAACTCGGGAAAACATGGAACACTGACAGACGTTAAACGTACAAGGATCGACACCGGGGAAATGGAACACGGACCTTAAATAGAGGTGCACACACACAGGAAACATGAAACACCTGGGACGAAGGGGCGGAGTTACAAAAGAACACAGGTGAGTGGAAAAACACAGGCAGAACACAGGGGCACGGGTCACGTGGGACAACACAGGCACGAGGACAGACAGGAAACAGGGCCAGGACCTTACAGGTCTAAAGATGTTACACTAAGGATCAGTCTGCCATTTCTGTAATTTTGGTTGAGAACCTCAGACAGTACACAGCATGCTTAGCCAGCAGACTTTGTCTGACTGAGGGATCTGTACCTACTTTCAATGGCAAGTCAGCAGAAGAGGGAGATGAAAGTTTTTCTATCGCAGTTAAGCATGAACTAGCTTGTTTGTGTTTCTCCATCAGGCGCAAGCTAACAATAAGGCCAGCAACAGCATATTTGCATAAAAGTAACAGAGCCCTTAAATGGCTCATTCTGAAAGAGACTGAAACGGGCAAGAGTAGAGTTGATGAGATCTCTTCATGTGAGAGTGATTTTAAACTTAATGAACATGTTTTGTATGGCCCATAGAACTGTTCTAACTTGTGTGAAAACAGATATGATATGTCCCTTTTAAGTTAAGAAGTTTTTTGTCTTTTACAGTAAACTTACTGTTTCTGAGACCCATGATTACTTACGACCACAGTAATGTGGCTTTTAGGGCATCTGATATGGACACTCAGTGAAGCTCTGATTAGATTCAGCGACTGGAATCAAGTTATTGGACTTTAAAAGATGAAGAGATAATACAGTCTTTAGCAGGCAGAACTGACTGCATTACTTTACCATGCGATGGATCTTTAATGACATTAAGGCTGTCGGAGGGTCAGCAGTGCATCTCTAACCACTGTTCCATGAATGCTACCTGATCTGATTACACAGTAAGTTAGCCAATAACTGCACGTTTAATTCCATTTAGCACTTCAGCGCTAACACACTGCTAACACTAACATTACAATGAACCACATGAACATAGTTGGTCTTAAATAACCTTTCTAAAAACTTTCAAAATGACTATAAAAATACTTGATTGAGTGAAAATACAGTTTACAGTAGGTTTTTCTATTCAAGTGGCCATTCAGTGGACACACTAGATATCATTAGTGTTTTTTAATAAAGAGGCAGGAATTAGTTAAAACACAAATAAGAGAATGTGTTTCTAATAAAGTGGCCAGTAAATTAAAATAAAAAGTGGAGTTGGTGTTTCTATAGAAGTGGCAAATGAGTAGATGCATTAAAAGAGTAGCTGTCTCCAATAAAGTGGCCATTGATTAGATGGTAGTGGTTAGGTGTTTCTAATAATGTGGCCAGTGACTGGAATGACAAATAGAGTAGGTGTTTCAAATAAAGTGGCCAATGTGTGGAAGCTCAAAGCACTGTAGGAGTTCCTAAAGTGGCCAGTGAGTGGAAACACAAGGTGCAGTAGGTGTTTCTATTAATGTGACCTGTGCATGGAGGGTTAAAGTACTCTATGGGTTTCCCAATAAAATGCCAATTGAGTGGAAGAACAATGTAAAATAGGTGTTTCCAATAAAGTGCCCATTGATTGGGAGCACAAAGTAGAGGGTAGGTGGTTCCAATAAAGTGGCTAGTAAGTGGAAGCATAAAGTAGAGTAGGTGTTTCTATTAAAGTGGACAGGGAGTAAACACACTAGATATTGTATGTGTTTCTGATGAAGTGGCCAGAGTGATTGGAAGTACAAGGTACAGTAGGTCTTTTAATAATGTGACCAATAAGTGGAAGCACAAGGTATGTGTTTCTAATAAAGTGGCCAGTGAATGGTGAGGGTTCCATTCAACAGACCAAATGTTACTACATGTGGTCTAGATATAGTCAAAAGTTTTGGAACACCTACTCATCCATTGTTTCTTCTGTAATCAGAGCTATTAAAAGAGTTTATGCAGAGGATTTATTTACATTCAGTCAAGAGCATCATCCTCATGTCATGCCCAACCCTCCAACTCATCCCTTATAGAATTATTCATTCCAGAAAACACAGTTCTACAGCTCAGTGCTGTAGAGGCCCACGCCTAGCACTAGACATGGTGCCAGTAGGTGCATGTGTTACCGAAGACGGAGGGATGGAGGAGGAGGGATGGACGTAAGTGCAAATAATATATTTATTTAAACAAACAAGATAAATCAAAGCAAACAAAACACGGGAAACGCAAAACAACAAGGCCAGGATAATGTCAAACTAAGAAACACAGACTACTAAACTAAGACTAGGATACAACAAGGATACGAACGGACAGCAAGGATACCAGGAGACAAAAGACAAAAGACTCGACACAGCATGTACAAACAGAGGGGCTTATATACGGGAGGAGAGTGAGAAACACCTGGGCTAGGAAGACGAGGGGGCGGGGTTACAAACAGGACACAGGTGAGAACACTGATGCTACAGGGCAGGGCTGGGGCGGAGCTAGGGTGGAGACAAATACTAACAACAACAATAGCACATGGCTGTGAACACTGACAGGAAAACAGAGGGGCAGGAGCACAAGAGACCAAATGAGGGAGAAACAGAAGACAGACAAAGGCTAAACTGTGACATTACCCCCCCTCAACGGCGCCACTACCAGAGGCGCCGAGAGAGAGGGAACAGGGACTGGACAGGGGACACGAACGGAGACTGGACAGAGGACTGGACATTAGACTGGGACAGAGACTGGACTGTGGAGGAGAACATAGACTGGGCTAGGGGCTTAGACTGGACAGAGGGTAGGGACTGGACTGTGGACGGAAACAGAGACTGGACAGGGGACCGAACAGGAGACGGAGACTGGACAGGGAACGGAGACCGAGACTGGACAGGGGACAGGACACAGGGCTGGACAGGAGGCTGGACACGGGGCTGAGACTGGACAGGGGGCTGGACAAAACTGGACCGGGGAACTGGAACAAATACCTGGACAGGGACGGACACAAACACAGTGACAGGGACGGGAACAGGAAAACCACCGGGGACAGGAATGGGAACAAACACAGACACCGGGACCAGGACAGGGAGAGACACGGGAACAAACATTGGTGGGTGCCCAGGACTGGCGAAAGTCTGTACGGAAGTCCAAGGAGCCAGCCTGGGCACAGTTCTGGGGGCAAAGACAGGGGGCCTTGGGGCAGGCCTGGGGGTATACAAAGTTCTGGGAGTGGGCACAGGGTCAGAGGCGGCCGGAGCCGCGGGCACAGGGTCTGGAGCAGTGGGTACCACGTGGGCGGCAGGCACTGCTGGTGCTGGAGCTGAGGCTGGAGCAGCGGGAGCTGCAGGAGCTGAGGCTGAGGCCGGAGGTGCTGGAGCTGGAGCTGTGGCAGCAGGTGCTGGAGCTGGAGCTGTGGCAGCAGGTGCTGGAGCTGGAGCTGTGGCAGCAGGTGCTGGAGCTGGAGCTGTGGCAGCAGGTGCTGGAGCTGGAGCTGTGGCAGCAGGTGCTGGAGCTGGAGCTGTGGCAGCAGGTGCTGGAGCTGGAGCTGTGGCAGCAGGTGCTGGAGCTGGAGCTGTGGCAGCAGGTGCTGGAGCTGGAGCTGTGGCAGCAGGTGCTGGAGCTGGAGCTGTGGCAGCAGGTGCTGGAGCTGGAGCTGTGGCAGCAGGTGCTGGAGCTGTGGCAGCAGGTGCTGGAGCTGGAGCTGTGGCAGCAGGTGCTGGAGCTGGAGCTGTGGCAGCAGGTGCTGGAGCTGGAGCTGTGGCAGCAGGTGCTGGAACTGGAGCTGAGGCTGGAGCAGCGGAAGCTGCTGGTGCTTGAGCTGGAGCTGAGGCTGGAGCAGCGGGTGCTGCAGGTGCTTGAGCTGGAGCTGAGGCTGGAGCAGCGGGTGCTGCTGGTGCTTGAGCTGGAGCTGAGGCTGGAGCAGCGGATGCTGCTGGTGCTTGAGCTGGAGCTGAGGCTGGAGCAGCGGGTGCTGCTGGTGCTTGAGCTGGAGCTGAGGCTGGAGCAGCGGGTGCTGCTGGTGCTTGAGCTGGAGCTGAGGCTGGAGCAGCGGGTGCTGCAGGTGCTTGAGCTGGAGCTGAGGCTGGAGCAGCGGGTGCTGCTGGTGCTTGGGCTGGAGCTGAGGCTGGAGCAGCGGATGCTGCTGGTGCTTGAGCTGGAGCTGAGGCTGGAGCAGCGGGTGCTGCTGGTGCTTGAGCTGGAGCTGAGGCTGGAGCAGCGGGTGCTGCTGGTGCTTGAGCTGGAGCTGAGGCTGGAGCAGCGGGTGCTGCTGGTGCTTGGGCTGGAGCTGAGGCTGGAGCAGCGGGTGCTGCTGGTGCTTGAGCAGGCGCGGCGGGTGCAGCTTGAGCAGGCGCGGCGGGTGCAGCTTGAGCAGGCGCGGCGGGTGCAGCTTGAGCAGGCGCGGCGGGTGCAGCTTGAGCAGGCGCGGCGGGTGCAGCTTGAGCAGGCGCGGCGGGTGCAGCTTGAGCAGGCGCGGCGGGTGCAGCTTGAGCAGGCGCGGCGGGTGCAGCTTGAGCAGGCGCGGCGGGTGCAGCTTGAGCAGGCGCGGCGGGTGCAGCTTGAGCAGGCGCGGCGGGTGCAGCTTGAGCAGGCGCGGCGGGTCTAGGAGCTCGTGACCTGGGAGTAGGCACAGGAGCAGAGGCTGGACCCCCAGGCACAAGAACTGGGGTAACAGCAGGCACAGAGTCAGAGGCGGCCGGGGCCGCGGGAACTGGGTCAGAGGCGGCCGGGGCCGCGGGAACTGGGTCAGAGACGGCCGGGGCCGCGGGAACTGGGTCAGAGGCGGCCAGGGCCGCGGGAACTGGGTCAGAGGCGGCCGGAGCCGCGGGCACAGAGTCAGAGGCGGCCGGAGCCGCGGGCACAGAGTCAGAGGCGGCCGGAGCCGCAGGCAGCGCTGATTCAGAGGCGGCGGGAGCCGCGGGCAGCGCTGATTCAGAGGCGGCGGGAGCCGCGGGCAGCGCTGGTACAGAGGCGGCGGGAGCCGCGGGCAGCGCTGGTACAGAGGCGGCGGGAGCCGCGGGCAGCGCTGATCCAGAGGCGGCGGGAGCCGTGGGCAGCGCTGATCCAGAGGCGGCGGGAGCCGCGGGCAGCGCTGAAACAGAGGCGGTGGGTCCAGCTGGCGAAGAAGCCGCTTCAGCAGGAGCTGAGAGTGCGGCTGCCGCCAAGATCCGGACAGGAGCTGCAGATTCAGCAGTGGGCGTGGCTGTGAACACCGGACCGGAGCTTGCTTCCGGAGCCGGAGTCGAAGATCTGGAAGCCAGCCGCGCTGGAGAGCTGGAAGCCGGCCGCGCTGGAGTGCTGGAAGTCGGCCGCGCTGGAGAGCTGGAAGCCGGCCGCGCTGGAGTGCTGGAAGTCGGCCGCGCTGGAGTGCTGGAAGTCGGCCGCGCTGGAGAGCTGGAAGCCGGCCGAGCTGGAGAGCTGGAAGTCGGCCGGGCTGGAGAGTGCGGTGGAGCTAACATGCTAGTTAGCTTAGCTGGAGCTGGGCCGACACTCTCCACCCCGCGGAGAGGCGCCGGGAGCGGTTCATCCCCCCGAATTAGCTCCGCGAGGAACCGGAGATATTCCAGGTCCGCCTTCCTCGTGGCATTCCATTTTGCTACGTCCATATTTAGGTCGAGTCTTATGTTACCGAAGACGGAGGGATGGAGGAGGAGGGATGGACGTAAGTGCAAATAATATATTTATTTAAACAAACAAGATAAATCAAAGCAAACAAAACACGGGAAACGCAAAACAACAAGGCCAGGATAATGTCAAACTAAGAAACACAGACTACTAAACTAAGACTAGGATACAACAAGGATACGAACGGACAGCAAGGATACCAGGAGACAAAAGACAAAAGACTCGACACAGCATGTACAAACAGAGGGGCTTATATACGGGAGGAGAGTGAGAAACACCTGGGCTAGGAAGACGAGGGGGCGGGGTTACAAACAGGACACAGGTGAGAACACTGATGCTACAGGGCAGGGCTGGGGCGGAGCTAGGGTGGAGACAAATACTAACAACAACAATAGCACATGGCTGTGAACACTGACAGGAAAACAGAGGGGCAGGAGCACAAGAGACCAAACGAGGGAGAAACAGAAGACAGACAAAGGCTAAACTGTGACAGCATGTTTGTATATCTTCTGCTCCAGAGACTCATATTCTATTGGCTATATTTCTCATATACTAAACAAAGGACTACAAAAGCTGTGTATGTACATTTGCACGTCTGTGTCAGTAATGGGTGCAACTTACAGTAGCTGAATGTGTACTGTATATTATTTAGAATGGGTGTCCACAAATATTTTGACATGTAGAGTAACATTAAATAAAAACAACAAACCGTCTAAAGCTACAGAGCTCTATGTGTGTGATTTTTGGTAGTTGAGGTCAAGTCAGAAGCAAGATGTTTATTATGTGAGTCCAATTCAAGGCCAATACTTGTAGTAGTTGAGTCCATGTCAAGACCAAGACTTTCAGTAGTTGAGTCCATGTCAAATACGAGACTTTTAGTAGTTGAGTCCATGTCAAGACCAAGACTTTTAGTAGTTGAGTCCAAGTCAAGTGCAAGACTTTTAGTAGTTGAGTCCATGTCAAGTACAAAACTTTTAGTAGTTGAGTCCAAGTCAAAACCAAGACTTGTAGTAGTTGAGTCCAAGTCAAGTACAAGAATTTTAGTAGTTGAGTCCAAGTCAAGACCAAGCCTTTTAGTAGTTGAGTCCATGTCAAGACCAGGATTTGTAGTAGTTAAGTCTAAGTCAAGACCAAGACTTTTGGTAGTTGAGTCTAAGTGAAGACCAAGACTTTTAGTAGTTGAGTCCAAGTCAAATGCAAGACTTTTAGTAGTTGAGTCTAAGTCAAGACCAAGACTTTTAGTAGTTGAGTCCAAGTCAAGTGCAAGACTTTTAGTAGTTGAGTCTAAGTCAAGACCAAGACTTTTAGTAGTTGAGTCCATGTCAAGTACAAAACTTTTAGTAGTTGAGTCCAAGTCAAAACCAAGACTTGTAGTAGTTGAGTCCAAGTCAAGTACAAGAATTTTAGTAGTTGAGTCCAAGTCAAGACCAAGCCTTTTAGTAGTTGAGTCCATGTCAAGACCAGGATTTGTAGTAGTTAAGTCCAAGTCAAGTACAATACTTTTAGTAGTTGAGTCCAAGTCAAGACCAAGCCTTTTAGTAGTTGAGTCCAAGTCAAGTGCAAGACTTTTAGTAGTTGAGTCTAAGTCAAGACCAAGACTTGAAGTAGTTGAGTCCAAGTCAAGTACAATACTTTTAGTAGTTGAGTCCAAGTCAAGACCAAGCCTTTTAGTAGTTGAGTCCAAGTCAAGACCAAGACTTGTAGTAGTTAAGTCTAAGTGAAGACCAAGACTTTTAGTAGTTGAGTCCATGTCAAGACCAAGACTTGTAGTAGTTAAGTCTAAGTGAAGACCAAGACTTTTAGTAGTTGAGTCCAAGTCAAGACCAAGATTTTTATTAGTTGAGTCCAAGTCAAGTGCAAGACTTTTAGTAGTTGAGTCCATGTCAAGTACAAAACTTTTAGTAGTTGAGTCCAAGTCAAAACCAAGACTTGTAGTAGTTGAGTCCAAGTCAAGTACAAGACTTGAAGTAGTTGAGTCCAAGTCAAGACCAAGACTTTTAGTAGTTGAGTCCAAGTCAAGACCAAGACTTGTAGTAGTTAAGTCTAAGTGAAGACCAAGACTTTTAGTAGTTGAGTCCATGTCAAGACCAAGACTTGTAGTAGTTAAGTCTAAGTGAAGACCAAGACTTTTAGTAGTTGAGTCCAAGTCAAGACCAAGCCTTTTAGTAGTTGAGTCCAAGTCAAGACCAAGACTTGTAGTAGTTAAGTGTAAGTGAAGACCAAGACCAACAGCTGACTGTTGACTATAGTCAGGGATTTAATCAGTCAGTAGCACACCTGCTTTGTATTTCCTGCTGCAGTAGTTTACTAGAGAAGCTGCGTTTGTGTGTGCAATGGGTTTGATTTACAGTCACTGAATTTATACCTTCTTTAGAAGGGCCCACAGATTGAGTATTATTGACTAAAAAACAGCAGAGTGTTCAAAGCTGCAGAGCTCGGTGTGTGTGTCTGTGTGTGTGTGTGTTTCGGTAATGACCCGGCTCTGCTAATAACCCACAGCAGTGTTTGTTTGTAGGGGATTGAGTGAGTGTTTGGCAGCTGGAGGTGTGTAAAGTGTGTTAATGCGTCTGCGGACCTCTCGCCTCACATTATTCGAGATGTCAGTAAAGCTGATTTAATTGCCCCATGTTTGAGCAGTGTGTGTCTGTGTGTGTGTGTGTGTGTGTGTGTTAAGCAGGTATAATCTCTTCTCAACCATAGATCAGGTCTGTCAGCTCCAGCAGACTTAGCTGTAGAAAGAAATTATGTATTAACATGTGTATCACTCAATCCAAGTTTAAGACCCAACCACAAACAGCACAATTCCATCAATGATTACTGATGATATATGTCAATAATAACATAACAAGAGTGATTGTGGAAAACTGTACAGTTGAAAGAAGGCTCTAGTATCCTGTTGGGCGTCTCTAGCCTGGATATAGGATGAGATATGGTTGGGCATGGAGGAATACAGGTTTCATATCCTGTGGCTCGTTTACCCACAGATGTTGCAGCTGGGCCTGTAGATACTGCACACTCATAGGTTGCTAAAGGTTGCATTTCAGCTGTTCCAATAAATGCACGATTGGTGATACACAGTGTTCTCAAGTCTCACACATGGTATTTCTCACGCTTGCCAATCCATCGGCTGTATATTATAATGTACTCTTGTTGAGCCAATCAGAATATAGATCGCTCTGTTGTTAGGCAGACCTAGTCAAAGAGGGTGGAGTTTCAGCCCCCCCCCCCCCTTTGAACAACTGAAGAAGAACAGCGCACATCCAAAGTGTACAACTGAAGAAGAACTGCGCGCACCCACCACCAACACCCACCCCCCCCCCCCCCCCCTGCCAATCTCACTCCCACCAAACTTCAAAACTTGAGAGCCCTGGTGATACATCTTACAAAGCAGGTATAACAAGGGTGGCATGCAATCTGGCAAAAACATTGCTGTGTGTGGGAAAGCAAAGTCTCAAAGTCTCTTAACTGGACATCAATCTCTCACCAAGAGGTACACTACCCAAGTTAGCCTATTAGATCTATTATATAGGGCAATGAAAGAAGAAATTTAATCCACTCTAGTGGAAAGACAAGACATCCAGTGTGCACTGCGCATCTGAAGTGCATTATTTTTATATTTGGTATAAAGTATTATATTTGTTAATAAAGTAAAATGAAATTTGTTTATTTGATTATGTTTAAAAACCCTAACCATGATTATATTAATACGTTTTAAATGATCAACAACCCACAAAAAGTCTCACCCACAGTCACAGTGTAATTATATATAATCATATGGTCTTTTTTAGCAAAGTTTATTGTATGCCTCCGTCCACATAACGTGCTGTTTTAATCATCTTCAGCTTTGATTTTTTTTTGAATAATTACTGTGCGGGTCCTGCTGCTGATATTGACTCAAGAACAAATTGCTCAGTCTGACCAAGTAAACAAACCCACTGCCAAAATCAACACACAATTACAGAGCAGCAAACAGAGCAGCGTTTAGTCCTCACCTTACTGCTGCTCTCAAATACACAGACATGACAATTACTGAGACATGTCTATTACATTAAATAAATACAGCAATTACAAATGACTGCAGCTCACAACCTGTAGAAGCTGGATTTCATGATAAAAAATACATTAAAATGTATTGAACACATAGAAAATTGCTGTGGAAAATAATTTAATTGTTCTATTTACTGTTTATTAATGTAGCCAGGTGGTGAATTGAGAATACACCTTTAAAATGTGTGTCTGTAACTTTAAGAAACACAATCAGAAGTGTTGTCACCCTGAGAGAGGAAAGGGAGGAGCTAAGAGCATGGTAGAGAAGGAGGCTCAAGCTGCAGTGAATGGTGATGTTCCATTGTAGGATCCATCCAGTGCCATCCTAATGAAATAAGAGGTAAAAATCAGGAAATACTGAACAATATAAGGTTTAGTTGGCCTATAACAGTAGTAGATGCCTATATTGCCTTTCTAAACATGTATTTTGAATGAATCACAACCAGATGCGGGCAGATGGCATTGTTTCAGTGGGGTAGTGTGCTCCTCGTGTTCAAGCCTTGTATTTTTCTGGGTTACAGAAGCTGTTTATCCAAGTTCTCTTGATGAAATGCTCAAGTCTTGTTGAGTAAAGCTGAGTAAATCGAGGTGAGCTTAAAAACAAATATAAAAAGAGCTCTGTTAATGGTATTAATGTGGTATTAATGTTATTTATCTATTTTCTGTAATTAGTGCCACTACCAAATACTGTACTGTGTTCTAAGCTAGGGTTTTACAGTGTATTCATTTTTATTTTTGTTATTTTGAGTACAATTTAATCAGCTCTGATAAAAGTCTATAAATCTGTACACTGCAGTTGCAGTAAGTCAAAGATAGGTGGTGCAGTGTTGTTGTGCACTGAGACTAATATTTCTGTTCAGCAAGTGCTGATTTTCTTTATTTTGCTTTTATTTCATATACATTTTATTTCATATACATTTTTATATTTCATAAAAATCGGAATAAAATACCCAGAAAAAAAGTTATTTTGTCATTTGGTGTGCGTCCTTTCCCCGGTGACATTAATGTAATAAGTAGCATGTTGCCTAGATCATTATTAAAACATGCTTTAAATTAATAAATATCTTTAGTGCTGCTAAAGTCAAGACCGAGATTTTTAGTAGTTGAGTCCAAGTCAATTACAAAACTTTAAGTAGTCGAGCCCAAGACTTCAAGACTCAAATCCTTTCAGTAGCTGAGTTCAAGTCAAGAACTAAATTAGTAAAATTCTTGGACTTTTAGTAGTTGGGTCTCAATCAAGACCAAGTCTTTTAGTAGTCCAGATAAAGTCAAAATGAAGACTTTTAATGGCTGAGCCCAAGTCAAGATCAAGAGTTTTAGTAGTCAAGCCATTAAGACCAATATTTTTAGTAGTCGAGACAAAGTAAAAACCAACACTTCAAGTATTTTAGTCCAAATCAAGATCAATATTTTAGTAGTTGAGTCCAAATCAAGATCAAGATCAATCTACGTGCCAAAGACACAGCGCACCTGGCTCTTAAAGGGAAAGGCAGGTAAAACACTGATTGGTTTATTTTCCATTACACCCAAAACACACTTGATTAATAAAAACATTTTTCACTTATTATTTTTAATAGACTTCACTCCTTTTGCTTTGGTACACCACAGTGCACCTGTCAGGTGCTTGGATTAATTATCGGTTTATATAAAATAAATACTATTTAGTGTGTAGAACTTATTTTAAGAGTATGCCTTTATGAGCTAGACAAGCTGTGCATGTTTATTTGTATACATCTGTGTCAGCAACGTGTGCAAGTTAAAGTAGATTAATTAATTCAGTAGGTCATCTCGCAATATCTGGACATAGTAGTTTATATTCAGTAAAGACAGTAAAGGTAAAAAAAACATGTTTTTTATAGAAATAAAAAAAGAAACAAGTCAAGAACTGAAACCTCTTATTGATGAAAGCCTTCAGAGCGTTAGCTTTGGCACTCCACGGTGCACAGTGGTCAGCTGCACCTGTTTGCTTTAATTATCCTTGTGAAGGGTCTAGAAGTCAGTTGGAGTTCTTCTGTTTCAATCTGAATTGATTGGACATAGTTAGAGAGGTACATAGCTGGGTCTATTACAGCCCACAGCTTAGACTAAATTGTAAGAAAAAAAGGATGTGGATTTACGCAATCAAAACGCTCCAAGCCAAAGATCGAGACATGCATACAAAGCAATAAATACGTGTTTTAGTGTTTCCAGCACCACAGTGGGCTCAATAATAAAAGCCTGACACAACTGTAGACTTTTCTAGAGTTGCCCGTCTGACCCAGTGGTATATGTGGCATATGTGGGCATAAAGGGTCCTGGTTAGAGGTGTAAGGATGTATTGAAGAAGGTAATGGCCACTCTAAGACAAGACAATTTGAATATATCAGTACAGTTCTTAATGCAATAATTAATTTCCTAATACAATCCTTATTATTTTGTTTCTAAACTGAAAGCAGAAGCATTTCTGAGTGGAGAAGGGAAAAAATATTGTGTTTAGTGGTACCAGCACTCTCTCACTCTGACTGAACATAACCTGGAATCGGATTCATCCGTTCTGAAAGAAGACTGCATCACACCCACTCAGGTTAAAATGATTCTTCTGCATGCTGAGTGCAATTAACCGTTCTCACCAGAGAGGGCCCTCAATCCTGAAACTTACGGACATCAGCTTTAACTAGTTTCCAGAATTCTGAAGATGTCAGCGGGGGGAAGCCAACAAATTCTGGAATAACCTTCCAGGCTATGTTCATGACTCTATGAATATGAATTGTTTATTCAATGACTCAGGTTTGTAGATGGTAGACAGTGTTGCAGGATGTGCTCCTGTCTATGTTACCTTCTGGCTCTCTTATTTTAGTTAGGTTGTTAAAGTTAGACCTGACATTAGCCAAGTCATTAGCCACCTGCCTCAGACTACTTCCTTACCATCCTCTACTGACTCTTTAAAAGTTTACATAGCCCCTATTAATTTTGTGGAGAAAAATGTGGAGCAATATTTTTTGGTCTAATGAAATGAAAATGAATCAAGCACAGACACATTACCTGGTTAAGACCTTCCTAAGGTGAAACATGGTGGTGATAGCATCATGCTATTGGGGTAACATAAGCTTCTCAGTGGCAGGGACTCGTAGACTAATAGAAACTGAATGCAGTCAAATACAGGATCATCCTCCCCCTGAGTGTACAAAAAATAGGACTGGGGCGACAGTTCACCTTTCAACACGACAATGACCCGAAGCATACACCCAGACAACAGTGCAGTGGCTTCAGGGCAGGTCTCTGAATGACCTTGAGTGGCCAAGGATGGATCCTGAGAGGATCTGCTGAATGGAGGATGGGATAAACTGGTCAAATGCAGATGTACAAAGCTTGTAGAGTCAGATCCAAGAAGATATGGAGCTGTAATTGCTGCAGATTGAGCTTCTGTAAAGAACTGAATAGATCAATTGATTCATTTCTGTGCAACATCATCATAGAGATGGATGTGCAGCACCAGTTACTGTAGAGCAACAGTGATAAGGAATAAAAGATGTTGTTCAGTAAAATATGAAAATGAATGGAGAATCAGTGTAGTTCTCAATGAAAGACCACATTTCCTACTGTAAATACAAGATGCTGTATTTTAGCAGGGAAAAGTGTTTTCTTTTAAAGTCCTCAAACAATGGACTAAACGTCCAGAAAATGTTAAAGACTTCAGGACTTCAGTCTCAATAATTAAGTCTACGCTGAAAAAGTATTGCTTATTTAAAGTTTGAAATGTAGGTTGATTACAGCAGTTTTTGTTTTCTAATTAATATCCCATTACCCATAAACATATTTCTTTTAATTATGAGTAAAGAAGTGTTGATTGATGGGTAGAATCCATTCACAAACACATGCACAGCTCCTCTATTCTGTAGTTTTGGACACATGCTGATCTCTCTGAATTCTAAATGAAAGCTAAACTCCATCCCTGACTGAGCGCAGCTCCTCTTTTTAATGTTTTGCGTCTTTAATAGGTTTATGAAAGGCTCTTGACAGGGACGTGAGTTTCTGGAGGCAGCCACTCAAACATGAAAAGGCCTTTGAATTATTCCCTTCAGTTCTTTCGCAGTATTGTGAACCTTGCCAACATAGCAAAAACAATATCCCAGTAATTATGAAGGCTGGGTTATGCAATGGGAAAATGTCCATAATCACACACATAATAGTGCAGAGAATAGGTAATCTAAATAATCTTTCTCTGTAAATAACGAACTGAACAGACTGCTGGGTGTCTTGGTGTATTTTCAGGTGGTACAGAGAGTGTTACTTTCAAAAATGCCACTTAAAACTTTACTGTGCAACAGAAGCTGTATTTTAATAATATCTAGATGCACAATAACAGCAGAAAAGTATATTGTTTTTTTTTTTCTGGGGAAGAAATGGACTTGTGAACATGTACTCTTGGGCAAAGATGAAAAGGATCATCCACTATCCCCAGAATGCGTGGAGAATTTTAAACCACAGAAGCTTTGAAAACTTCAGAAATTTATTAATAGATTAATACAAAAGTAATCCAAACTATGACATAAAACATATGAAATGAGTTGGTAAACATCAATATGTTTTATATTTTAAATGATTTAAAGTAGCAATGCAGTCACCTGCAATGGCTTTCAGTTAACAGCTGTGCTGAACATGTCAAGAGTTAAATACTTGAATTAGTTGCCTCTTATTATGTACAGCAAATTACACTAATCCATTTATCTCAGCAATATGAGTGTTTTTGCCTGAAAAAAAGCACCACATATGATTTGAACAGATGCAAATGAACATACAGTAAAACACAACAAGAGATTCTCATTTTAACTAAGTATGTTATATCATGTGACCCAAGCTGAAGAACTGCTAAAGTGTAGTTCCAGATTTCTCCTGGATGATTTCCCTCAGCCAGCATGTGTATATTATGTTCAGTTCTGTCAGCAGCTCACAATTTTTTTTACCAATTTACCAAACCAGGTGTTGATCTGATGAGAACTAGAAATAACTAGAATTAAACTCAGATGAGGAGAAGAGATTATGAGATGTTTTATGGAAAACTGTCCTGCAAAAGCTCTGCATTTTTTTTAAATTCTGTTTGTATTTATTATAATTCTAGTGTTTCGCTGAGCTAATAAACACTTACTTTACAGATAAGAAGCTTTTTCTTTGCTAAAACATTTGCACAGTACTGTACAGTGAATAGACCTATTTGAGTATTGTTCTAATAACATTATGGCAGGAATTCTCAACTTAGTAAATTGATTAATTGATTCAGAAACATTTCAAGAACTTGTATCCTCAACTCAAGTATCCTCAAATGCAGTCACAAAAACTATCAAATGTTTTGATGAAACTGGCTCTCATCAGGATCGCCCCAAGAAAGGAAGATCAAAAGTACTCTCTGTGGCATAGGATAAGTTCATCAGCGTTACCAGCCTGAGTATTTTGGTTTGTTTAACACTTTAAAGTTAAATATATTCCTTATGTGTTCCTTCATAGTCTGGATGAATTCAGTACTGATTTATAATGTGGGAAAAAAGGTATATTAATACATTGAATTAAAGTTGAGCAGATAAAACATTAAATATTTTGGGTTCATAATGTCGTTTATCGCTGTCTCTTTGCTGTGAAGAAGCTTTAAGATGAGGAAGAAGACACCGCAGACATTGCCTTAGGTGTAATGCAATTATTTATTACAAAGACTAAGACAATATCTTCAAGGCGGTCCTAGGTGAGCCCTGGAGAGAGATGTTGCCCAATTCTGATGTTCCTGCTCTCTTCCCCTTCCAGGAGCTGTTTAAATATGGCGATATGGTATAAATGTGGAAATACTTAAGACATACACAGCCATAGGAGTAATTGAGTAGATTTTATGAGTAATTTGTAATTTTTAGTTTTTAAAATAGGTTATTTTACTTTTACTCAAGTACATTTACTTCGTTACATTGGAAAACTCCCCATTACTGAGTAAAAAATAAAATGCTGGGGAAAAAAAACAAGTGGCACGGATTCTCGTGCGTGGAATAACGAGGCAATAATGTCCTCATGCAATAAAAATGTGCCCTGCCGCACAGAGCTGTCAGCTTTCAATAAAATAATAATGAACTGTAAAACTATAAAAATACGTTTTATAGTCACATATATGACCATAACCTTTTAACAGTAAAGAAAAAAAATGGATCAGAGAAACCTATAACACTTGTTCTTAAAAATGTTTAATGAGGTGGTCTGAAGAAATACTGCCTGAAGGATCCAAATTATTATGTGGAATATCAGTTCATTAAAAACAATTTAATTTATGTTGTTTACATCAAAAAAATTACAGTAACTGTGTAACTTTTACTCAAAGTACAGTTCAAATTAAGTACTTTTTACTTTTACTCGAGTAGAATTTTAGATGGGTACTTTTATCTATTTTTAATTTTATCAAAGTAAAGGTACTTTTACTTAATTACAATTTTTCTGCACTTTTTCCACCTCTGATCATTAGTGAAGAAATAAATAAATAAAGAGAATACATAAGCTGAAAAAATACTTCAGTACTGCCTGCAATCAAATAAAAATCAAAGTAATAAAAAATCAAAGTAATAAAATAAAAAATAAAGCAATCAAATACAAATCAAAACAATGCATTTTTTATTTTTATTTTCAATACTGTCTAACTTTTTTCTGATTTGGGTTTGTAGGTATCATATTGTCATGTTCTTGTCCTGTTTTACTGTCATTCCTCTTCTATCTTTGTGTTCTTTTCCATCTCCTCATGTTTTCCTCGCCGTGTGCTCCCTAGCACGTGGCTTTCCATAATGTTCTCCTTGTCACCACCATTTTCTTTAGTGCTTCCACCTGTGTTGTTTGTAGCTCCGCCCCCTCATCCCCTGCACCAGGTGTTTCTTGTTTCCTGTTCCCTGTGTGTATTTATAGCCCCTTTGTTTCAGTGTTCCTATGTTGGTTCTTGTGTGTGTTCAACATTTGATAGGTTGCTGTTTTTTCTTTGTTTTCTGTCTCAGTGTTATTACATATTCCTCTGTTGTCCTCTCTGTTGCATACCTGACACAAATCTTTTATTACCACAGTTATTAAACATTTTTTTACAATGAAAACAAGTAATAAAATTGATCAAAGGGTTTTTTTCGTCATGTATGCTTGCCTTCAGACTCTTCTAGTAGGAATGAGTTTTATGAGTGTGTCCTCGTGTGAGCTGGTGCAGTGTTCTGTAGACACTTCACAGTGATGGTGTAGAATAATTTACACTGATCCAGGGCCCGCGCTGACCTCCTGATCTTTCTGACAGAGTGATTTCGATTGGCTGTGATGGCTCACGGACATGAATTTAAAGCATACATAGGAGCTGCTGGCTCTCAGGATCAGGATCTGCACATCTCCACATTTCACTCTGCAGTCGGGGGTTGAGGGCGCTGAGAGACCGTCGATAATGGAGCACCGCTCTGCTGCAGAACGTCTGAAAGACTTGAAGGGAAGGAAAGAGCCGGACTTTTTGACAGAGCAATAAAAGTGGAGCTGTTCCACTGCTGCTAATGATAAGGCACAGCGTGGGCCTGAGCTAAGAATGTCTTTCTTCATGTGTCACCACTTTCCCTGGCTCAGGGTTTAAAAAAAAAAAACGCACTTGCAGTTCTAACACATAGGTTTCAGGATACCTAGATTTTCAGAGTCTTTTTTAAATGCAAATCATCTTTCATTTATTGATTTTTGTAATGATGCACACACTACACTCATTGACCAAAACATATATGTATATATATATATATATATATATATATATATATATATATATATATATATATATATATATATATATATATATATATTCACTTTTGCTGCAAAACTCGACATGCAGTTATGTCTTGAGCCACAGGAGGGTGTACAAGTGCTTCCTCCACTGACCTGTAAAAAATTCAGTCTCAGAGGCTACTTTTAGGTAGTGTACCTCTCAGTGAGAGATCGTTGACTGCTTGACATGCTTCTATGACACTTAAGTTTTGTCCAACTGGTCTAATTTGACAATGGATGCATTATTGTGTTGCAGAGGTGTTGTAATTGATAAGCCTGCACTGATACAGACTGAAACTGTATGTTTTACAACAGTCAGGTTTCAGTATGGAGGCCTTGTGGTGAACACTGCCACGACTGCTGGTGTGATGATCTGGGGAGCCATCACATACATCAGTCCTTTACCAGATTGAAGCTCTTTCTTTGGCTTCTTGGCATTGAACTAAACATTTATCTAAGACCTATGAACTAAACATTTTCGATCATTTTTACAAAAAATAAAAAAATAAAATGACATAAGAATGAGTTTCACTACATGCCTTTACTTTAAAAAAAATGACCAAAAGCTATAGCTGCTTCTATAGTAAGATAAATAAGAAAATTATGTTACTACTACAACTGACTACTAATGACATAAGACAAGTTCTATAGCATTTTGAATCAGCCCACATATTTATATAAAAAAAAGAGGCAAACTCATGCCAGTGTCACTGCAGTGCTGAGACCTGCCACCGAAATGGCTTGAAGTGTTGGGCTAGTGGTGTTAGCGACACCAGCGACCAGGCTTAGCGGCTATAGTGGGTTATAGTGCCCTGCCCAGTTTCCCAATAGGCAGAACAATTAGCCGCTGTGCTGCTGAATTTGTCAGGAAATTATCCAGCAGGCTAGCTTGGACAAATCAGCCATTTCACCTTTGATACCTACTGTTTCAGTTAGCTTGTTTAGCTAGTTGTCTGATAAATTCAGCAATATGTACTGTGTATTTCCTAGCTAGTTATACCTACAGTTTCAGTTAGCTAGCTACCAGTTTAAGAAGATTTTTATGTATTATTTTGTTTCTAAACTGAAAGCAGAAGCATTTCTGGGTAAAGAAGGGATAAAATATTGTGTTTAATGGTACAGGTGTGCTGGAACAACCATACCTTTTTTTTTTAGTGGGCTCAAGATTCATTTTTTTTACAGTTGTGGGAATTCCATGGCATGAGGTTAAATCACGCATTATCCATTGTTTTCAACTTTTACTCCCAGAATGGAAGGAAAATTCGGGCAGTGGATAATGTGGGCTCTTTAGGTTGAACGCAGAGAAGCACCTGGTTGATGCCTTGAGTAATTCTGAATGGTCCCAACAGTAACAAGCTCAACTTTTCTCCACTTCCTGCTGTCCTGCTCCCACTGAGATGAATTAGCTGCTTATACAAAGCCTGCCTATCCTGATTTGAGCACTGTTTACTCAGGCTGACAGGCAAATACGGCAAATTCCCCAGGCTGCTGAGAAATGGCACAGTCTGCTTCACGGAGAACCACGGGGAGGAAATCTAGGTTCCTCAGACACGGTGTTTAGAAGGGGGTGTGTGAGGGGGGGGTAACTGAGCTGGACGTGGCTGTGTTGCAGATAGGAGTTTATGTAATTGACTGTGTGACTCATCGCCCGTCCTCTTCAGTAATTCCAGACCCAGAGCTACGACAGAAAAAGCGATTTGTCAGTGGGCTAGTTATAATTTTAGAGGTCTAAAAACAGAGCGTGACATCAACAGTGACATCGTAAGTCTGCACCACGCTGTTTATTTTCTCATATTTATATTGTCTCATCTTGATTACTGTGCAGCTGTGTGGTCAAATGCATCAAAAAAACATCTAATGAAATTACAGATAATACAGAACAAAGCAGCAAGATTAGTGTTACGCTGCCCATACAGAACTAACTTAAACACAATGCACAATAAACTTGGTTAACTGTTGAAGACAGGTGGAAATCAAGTCTGGTGAGATTCATAAAGAATACACAAGAGCAACAACATCCAGTGGATTTTTATCATCAATTAGAGCAAGTAATAGAGAGAGAAACCAATACCACAAGATATTCAACCAAACATTATTTCAGATTACCAAAAGCTAAAACTAAGTACATGTGTAAAACAGTAATTTATAGAGCTAGGAATTATTTACCAGAATCATTGACTAAAACTGATAGCAAAACACAGTTTTAAAAACGAGTGAAAAAACATTATCCTACTAATACTAAAGACAGTAAATCATAACAATTAAATTGTGCAAGGGAAAATCAGGATTATTTCTTTGTTTGTTAGTTTTTTGTGTAACTTTTTTGTGTAGTTAATATTCACTTTTTATGTATATATATATGGAAATGTGAACATTCTTTTGTACATAAAACAATAAAACATAGCAAGAGCCTTAAATCCACTTTAGCTGAGCAACCATTTCCATTTACATTCTGTTTTTTTTTTCTTTAGGAAGTTCATTTTTTTTTTGTAATTTAAAGTAAAATTACATTTATGTGAGAAAATATTGTATGATAAAAATTTGGACTGACTGGAAAACTAGCTGTTTAAAGTGTTCTGGGAATACTGGCCTTCCTCCAGTAGAGCACTGAAGACAGCAAATGCTTTAACTGCTTTTACCCTCACAACATTGTTGTTTTTATATCATTGTTATAATAATTGTGTGTTTTTGAACACATAAACTCTTCCTCTCCAGATAAAGAGCTGTAAATTCTATTTTGTGTGTGTGCGTGTGTGTGTATTGTACACATTCTATACAGGGGATTCTGATTCTGAGAGCAGGTTCAGGAGGTTCAGAAGGTTCAGGATCAGACCCCTCCTCAGCAAACCCTGGTGAATTCCAACATCACCTCAGAGCCCAATTAAAGCGTCTGATGTTAAATCTGCGGGAGCGGGGGGCGCACGGCTGGAGGGTCTGAGGTGGTCTCTGGTTGCTGTGAATCACTGAACCGAACACAGTAGCTGTCCAAGCTTTTAGTTTCAGATGGTAAAACATGCCCTCAGGTGTCCAGCGTTTTCATACAGGTCACACCATTTAAGTAGCTCAGAAGCTGACATAAGTATTTAAATAGGAATGTTGTATATTTACTATATAAAATTTACTAATAACTAGGGATGCAGCGGTACAGTATGGCCACGGTTCGGTTTGTATTGTGGTTCTTGGGCCACGGTATCGATTCGGTTTCAATATCAATATTAATCAATATTAGATTCTCTGCCCGATCCTGTCATGTCCTGACCCTGTTTCCTGTCTGTCCTCGTGCCTGTGTGCGTTCCCCACTTGACCTGTGCCCCTGTGTTCTGTCCCAGTACTTTTCCACCTGTGTTAATTTGTAGCTCCGCCCTCTAGCCCCAGGTGTTTCCACTTCCCTTGTGTGTTATAAGCCTTCCTTTGTCTCTTGTCCTTCGTCGGTCTTTGCACCTTCCCATGTTGTTTTGTCTCTCTCAGTGTTTTCTTGTATTTCTAGCTCTAGTTCCTTGCCTCTCCTAGTTCAGTGTTTATCTTCTCGTTTGTTTCTTGTTTATTTCCTCGCTCCTTAGTTCCCTGCTTAGTGTTTTGCTTCTTGTTGTTTCCCTTGTATATATCCCTGCCCTGTTTAGTTTTGTTTATTTCTCGGTTATTCTTGGTAGTTTCTAGTTTCTTGTTTATTCCTTGTTTATGTTCTTAGCTCTGTTTAGTTCTTTGTTCGTTAGCCTCACTGTTTGTTTATATTGTTATTTTCTCTTGTTTGTTTTGGTTTATTTCGTGTCTAGTTATTTCTTTGTTATTTATATTATTTATTTATTTATTAAATTTCCCCTTACCTGCACTTGCACTTGTCTCCTCGTCTCCCTGTCTGGGTCATTGCTGAAAACCCGACTCGAAATTTACCACCACATTCCTCAGGTTGGGCTCCAGGAAATAGACTGTGACATAGGCATTTGTTTTTAATGCTATTTTTATTTTATATAAAGCTCTGGCGTGATAATCACAATATAACCAAGTAAACAAGTATTATCATTAACGAAAACGAACGAAATAATGAAAACTGAAAGTAAAAAAACATTTTCGTTAACTGAAACTAATAAAAACGGTAATTAAAAGAAAAAAGGTAACTAACTGAAACTGTATTGAGAGTTTATAAAACTAACTAAAACAAACTGAAATTACTAATAGAATACACTTTGTTTTCGTGTTTGTTAATTTATTTATAAGCGCTGTTTCCGCACCAGCAGTTTTACAGCGGGCGTTGTTGTGCCGAATCTGCTCGCGAATCTGCTCTGCTCAGATTCGGCACAACAGCGGCAGCGTGACGGCGCTAGGAAGCTGCAGAATGGGATTTGAAGTGAGCGCGAGGGAGATAAAAGCAGTGAAACAGGAGATACAGTAACCTGTTGTGAGTAGCTCATACACCAGAACACCCCACGCAGAGGATAAACTGATGAATCTCTCTCCCTCTCTCTTTCTCTCTCTCTCTCTCTCTCTCTCTCTCTCTCGTACTCTCTCATAGTTGATCGTTTTGGTGAAAATTGGGGAAAGCTGTAAAGTTTATTGAGTTTTTGAGTTTGTTTATGTGTTTCTCAGATTGATATCTCTGATGTGATGTGAAAACTAATTAAACCTAGCAAACTCACTAAAACAATTCAAACTAACTGAACTGGATGAGAAAATGTGAAAACAAAATAAAATTAAACTATCATGAAACATTCAAAACTCTTATAACCTTAAGTAACAAATCAAACTGTTTAAAAAAACTCACCAGTTAGAATGTTATAATCAGGCAGCTCTGGGCATGGACGAGCTTCTCCACTTGTCCGTGTTTGACGTGCAGCGCTGTGTTTAGCCCCTCCCCCTGGCCGTTCAGTACCAGAGCGTACGTTCGCTCTGTTAGTGCTTGCACCGAAATACTGAGGTTCCTCCGGGTGTATCGAACCGAACAGGCCGAACCAAATGGTTCGATAAAATACCGAGAACCATTGCATCCCTACTAATACTGTAACTAGTATCATATTTAAAGGAGTAATTCATAAATTACTTTCTTAAAAAGATTCTTTTTTGGGGTTATGAACATGTAAGGTGGTGAAATAACATAAATAATTTCAGATAAAAAAAAAACATCCAGGCTTTTCCCCAGCAGATATAAATGGTTTCTAAGGCTGTGTCGTTACCATGGTAACAGTTTTCCATTTGTCTCACTGCTTAGTCAGGACCATGACATGCACAGAAAAGAGCATACTAGCGAACTAAATACAAACTGGAAAAACTTTTACAACTTTTACTGGAGAAATTAACAGCTACCAACCTCTTCCCACAGTACTACTGGCATTGTTCAACGTTGCTAACGCAATATTACCAATACCAGTTGATAGGTTCATCCAACATCACTAATATTGTCCAGTGTTGCTGTGGTAGTGGTCAGAATCTGCTGATATTGACTGGAATCCATGCGACACTTAACTTTAACAAGATTCCCAGCACCTGCACTGATCACACAGCCCCACAGCATGATGGATCCACCACCAAATTTTACTGTGTGTAGCAAGTTTTGGAATGCTGTGTTCTTTTTCCACCCTCCAAATAACTCAATTTTAGTTTAATCAGTCCACAGCTCTTTATTCCAAAATGAAGCTGGCTCTTTCTATGCGCAGAAAGGCTTCTTCTACATTACTCTCCCACACAGCCTCTCCTTGTGTAAAGTGCACTGAATAGATGCTGAACGATGCACAGTGACTCCATCTGCAATAAGATGATGATGTAGGTCTTTGGAGCTGATCTGTGGGTTCACTATGACTGTTCTCACCATCCTTCTCCTCTGATTATCTGAAGTTTTTCTTGTTCTGCCACTTCGGGTCTAGAACTGTCCCTGTGGTCTTCCATTTCCTCACTCTGTTCCTCACACTGGAAACTGAAGCTGAAATCTCTGAGATCTGAGCTTTTTTATCCTTCCTCTAAACAATGATGTTGACGAATCTTTGTTTTCAGGTTATTTGAGAGTTGTGTTTTGAGGCTTCCATGTTGCCACTCTTCAGAGAAGATGCAAAGAAGAGAAAAACTTGCTATTGGCTCCTTAACCCTTTCTCATAATTGGATTCCCCTGTGTATGTGGGTCAAGGGTCAGTGAGCTGAACAGATTTATTTTGTGTTCCAATGATTAGTGCTAAATGTATTCAAATCAATAAATAAATGACAAGGGTGCCCAAATGTATGTTTGAAGAATAATTGCACACTTTCTGTAAATCCTATAAACTTAATTTCACTTCTCAAACACCACTGTGTTCATCTGTTATTTGATATATTTAACTGAATCTGCTGAACCGAACAAAGATTGATTTATAAAGCCAAATAATGAAAGTTATCAATGTTGCCAGAAACCTTTTCATACCACTGTAGGTGTGAATCATCATCACTGAATGTGTGTGTTTATTCACACCTCTGTTTTTCTGTTTTTTCTTAATGCAATTTGAAGCATTTGTTGCTGTTCAGTCTGCATTAAACAGCACTAATGAAAAAAGAGCTAAAAATAGTGGAAGCTCTCAAAGCAGAGTAACCTTCCATGAAGCGAATGAAGAATGGGGGCTAATGCATATTGCAGATGGTTTGAGCTAATCATATGAATCAATATGCCATATAAAATTCAGCCCTACAGAAAATATGACCTTCTGGCTCTCAGTTAGATATTCCGAGTCCAGCGTTAATAAAATCAATCTTCTCCTTATTTCTCTGTACTCTCCCTCCACCTGTATCCATTACTTGAGCCATATTTGCATATTATACATTATTTTATCTATTGAACTATAAACTCCCAGTGTGTGTGGGCATTGTGTATGGAATTCAGATTTGACTCAATTTCAAGAAAGAATAAAAATAATGATAACAAAAACTGATCATGATATTCTTATTCTTTTCTGGGTCCTGAGATCTCAAAGGGCCCTATAGTACACTCTGCGCAAGGCACGTCGCAATGCTCATTGCTATCTTACACCCCTTCAACAGTCTATAGTTTCACGCCTTGTGCCCATGCCGTTAAAATATATCAGGTGCGCCGCTGACTGACTAAAACCCTGACAACTGTCAACACTCAGCCTCGCAACTATATTTTAGCAATGCTGGAGCAGTGTGCGCATAGTGCACCCTCAGCATGCATACACCCCTACACAAATAAATGTAATGCAGCGCAAAAATCCAGGTTTTCTCTCAACAATAAACAGAATAAAGAATAAAATAACATTACTGTTCCCTTAAATAAGCTGCTGGAGTATCTTCACAACATGAACGTTCAGGTCTGTTTCTTCTGCTGAGATGTGCAAACGCTCTGTGCTGTTAAGATTTGAACGGGCCAAAGTCAGAGCGCACTTGCCTCTTAAAGGGCATGGCGACTGGCACACTGAATTGTTTATTTTACATTATACCCAAAACATACCCATAATTAATTAAGAGAATTTTATTTGAGAAGAAAAGATAAGAGAATCTTTTGCACGTACTGTATCAAGCCGTGCAAGGCCTTTTTTTGCAGTTGACCAGTGCATTATAGATCTCTAAAATAGAGCCATAAAAACATCTATTGAAGTTCAAATTAGAGACTGGAAAACTCTCTGCATGTTTTATAGATCTTAAAAGATTAATTACAGCGTGATTTCATGCTTTTTTATGAACTGCAACAAAGTAACTTTGCAGTATTTATTAGTTCTTAACAGTGTATGGTTATGGCTATAACACTTTACTGGTAAAAAAAAAGACTCCAAACATTTTTGAGAAAAATAATTACAGTATTACAATTTATTTATTTGGCCAAAACTTACTCTAAAAAAAAATTTGGTTATTTATTTATGGTAAATGTGTAATTCAGGTTACAGTAATATGCTGTAATCTTTCTCCACAGTGAATTACTGAGAATTACTTATTTGGATACTTTTTTGCTGTTAATGTACTGTAAAATTTAAGAGACACTATTTGACAGTGTATAAGCTGATATATTATTACCCTTTCATGCTCAACGGTGTGTAGTCTTGCTACGGGTATTCCGTTATGCACTGCATATAATGTATTACTGTGTTGGAGTTCATCAGAGAGTGTTACTGTTTTCTGTACTGTGAAGTGAGACGTCATTCAGAGTCTCAGATCATTTCATTTCACCATGTAAGGTGAGGAGAGTACTCTATCAAAGAGAGTATGCATAGACATCCCTATTAATAAACAAAAATGCAAGCTAACTATCTTAGCTAAATTAACAATAGGTAACCATTCTATGTACAAATAAAAATATATATTGCTAACTCTCTTTTTCTTTTTTTGGTTATTAACTAATTATCAAGGGAAAGTAGCCCATGTTTTTTTTTTTTAATTATACCCTGTAGTCTTAAAAAATTAAGTTTCTGGATGTGGGTTTGTAGTAGAGAATAAAAAAAAATTTAGAATATTAGAACTTTTCTCATGAACAGCAGAAAAAAAAACGTCTCTAAAAAGACTGCAGGCTCTGAACTCTTAAAAGCACACAGCAGAACCAGCCAGAAAAGTCAGACATGACTTATTACACAGCAGTCTGATCTGATCACATTAGCTTTGTATAACCCCCTGCTATCATTAATTTTCATATTTGCGTAGCTTATTGCTGCCTTGTTGAGAAATGAGAGCGAGGAGCTGGACTCCATTCGTCAAAGCCAAGAACAATCTGCCTCTCTGAGCCCATTTTCCAGAATTTCACCCACTTTGCATTTAAAGATTTTTGATCTGGCTCGGAAAGGTCAATCTCTCCTGTGGAGCGCTGAGGTTCTATAAAGCATTTTCATAGGTTTATTGATGAACTATAAATTATAAGTCCAAATGTCTGTGGACGATCATTTTACAGTGTATGTTTCACCTATTGCTGATACAGATGCACACACATACACAGATTATCTAAATACTATACAGAATTATGGCCAAGAAAATAAAATAAAACAGAACAGATCTCTCTAATAAGGATAATTGGTCCTATTTTAGCGATCTATAGCACATCAGTCAATCACACTTCACACAGCTGAATTTAGGGCGTGTTTGGTACCATGAGGGAGCAAAAATGCACAAAGGGCATGAACTAATTATTTTTATTAACTATGTGTGTGTTTGGGGCATAACGTGAAAAAAAAAAACAATCAGTTTGTCACTTGTCATTTCCTTTAAGAGACTTTGGTGCGTTCATATCTTACAGAGTGCATACGATGCCCCTGCATGGCTTAAACAGGATCGGGTGGCTGAAGACTGACTGTTGACTGTTGTCAGGGTTTTAATCAGTCAGTGGTGCACCTGCCACTGTGTTTCCTGCCATCAAAACATGCCAGAAATTTACCTGAACACAACTCACTTCAAGACCACCATGCCCATCAACCTAATGTATTCCTAAACTCTGACGCTATTTTAATGGCGTGGGCGCTGTTAAGTCGTGAAAATAGACTTTTAGTGGCTCAACCTTTAAACGGCTGATTCTGAAATGGACTGAAACTGAAAAGTTTGAAGCTGGTGAGATTTCTTTATGCACTGTAAAAAATGCTGTAGAAAATCCCAGTAATAATCCCACTATTGTAGAAAATCCCAGTAATAATCCCACTACTGTAGAAAATCCCAGTAATAATCCCACTATTGTAGAAAATCCCAGTAATAATCACACTACTGTATAAAATCCCAGTAATAATCCCACTACTGTAGAAAATCCCAGTAATAATCACACTACTGTAGAAAAATCACAGTAATAATCACACTACTGTAGAAAATCACAGTGATAATCACACTACTGTAGAAAATCAGTGATAATCACACTACTGTAGAAAATCCCAGTAATAATCCCACTACTGTAGAAAATCCCAGTAATAATCACACTACTGTAGAAAATCACAGTGATAATCACACTACTGTAGAAAATCACAGTAACACACTGTAATAATCCACTAATGGACAATCAAAAGGGGGCAGTAGTTATTTAGATTTATTTTGGATTCAACCCCCCTACAACCTGAAGAAAAAGAAGAAGAAGAAGAAGAAAAAAAAGAAGAAAACAAAAAAGAAGTTTGAAAAGTGGAGCAGCACTGAATCCTCCATTCCATTCCAGTATCATAGAGCACAATGCTGTCTCTTAACTAACTAAAAACTAAATCTAATTATATTTTTATGTCACAGTAGCCAAAGTAATGAAATCAGAATAAGACTGCTAGATGAAAAAGCAAGCTGCAAACTAAGCTAAGCTAAATTTTAATTAGATTTAAATGTTTGCCAGCCTGGCCTGTTTAACTTTAAAAAACTTGCTCTTAAATGTTCTGTGTTTGTACTCTATTTTTCAATTAATAGATTTATTTTCTGTTAAAACTTTGACTTGCCCTGAGAGCCTCTTATTAACATGATGTGTTTAATAAACCAGTTTGGTCATTGTGTTTATTAACTTTTATTTTACTTTCTGTTTGGTGTCTTGTCAAAATGAATCCTGACTCCAAGGAAGTGCAGTGAAAAGATCAAGACAAGCCAAAAAACCGGAAGAACTGTAAAGCGGAAAACATCAGATATGAACCAATGCGTCTTATCTTTTACAAGGGACTTTAATTAGATTAAACTGTTGTTCTTCACATACTGAGGAAAAAAAGTAGTCAATTATTTTTGTTTGCTCTGTCTCTGCAGATTTTGTTGAACAATAAATAATGTCATGCATTAAATGGCATTAAAGAAATGCTTATGTTTAACAGTGATTTAATACTGACTGCAAAATAAAACTGTTGTGAAACCGCTTATGTAAATAATTTTTGTTTTTACAGTAACTGTTAAGTTTTTTCCAGTTAGTTACTGTAATTTGCTTTTGGTTCACAGTAAATTACCGTTTAACTACTGCCAGTTAATTACTGTGATTTTATTTCACAGTAAGTTACTTGTCAATTACTGCCAGTTACTTACTGTGTCACGCCACCGTGTTCTCCTTCCACACTACCGGATTCCATTTCCCAAAATCCCATGAACAATCATGTCAATAGCACCTGCTCACCTTCACCCAATCACGTTACGCTCCGACGCTCTGATTCACCAGTGTTCTGAATTACTTCCGGTTCATTCTTATCTAGCTCCTGTATTTAAGGCATCCGTTTGTAAACAAACACCGCGAGGTATTGTCGACTCATGTTGCGTACTAAGCGTTTTCCTGTGTTCTGTTTTTGCCTTCTCGTTACGACCCTGTTTTCGGATTATCGGTTTATGTCTTTTGTTTTGCCCTTTCTGGATCTGATGTATGGTTGGACTGTTTCTCGGTTTCGAACTCGGACTGTATTTTTGACTACGTCTTCTGTTATTGGTGAGATCACTGTTTGCCTGGCTTTTCTGTTAGCAGTATCTGTTAGCCTTCCTGCTAATAAACCTGTTTGTACTTTCAACTCGGCTCGTGTCACTCCTCACCAGTGTTGGGAAGTAACGGATTACATGTAACGGCGTTACGTAATCAGATTACAAATTATGAGTAACTGTAATCCGTTACAGTTACTGCTTCAGTAAGTGGTAATCAGATTACAGTTACTCTGCTAAAATAAAAGGGTTACATTGCGGTACTTTCCTATTTTTGCTCTTCCAATCCAACACCGACAAAACGCAAATAACATTTTGGTGTGAAATCGCTCTGATATGATGGGGAACTGTCTGCCCCTCCTCCCGTCTCGCTGCACACACACACATACAGGGAGGAGGGGCAGACAGCGGCTCCGCACACACGACGAGACGAAATTAACTGACATTTTGGTCAACGAATAAAAACGAGACGAAAATGTTTGGCAGGGACGAAATCCAATCAGACTGATTTAGTTCTGTGAAAGGTAGGGACCAGTTAGGAAGAGATCCAATCACTGTTACTTTAGCGGAGGCGCCGCGCGCTCAGTTACAAACCCGGGAATTAACCTGTCGATACTTACGGAGCTCGACTGGAAGTTAACTCGACAGTGTTCAGCAGGAAGAGAGAGAGAGGGGAGAGGCGATATATTTCTCCTTTGACGTCACGAAAAACAAGATAATGTGTAAACAGAGACTCCATCTCTGGTAAAAACACCACTAATCTTTCAGCTTCTGCAGAGCAGAGTCACACAGATCTCCATGCAGAGATCCGCATTTTAATACTGATGTTATTTCATGAGCTGATGGGGTGTTTAACTCGGCAGTGCACTAAAACACAGAACTGATACAGAACTCACTCATTAAGATCAGATCATTTGTTTAGTCTCACAGTGGGAAAGATACAGCTAGTGTTAAAGCAGGAACAGGTCAGAAAGAAACTCAATAATATATCCAAAATAAAACAATAAAATAAGTGAATCTCTGAACCCAAAAGTCTGTGTAAAGTTCCTTACAGCACTTTCTCATAAGTTTCTCACTTTAACTCATGACGTCTCTCAGTACATCCTGAGAGCATCTCTACAGGACAGTGTGTGAATGTTTGTTTTGATCTCATTTATAGACTGTAGCTCCAGTAGATGTGCTGGGTTAGTGCTGGAGATAAAACTAGATCATTTAAAAGCTGTTTTTGCATCTACAACTCTGTTTAAACTATAATTTAACTATTCAGTTGTTTTATGACCTGATTTCTAGAGCAAAATTTTAAATGTAAAATATGTATAGTCACACACCTACAATAATAATAATAATAATAATAATAATATACATTAAATCATATATAAATATATTTCACTTTCAAACATTAACAATATTACTCAAGTGGTTATTAAACGTTTCATTTCGTATACGTGTATAGTTAATAATTCAAGGGAACTGATGAAAAAGCATTTACATTTACACCCTTTACATTTTAGTCGACTAAATTTACTGTAATTTTAGTAGACTATATTCTTATGACATTAAGTCGACTAAAACTAAAAACATTTCAGATGACTAAATTGTGACTAAAACTAAATACTATTTTCATCACAAAACTATGACTAAGACTAAATCAAAATTTGTTGTCAAAATTAACACTGGTGGCAAACCTGCAAGTAGATAGCTTACAGTTGTTGTTACATTGTTTGGTTTTAAATGGTTTTATCAATTTATAGAAGTGTTTCATAAAATTGTTTGATGAAATGGTTTCATAAGTATTTTTATAGAGTGATTGAAAAGGCTGTTTTATTTGTTTATCTTTTTGTTAACTGGAAAGAAAAATAAAAGGATAATATGCAAGATGTGGTTGCTACATTCATTCAGGCTTAAAAAAATGACAATATTTAAAGTAATCCAAAGTAATCAGATTACGTTACTCACTTGAAGTAATGTAACTGATTAAGTTACAAATTACATTTTGAGTGATGTAATCAGTAATCTGTAAGGGATTACATTTTAAAAGTAACCTTCCCAACACTGCTCCTCACTACCTGGCGTTACAGTGTGAAAGTGATTTTGTGCAAAACAAATAATTTTTTGAGACTTTTTCTTAGTTATGTAAAAACTGTTATAATATGTCTCTTTTATTTGAGAAGAAAAATGAATTAGCAGGTGCCAGTACTGTTGAACATATAGTGTTTTGCTTGACTGTGCTGTATGTTAATATATAAGATTGACATGTTATTAAGTTATTAATGAGTTGACAGATAGCATTATACCTCATTAAACTTCATCTATCCTTCACATGCTGTCTCACCACAACCACCTCTACCACCTCCACCACCTCCATTCCAGGAATGAGACGCACTCTTCCTAATTGATCTGCAGCTCATGTTGTTGCACTCTGCAGTGTGTGAAAGGTAGAGCTCAGGTTTTCTTAATGCTGAGGAGCAATTACGCGGCCCTGTGATTCGATTTGGGCCGAGGTAACGCTCTCGCTGAAGCGTAATGGATATGGTAAGAACTTTTTAATGTCTCCTCTGGAACGGGTTCAAGCCTGTGATGGAAGTTTCTCTTAGCCCTTCAGTTTGGCATATGCTTTCAGCTCCCGCCCGAACCTCTCCGGAGCTGAGGAGACGCTTCCCCTGACTGTTTAAGGGCGGAAGCAGACTGGACTCCACTGAGAGATAAAAGTGCCCTTGCCTGCCCTGCCAGCTGGATATCTGATCCACTGTCCATCATGCACCCAGCCAGGCCCGGCCAGCCAGGCCCCGGGGGGCTTCTGGGTCGGTGCCTGCGAGGCAGAGACGAGTTCTCAGCCCTGTCAGTGGAATACATCAATGATCAGAGATGGGAGACAGAATGAGCACCTCATAATTCACAAAAAAACCTTGAAAAAATATGACATATATGAAAAAAGTCATTTTGGCATTTTTATTAGTCCATTTATCACACTTCTGATACAATATAGAGAACAACAGATTCACATTATGACAAAATGTAAAAAAACAAGTGTTAGCTCTCTGGCTTACAATTAATTTGATCATATTAGCCATTTTAAACTGAATAGACTTAAACAACTGTCCAGAGTCCAGACTGTTTATACCATAGACTGTGTATAGTTGGACAGAGCATCGTCTCTCAAAAGTGAAGCCACCACAGGTCGGGCGCCCCCTGCTGTTCGGTTTCAGAAAGCTGTGTAACCCCACCCATCCCCATAGGTTTCAATGGCAAAACAAACAACTTTCAATCACGTTTTTTTCTAATATGCTGTAATTCTACCTCCATTATTTAAATACAACAGCTAGTGTAACCTCTGCTTATATAGTTACATGTTTATATCCCCACAGAATTAGTTTTTTAACATGTTATTCAGCTCTATTCAAAAAAGGTGTGGTTATTGTAAAAGGGCTGGTTATGGGCGGGACCAATAACAGATCATCAGCTCCGCTCCGCAGCCTGTGACCGCGAGGCAGCCCTCAGGGGCGGGGTTATTTAAATGAGTAGGCTGTCTCTCCACAGTCTTTCTCCCTCCTCGTTCTCTACTGCGCAGACTCGGGTTTCAGGATCGCAAATATGGCGGAAGATTTTGGCTTCATTTTCATTGAATGAATGGGAACAACGACACAGCGTCCATCTTTTTTTACAGTCTGGTTTATACGGACAGCTTACTGCAACCTACAGCACAACATCACATGATCAATAAAAGCTCGATTAAATAGCTGCTTCCCTGACAGCTCAACTAAAATTTAGGTACAGACAAGGCTGCCAATCGCTTCATTTCTAAGTGTAACCAACTAACTGTATTCTGCTATATTGCCTTCTTACCATATATCAGAATATAAACAAACAGATTCCTGTGTGAAAATCGAAAATTCTGCAATATTAGCACAGAAAAGCTCTTTTACTCCAGAAGCCATATGTAATCATTTAAAATGTAAAAGGAAGCAGAATTATTATATTTTTTTCTGGAACTGGTCATGTTTTGGTCAAATATTTACCAAGCGCCTTTTTTAACTTATTTTTGAATGTTTAGACTTTAAATATATTCACACCTAAGATATCTTATCAGAAATGGTTAGACTAGAGTGTTTATGAGTTGAAAGCATAAGATTATTGATGATAGCTCATTACATGGATTATTAATTTGAAAAAATACATGGAGAGCATCAGGTGGACTTATTTTTCTTGATACCTCTAGGAAACATGTAGATTACTAAAAACCTGACAACCTGATATGTGCAAGTAAAATAAAAACTAGCTTTAGTTTGAGTAAAGCAGGTAGTTTCACACTTTTTCTGTGGACACTTTTGAGTCTTTATTTACTGATATTATTTGGTTTGAAACGTCATATAAATATGTTTGAAGCACTAAATGTAAATAATATTGGTTGGGGAAGGAGATCTCACTTTTTTAGGTGTTTTCTCAATAGGGTTTCTTGTAGATGCTTTACTACACCGGGATGTAATTGCTATTTTTAGAAAGAGTAAATTCCACCCTTTCTAATCATATATGGATTATGTTGATGTGTGGAGTATTCCTAAGTGATGAAGCTGAGAACACAAGGTGCGATTTTGGACGGAAAATCCATCCGTAGGGTTCTAAGTGTTAATAAAGTAATACTATATTGTATTAATTTAGTTGGTTACAGTGTATTATTAGCCCTGTTAGCTCCTTATTTGCAGCCAGGTTTTAACGTTTCATCCATATTTGTTTCTTTTTCTTGGCTTTTTCTGAACAGAAAGCAACAAAACTAGCATAGCAATTGTTTTTCTGTCATCCACCATGTTTGTTTTCATCCAGTTTGTGGGAAACTCCCACCTGCTCTGGTAATGGAACAGTTCATGTGAAACTTTTCCAAGGTTTTGGGGAAGGGAGGCATTGGTTGGTTGTGTTTAATCTTAAAATGTGTGGTGTTTTATTCAGGGCAGATGTGCAGTGTGGGGGATTTTGATGATCAGTCACAAATAAAATCTCACATAAAATCCCACAGTTTGGGCCAACCATTAATGTTTTCTCCTACACTCTTGTTCCTTTAGGTTCATGTCTGTACCTTCCATTCTTGATAGTCTACTTTACCAAATGCAGACCCAGCCAAGGAGAGTTTAGCTCTAGAGGTGGTCAGCTTTAGAAGTGCCTCCAGGGATAACATCAAACACAGCTTCAACCTGATTCCCACGCTCAGAAATCTCTGGCTCAAGACCTGAATATCCTCACTTCTAGACTGGCTCTATCAGGGGAGGTGAGATAAATTATAGGTGACATTTCCCAGGAATCTCTTACAAAATACACTGCCTGGCCAAAAAAGATCACACACTCGAATATTTCATTGCACTTCCTTTAGCTTTAATTACAGCATGTATTTATTGTGGCATTGTTTCCACAAGCTTCAGCAATGTCACAACATTTCCAAAATCTTTTATTGATGATGGTAGATATGGAGCACTGCGCAAATTTCCCAAAGATTCTCAAGGAGGTTAAGGTCTGGACTCTGTGGTGAACAATCAATGTGTGAAAAGGATGATTTTATGCTTCCTGAACCAATCTTTTATAATCTGAGCTGATGAATCCTAGCATTGTTATCTTGGAATATGCCCATGCCATCAGGGAGGAAAAATTCATTGATGGAAGAACCTGATGGTTTATTAAATTCAGGTAGTCAGCTGACCTCATTCTTTGGGCACAAAATAAGTCAAGTCAGGTTAAGAGGCTTTTATTGTCATCTGAGTACAGTACACAGTACAAAATGTGTGTGAGTGTATGTGTATGTAGAGTAAAAGTTAGGATTAGCTCCATCTCTGTGTGTTGAGGAGTCTGACTGCCTGGTGGATGAAGCTGTTGCAGAGTCTGGTAGTGGAGGCTCGGATGTTCCTGTATCTTCTGCCAGACGGCATCAGAGTGAAGAGTCCGTGTGAGGGATGGGTGGGGTCATCCACAATGCTGGTGGCTTTGCGGATGCAGCGTGTGGTGTAGATCTCTGTGATGGAGGGAAGAGGGACTCTGTTGATCTTCTCAGCTGTCCTCACTATCCGCTGTACGGTCTTGCGGTCCGAAGTGTTGCAGCTCCCAAACCAGACGGTAATGCAGGTGCTCAGGATGCTCTCTACAGTTCGTCTGTAGAACATGGTGAGGATGGGAGGTTAAAGATGAGCTTTTCTCACTGCTGGGCTTTCTTTGTTATGGTGCTGGTGTTGAGGGAACTTGATGTTCTTCACAATTTCCACAGCAGAGCCGTTGATGTTCAGTGGGTGGTGGACATCTGGAGCTCTCCTGAAGTCAACAACCATCTCTTTGGTTTTATCCACGTTTAGAGATAGGTTGTTGGTTCTGCACCAGTCCGTCAGCCACTGCACCTCCTCTCTGTATGCTGACTCGTTGTTCTTGCTGATGAGGCCAACTACAATTGTGTCATCAGCGAACTTGATGGTGTGGTTTGAGCTGTACTTTTCAGTACAGTCATGAATCAGCAGAGTGAACAGCAGTGGACTGAGCACACAGCCCTGGGGGGCACCAGTGACTGATTGTGGTCCTGGACAAGTAGTTAGACACCATTTTTTGTTTTAGTTTTGAGCCATTAAGCTCCATATCCACCATTTATCAATGACTCCCTCTAGTGTTTTGCAGTCATTTTCCTATGTTATGCAGAAACAGAAAGTGTACAGACTCTCCTCAACTGGCTCTGGCCATGCAGAAGAAACCTGTGGTTGGACACGTGGTTCTCTTTCTACATGATCCTATTAGCTGTAGGTAGTTGCTGATCTTGACCCAAGGTCACTGACTGGTCTAGGTATTAAACCTGCTAGATATTTGATAGGCATCTGTGACTCATCAGAGATCACTAGATAACAGTTTTACAGCTTACGTTTAGGCAGGTAAAACTACATAAACTAACTGAGTAAATGCTGAGTGAGTTTCAACTGGAAAACAATGCTAAAATCAAGTAGTGTATACTAGGGATAAGGCTGTGTTTTGGTTTTGGAACTCCATTAACCTCCATTAAACCTCTTTGAGAAATGTTGATGTAACCCTACTGGATGAGTTGAAGCCTACATTAAACCAAGTTAATAGGTCAGATCAATCTGAGTAAGAAATCCCCATTAAGCACCTTTTGGGAAGAGTTGGAGTGGTGAGTCAACATTAAGCACCATTAGGATATCTTGGAGTGATAAAACTCTTTAGATATTTGATTCCCTGTAAGATGAGTTTGAGTAGTGAAGCTTCAACTTAATTTTTTTGTGTTGCTGTTTTTTTGGACTTCATTGTATCTCTTTAGGATCAGTTGGAAAGATGATGCCTCAGCTGTCAAGTTTGAGTCGAGTTGGACTGATAAAGTTTTATTGATTGCCATTAGGATGACGTGAATTGATGAAACTTCATTGAGGTCCTTTAGGGTGAGTTGAAAGCAGTAGTGGAACGTAATCAGCACCACATTTGGGATGGGTAAGACTATTAAAGATCCGTTGAACTCCAATTAATCAAGTTAGGATGATGAGGCTGTATTGAACATATTTGTAATGATTTGGAATAATTACATTTTATTGAATTCCTTTGGGATTAGTTGAAGTGATAAAGTGCCATTGAACAACATTTGGCTCCATTGAACTTTAGAATCTCGATTTTTCTGTACGTTCTATTTGCATGTTTTTAATCCTTATCTCTAAAGTAATACAGTATTTCCCATATGTAATATTTAGTTTGTTATATTGTTTTCTTACATGTCCTGATGATTTCAAATCTATGTATGATCCATTGTATCATTATTTTATCAAACTGAGTTGGAGTTATGTACATTATGTATGATGATCTTAATTAAATTCTTTTTGAAATGAGTGATGGTCATTCGCATAACATCTTGGCAAAAAAAAAAAAAAAACACAAACAAATGACAGATCCCTAAAAATGTAGTTTTTCTTAATGGTAAAAATGTTTAAACACCACAGTGTCCCATTAATCATCATTAAAATGATATCAAACACATATGAGCACAGTGATATTTACTGGCTGTAATCACATTACCGCAGTTTGAGAGAGAGCAGTCAGTGAAAGCTATGAAGGTTCTTCTACGCTGCGGTTCTTTTGTTGGGCTCTTTCAGCGCCGGCTCAGAATGAGATCTGAGTCCCAGAAGAGCCGCAGGACTTCTCCTTTCATCAGGACTGAAGAACAGCTGTAGGAAATGAAGTCCCACCACTCTCACAGAGGAGACATCGGCTTAGGACACCCGGCTTTTACTGCAGCTGTGAAGCCAATTTACAGGGCACTGCTTCAGAGCGGACTGCAGCTAAGTGTGTGTGTGTGTGTGTGTGTGTGTGTTCAGGTCAGCAGTCTTCAGGAGTGAAGCATGAATTATGCATGGCAGGCAAATCAAGATTTCCTCTCTTTCTACACTTTCTACGTGCATATGCACGTAACAAGCGCCTATCTGCCACTCAAGGCACTCATTGGGCACTATTCTAAATAAGAGTTTACAGTATCCAATTTTACCTAATTACCATGTTTTTGGACGTTGAGAGGAAACTCACACAGAGACGGGGAGAACATGGAAAATCCACCCAGATATGGACTTGAACCCAGGACCCCAGCACTGGGAGGTGAACCTGCTAACCAGTGTTGCTACAGTGCCGCCCCTCACTAAGCCACTGTCCCGCCCCACCAATATTACACCATTTAAGATAGAACAGGAAAGTTAGCTAGCTAGCTAGTTAGCTATTGAGATGACCGACTAGCAGTTTGTTTATGCTTGTTATGAAGAAAATTACCTCAAACCATTGAAACTACCTATTAATCTATTGCAATTTAATGGTTATCCAAATTTTTAACAAGAAAAGTACTCAAATTTGTGGGTTTCTTTGGTTGCAGGTGCCGCCATCTTGCCTCCATTAAAAGTGTGCCCCCTCCAGCCTAACAAGAATCAGGACACTCTACCCCTAGATGTGAACAAAAAACCAAAGGGTAGGGCCAAGTGGTGAAATGGGATTAGGCCCTATTTTTTTTAATACATTGACCCTTTGTCCTCATATGGAGACACAGTCTGTACCATCTAGTGATCACATGACAACAATTCACTTAATTAACTGAAAACTAAATAGTGGGAATCCCAGTCAAAAGTTTCTACTACCAGTCCAGACAGACACATGGGCCAGGTAAATATTTCCATCCAATTTTATCTTAGGAACTAGTTAATTTACTTACTGTAGAATGATAAAATGTAGTTTTTGATTAATTGGGTGATTCTGATCCCAAATGGCAATAATTTTTTTTAATTTAAAATCATAAGTGTTTGGGGATTTATTTTTTAGAGCTTACTGGTGAGACATCTCTGGGAACTCATGTATTAGCAAGCTCCCCACTAATGTCTGTGCTTCCAACCCATCGAATATGCAGGCCTGAAATGCAGGAATGGTTGTGCAAGTTGCCCTGAAAAGAAAAAAAAAAAAACATTACATTTTTCTGGGTTTATATAATTAACTGAGGTAAAATACAAACAGACTAGAGATGAACTAAAATAACAATACATTCTCCTTTGATTTGGTCTGGTTTCTATTAAATATGGTGGTGGCTATTCTGCAGTCCCTCTGTTCTTATACTGTACTCACCCTTCATCTCACCTCCCTAACTAAAAAACACTGTACACCAATTTATGCATTTCAGGCCTGCTATACATTCACATCAATGTTGGGAGAGGACAGGTTTTATATTTTATAATAAGTTATAAGGAAATGTTATAAGGAAAAATGACTAAAGATTAAATAAAAAAATGTATTGTTATTTGGTTGAACTTTAAAAGTTTGGCTTTTTTTACTATACTGTCCCAAATGATTGTGTGGGTCTAAAAAAGCAAACAATAAATTAAATAACTGAGTAAAGTTATGACACTGCACAAAAATGCCCCTTACAACTAACAAGGTTGGCAATACTTCGCAAATTCACAGCTGAAGAGAACAGGTACAAATACAGTACAGTCAAGGCTAATGACACAGGTGTTCCAAATCAGCTCTTAAAGGAAAATAAGCAAGTAATTACATTTTGATTGGTATTATGAATATAAAAAAAACACCTTTTTCAGTGTTGTCATGCTGTGGGCCATTCTGGGAACTGTAGTGAATAGAATTGTAAAAGGCATATGGAGAGTGAGACTAAAGAGTGAAAAAAAATACAACTTGGTAACACTTTACATTAAGTGTTGACTAACTAACATGAATGAATGCATTAGTTACCATGAATAAGGCATGAGGTAAAACATTAACAATGCTAAGGTAATGTTAGTTAAATAAACACGGAACAACAGCATTAATTAATGTTATTTTCACATTAACTAACTAGAAGTAAAGCATTAATGTTCGGTAAACAAATAACAATTGCTCTTCTTGTCATTTGCTTATATGCTGCAGCTATGCATACAGTCATTTTTAAATATTTATTTATTAAATATTAGTTATAAATATATTTGGCTGTGATAACACTTATGCAGTGGTAGCCAGTTACTTGTTTAATTCACTGATGTCAGTTAACTAATATAATATTATATGTTTTACATTTTTACTTCTATTGTAAATACATCTCTACATGGATTAAAATCATTTTAAGTTCACTTTACACCAGGTACATTTATTTTACTGAACAGAGCTGTCTGCATAAGTGCTTAGTAACGTTTAACAGATGTTAATAATGCTTAACAAAGGCATTATTGGTTAATCATAGTTTATATTTACAATTTCTACATGTGAAGTTGAATTCCAACTAAAATGTCAGCACACACTCAAACATATATATGATGAAATGAAGCTTGAGCACCATCCAGACTAATATTTACTTATTAAATTTATAGTGATTATCATATGCAACTGCAGTACACAAGCAAATGACACGGAAAATAACTATCACAGTTGTTACTTGTTTACCAAACATTAGTAAAGTATATGATAATAAAATATATGATTTATTGCTCATCTTAACAAATGATTCACTTGTAATGTGAAAGTAACATTAATGCTGTAGTTTCGTGTTTAATTAACATTATCTAAGCATTGTTAATGTATTACCTCATGTCTTATTCATTCATGGTAACTAATGCATTAATTAATGTTAGTTGGTCAACACTTAATGTAAAGTGTTACCGAAAATTTTGTTTCAAAGTTTTTTTGCTTTGTTTGTCTGTAAAACATGGTGGCGGTTGTGCCACAGCTCAGTACTCTTCATGTATTTGCCCTCATTAGTCCAGCCCTCTGCCACACTGCTGTGCCACGACAGCTAGCTACAGTGCTCAGCACTCATGTATTAGTAAGCACCTCACTACTTTCTGTGCGGCGAGCTCAGGAGACACCCGAGGCAAGAAAGAAAGAAGTATCACTCGACTTCCTCTCTCTCCTCAGACTCCGTTTCAGCTCGACTCGGCTCGGTTCTGCTCGGCTCGACGGGCCTGAATTCCCATCTGCACTCCTGGAGCTGCAGCGTTTGCTCACTGCAGTGTGATGATGATGGCATGCGGGCGTCTCTGGAGAACAGGGCCAGATGAGGTGGGCTGATGCACTGTCCTTCCTCCCTCACTCGCTCTCTCTCTCTCTCTCTCTCTCTCTCTTTTTCTCTTTCTCTCTTTTTCTCTCTCTGTCGTTCTGCCAGCCTGGGTCCTGGTGGTACTGTTGCATGCCAATCAGCCACTGCAACACCTCCCCCTGCTGGAGCTGCTGCATTGAGATGAGCTGATGAATAATGGAAAGAAACTCTCTCTCTTTCTCTGTTTTTTTTTTTTTTTTTTTCCTGCTGCTGCTCTTATAACTCTCTCGCCCTTTTACGGTTGATCCATATATATATATATATATATATATATATATATATATATATATATATATATATATATACCACTTATAACTCAGCTACATTTACACTGTGTGGCCAAAAGTATTGGGACACCTGCTAGGGAGCTGTAGTTGCATCCATTTATTTAGCCCAGCACTCACATTTGGAATTTGAAATATATTTCAAATATAAAAGTATTTGCCCCTTTACAGATTTCTTTAGTTTTGGCTGTTTTATTATACTTGCATTTTCAATACTATCAAACAAACTTTAATATCAGACAAAGATAACCAGAGTAAATATAAAAATCCGTTTTTAAAAGATGATTTCATTTATTAAGGGGGAAAAAAAACAATTTTAAATGTTTATTTAATTTTTTCTTGTTTTGAGATTCTAATTTTATTAAAAATTACTTTCACATCTGCCTCTTTGCTGCAACCATAATGCATATTGCATTCTGCATGTTGATGATACATTTTACATTTTAGACCAAAAAAATACAATTCCTTATTTAATTACTTATTTAGTCCTTTTTTTAATTTCATGATCAATATAAAAGTGCAAAACCAAGAAAACCAAGCTATTTCTCGTCTTTTCCACTGGCAGTAACATAAACACAAACGAAAAACAGGCTGCTGTTCCCTTTCTTAATGGTGTTGTTTTTTTTAAATGTATCATTTTGCAAAAAAACATTTAGTGCTTGCTCTTTTTCAGATATTGTAGGTCACTCTCAGTTGCATATGCATACTGCTGTTCTTGGGGTGGGGGGGAACAGCACAAGAACACCACTCTTACACCCAACTAAAACAGAAAACCGGCTCACAGGCCATTCGTTCACATTAGAGTAAAAAAAAAGACGAAATGAGACCTTTGAATAAAAAATATGCATGCCTTGATTGGTGGTGTTTATTTTAAGATAGGAATGAACATCTGACCGGTGACTGTTGTCAGGGTATTAATCAGTCAGTGGTGCACGATTGTTTTCCATCGCCAAAATAGCAATATGCCAGAAATTTTATCCTGAACACACTTGTTCAATAATTTTACTAGAAATGTGTGCCAGATTGGAATAATAAGCATTAGGCATAAAAACTATGCCATATATTCCCTTGTGCCAGATTTGGTGATGGTAGATCAAAATTGTGACATTTTTGGTTCAAATTTTTAAAACACCTTTCAGTGCATTACAATGGGACACTTTTTGGTTGCATTCCATCTGACAGGGAACATTTACACAACCTAGGCTAACATTATCTAAAAGTCTGCTTACATTATCCAAAGCTAGAAGAAAACATCCCCACAATAGCATTAATCGGTGTTCTAAAAGCATTATATGACCTTGTTTAAAGTCCCCCAAATGTAAGGAAAACGGTTCACACAGTAAAATTACAAAAATGTTATACAACCATATTTCCAGTTCCCCCTATTTTAGAGAAAAACATTCCTACAAATAAAATATAGCAGTAGGGGAATGTTCTAATAATATAATTTTGTTAGCTGGGTTACTGAATCTCTTTCTCTCTCTCTCTCTCTGTCTCTCTCTCTCTCAAATTCAAATTCAAATGGCTTTATTGGCATGAATTGCAAGTAACAACTGTTGCCAAAGCAAACAATTCAACTAATACAAAAATAATAATCAAATTATGACAAAAATTGAAGGATAATAAATAAATTACAATATGTGAAAAAAGTAATAAATAAATGTACATATAGTTTATGTAATAATATATATATATATATATATATATATATATATATATATATATATATATATATATATATATATATATATATAATTATATAAGCAGGGTGGTTTAGTGTAGGGTGGGGCTCTGGTTTCTCAGGGTGGGGCATTTGTTTACATATTTAGCAGATAATCCAACACATTCTGGAATCTCTCCTAAATACAGTCTGATCAGATCTTCCTCTGTTATTAATCTCTGTGTGAGTGATGGGATGGTGAATGTGATGTTCTGTAGGAACTGGAGTCTGAGCTGGGTGTATTTAGAGCAGGAGGAGAGGAAGTGCTGCTCGGTTTCTACCTGCCCGGAGCTGCAGTGATCACACACTCGCTCGGCTCTGGGTCTCCCGCTCTCTATCGCCAGGCTGTGGGCACTGAGTCTGTACATCGTCAGCGTGTGTCTTTCTCTGGGGTTTTTAATTTTAGTCAGATAATCTGCGAGGGTGTATTCTCTATTTAATGTTCTGTAACATTCTAATTTATTAATGGAGGAAATTTCATGAAGCCAGTGATTAATATAGTCTGGTTGCTGTGTTTTGTGGATGGTTTGGAGGTGTGTGTGTGTGAGAGTGTAGTAGGTGTTAGTGTGAAGGTGATGGTGGTGTTTAATGTGTGTGAGAGGGTCTGTTTCTGGGTGTGTGTAGGTATTGAGGTATGCTGTGTGGTGGTATGAGTCTGGGTGGGATTGGGACAGGTGAGAGTGGAATTTTAAAGCTCTGGTTATGATGGATAGGGAGAGAGGAAACTGGCCAGGTTCACCGTGTTGCGATGGACTTTTAAAATTTCTTTGCAGAATTCCAGGTGAAATTTTTCTATTGGATTCGTGTCCCATGGTGTGTGTCCTTGATAAATTTTAGGTCCCCAAACTTCACTGGCATATACAAGTATGGGTTTAATAATAGAATTAAATATTTTTAGCCAGATTTGTATTGGAAGATTAAATTTGTTTAGGGATCTTTTAATAGTAAAAAATGCTTTTCTTGCTTTCTCTACCAGTGCATTCGTAGTCTTATTAAACCTGCCAGATGCACTTATTACTAGGCCCAGGTAATTGTAGTCCATACAGTGCTGTAGGGTTGTTCCTCTGAATGTAAAGTGGAAATTAGATTTTTGTGATCCTGCTTTTTTTCTGGAAAATCATTATTTTGGTTTTGTTGATATTAATGTCTAGGGCCCAATCTTGACAAAATTCTTCTAATATATTTAAATGTTGTTGTAAGGCTTCTGCTGTTGGAGCTAATAAAAGTAAATCATCTGCATATAATAGGAGTTTTATTTCTTTATCATTTAATTCAAGACCTAAGTTTGCCAATTTGTTGATATATATGTTAAATAAATTTGGAGATAGATTACATCCTTGATGCACTCCACGTCCTTGTTTAAAAAAAAATCTGTTCTTCTGTTCTCAATTTTTACTGCACATTTATTGTCGTTATATTTGGATTTAATTAAATCATAAACTTTCCCCCCTATACCAGATTCAAGTAATTGGAGAAATAGTCCATTGTGCCAAATTGAGTCGAAGGCTTTTTTAAAGTCTGCGAAGCAAGCAAATATCTTCCCTTTGGTTTTTTGATGGACGTGTTTTTGAATGAGTGCATCTAAGGTGTAAATATGGTCTGTGGTTCGGTGTTTAGGTAGAAATCCAATTTGACATTTTGATAGGGTATTATGTTCTGTTAAATATTTTAATAGCCTGGTGTTTAGTATACTGCAGAAGACTTTGCCTAAATTACTGTTTACACAGATACCCCTGTAGTTATTTGGGTCAAATTTATCACCATTTTTATAAATTGGGGTAATTAGACCTCTATTCCAGATTGCAGGAAAAAATCCACATTTAAGTACTTGATTAAAACGTTTTAGTATGGCCAATTGTAATTTGGGACTGCTGTGTTTTAACATTTCGTTTTTTATATTATCAATTCCGCAGGCTTTTCCTTGTTTTAGTACTTTGAGTTTTTCCTTTAATTCCTGTATAGATATGGGGTAGTCTAATGGAGACTGATTGTCTTTTATAGCTGATTCTAATGTACTGAGTTTTTCAGTGAGGGTATTTTTGTTTGATTCATCTGGAGTTTTATAAAGGTCTTCAAAAAACATTTTCCATATTTTGCTATTTTTAATTGAGGTATTTTTAAGATTGGTTGTTGTAATATTTTTTTACCATAAATCCCAAAAATAATTTTCTTTAATAGCTTTTTCCATTTTACTACATTGGGTTTCTGTGTATGGATATTTTTTAGTTCTAATTAATCGTTTGTATTGTTGTAATGTTTGAAAATACTCTAGTCGCAATTGTTGGTCATTTGGGTTTCTGTGTTTCCTGTTGGCTAATTTTCGTAACTGTTTTTTGGATGTTAAACATTCCTTGTCGAACCATTTTTCTTTTGGTTTTTGTTTCGATGTTTTGGTTATTAATGTCTTTAAATTTGACTTTTTAGTTAGTTGGTAAAAAAATGTATTTAGGCAATCAGTTGCCAGATTTATGTCCTTTTTGGTAGCTTGATAGTGTGTTTGAATAAATGTATCTAACATTTGTTTAATATTTTCAGAGTCCAGTGCTGTTGTGTAATTTGTGGTACTTTCTTCTGTCCATTTGTATGGTTTAGGGAGAGGGTAAGTGTCGGTGTCTGGGTCGTGTGTGTTGGTGTTAGTTGTTGATTTTTTCAGGTACAGGACGGTTTGGCAGTGATCTGAAAGATATAATTGTGGTAAGACTACGAATGCACTGATATGTCCTGGATTGATGTCTGTGATGGCGTAATCTACCACACTGCTGCCCAGTGCAGAGCTGTAGGTGAATCTGCCCAGCGAGTCTCCTCTGGTTCTGCCGTTAACGATGTACAGACCCAGGCCTTTACGCAGCTGGAGGACGTGTTTTCTGTGTTTATTAATTACACTATCATAACTATGTCTCTGAGGGGTTATGCTTGTGTGGCAGTATAGGGTTTGTTTATGTATATTTGTTGTTTTATCTATATCAATAAAATCATTTTCTCTTGCAGTTCTGGCATTGAAATCTCCACATAGTAAAATATAACCTAATGTCTGGTAATTATTTATTTCTCTTCTTTTCAAAAATGTCTTCTGTGTAATAAGGTGAATTTTGAGGAGGTATATAAATAGTGCATAAATATATATCTCTATCATTTCCTAATAAGTTCTTGTTTAATTTAATCCATAGATAATTTTTATTATTTTTTAGAAGAGTTATGAATGATCTATATTCTTCTTTATACCACACAAGTGTACCACCTGAGTTTCTACCATTTTTAATATGGGCATGTTTTGTGGGGGGTAGGTATAGTTCTATGTAATTATTCGGACAGGAAGAATTTGGATGGTTATCCCATGTTTCTTGTAGAATAATTAAATCTCTATTATATATATTATTTATAAAATCTGGATTTGTAAACTTTAGACCAAATGTTGATGAGAAAGAACCTTGAATATTCCAACAACTAATTGAAAAGGAAGCCATCATCAGATAATTATAGGTATTTCACAAAGAGATATTCAATTCATTACCCAACTATAATCATTTTTTCTAATAGTATTAATTGATTTAAGTGTAAATATTAGTGCAGTTGTATCAGTGTACATAATTTAAAAAAAAAGTATTATAACAAGAGTGATAAAACAAAAATGAGTTCATTAGTTTGATAAAGGATGGTGAAGTCTCTTATCTGGTTGGAGTGTAGCTGGTTAGATTGCAGTTGGTTGGATTATATCTCGTTGTGATGTAGTTGGTTGGTTGGTTTTGGTGTAGCTGGTTCTGTTGTAGCTTGTTTTGATAAAGCCAGTTGTGGTGTAAACAGGTGATGGGTAGTTGGTTGTGTGATAGCTGGTTTTGTTGTAGCTCTTTAGGTTGTAGTTCGTTGGGGAGTAGCTTGGTAGGGTGTAGCTGGTTGTGCTGTAGTTCTTTGGGTAGTAGTTGATTGGGGTGTAGCTGGTTGGTGTGTAGTTGGTTGTACGGCAATTGGTTGTGCTGTAGTTGGTTGGAGTGTAGCTGGGTGTACAGTTGCTGGTTGTGCTGTGGCTTTTTGGGGTGTAGCTGGTTGAGGTGTAGCTGGGTGTACGGTTGTTGGTTGTGCTGTGGTTCTTTGTGGTGTAGTTCATTGGGGAATAGCTGAGTAGGGTGTAGGTGGTTGTGTGATAGCTGGTTGTGTTGTAGCTCTTTGGGTTGTAGTTCATTGGGGAGTAGCTGGGTAGGGTGTAGGTGGTTGTGTGATAGCTGGTTGTTGTGTAGCTGGTTGTGTTGTGGTTCTTTGGGTTGTAATGGGTTGGAGTGTAGCTGGTTGGTGTGTAGTTGCTGGTTGTGCTGTGGCTCTTTGGGGTTTAACTGGTTGAGGTGTAGCTGGGTGTATGATTGCTGGTTGTGCTGTGGCTCTCTGAGGTGAAGCCAGTCGGGGTGAAGTTGATTGGGATGTAGGTGGGTGGGTGAAGGTGTGGTCCCTTGAGCAACTACAGCAGCGTAAGTTCTGGGCTGTAGTTCTGGGTAAGGATTGAGCTCTAGCTGTGGGGGTGGTGGTGGTTGCCAACTGCTGTTGGGTTGTGGAGTCTGATGGAGTGAAGGGCACTGTGGACTGTAGCTGGGAGCAATAAATGCTCTGGTGGTTCCACTGTGGTGGTTCTGGGAAGAGTTGAGGGGTTCAGATGTTGATCTTGGTCTGATTGTAGGTCTTTTTCGGTGTAAGACTGTGTCTTTCAGACTCTTTGCAAATAGTTTGACCCCTTTTTGGTTTAGATGAAGACGGTCATACAAGTGTGTGTGAAGAATCTGCCCATAAAGCACTACTTGTGTGTTGGGTATGTGGGTACAGAGTCTGTAAATGTCTGAGTTGATGTTGTTGATGGTGTGTTGGGCTGTGTCCAGTCTTGGTAATAAAGTGGAGAGGGTGATTGTTGCTGTAGGAAATCTTTTGCTGGCTGTCATTGCTGTTTGTTGGAGTGCTTCAGGTATGGTCCTGCTGTTCTGAGTTAGATCATTGGTCCCCGTATGAATGATGATGTGCTGAATTCCGTTGTTGTTTAGGCTTGATAGTTGATCAATGGCTCCAGATCTTTGTTGATTGTTTTTTTGGAAAAAGACGTTTCATGTCTAAATATTTCCCATTAGAATCACACAGAAATAATACATCCTGTGTTGTCTTCTGGGTGTGTGGCGTTGCGTGTGTGGGTTCCTCAGTGTTGTGGGAGTTAGGTGTGAGTGTGTGTGTTTGTATTGGTGGGGTAGGTTGAGGTAGGGTAGGAGGAGGGGGTAGTGTAGGGCGTGGGGGTGAGGGTGAGGAGGTGGGAGAGGTAATGTTCGATGGGTTGGTGCAGTTTTCTCTGGTGCTTGTCTGGCTGTGTTGGGGTATCTGTGCTGGAGTGCTGAGCAGTTGAGTGATTGTGTTTAGTACCTCTGTTACTCTCCGTAAAACTGTCCTCAGATTCTGATTATCCTCTTCCAGTTCTCTCATGGCCTGATGTAGTTCCCGGATCTCGTTCCTCTGTTGTAGAACTTCAGTGTAAAGTTCTCCTGCTGGTTTGCTGCTGTTGTTGTTTTCCTGAGGAGGGCAGGACAGGATTCTCTCTTTAAAATGAGTAAACTCCTGTTCCAATACAGATAGCCCTTCTCTCAGAGTCCTGATGCTGCAGGCCAGTTTAGGTGTGAGCTCCGGCTGTACTCGTGGTGTTGTAGGGCTGTGTACAGATCTGTGTACAGTGTTGTTCACTGGTGTTCTCTGTGAAGCTGTAGTTTTTCTTTTTGATGTAGCAGATTTCTTCATATTTTGAAAGCAGTTCTGAAAGTTGTGTAAGCTGTTTTCAGATCCCTGGATCATAACTGTACCGTTATGATATATATTTGTTGTTAGGATGGGGCATGTGTATTCAGCATCTTCATATGTAGTGATTTGTCTGCCTTTGCTTATTCCGTTTTTCTTTATGTAAGTGAAAGACTCACTGATCACTGTATGCCAGTCTGCAGGGTGATGGGTGGAGAAGAGCAGGTTACACATTACCTTTAGATTGTTCTTTGTAGTGAAATCTGCCACTAAAGTTTCTGGGTTGTCAGACAGGACTTTTGTTTTGAATATTTTCCTGGCGTTGATTTGACGTGCGGTGGATACTGCACCTCGCTGCCGTTCAGGTATAGCGAGTGTCCGCTGGAAGCGCTGGGTCTCTCTCTCTCTCTCTCTCTCTCTCCCTCACACTCAATTTCTCTCTCTCTCTCTCTCACACTCAATTTCTCTCTCTCTCTCTCTCTTTCTCTCTCTCTCTCTCTTTCTCTCTCTCTCTCTCTCTCCCTCACACTCAATTTCTCTCTCTCTCTCTCTCTCTCACACTCAATTTCTCTCTCTCTCTCTCTCACACTCAATTTCTCTCTCTCTCTCTCTTTCTCTCTCTCTCTCTCTTTCTCTCTCTCTCTCTCTCCCTCACACTCAATTTCTCTCTCTCTCTCTCTCTCTCTCACACTCAATTTCTCTCTCTCTCTCTCTCTCTCTCTCTCTCTCTCTCTCTCACACTCAATTTTGCTCTCTCTCTCTCGTTCTCTCTCTCTCTCTGACCCTTCTCAGTCTCTCTGAAAGTCAGTGATCTGTATTCTGTCAGCATGCTGCAGAGACGGCACTGCTCTCACGCAAAAAGCCAAAGTCAAAAGGCATAAATGATCCAAATTCAATTTTAGCCCAGTGATAAAGACTCACAGATTCACCAAATAGACCATTTTCATCCCCCACCCGTCCACACAGCACGTCAAACCATCGCCAGCAGATCAAACCATGTACACCACTGGATTATACATACTGTTAATGAGAAGAAAACAGCAGCACAGCAACAAAACACAATACAACAAAGCCATGCCGCTGCTGGTCAAGGTCATCTTACCAGTGAGTGTATTGGAGAAGTGGGGTCAAATAAGACCCTCCATAACATATACTGGCAAACATAACCACATACTATACCCAGTGACTAGAGACTTTATTGGAGAGAAACACAGAATGTACTTTGTGCTTCCACTCACTGGCCACTTTATTTAGCATATTTAACATATATCTCTTTTAACTTAACTTTTTGTACTACACTCTGGCATCTTGCATGCACAGTGCTGAGGGTGGTGGTGTGCTGAGGGGGGTTCAGAGTGCTGTGTGGGCACAGAGTCACAGAGCCCTATCGTACACCCTGCGCAAGGCACGTCACAATGCTCGTTGCTCTTTTACACCCTGTCAACGCCTACATTCATGTCTTGCGCCTGTGCCAGTAAAATAGTGTCTGAGTTTAGTAATGTATTAACGCTGATGGGTGTCATGGACTGGAAGGTAAATTTCTAGCATGTTTCTATCTTGGCAGCAGTAAATACAGGTACGCAACTGACTGATTAAAACCATGACAACAGTCAATACCCACAAGCCAAAGTTAGAGAACACCTGGCTCTTAAAGGGAATAACAAGTGATTTACTGATTGGTTTATTACACCCATGATTAATTAAGAGAATTAGTAAATGCCATTTGCGCCTTTCAAGCCGTGCAAGGTGTATTTTTTGCCACCTCATGATACCGAAGACACACAACATGCTTTTAATTCAGCTGTGCAATGCGTAATTGAGCGATGCACTATAGATTGCCTATTGTGATATCTCTTGGGGAGGAGCTACGTTTCCACAGGGCAGGACTAACATACACATGCAGGCTGGACCTGTGATTGACACAAAGAGCAGAGCATTTATACTTCTGCAACGTCCTGTCTACATGCTGTCTACAGCAAGACCTGCATGTGTGCCCTACGCTGCTATGCATGTTTATGCTTCTGCATCTGTGTTTCTGCATCACTTTGCAGTTAAATCTGTGAAAGTACCATGTTCCATTACACCCCAAGTCTATTTCACACCAGACTTCTCCTTTAACACCCCCACAGTGGGGGCGTGGCTTCATTCTTTGCTCAATGCATCTTTATTTGACTTCCCCTTTATTAACTAACTGTTTGCTGCTATAATATTTTTTAAAATATCAGACTTTGCAAAGGACCCGATGTGTTGATTATTGCACAGTCCTTTCCTGTGAATAAAAGGCCAGGGTTACAGTGTTTGAACCGAATTCAGACAGGCACAGATACAGCAAACAGTGTTTATTGAACAAAGGGGTAAAACAAAGCGAGGTCAGAACAAAGAGGGTCAATACCGGCAGCCAGATGCAGCAAGGGTTAACCATACCAGGGTAGAAGGACAGTCCAGGGGTCACACACAGAAAGGCGATATCCGAGGTGAGGCAAAAATCAGGGAAAACAAGAAAAAACAAAACAGAGTCGGTACACCAGAGAGCAAAACACAGGAATCAGAAATGCGTTATAAAGTGGGGGGTTGCGAAACAATACTCAGCAATGAGTGAGTGGATAAGGAGTGTATTTATATAGTGTGTGGGACAGGTGATTAATAAGTGGGTGAGTTGCTTCCGGGTGGTGTCGTGTGCAGTGTTGTGTGGTTGTATGAGAGAATGATGTCAGTGTGTTCTGCATTCTGGGTACTGTAGTCTGGAGATCGCAGGTGCACTTTTGCCGCTAGATGTGACAAGGGTATTTTTTCCAAAGAAATATTGGTACCACTTTAAAATAAGACTACCTTTATAAAGGGTTTATAAATGGTTTTACAATTAGTTTATTAATAGTTACTAATTAGGTTTTAAATGCCTTAAAAATCTTTAATAATCAGTTATAACACAAACTTAGAAATGTTCTTAGACCTGTTGTTTGCCAAATAGTGAACCCACAGCCATCTATATTGTTGTCCTTTCTATGTATGTGTTATAACTGGTTATTAATGATTTTTAAGGCATTTACAACCTAATTAGTAACATTAATAAACTAATTGTTAACCAGTTATATTTATATAACCAGTTATATAACCAGTATATACTTATTTTAAAGTGGTACCGAAATATTTTTTCTGGACCTGGGATTGCTTGCTCTGTGAGTTTAGTATGTTTAGGAGATGATGTTTAGCAGTCATAAATACTGATCTCTGATCATCCTGAATGAAAGTTTGTGTAAATTCTGTACTCCTGGTGCCACATGTGGTGTTAAATGACCCTCCCATCAGTATATCCTAATAAAACCTCACTGATAAGACTGGACCACTCAGCTCAGTTACTCAGCTGTAGTGCTGGTACTGACAGCATGGTGATAAATGCTCGTCTTGCTCTGGCCTGCACAGAGAAAAATCTTCTAATACTAAAACGGCTGCTGGTTTGGAAGTGAAGTGTTTTATATACAAGCTAAATATTGAACGACAGCAAACAGGCAAAGATTTTGCGATCCTACATGAAGAAAAGTGCTGAACTGAACTGAGCAATCGATCCAGAGCTCTAAGGCCGTTTTAATTTGGAGGCCCCAAGCAAAATGACCCCACCACATACCTTTATCCCCTCGCTCACAGTCTACAGCAGGGGTGTCCAAACTTTTTTTGTTGGGGGCCAGAAGGAGAAATATATTTGAATTCACAGCCACAGACTCTATAATAAAACAAATAATGAAATATACCACTTTAAATAATACATTTTCGTGATTACTTTCATTTACACATCATTTTACTTTTAGACTCTTTTGCCTCGTTTTTTTGCGCTAGAAATGCGCACTCTCTCTGCTTTTAGACTCTTTGGCCCGATTTTCTGCGCTTCAACTTCACTCTCTCCGCTTTTAGACTCTTTGGCCCGTTTCTGACACCTAGCGTTCAAATTTTGAATCTCACATTATAAAAACCTGCTTAACAGCGGGCCAACTTTCATTCCATTTCTAAATTACCTCGCGGGCCGCTCCAAAAAAGGAAACGGGCCACAAATGGCCCGCGGGCCGTAGTTTGGACACCCCTGGTCTACAGGAACCACAGCAAGCACAGACATACAGTGAAAAACTTAACCCACACTTTATATTACTAAAATATTTTGACAGTGCAAATACTGCTTACATATGTTGCACATACTCTACACATAGTAATGTGTTAATTTGAACATTTGCAAAAAAACCCACAACCATCCCATAATAATCAATATAATGATAGTAATAGTAACTACTTGCAGCGACTTGTAGCTTAACATAGCGGATATACACATTCTGCTGTTTGAGAGTTTGACACATGCACATGATGCTCATTTCACTCATTCTCTCTCTCACATCGTGCAAGTGCAGTTCTGGAAATAAGAAAAATTAAGAAAGAAAAGCACTTTGACTGAACATAAATTTATTTTATTTAATTTCGCTAATTGAGATTTGCTTTAATATTCTTTTTATATCTGAAAAACATTAATGCCAGCACACTCTCGCGCTTCTCGATCTTCTACACAACTGCCGGGGAAACCAGCAGTGAAGTACAAGTTTTATAAAGGTATATGTTAGTGATCGTTTCTCTAAAATATATTAATTTATTACTAGTTTTGTCCAGTGCTTTAAAATGCCACTTTTTGCTGGGGACCGAGCATGGCGGACCATGTGGCATTGTGCTTCTAATAAATAACGGCAGATTAAGAGTAGTTCAAACAGCAAATTAATTATATAAAACACATAAAATATCATATTGTTGTTTGACCGAGACTGAGGCAAAATGTACTGCACTTTGTCTCTGTCGCAGTGCACGGAACTGAGTTCAAGCAGAGCACGGCTACAAGTATAACCATATAAAACCCAGTTCAGTTAAATAAACTTAAGATGAGTAAGGACATGAAAAAGTTAATAAAGGTTTAAGTAAAGGATAGGTTGAGGTTTTAATGTGTTGTTACCATGATTTAAAAGTGAAACTAATGTTAGTAAATCAGTAGCTGTTCTAGTGTTAAGGACAGTGATGTTAAAGCTGGTGTGCATGGATACTGCTAAACATGATGCTGCATTGGTGGCTGGTGAGACTTCCCCTGTATTGGAGGAGGTGTGTGCTGGTCCTCACACTCCTAGTCCCAATCCCATTTTACCCCTTGGCCCTACCACTTAGTTCTACCCCTCTTTTTTGGGCAGAGTGTCCTTGTTCTTGTTAGGCTGGAGGCAGTGGCGCAAAAAGGGGGTATGCAGCGTATGCGATGCATAGGGGCGCTGCACTATAGGGGGCGCCAAATCGATGCCGAAAAATTATTTCTAGTCTGCATTTTCTGTCAGAGCTGTTTGTTCATGTAGGATAATACACAGGGGCATCGCCTGACCTGGGCTTAAATTTCCAGTAGCCCTGAATCGTTTCACTCAGCTCAGCTGTATTATTAGTGAGGAAACAGGCCACTCCGCTGTGAATGGAAAATCTCTAGACGCGAATCACAGAGCCAGTTCAAGGATAAAGTTCTGCCTTTCAGCACAAACAGCCAATCAGCCTGCTGGTTTTGCGGAGCGCGGTGGGCGAGCAAGGAAACCCCCTGCCCCCGCCTCGCTGGGAAGGATTTTTGAATGTTTTTGAGTTCTTGCACCGGGTTTCAGCGCTAATGTTAAAACATATCTGGATATATGGCGATTTTTCTAAAAGAAAGGTAACTGAACTAACCATGTAAACTGTGATGAGATGTTGCCAATGCCGTTTTTTTTTTATCTTATAACTGATATCATAACTGATATTCTGCATCTAGAAATATTTTTTGGGGGGGAGGATAGTATGTTTGCATACACCTCAAAAAGTATGTAGTTGCACCCCTGGCTGGAGGTTTCGGGGGAAGTGCTACATGGTCCTTCAAACAGAGATTTTTCAGAGGAGCATTTAAAAGAGAGGCATGAGTCCATAATTAAAATATATATAATTACGATAACCACCTTATTACCATAGTTTATAGTGTAGTTTCAATGTTTTATGGCCATTATCTTCATAGCAAGAATAAAAAAAAAAATCAGCGATCACTCGGCGCTATCGCATAGTGTGAACTATTGAAAGACGCTTGCCGATCCTTCCCTGACTGATCGCCAACCAGTCGCAGACGCCTCGCAAATATTTAACATGTTTAATATCTGACCCAGGCGGCGACTAGAAGTTGTTTATGGAGAGTCTGACCACTCTACTCTTCCCCCTGTTATATCATGAAATGACTCTAGAGGGAGCTCATGAGAGAGTCCTGTATGAATAGGGGTGAATGCAGTTAAAAGCTAAAAACTTTAAATTAAAAATATTTGTGAACTACTTGTTCTGAATATTTCTTTAATTTTAGAAAGTAAAATAATGTATTTTTCTAAAAAAAAAAAAGCTAAGAAAGCATGCCTGTGTATTTTAGTTTATCTACAGAAGACAGGTTTTACACTGTAAAGCACTAGCAGTGCATCCCTCGTAGGACTCATTTGAAGGTCGATTACGTCACCGCGGTGCGACTAGGCTGTCCCATTTAGAAGACTCCTTCGAATGTGGCCGAGGAATGCAGCCTTCTTTTCCTCAGAAACGAAGGATGCACCGGGTGTATCCTTCACAGCCTACAGTATCCCAAGATTCATTGCGCACCGGCTTATTTCAGCAAGAAAAGGGCGGACTCAGCAGAGGATTTGGCTGTATTATGTAGTATATGTTGTTTATAGATATATAAATACTTATATAATACTAAATAATACTTTATTCTAATTTATTCTCTTTTTTCAAACTTCATTTCAAACGCCCTTTTATTTGTTTATTTTCAGTTGCATCCGTTTACATTTAAAATATTTAAGTAACTGCACAGTTAATTAACCTGGACTTAATTCATTTGGTATTTTGTGGTCTAAAGCAAAACTAGAATCAAAATCTCTGGCTCATTTCTCAGCTCTGACTTTGGTTGTGGCGGGAAGAATCTCAAACAGGAAACAGGAAATACTCCGTAGGGTAGACTGTCCCATTTCAGTACTGCCATCGCAGCCTACCCATCCTTTGAAGGACACACCTTCGTAGACCGCGTCCTTTGAAGGATGCAGCTCCTGAAATGGGACACACCGTGTGAGCTGATTGGTTGGCGAGCTGATCCTGGAGATACAGGTAGAGCATGTTTAAAAGGTTTATAACTGGAGTTCAAAATGATAAAAAAAATCTGCGGTCCTGAAACATTTGATATAGTTCTGTGTTGAGGACATAAGCACATATTTAAGTATAAAACTGATCAGACATTTATAAACTCTGATTTTGCTCAGTTGCTTCCTATGAATCCATTCATGTTGGACTCACTTTAAGTGAGTATTCTCCTCTATAGAGATTCTCTGGTTTGGCATCACTAGTTCTCATGTGTTTATTTCAGGTGTGTTCTTGTGACAAAACGTGTTTCTGGAGAGCAGCCAGATGAGTCAGATTTTTCCCACAGTGAGAAATGGTGTAATTTGTGACTCTGTGTCGCTGATCAGTCATGTAGTGTGAAAGTCTCAACAACTGAAGGACTCAGGATTACAGCATGATCAGTTGTTTAGTGTGAACAGCACAATGACTAAAAACTCAAAAAGTCATGTAGTGTGAACCTGGCATAACTCATCCATTTCACTTTAAATGGGGAAACAGATGGCAGAGGCTATAGAATTTGAGGTGGATGGAACAATAAAAGAAAATAGAAGTTAATAACAGCTGATTTCATCACACTCCCCATCATGAGGAGTTAAGGAATGGACAATAATAGTTGCTGCATCACCTCCCTTCTTTCTGAAGACATAGAATCTCTCCACTGCTATAGCTATATCTGTATCTGGTGCTTGAAGGGATGTCCCAATTCTTAGGGGGAGGATTTCACTTCTTCCTCTTGGAACTCTGGAATAGGGGGAGTTTAACTGAGTGGGTTTACTGGCTATGTTAAGCTATGGTGCTTGTTTGCACAGTATTTGTTTGCGGTACCCGAATTGTTTAATCATTTTCATTCCAGATGTTTCCTCTTGAACCATTGTTTTTTGCTTCTTAAAAATGAAGCTCTGTGAAAGACATTACATCAAACTTGGAGCAGATTTACTAAGATATTTAACCCAGTTGAGGTAAAGGTGCTGAGAAAAAGCCAAAGCTCCTCAGGAACAATAAGCCTATCAGAGCCCTTCCTGCATAAGATGCTTGCCTCGCTCTGTCTGGCTGACCTTTGCGAGAAATCTCAAAAATAAATAAAGTCCTGAGAGCAGGAGGCGGGGCTGACTGACGAGCGGCGGAGGAGTGTTTGATTCAGTCTGGACGGATGGCGCTGTAATGGAATGTCTCGGTGTGCCGCGGGCAATCAGTCTTCATGGCGTGAACCAGCGTGACTACGCGGCCCACTGGTCAGGAATGAAAGGGGTGATTAAATCAGAATGCATATGACCAAATCAGGGTTGACCCCATGCTGGATAAAAGATTGATGACTGGGTGCATGATTCTCTCTCTCTCTCACTCGATCGCTCACCCCGGGGGTCTTCGTCTTGCATCTCTATGCAATCAACGGTGGGCAAAGTCACTCAATCCCCAAACAGGAAAGCCATACAGTATCCCACAAAAGTGAGTATACCCCTCACATTTTTGTTCATATCTTATCATATCTTTTAATTGGGCACCATTGACACACAGACATTAATGTCTAAACTGCTGGCAACAAAAGTGAGTACACCTTTACTTAAAAATTGTGCCATGTGTTATGAATTTGGTTTGGGTTTTGGGTACAATTCTCTTATACTGGCCACTGGATATTCAACATGGTGCTTAATGGCATGAAGACTTTCTGAGGATGTGAGAAACAGAATCGTTGCTCCCACAAAGATGGCCTAGGCTATAAGAAAATTGGGTACCACTTTAAAATTAGACTACCTTTTTAAAGGGTTTATAAATGGTTTACAATTAGTTTATTAATGATTAGTAATTAGGTTGTAAATGCCTTAATAATCAGTTATAACACATACGTAGAAAGGGCAACAATGACCTGTTGTTTGATAAATAGTGAACCCACAGCCATCTATATTGTTGCCCATTCTAATTATGTGTTATAACTGATTATTAATGATTTTTAAGGAATTTACAACCTAATTAGTAACCATAAATAAACTAATTGTAAACCATTTATAAACCCTTTATAAAGGTAGTCTTATTTTAAAGTGGTACCGAAAAATTGCTAACACCAAAACAGAATTGGTTCCACTCAGAACAGGCAACCAAGGGTCGACCAAAGAGGTCACGTGAGTGCATGTGTTCTGCATAATATCCAGAGGTTCGCTTTAAAAAAATAGACCCATGAGTGCACATATTCTGCACACTACATTAACTCTGCCTGCATGGCACTGACGAATGCCTCTTCTGAAGCTGATGCACAAGAAAGCCAGCAGACAGTTTGCTGAAGACAAGCAGTCCAAGAGCATGGAACCTTTACATTGTATCAAAGTGCCATATCTTTAAAGTTTTATAAGATACTCTGCCCATTCAGCCTTACAGTTCTTGTAGAAAAGAAGTATTGCCAATAGAATAGGACTCTTTGGAGCCAAAAGCGATCATGAACAAATATCATGAACCAGCACTGAGTTCCACAGCTCAATGCTGAAGGGTTTTAGGCATAGACAACTGGCATTAGGCATAGAGCCAGTAGTCCTATTTTACTGGCAGTACTTCTCATTAGGGGCAATAATACTTTTATCTGTGTACATTTTCCCGTCTATGTCTGCATTCAGTTACTTTAATTGCACCCATTGTTTTTATTAAAGGGGTGTCCACAAACATCTGGACATATAGCAGTTTGGCTCCGCCTATTCACAATGAAATTATAAGGATTGTTTAAGTACAGACTGCTGTTAGACGTGGTACAATACAGGGCAACCAATCAGAACAGGTCTCTTAAAGGCACAGTTGCTAAAAAGGCCTGTTTTATTCTCATTAAATTCTACTGACCCGTATTTAGACCCTGACTCATTTTGATTAAGTATATTTTTTATTCAATTATAATATAAACTCCCTTGAAGAACATTATTTTGTGTGTGTGTTCTATCCTTATGCTTCATTGTATTATAGAGTGTAAATCAGTAACAGGTATAAGCAGCCTGTGCTGTTCTCAGCACTGACCCAGCGGAGATCCCTCTGGGGAACGTGTGTATTGTTGGTGTGTTCTCCAGAGCAGAGACACCGGGGCCAATTGCCTGCACATGCTGGGATGTCCAGCTACTAAATATGATGAACGGGTAGCTTCTGCTGCAGTGGCGCTGGATAAATGTAATGTGATGTAATACAATGGAGAAGGCTAAGCTCTGGCAAGACCACATGGGAATACACAGAACATCTGACCAAACAATAACACAAAGCATTGGGACACAGACAACAGAAACAATATATGTATATATACAGGGGTTGGGCAATGAAACTGAAATGCCTGTCATTTTAGTGTGGGAGGTTTCATGGCTAAATTGGAGCAGCCTGTTGGCTAATCTTCATTAATTGCACATTGCACCAGTAAGAGCAGAGTGTGAAGGTTCAGTTAGCAGGGTAAGAGCACAGTTCTGCTCAAAATGTTGTAATGCACACAAAATTATGGGTGACATACCAGACTTTAAAAGAGGACAAATTGCTGGTGCACGTCTTGCTGGTGCATCTGTGACCAAGACAGCAAGTCTTTGTGATGTATCAAGAGCCACAGTATCCAGGGTAATGTCAGCATACCACCAAGAAGGACGAACCACAACCCAGGTGATTTTTTTTTATTGTACAGGTCTGGCAGTAACCAGGCCTGGTTGTGGCTAATGAAACATAACCCAAAAAGTGCGATTAATCAGTGTTAATTTATGGGGGGCTAGATTGGGTTGGATAGGTTTTCTTTTTTTTAAAAAGTGTCTTTAAAAAATGTACTCAGGTTTCTTAATGCCAACCCCTCGCACTGAAAACTGGGTGGAATTTCCTGGAGAAGCTAGAACTGTGTTGTTTTTTCTCATTTTTGTCAGATTTATGTAAGATTCTTTCTTTATTTTATTTGTCACTCGAAACGAAAAACACAAAAGTAAAAAAATCTTATGTTCTGACAGAAACACACTGGAGTGTTTGGAGTGTCTGAAGGCCTGAGCTGTGGGAAAGCCTGCTGGCACTGGATGACTGGATAAAAGCGATGGGAAAACTGGGGAAATGTTTTAATTATGTTATGTAAGTCGGGTTGCATAAGCCTTCCCTCGCAAATAACATGTAGGTGTTATTTATTTAAAAAAAAAAGAAAGAAGGAAAAATGACACACTGCAGGGTAATAAAGGACGGAGCGATGGAGGGAGGAAAAAGGAGAGAAGGAGAGAGGGAACATGCGGAGGGAGGGAGAGAAAGGGGAGTTATATTTGCAGTTTTATTTTAAATATTGGAATGCTTTTCTGTTGCCTTTAATAAACACAGCTACATATGCGTCTGGTTTTATTTGAAGCGGAGTGTATTACACCTCCGACAGCATGCGTCAGATCCTGCTCTGGGTAAGACTGTGTGTGTGTGTGTGAGAGAGAGAGAGAGAGAGAGAGAGAGAGAGAGAGAGAGAGAGAGAGAGAGAGAGAGAGAAATATGGAGAGAAGTTGTCAAAATCCCTCTGCCAACTTTTTTTTTATCAGATACTATCTTTTTTGTGCAAATCTATAGATAGACATGTAAATCTATATAACTATAGATGTATACTGCATTGATAACTATACATTACAGTGGATTACACTGTGTTACAGATGGTTGCAGCTGATAACCATCAATCACTGTGGGTTAAACTTCTGGATTACTACCTGTTACAATGGGCCACAGTGGTTACACTGGCTTACTGGGGTTTACTCACAGGTAAAGGTGGTTATAGTAGATTACAGAAGTTTACTGTAGATTACAGGGTGTTACAGTGGATTACAGGGGTCTAAAGTTTCTCCATTACCCCTCACTAACCCCCAGTACACCAGTGTAACCACTGTAGCCAGTATGAAAAAATGTACTGTAATTTTTGAAGGGTAACAGTAAATTACAGGGTTTTTCTGTAGATTACAGAGGTTTACTGTAGATTATAAAGGGTTACAGTCAATTACAGAAGTCTAATAGAAGTTATATGGAGAAGACAGTAGATTACAGGGGGTTACAGTCAATTACAGAAGTGTAATAGAAGTTATATGGAGAATACAGAAGATTAGAGGGGGTTACAGTCAATTACAGAAGCCTAGTAGAAGTTATATGGAGAATACAGAAGATTAGAGGGGGTTACAGTCAATTACAGAAGTATAATAGAAGTTATATGGAGAATACAGTAGATTACAGGGGGTTACAGTCAATTACAGAAGTGTACTGTGAGTTACAGGAGGTGCACTGTGATTTGCAAGGGTCAAAGTAGATTAAACTGGTTTACCGTGTCACCATCAGTATAGTGTGTAACAGGATTACTGTGGAACACAGGCAGTAACTGGAGGTGACATGTCAGGTTACAGTGGTTTAGTTACAATGGGTAAGTGAGAGTTACTGTTGGTCAAAGTAAAATAAAGTTAGTTAAAGTTAGTTACACTGGGTTACTATAGGGTCATAGTGGGTTATTGTCAGTAACACTACCTAACTGTAGGTTACTGTTAGTTACGATCAGTTATTGGAGGTTACACTGTAAGTTACTGTAAGTTACTGTAGGTTACGGTGGTTTACTATAAGTTCCAATGGGTTGCAGTGGGTTACAGTCAGTTTGTATGGGTAACTATTAGATTACAGGTAGCTGCAGGTTACTGTGTTTTTTTGCAAGTTACAGAATGTTACAGTAGGATACATAGTAAGCTTTTTGGGTTACAGTATTTTTTTGTATTACAGTTGGTCACTGTGGGGTTTACTGTGAGTTACTTAATCAATAGTTTACTAGTCACTAGTTCTATGTTTTTATAAAAAAAAATAAATGGGACATCAGTGCGACAGAGACTGATTTATTAGAATGTCAGCAACCTAAAGGCTGTGCAGGTGCATATTTTACTCATATTCCTGCTATTGAGGAGAACGGAATGACCGACCAGCCATCTGGTGCACATAGACACCCCACAGAGAGTGAGCAAGCGAGAGAGAGAGAGAGAGAGAGAGAGAGAGAGAGAGAGAGAGAGAGAGAGAGAGAGAGAGAGAGAGTGTGTATAACAGTGTGGTCTCTTCTCCAGGATTAAGTGAGATTGGAGATTTGTCCAGGTGCCTGTAGGACTGCATATGTCTAATCAAAAGATCAGCATGTGACAAAAAGATTGGCGCATTACAAACCCAACAATAAAAGATGAGAGCATTACAAACACAATACACAACACAAAAATTAAAGTGTTATGAGCACATTGCCAACAGTTTGTAGTGTTGGTGTTATGGAGCTTCATATAACATATCCACCACCTTTCAAAGAAAGGGAGTTGCATCCTCCCAAACATCCTCCATACATCTGCACTTACCATTCTGTAAAGGAAATCCAACACCAGAACATCTTTACCCAGAGAAATGACTCAGTTCTGAAGCTCCGGTGACGTGGACATGTTGGGTTCTTTTGAGGCCATCAGGCAAGATGTGAGCTTGGCCTGGGTGTGTGGTGGATAGTGTCAGTGTGGCACAGAGATTTCATCTCTCATTACGTGGGCCACTGCTCATCCTGCCTAGCATCTCTTATCGGCAAACAACCAAAAACTAGACTGTAAATGTCTGTAGATGATTCTGCAAAAGAGTTGCAGCCGAGCTGGATGGAAATTGGAAATTAGTAATACTATTATTGATCATGTGGTGTTGTGCTGTTGGTCAGACAAACTTTGTGACACACTGGACATTGTACAAAGTCAATAACATTAACTAGCTGTAGCCAGACAGCTAACTTTAGTGTAGTTAGATGTACTGGACTCGTTACTATTTGTAGTTGGTCTCACTTAGTGCTCTCATTACATTTATGCTCTGGTCTGGATGAAGTCCAAATAGCATTTAAAAAAAAAATTATTTAGCAGCTTTGTTTTGTTTTAGCTTTGTTATGAAGTGCACTTTTTACATTTGGTACATTTCAGACAATTATTAGACAAATTGGGATCCAGGGAAAAAATGCACTCTTCTTTTAGTCCTTTAGGCTGCACTGTAAACTGTTAACTCAATGAAGGTGGTCTGAGATGCTTGTTCTAGGGAAAGTGGGCACTTGACTGGCCTCTACTGTACTGACTTAATTTTACTAGACCGGAAGGGAATGGAACCACAGCCTCCATGCTTATATAAAGTCATTCTACTTTACTGAACCTGGCATTCAGTCAGAACACTGTAGGCTGCCTCCTTAGCTCTTATTTAGCTCTTAATAAAGCCTGTTGGCAGACCCACAGCTAGTTATTTATTTTTTTTTTAACTTATTATTATTTTTTTTTACATAGTACAATATAATATAATACAAATACAATTCTATACATTCCTTTTTCTCAGTATTTTGCATTATTCACATCAATTTAAAAGTACAAGATAAATGCAATAAAAAGAAAAATTAATTAATAAATAAATAAAAATCCACTCCTGAATAGTTCACAGCCACATACACACTGAGCATTCAAAAAGAAATGTACAAATAAGAGATGGACCCCAAAGAACATCAATGGTACCGCTAATACACACAATTCCTTATTGTATAATTAGATGCTCAACAGGGCCCCACCGCTTGGTAAAGATCCGTTTTTGAAGCCTTAGTGTATATGTTATTTGTTCCATCTGATAGACATCCCATAGTTTTTGTATCCATAGATTGTATGTTGGAGGGTCTGGGTTCATCCATTTAATTGTAATGCATTTCAAAGCTACTGTAAATAATATTCCAAGTAAATATTTTTTGGACCTCCCGACCACACCATCGGGAATAACTCCCAGTAATGCCACTGTAGGATCTTGTGGGATATCCTGTTGGAACACTTCTTTAAGAGCATCATACACATCCTTCCAAAAAATCTGTAGTTTAGGGCAGAGCCAGAATATGTGAGTGTGATTTCCAGTTTGTGTTCCACAGTGTCTCCAGCACGCACTACTATGTGTTGGGCCCATCTTCGATAAAATTGCAGGTGTTCGAAAATATCTAGTGATTACTTTCCACTTGAATTCCCTCCACGTATTTGAATTTGTCACTAAATTTGCCTCTGTACATATTTCCTTCCATGTGTCCTGTGTTATATCTATGTTTATTTCTAATTCCCATCTCTGTTTAATATTTGAAGAGCTATCTAGATTCATTGACAAGAATAACTGATATAATTTACTTATTATTCACCCCTCCCTTCCCTTTTGTGACTCAATTAAATATTTTTCTATTAGGCTAGGTTTTAAGAGTTTTTCCCATTCTTTATGTGTAGTTAAGAAATGTCTCAATTGCAGGTATCTAAAAAAGTCTGTTTTTAAGAGATCAAATTCCATTTTTAACTGTTCAAATGTCTTAAGGTTTCCATCACTAAATATTTGATGTATTTCACTTAATCGATGCTCCGACCACTTTTTAAACTCTGCATCCAGACAATTTGGTGTAAACGTCTTCATATGTCCAATATTTGTTAAAGATGATATTGTCTTGGGTAGGCCAAATGGCGTTTGTATTTTTTTCCATATCTTTAGGGTTACTGCTGTCCATTCTCCAATCTCTTTTACAGAAGTATCCATAAATGGCAGATTTTTTAGGGGTTCCGGGCACAAGCTTTTTTCAATATTAAGCCATCGTGTCCATGTGCTATTCTTAATCCACATTACTAAAGGTTTTATCTGTGCAGCCCAGAAATAATATCTCAAGTTAGGAAGTTTTAGACCGCCATCTGACTTAGACAGTTGTAACATTTTAAGCCTAATTCTTGGGCGCTTTCTCTGCCATATGAATTGGGAGATCAATTTATCCCAATAATCAAATGAGGACTTTGGAATTTCAATAGGCAGCATCTGAAATAAATAAAGTAGTCTGGGCAATATGTTCATACGTATACTTTCAATACGACCTAGCAAAGAGAGAGGAAGTGTAGACCATCGATTCAGGTCATTTTTAATTCTCCGGGTTATTTTCTTATAATTGGCATCATATAAATTTTGCGTGGACATAGGGATATATATATACCTAGATACTTAATACCCTCTGTAGGCCATTTAAATCCACTTTGGAGTTTTACACTTTGTGGTATTCTACCATTTATGTCCATTGCTTCTGTTTTTTCCACATTAATTTTGTATCCTGAATAATATCCATACTGAAGAATAAGACTTTTTAAATTTGGTATTGTTGTAGTTGGTTCTGTCAAATAAAGTAGTACATCATCCGTGTATAGAGATAATTTATGCTCTTCTGTATTTATTGTTATTCCCTTAATATTATTGCTATCTCTGACAAGCTGTGCCAGTGGCTCAATACTAATAGCGAACAGAAGGGCCGAGAGGACAGCCTTGTCTGCATCCACGCTCCAGTGTAAATTTATCTGACCTGTATCCGTTAACTTTGACAGCAGCCTGTGGATCCGAGTAGAGTGTTTGTATCCAATTTGTAAAGTTAGTGCCGAAATTAAAACGCTTTAAAGTTTGGAATAGATATTGCCACGATACTCTATCAAAAGCCTTTTGGGCATCTAATGATAAAATTATTGCTTCTTCTCCTAGATTTTTTTGATGGGACATTATATTGAGTAGTCGTCTAATATTATCTCCATAGTATCTTCCAGTAATAAAACCAGTCTGACCTGGGTGGATAATTTTGGGAATTATTTTACTGACCCGTCTGGCAAAGATTCCTGTCAAGATGCGCAAATCTGCATTTTACATTACATTACATTTGGCAGACGCTTTTGTCCAAAGCGACTTACAATAGTCAAGTACAATGTAAAATAAGTTTAAAGGTAAAAACAACTTTGGATAGGGATAAAAGGAGGTCAAGGGGAATAATAGGATAGAGGAGTGAAGGAGGGGAAGAAGGAAATGAGTTTAGAAGTAGTTAGTGTGTTAGAGGTGTTAGGAGAGTAAGTGCTCTTTGAAGAGCTCTGTCTTCAGGAGTTTATTAAAGATAGTGAGAGATTCTCCTGATCTGGTAGTGGAAGGTAGTTTGTTCCACCATTGGGGAACTCTGTATGAGAACAGTCTGGATTGCTTTTAATAACGATATTGGCCTATAGGACTGGCATTCAATAGGATCTTTGCCCTCTTTATGTATAACCACTATTGTTGCTTCCTTCCAGGAAGGGGCCATTGTCTTTAACTCTAGCGACTGATGATATCCCTTTAATAATAAAGGGGATAAGATATCTTTAAAAGTTTTATAAAACTCATTAATAAATCCATCAGGCCCAGGGCTTTTGTTATTTTTTAGAGTAGAAATTGCTTCCTTGATTTCCCATTCCTCTATTGGTTCATCCAATTCCTCAGCCATTGAGTCTGTTAATTCTGTCAGTTCTATGTCTTTTAAAAATGTTTCGATTTGCATATCATCAGAGCAAGTTTCCAAATTTTTGTAAAGAGATTCATAAAACTCTGCAAAGCACTCTGCAATCATATCCGGCTTTGTGTGGAATCCAGAGTTACTAGATTTTATTTTTTGTACTATATTAGATGATTTTTTTAATGTAAATGCCAATAATTTACTTGCTCTGTTACCATATTCATAGTATCGCTGATTAGTAAATCTTAAATTTCCCTCAATCCACTCTGATAATAGACTATTAAGTTCTCTGCGTGCATCTTTAAGAGTTTTAATGAGATCCGGATAAGCATTTCGTTTATGATGTTTCTCCAATTCCCTTATTTTTCCTCTAAATCCTGCTGCTTGGCACTCATATTTCGTTTCTTAGCAGAAGTATATGAAATAATACGGCCCCTTATGTATGCCTTAGCACAGTCCCACAGTATAAGAGGTGATGTTCCTGGTGTGTTATTAGTATTTAGGTAGAAATTAAGCTCTGCAGTAATGAAAGTGGTAAACTCCTTATCATTGAGCAGAGAAGCATTAGGTCTCCACTGTTTAGAGGTTGGTCTTTGGCCTAGATCCCACTTAAGTGCCATGGGTGAATGATCAGAAATAGTAATAGGTAATATTTCTATGTCCACTACTCTATGCAATTCTACTTTTGGGGTGAAGAAATAATCAATTCTGGAATAGGATGAATGTCTACAACAGTAGTATGTAAAGTCTCTATTTCGTGGATATTTACTTCTCCACACATCCACAAGACCTAATTCAAGAGATTGATGTCTAAGCATTTTACTCATTTTTTGAAGATGACCTTCCGATTTGGGTTGTTTATCCATATGCTGTGACATAACACAGTTTAGATCCCCTCCCATCATTAAAAGCCCAGAGCTATACTTTATCATATTGCTGAAAGTTACCTTAATAAATTCAGGGTCATCCTCATTTGGTGCATATACATTCATAAGAGATATTTCGGTGCCATCAATCCATCCATTTATCAAAATATATCGCCCCTCTGTATCTTTATGTATTGATGATAGTGTAAAATTAACTTGCCTATGAATTAGAATAGATACACCCCTTTTTCTCCCCGACTTATGTGATGAATAATATACTTTGTCTGCCCAGGATTTTTTAAGCTTATCATGTTCACTATCAGATAGGTGAGTTTCCTGTAAAAATGCTATTTGGCAGTTTGCTTGTTTTAACTGATTTAGAATTGTCTTCCTTTTTACAGGACTATGAAGACCTTCAACATTATAGGTTATAATTTTAATTGAGTCCATTAACTATAGTTTACAGTCTGTACTTGATGGGAATATATAACTGTTAGTATGTTTTTGTAGCTGAACTTATGCATGGGAGGATAAAATAAAAAGAAAGAAAAGAAAAAAGGGGAGTGAATCATACAAAATCTGCTCAACATGAATATACTGTATACTCTTGGCTTCAACTTAAGTACTTGGATAAAGGAATTATATGTTAACCTTATTGTCCTTATTATTAACGCAGGATCCTGGGGGAACATTAGGATCAGCAAAAGTATAACAAGAAAACAGTGTAAGCCTGAGCTCACGGTCACACTGAACAAGAGGTTGGGACCTAGTCCCGGGCCGCAAAAGTAACACGCGGCAAACAATACAGTCTAGATATTATTTGACTGTATTGGTGTGTGCTAAGATACAAAGATATTCAGCACTATTCAGGTCTCCACAGAACCTTCACATTTTTAAACAAATAGACACAATGGCATATAGCAGTAAACACTGCTCAGAAAATATATCCAGTTATTAATGTATAAGGCTTTATGCGTCCAATTATAAGGAAAATAATATAAGTACGATAAAATGAAAGTATGGCGCATAGTATTAAGCTTACCCTCAGTTGAAAATAGCGTCCATAAATATAAACGTACGGGCACAAGATTTAAAAGTCATGCCCAAAGCTGGAATACAACTGCCTTCCAGGTGGAATACTTATACGTCAGAGTTTCTGTGCATGTATGTTTACTCCTACCGAAACCGGCAAAAATAGTAAAATGTTACTTTTCCGTCTCAGGGATGATGTTCTTCTGTACATATTCCAAGGCTTCTGTAGCATCCAGGAATTCCTTTTCATCATTTCTGTATGTAATGGCGGGAAAGAGGAGACCATAGCGGATCCCCTGCTTTCCCCGCAGCATCTTCCTCAAGCTGGTAAATGAAGCCCTGGGTTTGGCGATGGTGGCAGTGTAGTCGGGGTATATCGCTATACGTTTCCCATTGTAACTGAGTGGGGCTTGGTCCCTCGCTCTCCTCAGGATCTCTGCAGCATCTCCATCATAGTGTAGTTTGGCGATGATAACCCGCGGTCGGTCCCCTGGCGATGCGACCGGTCCACTTTTACGTCTCGGTCCATCCGCAGCGCTTCTTTAAGAAGTTTGGAGACGGCCGCGGGAGAGCTTGACTCCGGTTGTTCATCCACGCCGACTATCCGAATATTGCCCCTTCTCATCCTGCCAAATCTTCATTCTTTTCTTTGAGCTTTTCAACTTGACTCTGAAGGCAGGTTACCGCAGTTTGTAGCGAGGCTACCTCGTCCGACCATGTGGATAGCCCTCCCGCCATATCCGTAAAGTCCATCTTCATGCGATCCACTTCAGAACGGATTGTGGCCGCGCTGCTGCTGATTTCCAATCTCACAGCTTGTAGCTCACTTTTCAGAGAGTTAAAATCCTCAGCAAATGCTCGCTTTAGTTCTTCTTTTATTATCTTAGAGATATCTTCTCTCAAAGAGGACAGGATATCAGACTTGATCGCTTCGGCCATCATACCTGTGGCTTCAGTTTCAGTCTGTGAGGGCGAGGCTGGGCTTGAACTACCTTGAGTGCTGCGCGTCGCAGGAGGTGTAGGCCTCGACGGAGTGTAGCTGTATTTCCGAAGTTTTGCCGCCATTCATGTGAATTTTTCACCCTAAATCAGGTCTTGGACGCCTTAGTGTTGTTTTAACTGGATATTAGGTCAGTTTTAATGTTGGTAAAGCCATTAAAATTCGAAGTTCTGCAGGAGCACCAAAACATGCGTCTCACTCCATATCCTGCTCACTAGCGCCCCCAGCTAGTTATTATTACCAATAAACTGAGAGTGTGTCCAACTTGACTGTGGCTCCAATCCTTTCTCCAGCTTTCATCTTCTCCACAGCGAGAAAGTCAATTTAGACCCTTGGAAGAGCGATGAGGTGTTTGAGGAAGAAGGATCAATAGAGTTTGTGGTCAAGCTGACCCCAGCAGACACTTCCGAAGACGAGAGGGATGGGAAATTAAAGGAGGCGACCTGGCTCGGGCAGCGGCGTCCTAATGAGAGGCAGGGAGGACACATGACTGGCCGACGATGTCGTTAGACGTCTGGGCGGACGAACACACAGAGCAACACTGGGTCAGCAAAGTCTCGCTGCCTAATGGCGAACTTTTTTCTTCTTTTGCCTCATTAGGCTGTTGTTATGGCTCCCCGAAGTCCCGGCGAGTAATGGAGCGTCCACTTAGAAAGCCCTTTCTGTAAAATTACTGCAACTCTAACAGTAGCAATAACACCACAGCACTAACTCTGCCTCTAATCTCCCTCTGACCTGGAGAGCGCCAGTTCGTGCTTAGCGGAATGGTGCATGCTAAAAGGTCTGTATTGAGGAGAGCCAACTGTCACTTATTTCACTTTTAATTAAGTCTGGATGTAGCATCTAAACATTAGCAGTAAAGTACAGACCTTTCTTTACCTTCTCAGTTTATTTACAGAAAAAAGAAACTTGCTTCTCTATGAATTTGCCATAACATTTAATCTGATTTTTATCTAAGTCAAAGCTATTGACAAATATGCTGTGTCTAAAATAATAACACAAAAATATGATCTTGCAGGTCTTTATTGAACACACGTATTCAATACCAGTGATGGTAGTAACAGCGTTGAAATAAACGGCGTTAATACGCCGTTACTTTTTTCAGTAACGAGTAATCTAACTAATTACTCTGACTGTAACTATAGCGCTGCTACCATTTCCGACACCACGTTACTGCACGTTACTTTAGCAGCTGAATAAACTTTTTTTTAAAACTTCGCACATACAGACAAAGGGTCCTATTGTACACCCCCTCGCAAGGCGTGTAGCGTGGCGCTTTGCCATCGTACACCCTGTCAACAGTCTATTTTTACGCCTTGCACACGTCCTTAAAATAGCAATGGACTTTTGGAATATATTAACGCTGATGGGCGTGGTGGTTTGGAAATGACGTGTGTTCAGGTACATTTCTGGCGTGTTTCTATCTTGGCAAAATACGCTGTGCCTCTCTCTCTCTCTCTCGCTCTCTCTCTCTCTCTCTTTCTCTTTCGCAGGGCGGATCTGAATTCAGTGCTTTTGGTAAGCTGTTTTCATGATTTGAAACTGAAACTAACCAAAACTTTTATTATTATGTGCAGAAAGCCTGTGATTGTTTTAAATGAGTTTTTTAATGGATTGTTGTTTTTGTCCATTCTTTTGTTTTGTTTATATATACATTTTTCCTTTGAGTGTGGTTTGGTTTGTTTAATTTTTATCTCCAGATGCGTATTTGGTTTTTCTGTTTTTTTTTCAGTATTACAAGTCTTAGTAATTTTCTTTGGTCGTGTGGAGTTTTTCGTTTTTTAATTCGTTAGATTATATTTTTGTCAACATTTTGGGTTTATTTTCGTTTGTTATTTTTCTAATAATAATAGTAATTACATCATTTATTTTCTTTTGTTCATTTTTTTTACACGGGGCGAAGTAACGCTATAGTTACTTTTACTGGTAACTAGTTATTTTTATAGTGGAGTAACTCCGTTCGCCTCCGTAACTTTTTTGGAGAAGTAACTAGTGACTATAACTAATTACTTTTTCAAAGTAACGTGCACAACACTGTTCAATACTCAATACAGTGGTAGTGGAAAAAGTTGGTTGACCCCCTGACAGCAATAACCTTAACCAGGCACTTTCTGTAGCTGTGGATTTTAGCCCATTCTTCCTGGCAGAACTGGTTTAGCTCTCTCATTTTCCCTGGACGCCTCAAGAGTACGGCTCTCTTCCAGTCAATCCAAAGCATCTGAGATGAGGCTCTGACTTCTGTTCCATTTTGTTGTGGACTTGTTTCAGTGGTTTGGGTCATTGTCTTGTTGCATCACCCAACTTCTACAGGGTTTGAGCTGATGTACAGACATCACATGTACTCACATTGTTCTGTACATTTTTTTACACACTCAGAAATCTATCTTTTTCTTAATGATTGTAAGCTGGTCAGACCATGATGCAGAAAAGCAGACCCAAATCATAAAGTTCCCTTGAACATACTTTACAGTTGGAATGATGTTTGAATGGTGATGGGCAGTGCTGTTTTTATGTCAGATATAGTGAACAATAGTTTAATTGTAGTGTCGTCTGTCCATAAAACATTTTGCCAGTACCAATTTGCAAACTTTTGTCATGCAGTGATGATATTTTAGTAAAACAGATGCTTCCTTTGTGGTGTTCTCCCATAGACATTTCACTTGTTCAAGGTTCTTGGTTTGTAGACCCATGAACACAGATGGCAGATTTCAGATCTTTGTCTGTCACTCTGGGTTGTTTCTTTATCTTATTGAAGAGTCTATGTTTTGTTCTTAGGGCCATTTTGGCTGGGTGCCTACTTCTTGCCAGAGTATCCACAGTCTCAATTTGTAGATTGTTTGCCTTAAGCTGTCCATGACACTACACGACTTTAAAAAGCCTCTGAAAAAAACTTTTAACAGACTGAAGTCTGGCCCCCTCTCACATCTAAAGACTCGACACAGACTTTTTACTCACAAACTAAGATTTTACAAAGACTGGGAATCACAAAAAACTAGATTCTATCTGAGATTCTTTCCCATTATGCCTATGGTGGAGTTTACATACAATACATATTACATATTAATTTACAAATAATGTGAATATCAATGCTCTGACATCTCTCTCTCACATCCCATAAACAGTGGATTTTTCTTCCACACTGTTTGTTCTTGATATTTTTAATAGAATATATTTTGTGTTCAGCTCTGATTATAAGCTTCTTTTTACCCCCTTTTTAGCTGCAATCTTGTACAGCAAAGAATCACAGTTTCAATGCTATACATTTGCCTTTGTTTTAGATAGAATGAATGCAATAAAGAACATCATTCTTGCAAAATGTGTATTTATTAAAAATATTTATTAAAAATAGCACTGCACAATAAGACAAAGTATTTTAAAATAAAATAACTTAAAATATAATTACTTTAAATTGATAACTGTGTTTAAAATACTGTACATATTGAAGTAAGAACCAATAAGACCTATTAACTGCAAAATATGTTCTTTTTTAAATCGTTTGTACGTGAACAGTCACGTGAAATATATTCTTGCCTCTTCCCGTAGTTCTCCTCCTTTTGGTTGTTGACATTGTTCATGTCACTATTTGCGTGAGCTGAGACTCAAGACTTACAATAATATTAAACGTAGCGCCGGGACGCCAATGTGACTGACAAAAAACGTTCAATCCTAATCAAGTTTCACTGAACGATAGAGATGACTCAACTGCAGCTCGACTCTAACCAGACTCTCGTGATTTTATCCCGACTCTGGAAATTTGAGAAATCACTTAAAAATGGTTAGGTGTAAGGTCGGCATAACTGTTTACACTGGTTAGACTGTTTAAAATGTGTAAAGTCTTTGAAAACACTATGTAGTACCCTTTCCAGCTCTATGTATATAATTTATTTTTTTGTAGATCCTCTGAAAGCTGATGCAAATGCAAAGTTTGAGTTGAATTTTATCATTCAAATTAGCTCTACCCCACATATCCAAACTAGCAATACTCCAGGTATTCTTACCATTTTTAAGGACAGTAACTCAGGGTTCACGTAACTAAGGGTTCACATACTTTTTCCTGTAGGACTTTGATATTTGTATGGCTGTTCTCAATGATGACATGAATGATCACTGCGTTATTATTTTAGGCACATTATAATTGTCAATACCCTTGAGTTGAATGAAGATCAGATCACATTTTCATGACATTTTTCTGAAAACCATGAAATTCCAAAGAGTTAACATACTTTTTCTTGCCACTGCATCTGAGAAATCTGATTACAGAAGGAAAACAGTTCTCCTCATCTTTATCTTTATTTTTAAATCAGATTTCTAAGCAGTAATCTGATCAAAGTAAATGATTATGAAAATTCTGTTTACATCATTGAATAATCAGGACATCAAAAATATGATAATGTTTAGATTACTCAGAACCTGTTTATTGGAAGGGGATTGCAAATATATTTGCAAATATAGTGTATAAATACAAAACATGTTGTTATGTCTCAGCATGTATTGACATGAAATTGATTACAGGTTTTGTCTTGTCATGAGAGGGTGTAAAACTGTTTCCCACGCTTCACTATAAATATCTACTTTTGGGTAGTGTACCTCTTGGTGAGAGATCGTTGGCTTAAAGACATGCCTTTATGATGCATTTAAAGACGTTTTGCGAAGTTGACAGAATTTCAGAGGGGGTGCGCCATTGGAAGAAAAGAATCAGAATGATCATTTAAACAACTTGATTCCCACCTAGGCCATCAATTAGCCTTCGTTTGCAGTGATGCTGTAAATGAGAAACCTACAGGGTTTTAGTGGTGAGAGCTTCAATCCTGGCTTTTGATGTTCAGTGACACACTGCCCCAACTGCTGATGTGATGGTCTGGAGAGCCATTGCATACAACAGTCAGTTACCCCTACTAGGTTATTCTCATAGCAGTGCTTCCATTGGCATTTTTTTTCAGCAGGATAATGCTCGCCCACACAAAGGCAAGGCTTCCCAGAAATGGCTTTACCAGAGTGAAACACTTCTTTGTCCTTCATGTAATAACAATACGGTATTTATAGGACCAGCTAGGACACCAGGTTTGGCTTCCTACAAGTGTGCAGGATCTTTAGGCACAGCCTTAGCCTGTGTCTGTCCAGTGTCTTTCCTTTTTTTGGTTCCTTCCTGCTCCTGTCCTCTGTTCTCTTTTGTTTACCTGTCATGTTTCCCAGCCATGTGCTACTGTTGTGTTTTGGTCTTGTCTCCGCCTTAGCCCCGCCTTGTCATCTGTAACCCCTCCTGTCTCATTTGTAACTCCGCCCCCCTCATTACCTCCACAGGTGTCCCTAGTGTGTGCCTGTGTATAAATACCTCATGTGCTCCTTTGTTCTCTGTCGTGCTTTTTGTTTGACCGTGTCCTGTTATTCTGTCCGGATCTTGTATATCTGTTTTGTTTAAGCCTCATACCTGCTGTGTTTTTTGTCTTCAGTATTCCAAGTTTGCTTTATTTAGTTTGTTTTTTTGTTTGTTATTTTTGCTTGTTTGTTTCAGTCTTTTGGTTTATACTCTGTTTCATAGTATTTTGTTTCTGTTACCTTTTCTTTATATTATTCCGTAGTGTTTTGTTGTTTGTTTACTTTTTTCTAATATGGATAATAAAACCGACTTGCACTTGCATCCTGCCTCCTCTACGTTACAGTATACCTCCACGCCCAAACTTACCTCATCTTGAATCCAGGCTAGAGGCAAATATATCACATAGATTATATTCAAACATATAAAGTTTCAATCCATTCCAACAGTCAACGTTTTGGTGCTTTGTCGATAAGTGCATTAGATGCAGAAAAAGCACCTAATCGGCTGTGTAATCAGTAAAAGTGACTAAATCAGTGAAATATATGAAGGGATGTTTCACAGGATCAACAGATTTTATTGCGTACTTCTGCAAGCCCATAAAAACCCAAGCTCATCGCTGACCATTACCATAAATCATGCTGCCGCCACATCTGATCGTCTTTTAATGGCGATTTTGGTTCTCTGAAACAAAACGACACCCGCATTACTTCTCAACGACCACACACAAAGCTGGCATGGCCCGGGGGCTCGTACTTTACCCTTGCCGCGCTGAAGGATGTGATGTGAACGACCCTCCGGCCTCGGGGTTTGTTTATATTGCTTTGGTTATATCATATCGTCGCTGCACTGACCATTTCAGACCTCCAGAGATGCGTCAAACTGGTGTACCACCAAGGTCTTTCTAACCCGAGGCAACGGCGCATCAAAATCCATTTTCATTCTGTTAGGTCATGGTGGCAGGGGGGTGGTGGGTGGGGGGCAGAAAGGGGAGGAGGGAGGTAACAGAATGAAGACGGCGTGATAGCAGCACTGGAAGAATCCCCTGAAGGACACATCTGAAGACTTTTGTATGGATCTGTTTTGTATGGACCTCTGTAAAGCACTTTAGCACGCACCTCCAACACAGCAGCGGGGCAGTAATTCCAGTGTAAGTATACAGGGCTAATTCGGTTCCGTCGTGATTACTCTGGATGTGGACTCGGCCGACGTGCTGTGTAACAGATTTATCTCGCGGGCAGCATGCTTTGGCTCACACGTTGTTATTTCTGCACCATAGGAACGAGGTCTTCAGTCATACATGGGTTTACGAGCCCAGTGGGATGAGTCGGACACGTGTGAATGGTATATACAGACTGTTATTCCACAGTATAAACCATCTGCTCAACTTCATTACTGCATTTCAGGACTGGAACACATTTCAAAAATGTTTCAAGTCTTAAAACTAGACAAAAAGAACCAAGTTAATCAAATGAGGCAAAAATATTATACTTGACCATTGATTCATTGAGGAAAATGATACAGTATTTCATGTTTGTGAATGTCAAAAGTATGTGACCCTTTGCTTTCAGTATCTTGTGCGACCCTTATTTTACAGCAATAACTGTAACTAACAATTTCTAGTAACTGTTGATCAGTCATGCACACCGACTTGGAGCAATTTGAGCCCATTCCAATGTACAGAACAGCTTTAACTATTGGTTGTTGGTGGGTTTTCTCACAATAACTGCTCACTTCAGGTCCTCCCACAACATCTTTATTGGATTCCAAACATTTTAAAACTTTACCGCTATTCTTCTTGAAACATTCTTTGGTAGAATGACTTGTGTGCTTAGGATCATTGTCCTGCTGCATGACCCAACTTCTCATGGACAATTGTTCTGACATTTCCTCTTAGAATTCTCTGATATAATTCAGAAATCATTGTTTCATCAATGAAAGCAAGTTGTCCTGTCACAGATGAAGCAAAACAGGCAAAAAATCATGATACTACCACCACCATGTTTCACAGATGGCATAAGGTTCATATGCTGGAATCCAGTGTTTTCCTTTCTCCAAATGTAATGCTTTTCATGTAGACCAAAAAGTTCTATTTTGGTCTTATTCGTCAACAAAACATTCTGCCATTAGCATTCTCAGAGACGTTGGACATGTTCAATCAGTGGCACCATTGAAATACTTTTCCTGTCATTACGATAGCAAGACACACTGACATGCCCTAAATCAGCGTGCGTTGTGCGCTGTTGACGGCTCCCCCATAAAACACTAAAATAGAGCCCTCGGACTTAAAGGCTGGATTTGTACTTTTAAGTTTTAATGTTGCATCACAGAAATGTACCAACCCAACACCATTACAGTCTGGATAGCTCTTTTCATCTTTTGCCTGGAGCACACAGCATCAATTTCTTCAAAAAACCATTTGGAATACTTATCCATGTGATCACAATACATGTTTCCACTGTGTGATGGTCCATTCCATTTCAAGTCTAGAGTTTTCTTTTTTGTTGTTTGTTTTTTTCTTCACAACAGATATTTTGCGGCGTTAAAAGTGTTAAAGGACCATTAAGGACTATAGTTTTTATACATGGTAAGTTTATATACTAGCAGCTCTTGACAGCAGAGATTCAGCCAGCTCTGCCATGTTCTTATTTGAATTGTGCAGTACATCACAGTAATCAGTGTGGGATTTTAGCCTTTAAATTTGCCCATGCCATTCCCCCAATCTCCAATTTCCACACCTCAGATTACCAGGTTTAGAAGACAGCATGCAAACAGTATGCTGCACCCATGGAAATAAAAACTAATTTTATGTTAAACAGGTAATCACTGAGCTTCAGTAAGGTTGCTAACCATAACTGGAAAATTTACTACCACTACTAGCATAGTGGAGAGGCATTTTGGACATTGAAACATATATATATATTAACTGATCAGCTACAGAGTAAGACTCTAATTGCTTGCCACTGTGTGTCAATCTGGCAACCTGTTTGAGCCTTGGAAATTGGACTCTTGCAACCATTTCACACACTCGCTCACATTTATTACTGATTGCTCCTTTATGATTAACAGTGACAAAAAAAATTGTGAATAAGAAAAATAGAAATAACTATAATAGAAAATAGAAATAACTATAATAGAAAATAGAAATAACTATAAGTTGCAGTGAGAGTTTATTTTATTTATTTTTTGTATTTTGAGCATTGAGTTTGTTTGGATATTTACTTAGTTTATAATAAATGGAAGCCGAGGTGAAGAGGGAGAGAGGGAGAAGTTCACTCCAGAACTTCAACAGTCAGAGAAACTTTTATTCTTAGGGATCAAAGTCCTCACCGACCAAAGAATCAAGAGACCAAGAAATGGAACATGGCAGCGAGCGTCTCCGAGCTGACAGAGAGACACCCATCCCCTCTGGAAAGAGAGAGAGAGAGAGAAGCTGAAAGTGAAGGAGGATTGGAGTTATGTAACGATCTCCAGGCTCTCCACGTCTGCTTTTGAGGAAGCACACGTTGCAGAGCACCTGAGAGAGAGAGGGATAGAGAGAGAGTGAAAGAGAGGGAGGGAAAGAAAGAGAGAGAGACCTACTTGAAAAGACAAACAGCATAAGCTCTGCCCCATCCAGAGTTCCCAACCAATTAACTGCTCATCAGCATAACGAGCTCCACAGTAATGAAGCAGGAGCCACAGCAGGACCACCACGGACCACCGCACATACACACACACACTCTCTCAGGGTCCAAAAAAAATCATTTCACTGAATTAAAGTGAACTCATGAATTACTCATAATACACTCCCATCTTTACCTGTGTTCTTCATCTACAGCCTTGTGTGTGTGTTTGTGTGTGTGTGTGTGTGTGTGTGTGTGAGAGAGAGAGGTAGACAGAGTTCCTAAAGCCAAAGTCAAAAGGACAAACTCCTGCAAATACCCCTGAGCCTGGAGTTAGATCAGGACCAAGATCAGTAAAAGTTCCTCTGTTCCTCCATCTGTTCTAAATCACATTCACTAACTTACACAAAATAATGCAGTAAGAAGCTGATAGTTGGAATAAAATGAAGATTTATATGTATATATATATAGAAATATATATATTTATATATATATATATATATATATATATATATATATATATATATATGTATTTATATGCTGAAAATAGGATGAGATATGGTTGGGTATGGAGGTATACTGGTTCCAGATGGCATCCTGCAGCACATTTACAAACAGATATTGCAGCTGGGTCTGTAGACCCTGCTCTACACTCATAGGTTCCTAGGTTCCCAGCTGATCCCATTAAAGCTTGACTGATAATAAATCCGGTGACTGGACAGTGCATGAAAATGTTGCAATCTGGTGAGACATTATGAGGAAACTACTGTGTGTAAGCGAGCTTTGTCCTGCTAAAAAAATGCCCTGCCATTAAAAAAGTGTCCTGCATATATTGCTGAGCTGTCTTCCTGGGGGCCTCATTTATAAAACTCTTCGCAGATTCTGGATTGAAAGGTAGAAAATGTTATGAGACCCAAATGAATCAGATTTATAAACTTATGCATAGACACACATGAACGCTGCTTCCTCTCTATACATAATAATCTTCTAAAAAAAAAAAAAAAAAGACATGTCCTGTTCTGCCTTCGTACCACCCACATGCCAATAAAAGATCCATGCAAATCACTAGATATTTCAAGCAGAATAATGGGAAAAATGAAAGACAAAGAAGTGAAATTTTGGAGAATGCACACTTAATTTTTTGTTCCAATAACAGCAACAATAATAATGCCAATGATAATAAGCTTTTTTTTTAATATTGCACCTACAGGGGTTGGACAATGAAACTAAAACACCTGGTTTTAGACCACAATAATTTATTGTGGTGACGGACAGTTCTGGTGGAAATAGTAGAGTTGAGGTGCACATTGAATTCCGCCGTGATTTGATCAGCCATGGTTTTAGTTTTTTTGGATACAATCTGGGTTAGCACCCGAACATCCCTTTCAGACAGCTTCCTCTTACAGCGTCCACAGTTAATCCTGTTGGATGTGGTTGGTCCTTCTTGGTGGTATGCTGACATTACCCTGGATACCGTGGCTCTTGATGCATCACAAAGACTTGATGTCTTGGTCACAGAGACTCCAGCAAGACATGCACCAACAATTTGTCCTCTTTTGAACTTTGGTATGTCACCCATAATGTTGTTTGCATTGCAATATTTTGAGTAAAACTGTGCTCTTACCCTGCTAATGGAACCTTCACACACTGCTCTTACTGGTGCAATGTGCAATTGAATGAAGATCAGACACCAGGCTGCTCCAATTTAGACATGAAACCTCCCACACTAAAATCACAGGTGTTTCAGTTTCATTGTCCAACCCCTGTATTTAAAAGAGTGCAAAAGGTAAACATACAATACAAAATAATTTGCATAATTTGAAATTACAGAGTAAAATAAACAAGCTAGTGTAAAAATAATACAACAAATATAGGTGAATTTAAAGAAACAATCAGTGATAAATGTGAGCGAGTGTGTGAAATGGCTACAGAAATCCAATTTCCAAATACTGAATAGTTTTCAAGTGACAATGAGCTGATCGACTTTCTAGATAATCAGGGAAAAATATTGTTTACAATGTCCAAAATGCCCATCTCTACTACGCTAGTGGTGGTGAGAACTTACCTAGCAAGGGTTATCAAACTTACTGAAGCTCAGTGATTACCTGTTTAGCAGAAAAATAGCCAGTTTGCCCGCTTGCTCCACAGCTGCAGCCCACTGTTTGTGTGCTGTTGTCTATACCTGGCAACCCTGAGTGTGGAAATGGGACTGGGGGATGGTGCTTAAACATGTTTCAATAATATCTGATGACATGTACTGATCATGTTATGAGTTACTGCAGATAAAATATAATAATTATAATCCTTAATTAAATTAAACTAGTGAGTGTTAATCTTCCTTAATTCTTCCTTGATTTTCCTTCCTAGATCTTGATTTATGCGTTATGAACTAATATTAGGATGGTTTGGATGTTAAGGATTGAATGCTCACCACAAGGCCTTCATACCTAAACCCGGACGTCACTGGATTGCATTTGTTGTGAAAGACAATATGGTCCAGGTCTGTAGCATTTCAGGTTTCTTGTTTATGACACCACTCCAAACAAAGCTGCTGGCTGATGAAGAATCTAAATAGTGAGCAATTCACTACAATGAACATCCTGCTTCTGTCTGTCTGTCAATGATGTGCCCCCTTTTAAAATCTATCAGCTGAGTAAAATTAATTTGAGTGCATCATAGAGGCATTTCTAGCAGTCAACAATCTCTCAACAAGAGATACACTACCTAAAAGTAGTGCGTTTTTTTTTGGGCAGTGAGTAAAGCCCTCTTGTGGTAAGACCCAGAGTCTAATCAGACCGCACCTGTAATTGTTTATATATCTGCCTGTAATACCTGCAAGCAAACAATTGCAGCAATCTGCAGGAAAGGAGCTGATCGTACACTTTTATTGTGCTTGAGTGTTAGTGGGGAGTTTCTGAAGGACACTGGTAACTTTAGATGACATATTCTTTCTTCTGAAGACACGCCATGACGTCTGAGATGGTTTCCATGGCAGTTCACCAACGTAAATTCATTTCCGGCCTTTGCGGCCTTCAGCCTCGACCGTCAGTCAAGGCACATTGATTATTTAACATGCATCCAGTGGGTGGTTATATTACTGTACATACAGTGTGCAGTACCAGTCAAAAGTTTGGACATACCTTCTCATTCATGTTTTTTCTTTTTTTTTTTCCTACATTGTAAATGAATACTGACGTCTTCCAGACGAGGAAGAAACACAAATAATCATGTAGTAAACAGTTTAAAATATTCTGTGAGGTATTTAGGTGCTCTTATCTGGGTTTCTTTTGATTTCTAAGGCTGGTAACTCTGATGAACTTATCCTGTGCAACAGAGGTAACTCTTGCATGGAATGTGGATGTGATCTCTGCCAGAGATTCTCGTCAGTTTATTTACATGGACAATTTAAATACAGAGATTGCCCCTTTTTTTGCAGCTACACTATATGGACAAAAGTATTGGGACACCCACGGGAGCTTTTATCACGCCCCATTATTAACCTATAGTCTTTAAAATGAAGATGGTCCCGTTTTTTGTAGCTACACTATATGGACAAAAGTATTGGGACACCTACAGGAGCTTTTATCACGCCCCTTATAAACCTATAGTCTTTAAAATGAAGGTGGTCCCGTATTTTGTAGCTACATTATATGGACAAAAGTATTGGGACACCTATGGGAGCTTTTATCACGCCCCCTTATAAACCTATAGGCATTAAAATTAAGGTGGTCCTGTTTTTTGTAGCTACACTACATGGACAAAAGTATTGGGACACCTACAGGAGCCTTTATCACGCCCCCTTATAAACCTATAGGCATTAAAATTAAGGTGGTCCTGTTTTTTGTAGCTACACTACATGGACAAAAGTATTGGGACACCTATGGAAGCTTTTATCACGCCCCCTTATAAACCTATAGGCATTAAAATACAGACGGTCCCCGTTTTTTTGTAGCTACACTGTATGGACAAAAGTATTGGGACACCTATGGGAGATTTTATCATGTCCAATTATAAACCTATAGGCATTAAAATAAAGGTTGTCCAGTTTTTAGTAGCTTCACTACATGGACAAAAGTATTGGGACACCTATAGGAGCTTTTATCATGTCCGATTATAAACCTTTAGGCATTAAAATGAAGGTGGTCCCGTATTTTGTAGCTACATTATATGGACAAAAGTAATGGGACACCGATGGGAGCTTTTATCACGCCCCCTTATAAACCTATAGGCATTAAAATTAAGGTGGTCCTGTTTTTTGTAGCTACACTACATGGACAAAAGTATTGGGACACCCACAGGAGCCTTTATCACGCCCCCTTATAAACCTATAGGCATTAAAATTAAGGTGGTCCTGTTTTTTGTAGCTACACTACATGGACAAAAGTATTGGGACACCTACTCATTCCACCTATACATTCTAAACCCATGGGAATTTATATGGAGTTCTTCTCCTTTTGCAGCGACACTATATGGACTAAAGTGTTGGGACACCTACACATATACTACACATACAGGAGTTTGTATTATGTCCCATACTCATTAGTATGTATTTTGTATATATTTTGCTGTTTTAACAGCAGGTGTGGAGCTCTGCAGTTATTAATCAGCAGAGAGATGGACACTTCTATGTATATTAAAGTATAATCTAATGTAATATAATTGGAAAATTAAATTCATTAGAAGCGTAATTCACCGATATTGTCCAATTGTGCAAAAATAACGGATAAAAATCAGCTTGATGTATTTTAGTCTGTTTTATTCAGTGACTAATGCAGAGAGTCAAATTCTACAGGGCCATATCATAACAAAATCAAACATTTACAGAGAACGTTTTATAAATCCCCAGCATCAGCAAACAGGCCTGATCTTCCACCGCCGCTCCAGTCCCACCGCTGTGTGCGCGTGTCTGCTAAAGTAACGCTGTGTTTGCTTATAGATTTCAGTGTGTGTATATTAAATTAGTATGCTAAGATATATCTGTACCCTGTTTAAAAAACTGGTGAGCTACCACTGTCATGAGATTCAAATATTTGTGCTTCAGAAGTAATTAAATAAAACATATAGAGATAAAAGATAGAACTGAATATATTCATGCCTCAGGATAAGTAAAAAAAAAAAAGTATGGATCATCCATTAACACAAAAGACTGGATGGGACTTTATGTGTTTTTTTTTCTTTAATGTAGAATTTATATTTATACATGTCTGCAGAACATTAATCAGTGACTATATTTTAAATGATCCCAAAAATTGAGAATAAATAACAAATAAAAGAGTGATCATCCATCCAGATGAACTCTCCTGTTATGTTGCAGGTTGACCTATTTCAAAGTTTACAAATTAAATAATACAATTTTCTGCTGCAATTTAAAAAAAATAATAAAGTGATTATATTATGTATTTTAATATATGTTTACATTTTACACACATACTGATCTGGTTAGTTCGACCCATTAGGGACAATTGATGATTCAGAAAGTAAAATATATACATAAAGAATCTAGAACAAAATTGGGGTTAAATATGTATATATGCATGTAATTACTTATTTGTTTAAATTGTTAATTATCATTAATAATTCATGACTTTTAAAACTTTTTATTGTATCCAATAAAAGCTTAAAAGGGTGAAACTATAAAATTATATGTAAAATTATCTATAAAAAGATCTGAAAGAGGGTGAAACTGGACCTTTGACCTGGAAACTTTACAGCTGTTACTTATATTTCAACATAACAGGAGGGTCAAAAATAACTGGATCACATATTTATAATTAAAATCTACTCTACTTTACCTTTACACATAACCCCAATCTTACCTTTATCATCAAAATCTTCATTTTTTATTTTTTAACTGATCAAATTTTAAACTCTTAATTTACTGGGCTATTTAACTATATTTTATTAATGTAGTTAAACATAAATAACAATGCAATGTCAAATCCTGATCCACCCAGAGCTATTTCTGCAATCAGAAATGAAGAGATTTGGTTTATTTAAGATTTTTTATTATTTATTATTATTGACTGGCAAAAATATTCACAGCTAAATAGGGTGCATGGTTCGTTAAAAGAGTTGCGCTCCTTTTTTTTCCTTTACAATATTTTTGTTAATTTGAAAGACAATGAGTAAGGGCAGGGGGGCTAATTAGCATGGTTCAAAGCTATCCTTGCATAGCACAAAGCTCACTACATTAATGCAAATTATGCCTCTAATGTGCAAAATGCATAACAATAGGTTGGTACAAACAATATTTATTATCTTTAGAACAAGTATCATTATGGAGTATTTATATATGCAGTGTATTATATATATATATATATATATATATATATATATATATATATATATATATATATATATATATATATTCTCATACAGACCACCTTTAGTTCTTTAGGCATGGTAAACAACAATAACATCCATAATGGAAATGTCTCTCTCTCTCTTTCTCACTCTCTCTCTTCTTCTTTTTACATATATATATATATTTTTTTATATACTGTATATTCATATAAAGCATTTCGCAATCCTACAAATCCCAGAGTGCATTTCATCGCCAGTTACAAGTCCTGCCCCTTTTCCCATTTAATGCATGAATGCTTAAAAATAATTTAGCAATGTTTACAGAAAGTTATAAAATGGGTTAGAGTGACATATAAAGGGAAAATCCACCAATTGTATAAAATATCCTCCATAATTTATTGTTTAAAAGTAACTCATTTAGAGTCATTCAGAGTGGGGTTTGAAAATTAACTCATTTAGAATGTGACTTTATTTATTTTCCAACTTCAATTATAATATTATGTCAGTAGCATAAAAATGATTGATTTATCATCAATTACTGGGAAGATCTATCTATCTATCTATATATATATATATATATATATATATATATATATATATATATATATATATATATAGGAAGGCCTATTCTGAAATTCCCTTTGTGTCATTTTTTTAGACAACTCTAAATAACTCCTCAAAAACATTCTAAAGTGGCACACAGAACCCATTTCAATATTTCAAATAATGTATAATAGCATATCATCACTGCTGTGCAAAAACATTGTATCTAACTTTACAGGAGAGGGGAAATATTTAGTCATATTTGAGCATTTCTATTGGTCATAAAATTCTGATACAATGTAAAAACAGGGTAGCTTAAAATTATGCAAAAAAAAAAGTGGAAAATGTCAAAGATTAAGATACAAAGTTTGTTCATTACAGTGATGATATATTTAATATATATATATATATATATATATATATATATATATATATATATATATATATATATATATATATCAATTTACTATGTAGAAATTAGCTACTCTCCACCTCTCAGAGCGCAATATATACTGAGAGCGCAATAAAATATACTGATGAAAAATAATAAAATAATTAAAATGCTGGACACGAAGCTACTGCATAAACTGACCCCAAACAGAATTACCATAGTCTTTAAAGTTCTGATCGTGAAAAAGCCCTTACTATTCGGATATTGCTACATTAAAGTAATCTGAATAAAGTGTGACAACATCTGTGTTTTTCTCGCACAAAAACAAGAACAGTGTAACCCCGCCCCCCCAAAAAATAAGAGCTTTTACATGTTTGTTTTCAGGTGCTTGCTGAATAGGGACTAACATCATGCTACAGAAAGAAATAACAGATTCGCCACTATGGTACAGCCTGTAAAACGCTGCGCTAGTCTGCGCTAGCACGCGCTAGTCTGTGCGACTAACGACTCGCCAAGCGGAGACTAGCGCGTCCAGATCCGAACAAAACAGGCCTATCTTCTAACGGCATGTGACACAAAAGGCAGTGTAGCTGGTACTTTCTGAGTAATGTTTTAAAAGGTCAACCGGAGACGAGCGACGCACGAAAAAAACCTGAAATTAGAGCGCCACCTAGGAGTAGTACCCTTTCAGCGAGAGTGGAAAAGGCACTGCTCTTTACGTCCGGATCATTCTCTCAAATGCAGCGCTAGCAGCAGAAACGGCAGAACACGGCCTCGTCTTCTTCCTAATCTTACGCGAGTCCCAAACGTGCAACCGAGAAAATAATCTGCGATTTAATAGCGAATATAAAAGAAACGAATAAATGCATTCCGACAAAATATTACAGTTTTACATTCTTTCTCAAGCCCGTCTAGCACAACTTCGAGCGCCCTCACTCGTTTCCTGACTCACTCCTAAACTTAATGGGACTTAATGGGTCACCAATTTGTACGTTATTATTTATTTAAAAAAAATTTAACAGCAAAACTAAAACAAAATCACATGAAAGCTTTTTTTCTTTTTGATTCTGTTCATATGCAAACATCCCTTGTAAAACTCTAAAACTCTATTCGACGTAAACAACAAAGGCTTTCTTCGTCCACTTTCTGAGGTTGTACCTTGTAGTCACATTTATTTAAGTAAGCAAAGCTCAACTCAACATATCGACAACTTTTATTTATTTATTTTTTAATATTTACATCAAAACTAAATAAAGAGTAAGTCTTAAATACGTAATAATCATAATAATAATAATAATAGCGGATGGTTCTACTTCTTTAATATCCATGAATGAATGAAAGAATGAGTTCCTGTCCACTGAGACATGTTTTATTGCTATTGAACCCCTATTTCAATATAAAACATAAGTGGGTTAAGCTCTGATCTACTACAGAGAATGGAAGAACACTCAGCTGTGATTGAAGGTAGCGTCGTTTTTAAATCTATCGCCGGGCGAGAGCCGACCGCTCACGGGAAACAGGAAAAAAAAAATAGCTCAGCCCATGCAAACTCTGTACAGGACGATTAGCGTAACGTAGAACGCAAAACAGTAGTGACGACACGGAGAGAATAGCGACGAAACCAAAAGTAGAAGATCCCCTTTTTCCTTTGTAACTCTACGGTATGTGCGTTTGTAGAACGAACTCTTTGCGCAGGATATATATTTATAGATATATATACTGCTTATATACAAGTATTGGTTCATTTATTTAATAGCATGTTCATGAAGTGAAATAACCATTGTATTTTTTTTAAAAAAGCACATATTTAGCACATATTGCAGATTCAAGAATAGTTTCTTCTTCTTTTTCGTCTTTTTGTTTTCTTTTTTTTAACTAGGAAGATATGATACACAGGAGCAAAGTGGAGACTGTGGGGGAACTCGACCACTACGGACACAGTTCGTTTTTTTTGTTTTACTTGTAAAGAGACATTCAAAAAAAAAAAAAAAAAAAAAAAAAAGAAAGAACAAAGAAAAGTAAGAGAAATAAAGGAGGAGAAAACCAAAGAACGCACAGGGATTAGTGGGGCTGCAGGGCGCCTTGCAGTTTGGGCTTTTTATTCAAGTAGGTGGCCCAGTAGACCAGGTTAAAGGTTCCGAAGAGCAAAGGAAACGCTATTCTGGCGATCCTGTCGATCTTGCTCACGCTGTTGAAGGTCTTCTTCGCCTCTGGTGGTTTGGGCTTGGGCTCCTCCTTCGGTTCGGTGGGCGGAGGCGGAGCGCTTTTGGCGATGGTGGCGAGGCCGGGGTCCCTGGCGATGTTGGGGGCGAAGGAGGGTGCGGTGGCTGCAGTGTAGGTGTTGTTCTTCTTCAGCAGAGACTCCTTCTTCTTCTTTTGCTGTGACAGAGAGTTCATGTTATTTAGTTTTATTTTACTTCGTTTTAAAATTGATTTGACACATACAAAGTCATACTTGCCTTATTACACCAAAGAAATAACAAATAAGAAGTGCAGATGGAATATATACAAATATCAAGTAAAGTTTAAATGCAACTATGAGTATGCTGGGTTTATTCTAATGTTATTTAGAGTTAATTACAGGTAGAAACACTGATCACTGGCTTTATGTTTATTTGGGTTTATTATTCTAAAGTTATATAGAGTTAATTAAAGGTAGACACTCTCACTGACCACTGACTTTGTATTTATTTGGGTTTATTTCAATGTTATATAGAGTTAATTACAGGTAGACACTCTCACTGACCACTGACTTCATGTTAATTTATAAAATATTTTATTGTTAAACAGGACTGTACAAATACACATTTCAATAGACGTCTGCACAGTGAAGATTTCTTATAATACAAATCTATATGAATCTATGGGCAAAGAATCTGGAAAGAATGTGCACTCTTTTTTTTGGTCCTCTATGTTTTCAAAACGTACATCTTTGGTTTCACTAGTTTCACTTTACAGTTTTCCAAATTTGCAATCATTCTACTAAATAATGAAAAAAAAAATACTTAAGTAATGGAGGTCATTAAATAAAAAAAAAATCAGGTGCAGTCGCAAAGACCATCAAAAAACGCTATGATGAAACTGGCTCTGATCAGGACAGCCTCAGGAAAGGAAGACCAAGTGTTACCTCTGATGCACAGGATAACTAAATCAGAGTTACCAGCCTCAAAATTTAAATACACTGCATAAAAAGGTCGTACCTTCTCGGGCACTACGCTTTTCCCGTCCCAGGCATAGCCCCTTTTCGTGAAGTAGTTGACGGTGGCGAACTCGATGAGTGCGGAGAAGACGAAGGCGTAGCAGACGGCGATGAACCAGTCCATAGCTGTAGCGTAGGCCACTTTGGGTAGAGAGTTCCTAGCGCTGATACTGAGGGTGGTCATGGTCAGCACAGTGGTCACTCCTGCAAGCGGGAAACAGAAATTAAATAAACATAAATACAGTAAAACGTGACAAGGAATTCTCATTTTTAACTAAGTATGTCATATCCTGTGAGCCGAGCTGAAGAACAAAGTGTAGTTCCAGATTTCTCCTGGATGCTCCTCAGCCAGCATGTGTATATTATGTTCAGTTCCGTCAGCAGCTCACCTGATTTACCACATTTACCAATTTACCAAACCAGCTGTTGATATGATAAGTAGAAATAACTCTATTAAACTCAGATTAGGAGGAGAGATCGGGAGATGTTTTAAGGAAAACAGGGCTGTTAAAGCACTGCTTTTTGTAAATTTGCTGTTTTTGTATTTATTGTAATGTTTGTGTTTTACTGAGCTAATAAACACTTACTTCACAGATAAGAAACAAACTTTTGCACAGTACTGTATACAACAATACATTACTATTCACAAACAGGCAGTTAAAGTGGATGAGTACACTGTAGTGACACAAATATAGCAGACATTAATAAAGTAAGCAGACCATAACAGAATGTTCCTGATGTTAATAGAACATCCCGTGTTTTCTAAAGTGCAACACTAAGTAGGATTCTTAATCAGTGGCTCGTTATTCAGTTTTTCTGTCTACGTTAAAGGATGCAATGCCTGCAGGTAATTGTTTTGTTTTTGTTGATGCTGTCAAAATGAAACACTTCATGAACGACCAATCACATAACACACTCTAGTTAACTACAAAGTATTAGGGGTCGGATTCACGAAACATCGTAAAATGACAACGTAAAATGATAGAGAGGGGTCCACAGATGCTAAAGCACATAGTGCTCAGAGATCACCAATTTTCAGTACAATCAATTGCTGTAGAGTAGCTATAGGCTGCATGATGAACTATAGTGGTCTTTAGATTAGAAAGCTTCATGAAATGGGTTTTCATGGCTGAGCTGCTGAATACAAGCCTTAAACCACCAATCGCAAAGCAAAGCTTCAGATGTATTGACGTAAACCTAGAGATGGAAAAAGTACTGAAAAATTGTAATTAAGTAAAATTACCTTTACTTTGCTAAAATTCGAATCAAGTAAAAGTAAAAGTACCCATCTAAAAATCTACTCGAGTAAAACCAAATCATAAATAATAAATAAATAAACATAAATAATTTGGACCTTTCAGGCAGTATTTGTTTAGACTCTCCCCATAAAACATGTTCAAGAACAAGTGGCATAGGTTTCTATGATCCATTTTTTTAGTTATGGTCATTAAGGTGACTATAAACTGTATTTTTATAGTTTTACAGTTAATTATTATTGTTTTAACTTGCAATTGCTATGCTTTAACTGCTATTTACATGTTTTTTTAACATCCAAGCAGATATTCCTAATAAAAATGTAAGGAATTTTTATGAAAAACAAGAAAACATACAAAAATTGCAGTGCCGTGAAGAAGCACATATTGATGGGAAAACTTTTTTTTTTATTCAGACAATTATTTTATTTTCCCCCAGTATTTAATTTGTTACTCAGTAACGGGAAGTTTTCCAATGTAGCAAAGTAAATTACTTGTGTCAAAATGTACTTGAGTAAAAGTAAAATTACCTATTTTAAACTACTTTAAAAATTACCAATTACTCATAAAATCTACTCAATTACAGTAATGTGAGTAAATGTAATTAGTTACTTTCCACCTCTGCTGGAGTCTTGCAATCCAATGGGTTTGGCAGTTGCCAGGAAAACAGTACTTGTCTGATTGCGCTGTGCCAAGTGTAAAGTTTGGTAGAGGGAGGATTATGGTGTGGGATTGGGTTTTCAGGAGTTGAGTTTGGCCTCTTTGTTGCAGTCTAAGTAAATCAAAAGGCTTAAGCATACCAAGGGATTATGGACAATTTAACGCTCCCAACTTTGAGAGAACAGTTTGGGGATGGCCGCTTCCTGTTCCAAGAATATTGCACACCAGTGTGCAACACAAGGTCTATAAAGACATGGATGAACGATGGCGTGGAAGAACTTGACTGGCCTGGGTTGAGTCCTGACCTCAACCCAATGGAACACCTTTGGAATTAATTAGCATGGTCAAAAATTTTCATAGACAACCTGCTAAACCCTGTGAAAAGCCTTCCCAGAAGAACTGAAGCTGTAACAGCTGAATAATGTTCCAGTGATGGGAAATAAGAATGCTGTCTATAATCAAAAGCACAACTTTAAGTTTTCTTAAGAAATAAACTAAAAAAGGGTCATTCTTAATTCAAATTCATTATTTTCTTTAAAGCAGCAGTCTGTAACATTTTATTTCAAATCTATTTACTAAAGCAGAAGGGAACAAAATATTCTAAATAATGGTATCAGTGTCCTGGCATGACCATCCCTGCAATGTCTAATATATTCATTCTTATAACTGAGTGATCAAGTAGATTTTTAGATGTATTTGGCCTCTAAATTTTGACAGTATTTCACAAAATAACAAATGGAACAAAGGACATTTTTTTATTTACATTAAACTGCACTTAAAATACTATTCTACATTCTTAGTGCAATTACACATTCTCACCAGAGAGGTCTCTAAATCCTCAAATCTCCAGAACTTACAGACTGACGCTTTAAGTGTCAGTTTTGGAACAAAAAAGCACATCTAAGATTCAATTACTTCTTAATTCACGTTTGTGAATCCAGCCCTTGGTTATAACCATCAACAACTCCACACACGTGTCTTATCTGCTTTGTTCAGGATTGCTCAGTTCTACACTCAGACGATGGAAGCTGATTGAAGCATATGTCCCACATCGCACCTAATCACAACAAGCGCGACTTGTCACCGGATAAAACCCATTAAACCAGTAAAGCGTCAGTTGGCGTCTCTCCGGCAGTCTGTGCATTGAAGTTTAATTAGATGGAGGAAGGCCTGCCAGCGCTGGAGGCCCACCAGATTTCACTCCTTCACTTCCTTCACGGAGAGGAAGCTCGTCTCTGGCAGCTCTCTCGGGAGCCGACACGCTAACGCTGCGCAGCGGAGACCGGCTTTAATGCGCCTTTACGCTAAAAACACAGAATAAAACAGCAGCTAAAACAAATCCGGCACACGGTGATCAATTGCTCCAGAGTTTGAAGCTGAGAGCGGGACGTATCTGGGTTGGCTGAAGTAATTTATGTGCAGCAGAACGATAAGCAGAGCTAATTACCAGGTTACTCATTTTTTACACCTGGCAGCTCAGTCAGACGAAACAGTAAATATACAGCTGGAGAAACTGTGCTACCCCCAGTACGAGCCACATCTCCACACAGATTACTACAGCTGTAGATTAACCGCCTAGAAAAGGTAAAAAAACAAAGATTGGGCAAAAATAAAATAAATCACAGTACTTCAACACACAAAAAAACGAAAAGTATTTAAAAAGAAATAACTAGATATCTTGAAATATTAGATGAGTATTCTAATATTTTTGTTTCTTGACAATTTGGTCAATTTTATGTCATTTTAGCAGGGTGTTGACTTCTAGTGGCAAAACTGTACCTCCTTAAAAGAAAGACTATTTTGTTGGTATTAATATTGATATTTACTATATTAACAATATTCTTTTGTTAGAACAAACACAATAGAACACTAAAAAGTAGCTTTTAATGCCATTGAATAATTCCTCAGTCTTAGAAAACAGGGTTCTATGTATTTCAAAAAAAAAATGCCTATATTTGATTGTATATGTAGAATCATTTCAGCAAAGGACTGATTCTGGATAAGCTCCAGACATACCATTAAAAAGGGAAAGAAGCAGACAAAACAATAGATGGATACAAAAACGATTTAAATAGACATAAAAACATTTAAGAACTCATAAATTTGAAACTACTACTATAGAACTCTAGCTGCTATATACCCCTAAAAACATGTTTTGTTCTTAAGAGTATAATAAAAGTAAAATTCCTCCAATTTACTGCTGTTATTATGTTTTATTATTGTGCTGTTCCCTCGTTTCTTTCTGAACATCTCCTCTCGTGCTCCAGTTGTTGGTTCTCCTGCAGCAGTGCTGGAGTGTTCCTCCTCCAGAGGGTTTATTTACAGAAGTGTTGATGCCTCATTAGGACTGTTACCATTTCAGCTCATGCATATTCAGCGCTGACTCCATGGAGCCTCGTGAAGTGTGAAGAACAATTCCGAGATGTTTGTTGCTTTCTCCACGTCGCGGCTTTCTGGAGCAAGAGCGGCGGAAAGCGTGAAACCGAGCAAATATCCGTCCTCCTCTCGTTCCAGAGAGGGTCATGCTTCTGTAACGATACTGCCGGGCAGGACGAGTACGTCTACAAATGACTTAATCTCCCTGTACAGACTGAATGTAGGGGTGCCCAATTGGATTAAATAAAAAATAATTCAACAATTAAATGTTAAAATGGTTCTTTTCTTGGTTAAAACAAGTTTTCTTCAAGTATAAAGAAACCGGTACCACTTTAAAATAAGACTACCTTTATAAAGGGTTTATAAAGGGTTTATAAAGGGTTTACAATTGCAATCATAAATAATCAGTTATAACACATACGTAGAAAGGACAACAATGACCTGTTGTTTGCCAAATAGTGAACCGACAGCCATCTATATTGTTGCCCTTTCTATGTATGTGTTATAACTGATTATTAATGAGTTACAACCTAATTAGTAACCATTAATAAACTAATTGTAAACCATTTCTAAACCCTTTATAAAGGTAGTCTTATTTAAAAGTGGTACCAAGAGACTTTATGCAGATGACGTATTGGTTTTGAGTCAGTACACTTTGTGAAGAAGCATTATAGTAGAAATATAAAATAAAATACTTATATATAATAGTTATATATAATATAATAGATTTTATAAGAACACATGCTGACCTCAATAAAAGCATTCCGAAGCATTTTTCAATTTTCCAAGGCAATGCAAAACCACATACTGTGGAAGAAGGCTGGTTTATTGAAATATAATATCTGGGATGTATATGAAGTAAAAACCTTAAGTAAAGGTGTGTTAAAGGAGAAGAGTGGATTGAACAGCAGATATAGCAATGATTTCCAGAACGAAGGTGGAGAATAGCATTAAAACGAGTGAAGTTCACCATATCCGTCCCTGCCTCAGTCCTCAGAGGGTCACGCGTCTGTAAAGATGCTGTTGGGCGTGAGCAGTATGGCTCCGAATTACTTAATCTCCCTGTACAGGCCGAGCGGCGGGGGCGTCCGATTGGACTGAATCACGCTGAAAATGCAACTCGCTTTCCATTACCGTCACTCAGCCCATCCCCCCCTGTCCCCCCCTCCCCTGCCTGCTCCGAGAGGCGCCGGCGAGGCAGGACTCCAGCGGAGGAACACGCCCGTTATCTATTTTCTGGCTAAGTCTCTTAGCCGAGGCTGTGAAGTGATTTACTTGGGCTCACTCGGTCTGGCGGCGTGCCTACAGCACATCATCCTCACAGCACCAGGGGACCAAAACAGGGGGGGGTAATGTATTGGATTGAGTCACACAACTAAAACAGAGCAAAATAAAGCCTTCAATCAAGCACGGCCTCACTCTCACTTCTGCTATTTACTGAATATGTGATTTTTACATTGATTTAATTTAATATTTTATATGTTTAGACAACAAAAATAGAGTGGACTGTCCTTAAAACTAGAACCAGGCAATAAGACACACATGATAAAATACAATAAAATACAATAAGCTTATAAATAAAGGCTAACTGGCAAAAACAGCTTCAGTTTGCCAGGGAGTATAAAGATTGGACTCCGGAGGAATGGAAGAAGGTCATGTGGTTTGATGAGCTCAGATTTACCCTGTTCCAGAGTGAACAAATGCTCAGGATAAGAAACAATGATGCACCCATCATGCCTAGTGCCTACTGGGGAAGGGCTATGATCTGGGGTTGCTGTACGGCAGTTGGTCTGCAGGTTTAGGTTCAGCAACAGTATGTGCTGAAAGAGTGAGGTCAGCTGACTACCTGAATATACTGAATATAGACCAGGTTATTCCATCAATGGATTTTTCTTCCCTGATGGCACGGCCATATTCCAAGATGACAATGTCAGGATTCATATAGCTCAGATTATGAAAGTGGATCAAGGGGCATGAGACATGGATTGCCCACCACAGAGTCCAGATCTTTACCCTACTGAAATATTTAGGTATGTGCAGCTCTGATACAACCATTTTAATCATTCAAAAGCTTTAATGAAATGTTTTAAATTGCATATAATTAGTTCTGACACAGTATCTAATATAAATGTTACACTTTCTAAGCAAATCAGACCAGTGAGATCTGAAGACTACTGAAGAGAACAAAACTGCTTTAGTACTAGTAGTACTATGTATTTTAACTGGCAACCACTGCCACGTGTTAGTTAAGTTGTGTAAGTCCCAATTTTTGTGTGTACAGTTCAATAAACTCAAATCTAATCAAATAGTGAATAAGGGTTAAAGATGTTGAGATGGAATATGGGACACTTCCCATCACATATACATCCCTTTCTGTTTCTGAAGGCTTTCAATTTACGAATATAAAACAGTGTTTATCAATCCTGATCCTGCATCCCTGCTCTGCACAATTCAAACAAAGTTTCTGAATTAAAGGAGAAATAAAAAAATAATAATTTTACTTGTTAAATTGTTAATTCAACATTTAATAAGAAATATGTCTTCTTTGTGGTTATTTTATGACATGGTTTATAAAAAAATACTTAAAATGTCACAGAATCTATAGAGAATGTGTTATATTGTAGAAGAAGATTAGGTGCTGTCTTGTCGGTTGTACAAAGTACTTACACCAGGGGTGCCCATAATTGTGGAACACATGATTTCATTTAACAGATTTATTTCTTAATGTGTGATTTTTCTCCCACCAAGACACCTGAATTATTATTATTATTATTTGTTTTGCATTGTTGCCCTATATTATAAAAAAAAAAGAATTGAATTTATGAGAAGCCAAGATACACTTCTTAACCATTGGTGCCAATAATTATGGAGAGCCCTGTATTTAAATTATATATATATATATATTTTTTTTATTAATTATGATAGTAGAACCAATGATGTATGTGCAAGTCTATTGAGACACCTACGCAGTACAACTTTACAATAAAAACAAGCTTTTATGTAATCTTATTTTAAACTTTTGACCCTTAGGGCAAAATGCAGTTCTTGGCTGCTTTAAAGCATCCCTTTCTATTGGTCAGTGTTTTTCTACTTTCACTTATAGCACATCATTTATCTAGATCATGTTCTTTACATATCAAATTATTTCACTAAAACAACTAAAAATGGTTATTTGCCTTTTGAAAACAGTAGAACCCGTATTATCACCATGGACTACATACAAGAGAACAGTTTAACACTCATATATTAATGTAATACTTTAGTAAAAGCAGAGGTTCTATTTTAAATCACAGAATATTTTTAGATTTTTCAACAAGACAATGCAAACCCACATGCTGCCCACATTACAAAGGCATGTCTAAAAAGAAGATATTACAGGTTGTTTAAATGAATGAATTTAACAGCAGAAATAGTCCTGATTTTCAGTTAGAAGGGCTGTCTGGATATATTCAGACATATAGGGCCAATTTCCCAGACCCAGAGCAAGTTCAAGTCTAGACTAAATGGGTTTTTTAATGGGAAAACACCACTGGGTTTGCAATTTAGTACTTAATGAATGTGCACAGCACCAGCTCAGAGTGCACTTTAGGTGATGAATTAAGGTTCTTTTGTAAACCCTAATATAATATGTGAAATATAAATAGCTGAGTGGATTTAACACAATTCTCCATTATTCTCAGATGATGAAGTATTGACAATTATTATCTGTGTCAATTAACAGTTTCTTTGACACTCAACAGGGTACAAAACTAATTACAGATCTGAGGGAGTGCACAGCAATGCAATTAGCTAGCAGGTAAAGGACTGAAGTGAGCAGGAACCCAGGGAGCTGATGTCATTAACAGACAAGAGCTATTATTCAACACCCTATGATAAAAAAAGACACGTTCAGACTGAGTAAACTGTTGTATAAATTAAGAAGCATTAGCTTTAACACCAGTAAACTAATTATTATACTGTAGAGTCTATCAAAAAATAGTTTATACAGTATTTTTTTAAAAGGACAATGCTTGTTCACACACTGCTGCCATCTCAAAAGCTTGCGCTAAAAACACAAAAACTATGCGATGGCCAGCAACATCACGACTGAAAATCTGTGGGAACACTACGTTTCGATCTTAAAATTTGCAGCAACTGTGTGAGAATATTTGAGCTGCATGGGATGAATTATCACAGGACACCATGAGGAACCTCTACAACTCTACAATGTTAAAATGTCTGAAATGTTTCATTACACTTGCTTTACACATTTCTGTAGGTGTAGCTCAATAAATATCACCCACATCAGTCTACATTTTAAATAATTTATTGTTCCTGGTAACTTTTATCTTCTCAATTGCATTACAATCACAGGTAACACTTTTCTTGGATGGTCCATTTTATGGCCTTGTTGATGCTCAACTGACATTCAACTAACATTGAATTGAATGTCCATTAAATTTAACTTAACCCTATGTTGAATGTAAATTATTCAAAATAGAACCTAACCATACACCTAACCCTAACCTTAACCATTAATCAACCATAAAATCAAACCCTACACCTAACCCTTACCCTAACCTTAACCTAAGCTTAAAATCTAAACCTAAACCCAATCCTAAAATATTAATATAAGTGTTTGGATAAGAGTTGAATGTAGGGTTATATTCAATAGAGAATCATTTACTTTCACCTTTTAGTTCATTTGCATTTAATAGACATGTAGTTGAATGTTAGTTGAATGTCAGTTGAGCATCAAAGAGGCCATCAAATGGACCATCCAAGTAAAGTGTTACCCAATCACAACATTTATTTTGGGCAGAACAATTGTTTTGGTGATGATGACTGTATAAACAGCTCACTGTATAAACACCATATATTTTGCAAAACACAATCATCAATTTTATGTCTATGGCGACCTCATATCACTCTGCTATTGTACCACTTTCCTTCACACTTGTCAAATTCAGGCTTGTCAGAAATTGCAGGCCACCGTGACAGGTTTCAGATCCACCCGTTTCACAGCTCGGCCTATCTGTGCCGAGTCTGTCTCTGTGTCGCTAAACTGTCAGAGTGGGATATTTTCAGTACTTTAGTTCCTGCTGTGAAACACTGTCATTTTAAAGAATGTGGCAGAATGAGATTTTTCCAACCAGCAAGGTAGACCAAAACTTTCCAATAGCCTTAAAAAATGTTAAATCATTTAATTTTTAGATCAACTGTGTTGAGTTTTTAGAAAAAAATAGAGAAAAACTAGATATTGATAATGTACTGGGGTAAAGTAATATCTGAATAGAACTTTTAGAACTATTTAAAAGAAGGGTTTACTGATCTGTTGAGGTAAAGTTTACATAACTATTAGTGTGAACAACAGCAGCACAACAGTGTTGGACTATACTGATCTGTTGACACAGGATTGTATATAACTACCGGGATAAAGTTTACAGAACTCTTGATGTAAAGTTTATAAAACTATTGGGATAAAGTTTACAGATCTCTCAATGAAAAATTGATAAAACTAATGGGATAAAGTTTACAGAAATCTTGATATAAAATTAATAAAACTTTAGGCAGTTTACAAAACTCTCAATGTAATGTTTATAAAACTTTTTGGGATGAAGTTTACAGAAATATTGATGTTATATTTACAAAACTATCGGGATAAAGCTGACAGAAAACGTGATGTAAAGTTTATAGAACTGTCAGGGGAAAGTTTACAGAACTCTCAATGTAAAGATTATAAAACTTTTTGGGATGAAGTTTACATAAATCTTGGTGTACAAGTTACAGAACTATTGGAATTAAGCTGACATGTAAAGTTTATAGAACTATTGCAGTGAAGTTTCAGAAACCTTGATGTAAAGTTCACAGAACTCTTTGTGTAAAGTTTATAAAACTACTGTTGTTCTGTTGAGGTAGAGTTTATAGAATTAAGTGGTGAAATATCCAGAACTATTGGGGTGGGGTTTATAAAGAAGTTGAGATAAAGTGTAGAGAACCACGCAGGGAAGTTTACAGAACTTTTGATGTAAAGTTTATAGAACTATTGCAGCAAAGTTTTAGAAACCTTGATGTAAAGATTACACAACTCTTTGTGTAAAGTTTATAGAACTACTGTTATTCTGTTGAGGTAGAGTTTATAGAATTGGGGGTGAAGTTTACTGAACTATTGGGGTGGAGTTTACCAAAAAGTTGAGATAAAGTGTAGAGAACCAGACGGTAGAGTTTGTAGAAATTAAACTACTATTTTTAAAACAGACTTGAGTGAAGTTTACAGAACTATTTGGATGTAATTAACCATTTTATCAAGTTTGCACAGATATTATATGTGTAGAGTTTATAGAACTGTTTGGGGGGGGGTGTTCTGATCTGTTAAGGTACAGTTTACAGAACCAATAATGATACAAAAAAAGTTACATGACGTTTGATAAAGTTTAAAAAAGTTTAGTTGCTTCTATGCAAGTATTCCATTTATTTCAGAGTAGTATATAAATAAGTCTCTCAGATTAGACAAATCTCTTCCCTGCACCAACCCAACATTTAGGAAGTGATGTAAATATAATCTTTAGGCTAATTTATATTCCAGTCACAGACCGCTGGGAGAAGAGGATTTACAAAATAAACCCGAACGTAATATTTATTAATTCACAACACCTTTTATAACCACAGCGTCGAAGCTGAAAGGTTTTCATAATGGACAAATAAACTTCAAATAGGTTTTACACAACAATGATTAAGCGCACAAACATATTCTCTTTAATAGGGACAATGGCTTTGGGATAAACATATTCTGAGTGGGATTTTAAATTGCCTATTTATCCAGTGCACAAACCTCCCCTTTAGAGCCCATTGTCAGAACTCCCTGCCTCAAATGAGAGCCAAGCACTGGGCTGTTTTGGGCTTTGTTCTGTGCAGCTGATTCATTTGAGTCATCTGATTGAACAAAAAGCCGTTAATTTTTACTGACAAAAACTAACAATGAACCGCTCATCCATACAATAGATGCAGATAACAGCATGTAGACAAGACGTGACAGTAAAAGTAGAAGTAGGCAGAAAGTTCTTCATATACTTCATATACTCAGCCAAGCTGTGAGGTAGGGCTGAGTGATATTATTCAAAAATCTTACTGTGAAATATATTTTCATGTAGTCTATTGTTTTGATTATAATACACTAATTTAAACTAAAATAAAAATGCATGCAGTTACTGTACGTCTCAGGCGGATAAAGGTACATCACTGCAGGTGTGGTCTGAATAAACTCTGGGTCTTCCCATAAGAGGGCATGAACATGCCCTATAATTGGAAAGCATCCAATTATAAAGGTTCTCAGAGGCCTCTTTTGGGCAGTGTACCTCTTGGTGAGAGATCACTGACTGCAAAGACTTTTCTTAATGGCACATTCAAATACATTCTGAGAGGGGGCACATCTTTGGACTAAGGCCCCGTCCACACTAATCTGAATATTCTTAAAAACTGAGTTTTTTGTCTCCGTTTTAAAAATAGCTTCGTCCACATGAGCAGTGAGGTATATTTTTTTAGCTTTGTTTTTCAGCTTCTGTTTTGAGTCCTGTGTATGTAGATTTTGCTGAGTGGATGTGTGGGGAGGATGCACCGTTCTAAATTGGGGTATTTAAACTAGTTAAGAGTAAAAAGTTGAAGTAAAAGAGTGAAGAGTAAAGAGAAGAAAACATTAAGAGTATAGAGAAGAAAAAGTGAAGAATAAAAATGAGTAAAAGTGAAGAGTAAAAAAGTGAAATAGTAATGACGTCAGAAGCTCTGGGCTTAGAAAAGTGCTAGGGAAAGAAGAACAAAAAAAGAAGACGAAGAAGAAGAAGAAGAAGAAGAAGAAGAAGATGGAGAAGAAGAAGACTAAGAAGAAGAAGAAGACGAAGAAGAAGATGGAGAAGAAGAAGACGAAGAAGAAGAAGATGGAGAAGAAGAAAACGAACAAGAAGACGAAGAAGAAGATGGAGAAGAAGAAGAAGAAGAAGATGAAGAAGACAAATAATAAGAAGAAGATGGAGAAGAAGAAGAAGAAATAGAAGGAGAAAAAGAGAAGAGTTACCACAGAAAGAGTTATTGTTGAGAAAAAAAAAGAGAAATAAAGAGAATACATAAGCTGAAAATATACCTCAACAGCATTTTCAAAAATATCTCCATCCACAACAAACGCCATACCACTGAAAAACGCTGAAATTAACATGCTTCTCAGCAACAACTCTGGTCCAGAATCTCTGTTCGCAGTTAGATTTGTATTTGTATCAGGAGGATCGGAAAAACTACACATAGCGCATTTTGGTGCCTTCACATTGTTAGGTAATGTGAGAGTAACATTAAAATAAGCTGTAAAGATGTTATTTATCCTTAAGTCGCACAAAGGATAGAAACAATCCTGTCGCTCTTCATGTTTCAGGCATTTTTAAAAATGTACGGATTCATGTGAGAAAACGATGATTGTTTTTAAAAATGGCTAACAATCTATGCTATCCATCAGCCGACCACCATCATCTTTCATCATGAATCTTGGCGTCATGAATGATAAAGCTTAACTGCCACAGACTGGAATCATATTGTTTTTAGTGATCAATCCAGGGATCTGATGGCAGTCAGGTTAGAGTATGGAGGCCTTGTGGTGATCTCTTCAAACTTGCTTTTGCTGTGGTGGACAGGCTGTCACCCCTAGTAGGATTCTCAGGGATGTCTCCCAACACTTTTTTTGTTTTCTCTGCTCACCAGATTTGTCCCCAATCAATCATTTTTGGTACTAGCTGAGACACCAGCTTCGACAACCAATGAGTTTTGGAATCTACAGGCCCAGCTGCAACATCTGTGGGCAGATATGCCACAGGACTCCATAGGGAGCCTGTATGCCTCCATGCCAAATCATATCTCTTTTTGTTCAATTGTACAGTTTTCCCACAATAAACTTCCATTTTCATTATAATATTGTAATCACCTACATATATCATCATTATATTTACACAGATTAAGCTTAATTTTTCCAACAATCAACAATATATTTTGACTAGGAGTGCAAAATATAGGGTTCATTCTCCAACAGAAAAAAAACAAATCTAGTCTTGCCTTCAGGATCAAAAAGTATATTGAACTTGATAAGTTCAATGTGACTGGTTAAAGAAGAACTCTAGTGAGAAATGGACTTGTAGTGTAGTGAAACATGATAACGAGTAGAAACTTTTGTCAAATAGCTCACCTCCGTTAGCCCCAGGCATTCAGATTTACATCACTTTAATTGATGCTCCCAACAGGTTTACAATGCTAGTGATAGGGGCATAGCATGGCCCATGCAAAAAAATAGTTATATTACATCATTAAAAATTTCAAAGTAGCTCCACACTTCATCGGTACAATTCTGAGGGCCCTGACATTTTAACGGAAATGAGTAGAATTTATTTTGCAATCTGTTTTCCTATTGTATCTATCCATTTGAGCTCAGCAAATGACTTATCTTTAATTTCAAGATGGTGCCACCTGGAGGACTACCTCAAGATAGTGTGTGTATAAACTTAATAAACTACCTGCATTTTCAAAGTTCTCAGCGCCTCGTTTTAAGTGTCAGGGCCCTCGAAATTCTACCAGTGGAGTGTGGAGCAAATTTGAGCTTTAGTAGGGGTGTGACGAGACACTAATATCACGAGATGAGACGAGATTTAAAAATACAATTTTAAAGAACACATCAAAAACGAAAAATGGCTTAAAAACTAGAGTTTTATTTGACAAAATCATATAACACAAATTTAACAGATTGGTTTCTCTCAAATATTGATTTTATAAGAAATAGAAATAAGAATAAGAAAAATAAATAAATAAATTTTTCTAGGTCTTATATAGTGCAAACAATAAGTGCAAACCACAAACAGTCATATGAAACTACGTTTGCATACGCCACAAACAGAACGTCCTCCTGCTGTGTTGCCAGATCCCGCTTAAAAAGTCCACACTAAACTATTTTTTTCCCCGCGAGACAGGTTAAAGCTTGACAAGAAATATCTTCACGTTTTAATCTCGTCACACCCCTAGAGCTTAGTAATGGTGTAAACATCAAGATTATTTTCCAAGGGTAACGCTAAACCCCTTTCACTAGTGATGTAAAACTGTTGGGAGCATCGGCTAAATGAATGCTGGAGGCAAACTGAGGTGGGCTATTTAAGAATAGTTCATACTCATTATCATGCTTCACTACACGCAAGTCCATTTCACACTAGATTTCTCCTTTAAAAGCCTAATCAGCAGTGACATGTTTTTGAATTCGATTCTCATGTTTTTGAATTCGAGTAACAACATTCATTATATCTTTATATTCTTTATAACCATTCAAAGCATGGTGCATCTGAATCCTACAGGACGTCTTTTCTCTTTAATTCAGTACTGCAGGACACACCATCATCAGGAAATGGAGAGATGGAGGTAAAGTGAGGACAGAACAGCTCAGGCCGAGCCAAATCCCTCCTCTATGGAGAATGTTACATAATACATCACACTCACACACAAACGCCACAGCGTCACTCTTTAAATATCACAGCATGCTCTTTCAAATTCTGCATTTTTCGCATTCATTTTAAAACATAATCTCAGTTTAGTTTAATTATGGTCTAATTATAGCTAATTGCCTTTAACCATGGCATTAAAACTGTTCCATATGCTGATGATGCATTGTCTGGGCTGGTACGCTGGGACCACTGTGTTCCTTTTATTAATTATTCAGATTGTTTTGAATCAATAGTTCAAAATATATATAAAAATCAATAAATAGGATGTGCTTCTGCCTGGTTGATGTCTGCAGTACAGTGCTATGTTCTATTTTGTGTCATTCTGAACAAAGAAATCTCCATAAAGCATTGAACTATGTTCTCTGGATTGATGGACCTCTCTCCAATACGTTTGGATGGGATAAGTTGGGGATGAGATGGGGTAGTCATAGTTTTCTCCAGACATCCTAGGTTCCCAACACTCTTGAGGTTGGGAACCTAGGTTCCTCTAGGTTCCCTAAACCCTAGAGGTGCCAAACAGAGGTGCCACCACTGTGGTTGTTTTGGGAGGGCATTATTATTACTATTACTGAATATATATTAAATAATCGATCAATGATCAAACTCTTCCAGCAAGCAGGTAGCTCCAGTGCTAATTCCCTGGAGTATTAGCTTTTATTACTTGCTATCTTCTCAGCGTTCTTTAGATCCCACTGTAAAACTTAAAAAGATCTTTAGACACCAAATGCACCAATGCTGGTGGACTTTATTTGAGGTAAAATCTGCTAATTTACTTTTTGTCCCACCAAGTTTGAACTGACAGGGCTTTAAATAGCGAGGCTTGTTTTAAAGTTCATTAATCTGCCTTTTCTTGAGACATCAATTAGAATACTCACCGAACACAGTCCTGGCAGGGACAGACTCTCTGTTTAGCCAGAAGGACACCTGTGACAGGATCACCGTCATGATGCATGGCAGGTACGTCTGGATCACAAAGTAGCCGATCTTCCTCTTTAGGTGAAAGTGTGTCGTCATCACAACGTACTCCCCTGAGGGTAAAAAAAGAGAAAGAGAATTTCTGTTGAGCGGTAGGGTGTGCTGTTTCTTTTTGGCATAGATCGGTAGAGTGTTCCCATTTTTACTGGTATAGAGGGGTGGAGTGTTCCAATTCTTGTTGGGATAGAGGGGTTGGATGTGTCGATTCTTGCTAGGACAGAGGGGTAGGCTAAGCAGATTTTTGTTGGTTAGTGTTCCAATACTTGTTTAGATAGAGAGGTAGGGTTTGACGGTTCTTGTTGGGTTAGAGGGGTGGTGTTTCAATACTTGTTCAGATAGAGAGGTAGAGTTTGACAGTTCTTTTTGGGATAGAGGGCTAGTGTTCTAATACTTGTTTGGATAAAGGGGTAGGGTTTCACGGTTCTTGTTGGGATAGAGGGGTAGTGTTCCAATACTTGTTTAGATAGAGAGGTAGGGTTTGACGGATCTTTTCTTGATAGAGGGGTAGTGTTCCAATACTTGTTTAGATAGAGAGGTAGGGTTTGACGGATCTTTTCTTGATAGAGGGGTAGTGTTCCAATACTTGTTTAGATAGAGAGGTAGGGTTTGAAGGTTATTGTTGGGATAGAGGGGTAGTGTTCCAATACTTGTTCAAAAAGAGGGGTAGGGTTTGATGGTTCTTGCTGGGATAGAGGGGTAGTGTTCCAATATATATAGAGGGGTAGAGTGTTTCAATTCTAGATACAGTGCTCTAATTTAACTAAAGTCCAGCAGTGGGGTGTACTGAACTTTTCCACTCCTCTGTATCAAACCAAACTGGCTAGGTCACCTACAGAGTGTCACTAGTAACTGCTAATGAATCAGTATTCTTAATATTTGTGTATTGTCATAAAGTATCTGCTTCTTAAAGGGTAGTCCCATTTCTTTAGGGGGAGAATTCAACCACTTCCCTATGTAACTTAGTTCAAGGGGTAGGGCACAAATAAGAAATGGGATTGAGCCTCAGAATGGTGGAGAGACATGCCTGTACAGGATCTGCTGTCTAATCAGTATGGGTAACAGGAATCAGACTGTAATCATACAGCAAATCCAGTAGAAAATCAATAGGTTTAATCTGAAAGCAGGAACGTGGGCAGAGGGCCAGATTAACTTAAGCATGTTATTCCTGTACAAAACTGAGCAAATCCAATCAAAAATAACGCTGGAATTGATTGATTGAGGCTCTGGTTCTAAAGACTTAAAATACACTACAGGACTTCTAAAGCGGTATCAGATTATAATCAGACTGGGTGTCTTACAATTTGTCTTAACACTTTTTTATGGCAAATGAAAAAACGTTAACTGCGCACTAAAAGACTAGAGATCATACACCATACGACTCCAACCTGCTGCTGAACCGAACAATACATGATCCAACACACACGCCACACCTTACCTAGAGGACTCAGAGTAAACATGCAGCACAACAGCTAGCAGCTTTTAATTAGCACCACCATGTATGCTGTCCCAAAACTAAACAAATATGACAAATGTGTTATAGCATGTAGGGGGCGCTGGAGGTTAGACACAAAGTGGTACCCATAGGCTATGCTATGTATGAGGCAGATGTTGGCAGCTTCTAATTATTTCCATTAACCTTAAATAGTGCAGCTGTGTGGAACATGGAAAGGTGGAGAGTGAAATAACATACAATAAAAAGCTGCCAAATAAGAAGCTGACTTCAGCTTAGTATAGTTGCAAGTAAATTCATCAAGAATCAGGGTGTTCTGATTCTTGTTGGGATAGAGGGGTAGAGTTTCTTGATTCTTATTGGGATAGAGGGGTAGGGTGTTCTGATTCTTGTTGGGATAGAGGGGTAGGGTGTTCTGATTCTTGTTGGGACAGAGGGGTAGGATGTTCTGATTCTTGTTGGGATAGAGGGGTAGAGTGTACTGATTCTTGTTGGGATAGAGGTGTAGAGGTTCTTGATTCTTGTTGGGATAGAGGGGTAGGGTGTACTGATGTTTGTTGGGATAGAGGGGTAGGGTGTCCTGATGCTTGATGGGATAGAGGGGTAGAGGTTCTTGATTCTTGTTGGAATAGAGGGGTAGGGTGTCCTGATGCTTGATGGGATAGAGGGGTAGAGGTTCTTGATTCTTGTTGGAATAGAGGGGTAGGGTGTCCTGATTCTTGTTGGGATAGAGGGGTAGAGGTTCTTGATTCTTGTTGGGATAGAGGGGTAGGGTGTTTTGATTCTTGCTGGGATAGAGGGTGTACTGATGTTTGTTGGGATAGAGGGGTAGGGTATCCTGATGCTTGATGGGATAGAGGGGAAGAGGTTCTTGATTCTTGTTGGGATCGAGGGGTAGGGTGTTTTGATTCTTGTTGGGATAGAGGGGTAGGGTGTCCTGATGCTTGATGGGATAGAGGGGTAGGGTTTACTGATTCTTGTTGGGGTGGAGGGGTAGGGTGTCCTGATTCTTGTTGGGATAGAGGGGTAGGGTGTACTGATTCTTGTTGGGATAGAGGGGTAGGATGTTCTGATTCTTGTTGGGATAGAGGGGTAGGGTATCCCGATTCTTGTTGGGAAAGAGGGGTAAGGTGCCGTTTCTTGATTGGATAGAGGTGTAGGGTGTCCTGATTCTTGATGGGATCGAGGGGTAGGGTATACTGATTTTTGATGGGATAGAGAGGTAGGGTGTCCTGATTCTTGATGGGATAGAGAGGTAGGGTATACTGATTCTTGTTGGGATAGAGGAGTAGGGTGTCCTGATTCTTGTTGGGATAGAGGGGTAGGGTGTCAATTCTTGATGGGATAGAGAGGTAGGGTGCCAATTTTGTTGGGATAGAGGGGTAAGGTGCCAATTCTTGTTGGGATAGAGGGGTAAGGTGCCAATTCTTGTTGGGATAGAGGGGTAAGGTGCCAATTCTTGTTGGGATAGAGGGGTACGGTGCTTATGTAACTCTGTTTTGTAGTACTTTTAATAAAGGATTGCCAAAGTAACCGCTCGCAAATGAGGTTCTATCAGCTATTATAGAATGATGGTTCTTGATTCAGTGCCGTTTGAGGGATCAGAGATCACTGGTGTTCAGCTTTAGTTTACGCTATTGCCCTCATATTTGGATAAAGAGCTACTTAAAAAACTGACTTAAAATAGAGAGTACTGTGGATTCAGGGATAAGTCATCATTATGATATTATTTTTAAACTTTAAAAATTTTTAAAGATAGGAGATCTTTTGACTAAACTGGAAGTGGAAAGTTGAGTTAACTCAAAACGTGCCCTGTATTTATATTCTGTATCAGTGCATCAGTTGTCACTTTTATAGATTTTGATGAACTGTGCTTTCATGTACTATAGGAAACTGCTCTCAACGCACAGCTACAACCAGTCATCCCTCAGTTTCTCTAATCACTTTCCGTCTACTCCTCTCCCGTTCAATTGATTGGACAGCCTGTTGTTCACAAATTCTCCCACACTGTAATGGACGCCAATTAATTGGGCACCACAACTCTCACCACAAACCGTTTCTGATTGATCCGTAATAAATAGCCTTTCTGGCTTTGGCAGCTACAGACACCACAATCAATACCTACTCATTCAACAGCCATGCAGAATTGATCCTCCACTGTCCAATCAATACATATTGCGAGAAATCAATCCGAGGGCAGGCGCTCGCACTTGAAACGACGCCAACCAGTGGGCTCGTTTAAACACCAGTGTTCTGTGTTCAACCTTCAAAAAGATAGACTGTAAATCCTTTCAGCACTTTCATTAAAACTACTGCTGCTGCTACTCACCACCCTGTCGCTCACGCTCACACACTCGTCTGAGGAGTTGAGGATGAGGTGGGCTGCTGATCATTTAGCATCCTGACCTCACCAACATTTAGCTCTTGTTGCTGAATGCAAATAAATCCTCACAGCAACGATATAAAATCTAGCAGAAAGTCCTCTCTAAAAAGTAGAGTCAGTTACTACAGTTCCTAAAAGTAAAAAAAATCGTTACCTTGACCTTTATTATTTTCTCCAAATAAGTGATCTAAAAGATGATATATTTATTTGGAATTCGGAAGAAATGTTGTCAGTAGTTTATAAAATAAATCAACAAAGTTCATTTTACTCAAACATAAACTTATAAATAGTGAAATCAGAGAAACTGATTTTTTGACATTTTGACTTGGTCTCATTTTTTTCCAGAGCTGTATATGTGTGTATTATATAATGTGATTTTGAGCGAATATTTTATTCATATCTTATTCAACAATAATATGTTGAAAATGGACAAAATTCAGTTTTTAGACGTTCTCAGTGGAATCTAGTCTGAGGTTTGATCATAGAGTAAGATTGTGCAAGACGATGGAAAATGTCAACCTTCGCATTTCTACAATTCTATATTTCTTGTCTTTGTGATTTTTTACTCTGGCTGTCTTATTCTGAGCTATAGATTTTCTGTAAGTGAATCATTTTTTCAGAAGCGGTTCTGATTCAGAAGTTTCTGCGCTGCCGTCACACTCTGCTGAACAGGGTCACTCGCTTGCTGCAGTCTGCTGCCCGTATCAATCGGCCCACAGTCGGAGGAAAAGGAGGAAGAGGGCTGGGGAGGGCTGTGCACATCCACCAGGGAAACGACAGAATCTAGGCCATGTGCTTCTCTGGGTGAACTCACGAACATGCAGCAGTACAGCGAGCGTGTGTGTAACAGTGTGTGTGTGTGTGTAAGAGAGTGTGTGTGTGTGCTGATATTATACTCTCAGAACGAGGGAGTGTATGAGTGTGATGAAAATGGGACGCACCAGTGCTGGACTGAACCACCCCCGAGTCCACCGTCTGTCCCATCAGATCGTACTGGTTCAGACGGGATCCGTCTTCGGCCACCACCACAGACTGAGCCGCGCCACGAGTCCACACGTACACAACCTCGGCCCGCGTGTACGCATCTGATAAACACACACACACACACAAACAAACACACACTGATATTTTTAGCATTCAGGGAGGCTCTTTTATCAGTGCTGGTTGAATAAAACACATCTTTCCTACTGGCTCCCTCCTTTTTTATCATTGATGTGTAGTCATTTCACCTAAATCTACCTTCTTCTTCTGGGGGTCCTGGCTTGTGGTTTGTATTTTACATGCTGGATAGCTGACAGACCTCGTTGTTGTAGGCTGTAAGAGTAAGTTACATTTATTTGGTGTTGCTGTGTGATGGCCTTTTTTCGACAGAGCTTACTCTTGTACAACATGAAATATACTGTTTTTATTATCAAGCCTAAATTTAGATCCTTTTGTCTGGACTGTGGTTCGCAGCATCCTTTACAATTGCTGTTTTGATTCAATCAATCAATCAATCAACCTTTATTTAAACTCGGAGTACATTGAGGGTGGCCCTCATTTACAATGCATCCGAGCATTTACTTAGGGAAGGGACTGACAGAAACAACAACAACAAAAAAGTAGATAGAATAAAATAAGTAATAGAAAAAGCATAAAAACAGCATTTTAATGAGGTATAAGAATAAAAAAAAGAAGATAATAATAAATAATAAATAAAAAAAATATATATATATATTAAGATATAAAACAAATAAGGTAAAAAATAATCATTTAAGGGTAGGAATCATAAAATCATAGGTAAAAAAAGGTAATAGAACTAATAAAAATTTAACTACAGATGAATAAGTAAAAAAAAATAAACACAAAATAGTAAAATATAAACAAGCAATAACTAAAGTAAAATAAAAAGTAAGAAACTAAAAATAAATAAGACGCTAAAAAAACAACAAGAAATAATAATAATAATAAATAAAAAAATAATAAATAAGGAAACTTAAAACATACCAAAGATCATAAAAAAAATAAAATAAAATGAGCTAAAACAGTGGCAGCCTGTCTGAAGGTGGTTAGAAACTAGGAGTTTAAAATGATTCAGTGAATTCCAGCTCGCTGGTGCACTGTGGCTAAAAGCAGATTTTCCCAGTTCAGTTAAAACTCTTGGTACCTGAAGGGTGATCCAATCACTGGAGCGAGTTAAATTAGCTTCTTAAAGGTTTTTTGGCACTTGGCTTGGCTTCACTCATTTTACCCAGGGTAAGATATAGTTAAGTGGTTCACTGTGGACCTCTGCCTCACTCTACCTCCAGCCTCGATATGTCACATGACCGCACACAATACATATCACAATAACATAAAAAATATGCTTTATCACTCAGCCCTACACAGACTCACTCTACCAAGTGAGCGAGTGTGCTGTGCTCTTTATTACGCAGTGCTGTAGAGAGAGTACCCGAGCGTACAGTGAAGTCATAAAGCTGATCCGGTGTGTCGGGACGCTCTGCTGCAGTGCTGCGGCAGAGGCGCTCCACACACTGAAATATTTAAAGCTACGCTGTTGAGCTTCCAGTCGCCAGGCTTATTTTCTCCTCACAGAGGGGGCGTGTCTTTTTTTTAACGTCCTCCTGAGCAGACGCAGCTGTGCTGTCTTCTCCAGGATGGTGTGAGGTCAGGAGAAAAACACACTCAGGCGGGGTTCGGGAGTGAGTGATGGAGACAGAGAGAGAGAAATACTGAGATACAGAGAGAGACACAGAGAGATACACAGACATAGATACATAGAGAAGATAAAGAGATACACAGAGATATAGAGAGAGATACAGAGAGAGAGATGTAGAGAGACATACAGAGACTTAGACACAGAGAGAAAGATAAAGAGATAGAGAGAGAGAGATAGAGAGAGAAATACTGAGATACAGAGAGAGACACAGAGAGAGGTAGAGAAATACACAGACATAGAAACAGAGAGAAGAATAAAGAGACACAGAGATATAGAGAGAAATACAGAGAGTGAGAGGTAGAGAGACATACAGAAACGTAGACACAGAAAGAAAGATAAAGAGATACAGAGAGGGAGAAAAATAAAGAGAGAGAAAGACAAAAAAAGAGGTGGAGAGATATACAGAGACAGAAAGATAGATGGAGCTACACAGAGCTTTAGAAAGAGATATGAAGAGTGAGAAAGAGAGAGAAAGAGAGAGAGAGAGAGAGAGAGAGAGAAATGAACACCTAAGAAGAGAGCTCTTTTTTTAACTGAGCGTTTCGGATGTGATTGAATTGGATGAGGAGCTCCAGTGGAGGGGGTCGATGTGTGGTGGAGGTCGGATGGGTATAGGGATGTTACTTACAGCTGCCAAATTTGAGAGGGCAGGCATGGGCATCCATGGGAAAATCCTCTAAATGCATGGGGCACTCCGCTCTCACTGTCAGCCTGAGAGAGAGGGAGAGAGAGAGAGGGGCAGAATGACAGGAAGAGAGAAAGAGAGAGCGAGAGACAGAGAGGGGATTCAGCCTAAAATTGAGGTCGTGAAAGGATAGACAGTCAGATAAAAACACTCTGCATTATTTAAACCAGCTGTCAGGATTTTCAGCTTGGTACTTCTTTAGTTTTTGTACTGGAGCTACGAGGCTACAAATCAACACTCGCTTTAAACCTCCTCAAGCCACAAAATTTAATACATTAAGGGTGTAAAGAAATATTGATATATCATAGCATCACGATATTATGTTTATTGAGGAAAGCTGTCCAATTAAGAGAGGGCTCTAGTACCGTGATGTTTTGCTTATGTATGTTTTGCATCCTGTAGCACATTTACCCTCAGATGTTGCAGCTGGACCTGTAGATCTTGCAAACTAAAGGTTGCTGAAATTGGCATCGCAGCTGGTCCCATAAATCACAATTTCTGATACATCTGGTGATCAGACAGACCAAGGATGTGTTGCTATCTGGCGGAGACATATTTCTACAAAATGCTTGCTATGTGGGGGAGCATTATCCTGCTGCAAAACGCCAGTTGGACGCAATGCTACGAGACATGTGGCTACATGTTGTCCTACACATATCGATGATCTGTTCCTCGTTCCCTCGTATCACTACTAGGAGTGACTGACTGTTGTATGTGATGGCTTCCTAGATTATCACACCATAAATTGGGACAATGTGTTAGTCCACAGCAAAGGGAGGATTAAAGCACTCACCATGTGGCTTCTGTACCCAAACACAACTGCTATCATAAAAACTAGGGGTGTCACGATTCTCTAAATCCTTGATTCGATTTTATTTCCGATTTTAGGGTCACGATTCGATTCTCGATTTTCTTTTTTCTTTTTTTTTTTCCAGTAGGGAGGCCTATGCCAGTTTTAGATTAGTCTATGGTCAGTCATTGGTTTGATTCATTAAATTTACAAAATCTTATTTCAAAAGGTGGGCTTGATATAAGTGATGCAAAGTGATTCAAGTGATCTGTAGTAGACCACATTAGGCACTAATGGTCAAATTTAAATAATTCAATTAAGATAAATATATAATGCAATCTAGTGGCTTTTTTGTTAGCAGCAGTGTGCACTATTAAAACAGCAACATAACAAAATAAATAATAATAAAATACAGGAACAGTTATGTACAAAATAAAAGAACAATTAACAAACAGAACTCTATCCTACTATAACAGTTAAACATGAAAAATAAGACTTGACAATTTTTTTTCTTCAATAAAGATATATTATTAACTTTATCTGAGAGATACTTCTTAAGTTACCAAAACTATTAACATATTTGAGACAAAACAACTGTTATTTTAATATTTTCAAGTTTTTCTTTAAGAAGATGAGAATGTCCACATTCTCTGGAGAAAGGGCTGCTTTTTGAGCAGTCACAATGTCCGCGGCGTCGGCTACAGTGTGCTGCGCCATTTGCGTAGCGCATGCGGGTGCTTGTGTAGCTTAGAGGGAGGGATCGTTGATCCTCTTTTTGACTTCGAGGCTCGAGACCATGAAATAATTTTAATCGATTTTGATGAAATATCGAAATCGTGACACCCCTAATAAAAACAGAATACAGTTCCAGTCTAAAGAAGTCCTGTTTTCTAATTCAAAACAACACTGAAAACAAAGATGACAGTGGCTGGCTCACAGACAGCTTAGATAGTGGAAAATGAATCAAAATGACCCATCAAAATGCTCTTCTCTTAGTCCAATGACTCTCCTACTCTATATGTCTGTCAACTGGGCAAAATGTCTTTAACCTCTCTAACCAAGAGGTACACTACCCAGAAGTAGCATCTGAGAGGGTTAGGATTCTGGGTCGCCAATGTCAAAGTCAGTCAGTTAGAAGTAGTGTCTGGGATAAATAGAGGTTGATAAATAGAAGCCTGGGTTATGATTAAGGCCAGGGCTAGTCTGGTTTAGGTTTTGGGCTTAATTTTAGGGTTATGGTTAGGAACAGTAGAGTTAAGTCAGCCTGTGAAAACATGAGCTTGATGTTGTCACGTTTTTTTTTACCTTTCCTTTTTTGGAGTAGATCTGCTGATATATTTGCTGTGATCGGATTTATAATTAAATCTAGGGCTAGGTTTATTACCAGAGTTAAAGTTTGGAATGGGTCAAAGATAGGGTTAGCATAAAACAGGTCTACTCCTAGTTCCATGGTTAAGGTTAGGTTTAGGTTTTGAGCAATGCCTCAGCCCAATTTAGCCTGTGGAAACATAAGCTTAAAACAATCTGATGATTCTTGTGAGGCGTAAAAGGGTGGGGCTAGATTAATCTGATTTACGATAAAGGCCAGGGCTAGGTTTATTACCAGAGCAAGGGTTAAGTTTTGGCTTGGGGTAAAAAAAAATAGGGTAAGGATTACCATAAGGTGCACAGTATTATAAGTCTCACTATCAATTATCTATTTTCTGGTCTATTTTCATAGATAAGGCACAAGTAAGGAACAAGGGTGTTGCCATGTTTCCCTTCTAACGTAAACAAACATTTTCTTTCAAAGTCAAACAAGCACTGGATGTTAATTTATACAGATTTTTTTTTCCTGAAAACTGTTTATTTGGGTGAATAAAAAGCGCTTCTGTTTACTTACAGTACTTACAGCAGTGCTAGCCGCAGTTAGCAGCACTTAGCACTAGTAAATGCTGACTAACAGCGCTACACTGAGGAACCATGAGTGATCCAATAACCCAGGGAGCTATCAGCTAGCGGTTCTTCCCACGTAGCTTGTTTTAACATGATAAATATGCAGACTACAGTCCAATATACTCTCCTCTTATTGGCGTAAGAGCTAGCACTGCGGTTAGCGACTAATGCTAATATTGCATTGCCTTCACTTCACTGAAACTCCTGTATAAAGCTGCACTTTATGTTCACCTTATAGTGCAAAATATATGGTAAGTAAAACAGGGCTAGTCTTAGTTCCGAGGTTAATGTTAGTTTTAGGTTTTGAGTTCAGTTTTAGGTTTAGGGTTAGAACAAGGCCTACTCTGAGTTAATCCTGCCAGTGGAAGCAAGATCTTAAAACAATATGATTTTGTAGAGATTCTTGTGAGTCAATCTGCCATTCATTTGTAGTGAGGGATGAAGGGGCGGGGCTTATTTAATCTGATTTGTTTTAGAAAAGTCCAACTGTGCAACTCAAAAGTGAGCGGAAGACATAAACCACTCAAGGCTACCCACACACACACACACACACACACTCAGCACCCTGAGTTGGACAGAATGATGAAGCACAGGATGTCAGCTCACTCCGGACGTTTCTCCCATTCATCTTCTCCTCGACACAAATATGAACTCCCCCTCCCCCCTAATCTCCCAATAAACACTCTAAAGGATGCTTTACGGCTCCGAGCGTCCCGACCCGCACGTTAACGGCCTTTTCACCGGCCGCAGGTTCACGGCTCACCGTTATTTACGACGTGACTGCTCCAGCTTTCCCCGGAACAGTACCGCACCCTTATCTCCACCTCCTCACACAGCGGAGTTCTGCTCTCTACAAATCACCACTACAGCTATAAAACATACGTACAACTGTCCAAACAACCCTCCTCTGAAGAACATACTGTAGTTTCACTGTAATCTGATTCCAAGTTAGTGCTGGGGTAGTACTAGTACTTTTGAAGTATGGGAATTTTACTAGAGTAAAAGCTTAATACGCCTAAAACTAAATACAATTGCACCACAATTCCACTCTGTACCCAATTCCTCTTTTTCTTTTTTTTTTTTTTTACAGTAAATGTTTTACACTCATTCTTAGTAATTTACACATGTACTGTATGTTAGTATGTTACACAAAAGGCACATTCTTCATTTGCATAATAAACATGTCTCCCCCATCCCTAACTTACCATCAATGTGGAGCCTACTAGAGCTACCTTCTCTTGGGTATTCGGTCATCTTTTATGCAATGCTTGGCTGTCTGGCCACAGTGTTTTAGGCTATAAGATGCTGCTAGTATTTTACTCTGTATTTACAGTGACTTTTCTTTTTTTTACAGTGTACGGCAGTGTAGGGATGATTACAGTTTTATTATGCGTTTATTAATGCCATAACATACTCTAAAAAAGCTGTAACTTACTCTAATTAATTTACAGTAAATCTTTATTATTGTTATACAGTAACAACTTATTGACACTGTAAAATTTACATTGAACTTTTTACAGTGCACTTCATGTTTACAAAGAAGTCAAGTCTGTATTTTATTTATTATTTTTTTTACCTAAATATATATAAACATATTTTTTATCGGTCTATTTGTTTCTATATACTGTATTTTTATATTGCTCTGCATCTTTTTTCTTATATTTGTATCTCTATAATTTTTGTATTTTAAACCAATATTGTTGTCTTTACATTTTTTTTTTTATTTCTACACTGAGATTAAAATACCAAAAGTGTGCAGATCTGTCCTCAAAGATAAATGTGCTAGTTAGAAAAATAACATATAAAACATATTCTGGTTGGTTTAACACGTTTTGTTTACAGAATAATTTAGCAGGTGTTCCTGTACAGCTTTAATAAAGTCTTCAATTTTAAATTTACTATGTAAAAAATCATAAAAAGGAAGGAAACATATTGAATGAGAAGAGGTGTGCCCAAACTTTTGACAGGTAGTGTATTAAATTGGAGAGGAGTCCAAACATATTATATTATATCTTTTGATTATTATATTTTATCAAATCAAAATGTTTGAGAAATTGAATTTTAGTTAAAGGAGCGATGCTCTTATCCTGCGTTAATCTAATGATAATATTCTAGCAGCTGCAGGTCCAGCCTCACCTCATGGTGTAGAGCAGCGTGCCCTCCTCAGTGATGCGCAGCAGTTTGTTGGGCATGGTCATGTTGTGTGCCACTGATTTCTTGCCATTGTGGAAGAAGGTGTCTGGGGTCCAGATCTTGCTGGCCATCAGGTTGTTGAGACGCAGAACGGCCATCGGACCTTTAAACTTCAGCCGCTCGTCCTTCCAGCTTTGTCTGAAGAACACGTCTATGGTGTACTCCTGCAGGAACAGAGAGGAACTTCAGTCTGGATAAGAACTGAGTCTGAGTACTTACTGACAGATGCTGTGATAGAGCTACAAAAAGTAGTTAAAAAGAAGCTCTAAGCATTCGATCTGTACCACATGACCATGAGAAATTACTGATACACTCCTTTATTAGGGTTTGAATTGGACTGAAAATCAATAGCACATAATTTCCAACTAACATATTTTTCCCACAAACATTTTAACACTTTAGAGGGTTTATAGAGGTTGCAGAAACAGAAATTGTGGGTAATATTTAATAAATGTAAAAAAAAAAAAAACAACATTTATTTTTACCCACAGGACGTCCTACAGATATATTTACTTATCAGCATCAAAATAGTTCTCCCCTGAAGGAAGTGTGTCCTGTGATAATCCATCAAATGCAGCTCAAATATTCACACAGTTCCAGCAGATTTTGCAGTAGGGGGAAGTTTTGAAAGAACTGGCCATGGCATACTATCTATCTATACTATCTATAACTATCATAATAGCAGTGTGTGGATGAGCATTGTCCTGTTGGTTGAAAAGGCAGAGCCACTGGTTGCAAGACCTCATTAACATAACGGTTGATGTACTCAACAAAAAGCCTTATCAATGAATGTTAATGTACAAGAGTTTAAAGCATTTCTACAGAGCATCTGAAAGGACATTGTGTATTTTTTAGGTAAAAAAGTGGTGAGCACAAAATACTAAGTGGGGAGTACCACATACCAAGTGGTGAGCATCACATATTAGGTGATGAGCACTACATATTTAAGTGGTGAGAAGCACATACTAAGCACACAGCCTACAACAGAATAGTCTGTGAAGTTATGTAAAGACAAGTGAACATATTATCTGGTGCTCACTACTTGGAATGTTTTGCTCAGCACTTAAGGCCAATTTATACTTATGCGTTGATTCTACGCATTAGCCCATGCGTTGGTACGTACCCTTCACCGTGTGTGTACGCAGTGATTGGTCCATGAGACCTTGCATCCCCGCCCACACATTCCCGCCTTTCCCGCGTTTTAACCCCTTAACTGGCCAGAATTTTTTTCAATTGTCTGCCTGATGTTACACCACTAAATCTTGAGGATTTCTATTCAATTATTACATAAAAAGTGTTCATGTTTCACAAGGAACAAGTAAGTTTGCTAATATCAAAATATATTGAATAAAATCATAAAATTTGCTCTTTCCTGAAATTCATTTTAAAATGCATATTTTCCTGAATACAAATCAAACTGTCCTCCAAACCTTTTTTTGTTTGTCCAGATTTTACGTCTATTTTCAAACATGTAGAATTTGAGATGATTCCTGCTACTGATCTGGAATTATTGTACTTATTATGGTGAAAATAATAAAAGAGGAAAAATGGAAATGCATTGTTTTTGAGTGACAACAGCAATATAAATGATTACAAGATGTAATGCAAACACACAGTAAAATGATGCAAATAATAACACATCTAACACTTAATCACAAGAGCGTTTATTATCCCCTCTCCCTCCCTCTCTCCTCTCTCTCTCTCTCTCTCTCTCTTTCTCTGATTGTATTCAGTGGTGGGTCCAGCTGAGAGGGCAATGAAGTGCCAGCAGCTAGAATCAGTGGGACACGTGACGCTGATTCGTGCTGACCGCCGCGGCCGCGAGCGTCTTTTCTGACTTGCGTGCGATTGGGCCTGACAGAGCGGCTCGAAAACAGAAAACACCACATCACTCCGCTGTGGCTTCGGTCCAACAGGGTTCAGTCTGACACGTAATTTACTGCCCACGTCTCTCTGAGCGGTAGGTGGTAGGTGAGACCACAGCATGATGACGAGATCAAGAGCAAACACCTAAATATATACCCTTAAATATATCTATAAAACTGTGTTCTTCACGAGTTCAGCAAAAGCAAAGACTTTACATAAAGACATGACCACACAAAACAAAAAAATAAAAATATTAAATGCTAAAGAATTTCTTCAGGCTTGTTGAAAATCTATTTAAGTTCTATATAGTACCTTTTAGTCTAGATTGTACTGTTTTGCTCTGGCTTATCTAATAATGTATTCAGTGAATCTTTATATGAGGGGCTGCAAATGATTATTAATTACTCTTAATAAATCACAGTTTTCTATTGTTGGTTAGAACCATTATTAATTGACTTAAAAGTGTTTTTAAATAAAATATATGTCCACAAAGCTACAGAAATGTGAGCTACTTTGGGAAATGCCTCTATATCTACTTCAACACATCAATTAAACAACAGTTTCAGTCTTGTCTTAATATTATTTATCAAAATCTGTCCATGGGAACATCACTTCTTTCTCAAATAACATTAAATGTCATATTAAGGGTAAATAAGGACATTTTGTGCAACATTTCTTAGTGGGTTTTAGCTCTTTAATTTAGGTAATATTTACTCAGAATAAACAAAGTAAGTTCACTGTAATTAATATCACAGTAATAAGCGGACATATTTTTACAGCACACACTAGATTACTTTAAACAACTTTACTGCATAAATAAAAAAAAACAATTATAAACATTATTTTTGATATAATGTCTGTAATCTTCTATACGTCCTTGAAGTTTGTATTTTGTTAAACAAAACTTCCACTTCCACTGAGTCAAATATATACATATTTACATACAGATTCTTCTATCTGGATCCAGGTTTGGTGCTAAAACACAAAAAAGTCCACCTAAAATCCATTATGAAGGAATTATTCAAATATAAAAAAAGATATTTTTTAGCTGCTATAGTTTTTGCATTTATTAAGAAACCACTGGAGAACCATTGAAAGATTTAAACTTTTGAAATTTTTCAACCACAAAACTCAATTTATGTAATTTCTTGAATTTTTGTGATTGAAGTTCAGTAACAAGACGTTTTTTTTTCTTTGTTGTGTAAAGAACAGCTGTGGCGCGAGCACATATGCTGGAGAAGTAATGAAATGAAATGATGTAGAAACATAGCGATCACTCAAAGAAGCAGATTCATGCACAACACAAGGGCATCTCTTCCAGCTGCTCTGTGTGTGTGTGTGCGTGTGTGTGTGTGTGTGTGTGTGTGTGTGTGTGTGTGTGTGTGTAAAGGCCACTGAGTAATTAATCTTAATTCAGCCATTAAAGACCATTAAAGCAGACTAGAATCGGCCTCTAAATGCTGATTTATGGGAATCTGTGGCGTCTCAGAAACACAGCCGGAGATCTGTTTACACACCAACACACATATAAAAAAACAGTTTATTCTAAATCTGATTTACACCCTGCTTTTATTTTTCAGATTTTTGTGGTTTTTGAGTTTGTTAAAATGTCTGTTAAAGACACAAAGCAAATTTACATAAAGCCAGTAATAAGAACTCAGATCTGCGATACATACACATAAAAAAATGAATAAATATAAATGCATGACGGTCCAGAACTGATTTCTATATGTAAAATCTAAAACTTACATTAAACTAAAACTGAAAGAGTTAAAATCTAAATAAAGCACTTTAGTGCATTCTATAGTCTAAAATTATAGTTAGTTTCAATTATATGGTTTCAATTATTTCCTGAAGTTAAAACTAACTAAACACTAAACTATTCCTAGACTATACTATCAATTTGAACTTTATTGTTCATTTGATTAATTTCTGAACTTAATCTTAGTTTAAGATTATTACTAATACTTAGCATTCATGAAAATGTAACTAAATCTTAGTATTAAATTAGTACTAATTCAGAAAGTCAATAAAAATTAAACTAAATCTCAAATTTGAATTAGTATTAATACTGAAAGTCATTGAAAATTAAACTAAATCTTATATTTAGATTAGTAGTAATACTGAAAGTCACTGAAAATTAACCTAAATATAAAATTTAGATTAGTAGTAATACTAAAGGTCACTGTTATGAACCTAAATCTTAGTTTTAGGTTTGTACTAATTCTAAAAGTTACTAAAATATTACAAAATCTCGGTTTTATATATTAGTACTAATACATAATGTCCCTGAAAATTTAACTTAGTCTTAGTTTTAGATTGGGAACAATTCTGCATGTCACTAAAATAAAACCAAATCTTTATTTTTTAGCTTGATAGAAAAATAAAAATATAAAAAATTCAACTAAATCTTAGTTTTAGTTCCAACATAAAACTGAAACTAACAAACGAATAATCTGTTTTATGGTTTACATATATTACTCCAAAAATGGCTTTTGACTTGAAAAAGACTTTACAGATGAAAAAACCTGCTTTCAAATTTCAATAGAAGTCAGTGTAGACATACTTAATTCCATGTGTACTGGCAGATTCACATTATGGAGAAAAATGAAAAAGGCAGAAATGAAAATTTAAGGATTTTATGTAAATGGGGTGATATTACAATGCAGTGTGTAGAATATGTATATAAAACACAATTTATACTAGGTCAAATGTGATGTTTAATCTTACTAATACTGTTATAGACACTGTAAATTTGTATTTACATATAATAAAGCTTTAGTTCTGGTATTTATTTAAGTTGAATTAATTATTATTTTTTTTCTTTAGAGTGTCTAAAAAAGGTTAAACAATCTCAGACCTGAAAGCGGCCCTTCAGATCAGATCAGACTGCTGGAATGATTCCGTAAGCGAGTGTTAGATCAGTGTGTGGGAGGTGAGGCAGAAGCAGGTGACATTTACAGAAGGTAAATTCCTACCATGTCGTGATCTGAAACCGGGCCGATGCTGGTCACGAAAATGTCAGTCTTCACTTCCGTTACACGCTCTGTTGGAGCAAGAAATTAGCAGTGTGAGTGTCAATCAGAGTCCAGCATTAGCCCCTAACAAACCTCTTAATACCTCAGTTCCCGCTAATCACCCCTCCGTAACGACTGCAGTAAACACACTCCAAATACACCATCATTTACCAACACACAGCCGCGAATATAGTGTTTAGTTTCTGAGCAAGCAGAACATTATGACTACCTCTTTCTTTCTACACAAATGATCTTTTTTTTCAGCCACACTGATCATATAGGACCCTTTTACAGGAGTAGAAAAATGGATAATGGGTGTAAAATCAGTGTATACATACATAGTAAAAAAAAAACTATTGAATTTTTTCTCCTTAATGTGATTTGTTTACTTAATTACAACATGTAAAAAATTTAGATAAACCATCTTTAGCTATTTCATTAATCCACTATTACTATTTTCAGTTCCCAGTTGCTAAATTAAATATTTGACCTTTTAATTGGCACAACTTCTTCATTTTTAATGTATTGTCTCTTTCTCTTGGGCTATATACACTCGTGGACAAAAGTGTTGGTACCCCTCGGTTAATGAAAAGAAAAAACCCACACTAGTCACAGAAATAACTTGAGTAATAATAAATAAAAATGATGTGAAAATTAATAAATGAAAATCAGACGTTTTTTAACCAGGCTTCAACAGAATTATTTGGTGAAAAAAAACTGATGATGGCCTGGACAGAAATGATGATGGTTCCCTTTAACTTAATATTTTTTGAACAACCTTTTGAGGCAATCACTGCAATCAACCGAGTCCTGTTACTGTCAATGAAACTTCTTAACCTCTCAGCAGGTTTTTTGGCCCTACTCATCATGAGCAAACTGCTCCAGTTGTCTCAGGTTTTTTAAGGGTGTATTTCTCAGATGGCTCCATGTTTCAGCTCTTTCTAAAGATGCTCAATAGGATTTAGGTCAGGGCTTATAGAAGATCACTTCAGAATAATTCATTGTTTTCCTCTTAGCCATTCTTGGGTGTTTTTAGCTTTTTAGTGTGTTTTGGGTCATTATCCTGTTGCAACACCCATGACTTGTGACTGAGACCAAGCTTTCCGACACTGGGCAGCACATTTCGCTCTAGAATCTCTTGATAGTCTTGAGATTTTATTGTACCCTGCACAGATTCACAACACCCTGTGCCATATGCAGCAAAGCAGCCCCAGAACATAACAGAGCCTCCACCATGTTTCACAGTAGAGAAAAGGTTCTTTTCTTGATATGCTTAATTTTTCCGTCTGTAAACACAGAGCTGATGTTCCTTGGCGAAAAGTTCCATTTCTGTCTCATCTGTACATAGAAAATTCTCTCAGAAGCTTTGTGGCTTGTCATCATAGTTTGGCAAATTCCAGTCTGGCTTTTTTATGTTCTGTTTTTGGTGTTCTCTTTGGTTGTCTCCCATTAAGTCCACTTTGGCTCAAACAACAACGGATGGTGCGATCTGACACTGATGTTTCTTGAGCTTGAAGTTCACCTTTAATCTCTTCAGAAGTTTCTCTGGATTAGAGATGGTCTTATCTTTCTTATCTTTAACTTTCTGGTCTATAATTCTCTTTCTAATCTCCTGTGACGACTCTTTCCTTCACTTCCTCTGGTCCATGTTGAGTGTGTCAGGACACAGCACAGTGACTCCCTGTAGCCCTACATTTAGACCCACTGACTGATTATAAGAGTGTAGATGCCTGTGATGCTAATTAGTGGACACACCTTGATTTAACATGTCCCTTTGGTCACATTATTTTCACGGGTACCATCATTTTTGTCCAGGCCTGTTTATAATGAGTTTACTTTTTAAAATAATTCTGTTGAACCACGGTTTAACAGAATGTTGGATTTTCATTTGTTAATTTTTATAGAATATTTATTAATTATTCTTTTGTCAGATTCAAGTTATTTCTGTGTCCACAATTGTGTCTACGTGTGTGTGTACACACACATATATATATATATATATATATACACACATACACACACACATATATACACATATACATATATTCTCTAGCTCTTGAATGGATGAGATGGTCTGCATGTTTTAACGCTTTAATGTGGTGAGATATCCTTTTGCCCTTCTGTGAGGAGATGCTGCAGGACATACACTCCTCCCTCACTCTCTCTCTCTCTCTCTCTCTCTCTAACCTCTCTCATCGCCTTTTCTAGCTCCCTGTTTTTAAAGATTCAAGACACAAAGTGCCTTTACTTTTTATGTAATTAGTATAATATTACAATAATTATTATTAATGTTTTTTATTGATTAATCTCATTGTATTTTTTGATAAGGCCATTTTAGACATTTTTCTAAAGAGCTGTTGTGTGTTTGCCCACACACAAAAGGGGTGGGCAATATGATCATATAATAATACCAAATATTCATGAGTAGTGTGCTATAACAATATTCTTGATGAGACAACAAAACATTAAAACAAAACAAAAAAAAAAAAATGTAAAAATTTTGTTCAGTAAAAAACATAGGAATTTCAAACATTTGGTGGAAACATAAAAATCTGTAAACTAAAAGTATATGTTATTATGTAGCTTACCAACAGATAAAAATAATAATAACAAAATAAATATTGTAACACAACGAAACAATCTATCACAACAAAAGACAGGATATTCAGTGCATGCATATAAATTACAAAAATAAAATTTAAATATATTTGAAATATAAACTATGATAACTTACATTTTTCAGCATTTTTTCTTAATTCAGATCAAGTTCAATGAATCCAAAGACCACCAAAAATGCTATGATAAAACATCCAGACCTCAACTAGATTTAATTTAAATTAAATTAATCCTTTTAAATATGTTTAAGCAATTTCTCAATTTATTATTATTTACAGCATTCTTAATCATTAAAATTTGGTAATATGTTTAATAATGTCTTAATGTCAATTTATAATTGGAGAAATCACTTAACTATTTAACAATGTTTATTGCTGTTGGAATTACTGTTAATTGTGACCGTTATTGTATTCTAATTGTTACCATACATTCTGATAACATGTAATAGCGTTTTTAACTGAATATACTGCTTTAAATGAACAAAATTATTTAGGAACAACTTTGAGTCAGTCAGACAATAACATATGATCTATTTTAGTATTTTGACAGCACTGTTATTCACTATTATTTGCTATAAATCACTAAAGGGACATCCTCTCAGGTCTGATCACTGCAGAATTGAGAGCGTGTGATGCAGGTTTTGATATTTTTGGGTCTTGTTTATGGACTGTGACGCTCGGTGCTCGCGGCTCAGTACCGTCTCCTCCGAGCTGCAGTGCTGATTGATGTGGAGTCAGAGCTGCCAGTCAAAATCACTGTCAGCTCATCATATGCTGTAAATTTCTGTTAGGTTAGCGGCTGGCAAGCGATATATGATGCAGGAAAGGAGGTCAGGAGCGCGGAACGGAAAACATGTAAACAATAAACAACAACAGGAGCAGTCGTAAGCGCAGTGTGTGGTGAATCACGGCAGCTGTGCTCGGTTCTGATCCGTGTTCAGTGTTAAATGAAGTGTACTGATGGTGTAAACTGTGTTCACTCGCTGTGATGCTACTTTCTGGATGAGAACCTGCCACCACAAAAGCAGCTGTGGACCCCACTGCACTAAACACTCCCATTTACACGCCTGTGTTTACTGATAAAGTGAAAATAATCTAGTAGTGTATTTTCTCACTATTAGGTGCACTTAAAATCCTTTCATTTTTCCAAAAATCTTCAGCACAGCTTATAATCAGGTGCATCTTTTGTATGAATTATATCCAGTCAGGGTAGAAGGCGCAGTAAAGCCAGTCTGCTGAAGTACAGAGTTATACAGGAGTTTCAGTTTAGTTTTCCAGCACCAAGGCTGCAGCAGTATTAGCATTAGCCGCTAACGTCGCTAGCTCTTTTGCCATTCAGAGGTGAGTATAGCGATGAGGCTAGCAGTGCTGGAGCAGTGTAAGCATTAGCCGCTAACCACAATGCTAGCTCTTTCACCGTTCAGAGGTGAGTATAGCAATGAGGCTAGCAGTGCTGGAGCAGTGTTAGCATTAGCCGCTAACCACAATGCTAGCTCTTTCACCGTTCAGAGGTGAGTATAGCAATGAGGCCAGCAGTGCTGGAGCAGTGTTAGTGTTAGCCACTAATCACAGTGCTAGCTCTTTCACCGTTCAGAGGTGAGTATAGCGATGAGGCCAGCAGTGCTGGAGCAGTGTTAGCATTAGCCGCTAACCGCAATGCTAGCTCTTTTGCCATTCAGAGGTGAGTATAGCGATGAGGCCAGCAGTGCAGAAGCAGTGTTAGTGTTAGCCACTAATCACAGTGCTAGCTCTTTCACCGTTCAGAGGTGAGTATAGCGATGAGGCTAGCAGTGCTGGAGCAGTGTTAGTGTTAGCCACTAATCACAGTGCTAGCTCTTTCACCGTTCAGAGGTGAGTATAGCGATGAGGCCAGCAGTGCTGGAGCAGTGTTAGCATTAGCCGATAACCGCAATGCTAGCTCTTTCACCGTTTCAGGGGTGAGTATAGCGATGAGGCCGAGTATAGCGATTAGCCGATAACCGCAATGCTAGCTCTTTTGCCGCTCAGAGGTGAGTATATTGGACTGTAGTCTGCGTGTTTACCATGTTAAAACAAGCAGAATGTGGGAAGAACCACTAGCTGAAACAGTATTATACAAACAGTATTATTAACAGTATTATAAAGAGTATTATATAAACAGTATTATATAAAAACACCTAATAGTAATAATTAGTTATTATTTTTATTATTACTTATTTTATATGTGTTCCATATACTGTATATTATATACTATCCTGTCGCTCTTTGACAAATTTCTGTCCTTTTTTTTTAAATCTGGCAGTTGTTTTATTGTATAACTAACTAAATAATAGAGCTGCTCCAAGTTTCTTTGAATATACAGTATGAGGCAAATGTTTGGACACACCTTCTCATTTAATGCTCTTATTTTTATTTTCCTACATTGTAAATGTAAATGTAAAAGTGTTACCAAACCAAATACTCTGAAGTATTTAGATGGTTTTATCTGTAGTTCTGTTAACTTGTGGATTAACTTGTTTGAAGATGGTAACTCTGATGATCCTGTTCAACAGAGGTAACTCTCGGTCTTCCTTTCCTAGGGCAGTCCTGATGAGAGGCAGTTTCATCACAACGTTTTTTTATGGTGTTTGCAACTGCACTTGAGGATGTATTCAAAGTTTTTTTTCTTTACTTAGTAGAGTAGTTCTTGCCATAATATGGATTAGAAGTCAAACAGGGCTCTTCACTGTATACCAACTGATGCTCTCAACCACATTAGGGGCAAGACAATTAAATTAACTCTTGACAAGATGTGTAAAGCTGTTATCTAAGCAAGAGGTGCCAACTTCGAAAAATCTAAAATCTAAAACATATTTTTTAGTTTTTTATGGAAACACTTTACAGTAAGGGTCTCAAATAACTGTAAACAATGGAGTCCTATTCTATTGACAGTACTTGTATTACAGGGACTAGACAAGCTGGATGTGTGTGCATTTGCACATCTGTGTCAGAAATGGGTGCAACTTCATGTCACTAAATTTCATGGAATTTTTATTTTCTTAAGTTGACATGCTGAGAAAATATTACAAAAAACATTTGAAAATGTGGTTTGATTTTGTATTAAGATTGGGTTAAAAGTGCATTTTCAATTCAAAAGGTCATGGTCATGGGAAGTGGATTGTTCCCTTTTTATGAAATTTAGATTTATCCACTGTAAAAAGTGTCCAGAAGTGCTATAAAACCAACACGAACCTCCGAGCCCTGGCCGCAGACGGTTGTCGTAGCCGTCCAGAAGACTGTCCAGGATCCTGGTGAAGACAGTGGTGTTGTCCTTCTGCTCGTCTGAGCCGTTCTGGTTGGAGCTGACGAAGCAATAAAAAAGTGAGAGAGATGAGATAAAGCTAAGCTCACATTAAACAAGATGATGAGGCTCACCAGTATCCTATCCAGTAAAAGCGGAGCAGAGAGGGGGAGGGGAGGGTAACAGCCCCCTTCGGGACGAGTTAAAAACACCCTGTGATGAAGAGAATTCAGGATGGAGCTCGGAAGAACATCACGTCTCTTTCATGTGGCGGATCTGGAGACGAGGACGAGCGGAGCTGCATTATTGTAGCTTTAATACAGCCTTTAAACCCCCGCCACCGCCGACCGCCGCACGCTACAAAACCCAGAACCCTTCTCCAGGGTCACTAATGGAACAATCGCCACTCATAAATATTTCAGCGGGGCATCGAGTGTAAGAGAGATTTAATCAGTGCCGGATAAATGGGTGTTTTATTAGGAAGAGTGGGAAATGATAAACAGTCTTAGATGCTCTTAAATTACTGTTTATTTACTGCTTATTTATTGTTTACTGATTAGTTAAGGCTTGTTTGCTGATTTGTTGCGCATCGCATGTAAATAAATGAACACTCATAGTACAATGCACATTAGTTGCATTAGTTTCCTTTGATATACTACAGCATATATACAGCAAACTGCCCTATATATTATTATTATTATTATTATTATTATTATTATATAAACCTATGATTTCCTAAACTACACACAACTGCCTAAACTACCCATATTACCCTATATTCTCTATACTATCCTATATTCCCTATCCCCCCCAAAACAACCTATACTACCCTATATTTCCTTCTATTACCCTAAACTTCCATATATTCCCTATACTACCCTAATCTACCTACACTACCCTACACTACCTTATATTTCCTATAATACTCTAAACTATCTATTTGACCATATCCTACCCTATATTCCCTATACTACCCTAAACTACCCCACATTCATTACACTACCCTATACTTCCTATGATATCCTATTTTCTCTATACTACCCTAAACAACATTCACTACCCTATATTTCCTATAATATCCTATACTCCCTATAATAACCTAGACTACACTATATTCATTGTACTACCCTAAACTATCAATATTACCCTATATTCCCTATACTACCCTAAACTATCTTTACTATCCTATATTCCCTACATGACCCTAAACTTCCTATACTACCCTAAACTACCCTATATTCCCTACATGACCCTAAACTTCCTATACTACCCTAAACTACCCTATATTGCCTATACTACCCTAAACTATCTTTACTATCCTATATTCCCTACATGACCCTAAACTTCCTATACTACCCTAAACTACCCTATATTCCCTATACTACCCTAAACTATCTTTACTATCCTATAATCCCTACATGACCCTAAACTTCCTATACTACCCTAAACTACCCTATATTCCCTATACTACCCTAAACTATCTTTACTATCCTTTATTCCCTACATGACCCTAAACTTCCTATACTACCCTAAACTACCCTATATTCCCTATACTACCCTAAACTATCTTTACTATCCTATATTCCCTACATGACCCTAAACTTCCTATACTACCCTAAACTACCCTATATTCCCTATACTACCCTAAACTATCTTTACTATCCTATAATCCCGACATGACCCAAAACTTCCTATACTACCCTAAACTACCCTATATTCCCTATGCTATCCTAAACTACTATAACCATATTATGAAAGAAAATGGAAATAAGAAAGAGATGAAAGAAAAAACTACAGAGACATAGAAAGACAGAAAAAAGAGACAGAGACAGAGAATCACATGGCAGTGAGTGTGAGTTGCTGAAATAACATAGTTAACACCGCATTCTGAGCCATTCACTGCTACACACACACACACACACACACACACACAGACAATCCTATCCATCAGAGGCAGACAGCGTGATGAAGGGAACGATGCTGCGCTGTAATTGGGGGGTGAGCGATGTGTTTGGAGTGACAGGGGGAGGAGTGAGACACGTTTATACACAGACAATGCAACACAGCTCAGCCAAGCCTCATTACAACACACACACACACACACACACACACTCTTGTTTATTTTTACACTGTGTCAGGGGTCATACATATGTCCCATTTCTGCATTATTTATCGTATACATGGACCTACAGTGCCTACACTATATGGACAAAAGCCAGGGGTATTAAAAAGAACAGAGAAGACTTCCTACTACATTTTGGAGTAACACTGCTTTAAGGATTTGATTGCTTTCAGGCTTATTACCTCTCTAGCCCACACTTGGCATTAGACATGGCGCCAATTTGTTCATGTTTGTTTGTCTGCCACAAAGTCATATTCTTTTGGCAGTTTGTCTCTTGCATAGGGATTAGACAAGCTAAGTTTATGTTTGAGCATTTACACAAAGTAGCCGAAATGCCAAAAGTCACGTGAATTATGGGAGCGTAGACTAATAGTGGGTGCCAGATGAATTGTGTAGGCACCAATCACTGTCACGCCAAGTACCGAATCCAAGTGTTTTGGTGTGGGGTGCAATTTGGTACAATTGAAGATCACCTTTAGTCTTCATTACAAGCACTTTGACAGCCCAATGTTACGTAAATAAGATCCTGCAAGCAGTGGCCCTACCTTTACTAAATGGACACTCTGGTGTGCTATTTCAACAGGACAATGTTCATCCATGAACTGCTGCCATCTCAAGAGCTTGCCATGAAGACCTAGATACTATACCATGACCATCTGCATCATTGCCAGACCTATCCTCCCTGATTAAAAATGTGAGGGATGCTATTGGACATGAATGGAGAGATGGAAGGAAAGAAGGAGGTAAGCAGAGATGAAGGCATGGAGGGATACAGGAATTGAGGTTTTAAGGAATGGAAGGACATGGGAACAGAGGAACGTAGGGATGGAGAATGCAGGAATGTAGGAGTAGAGGAAAGGAGGGACAGAGATATGCAGGGAAGGTGGAATGAAGGGATAGAGGGATGTAGGGAGGGAGGTATGCAAGGACAGAGGGATTTAGGGATAAGGATGAAGAGACAGCAGGATGGAGGTACAGAGGCATGAAGACATGGAGGGATCTAGGGATATTCGGACAGACAGAGGGAGAGAGAGATGAAGAGATGGAAGTAGAGAGAGAGAATAATGAAGGAAAGAGGAATATAGTGATGAATGGAGGAAAATTAAGTGGGATTTTAAGGTAAGGATAAAGAGACAGACTAATGGAAGGATCTGGGGAGCGAGGGATGGTGGAATAGAGGGATGAATGGAGGGATAGAGTGATGTAGGGAGGGAGGAATAGAGGGATGTAGGGAGGAAGGAAGGAGGGGATGTAGGGAGGGATACAGGGATGGATGAAAAGACAAAGGGATTGAATGAAGGGATGAATAAAGCAGAAAGCAGAGCAGCAGACGTGTATCTGAACTGTGGACTCGGCCCTCAATAAAAGCTTGTGCAGCAACCCCATCTACAGGTCAACAGCACGGCAGCAGTGCACAGCTCATAGACAGAACCTCCACCAGCTCCTCCATCAGCTCCTCCATCAGCTCCACACCATCACACACCTCCACCTACACTGTTACTTATAACCCCACAGCAGGACTTGTGTCAGATGTGAACAGCACTGCAGACCTAGGTGGATGTGGAGAGCTGAGGAGCAGTTTTATAATAGATTTATTCATGCATTTAGATATTTATAAATATATATATATATAATTATGTGTAATTATGTACAAATATTCTATGAAAATTATTTATTGACATTTTTTCTGTAAAATCAAACCCTGTTTCTGTTTATTTACTGAATTTTAAAATTTGTAAAAAAAAACAACAAAAAAAACATAATTAATATGTTATTAATAATATGCTAATTGTAATAACATGTCTTTATATAAATATTAATAATATAGTTTTAAATAAAATATTTTAATAAAATAGACAATAGTTTTTGGCTCTGTTTAACAATAACTTAACATTTATTTTGTGGCTGTAGGGTTTATTTATTATTTATTGTTTTGTCATATCACCAATAATATTGTTATTGCAGAAATATCCTGAAATAATTCGATATCTGACTTGTTTACCCATCACACCCAAACTCAAAATCAAAACTCAACTCCACAAATCCAACTCAAACTCAATCTCACAACTCAATCTCACAACTCAAACCCACAACTCAAACTCACAACTCAAACTCACAACTCAATCTCACAAACCACATCCACAACTCAAACTCACAACTCAAACTCACAACTCAAACTCACAACTCAAACTTACAAACCACATCCACAACTCAAACCCACAACTCAAACTCACAACTCAAACTTACAAACCACATCCACAACTCAATCTCACAACTCAATCTCACAACTCAAACCCACAACTCAAACCCACAACTCAATCTCACAAACCACATCCACAACTCAAACTCACAACTCAAACTCACAAACCACATCCACAACTCAAACTCACAAACCACATCCACAACTCATACCCACAACACAAACTCACAACTCAAACTCACAAACCACATCCACAACTCAAACTCATAACTCAAACTCACAAACCACATCCACAACTCAAACCCACAATTCAAACCCACAACTCAAACTCACAAACCACATCCACAACTCAAACTCACAACTCAAACTCACAAACCACATCCACAACTCAAACTCACAAACCACATCCACAACTCAAACCCACAAACCACATCCACAACTCAAACCCACAACTCAAACTCACAAACCACATCCACAACTCAAACCCACAACTCAAACTCACAACTCAAACTCACAAACCACATCCACAACTCAAACCCACAAACCACATCCACAACTCAAACCCACAACTCAAACTCACAAACCACATCCACAACTCAAACCCACAATTCAAACCCACAACTCAAACTCACAAACCACATCCACAACTCAAACTCACAACTCAAACTCACAAACCACATCCACAACTCAAACTCACAAACCACATCCACAACTCAAACCCACAAACCACATCCACAACTCAAACCCACAACTCAAACCCACAAACCACATCCACAACTCAAACCCACAACTCAAACTCACAACTCAAACTTACAAACCACATCCACAACTCAATCTCACAACTCAATCTCACAACTCAAACCCACAACTCAAACCCACAACTCAATCTCACAAACCACATCCACAACTCAAACTCACAACTCAAACTCACAAACCACATCCACAACTCAAACTCACAAACCACATCCACAACTCATACCCACAACACAAACTCACAACTCAAACTCACAAACCACATCCACAACTCAAACTCATAACTCAAACTCACAAACCACATCCACAACTCAAACCCACAATTCAAACCCACAACTCAAACTCACAAACCACATCCACAACTCAAACTCACAACTCAAACTCACAAACCACATCCACAACTCAAACTCACAAACCACATCCACAACTCAAACCCACAAACCACATCCACAACTCAAACTCACAACTCAAACTCACAAACCACATCCACAACTCAAACTCACAAACCACATCCACAACTCAAACCCACAAACCACATCCACAACTCAAACCCACAACTCAAATCCACAACTCAAACTCACAAACCACATCCACAACTCAAACCCACAACTCAAACCCACAACTCAAACTCACAAACCACATCCACAACTCAAACTCACAACTCAAACTCACAAACCACATCCACAACTCAAACTCACAAACCACATCCACAACTTAAACCCACAACTCAAACTCACAACTCAAACCCACAACACAAACTCACAACTCAATCTCACAACTCAATCTCACAAACCCTGTACACAACTCAAACCCACAGGCACCTCACCACATCCTCCACTTTTCCTACTCTCCTCCACTTCCCGTGACCTTGTGTGAACTTCACAGCTCAGTACTATCGTACAGTGGTGCACAGTGTGATGTGCTAGTGCGCTAATGCTAGTCTGAGCCAGGTAAGCATTTATAAGGATTTGCATTAGAAATCGTGTTCAGTTGGTTACTTCAACTCATTGCTGCTGTATTTCTCATTAATACCAGTTCAGAACCAGTCAGTCAGTTTATCAATCTGAGAAACGCCAGCATGCCTCCACCGCAGCGCTGCAGGAACACGCCCACCGCCTTTAATTCTGTACTTCTGGAGTTCCGGCCGGGCCTTAAGGGGATTACCAGCTGCAGATTATTTTTTCCTGCTGTCTCAACGAGTGCGGACGTGATTGACTTTAGTCCGAACCACCTAAAGCCACAACGTGATTATTATTTTTCATAGAAAAAGAGCTGACGTGAGGACTCTACATAACTCTTACACTGACCATCAGTGAGAGCTAAAATACAGTCAGTCCGTAAATATCTCTATCTTTGAATGTATATATATTAAAAAAAAAAAAAAATATATATATATATATATATATATATATATATATATATATATATATATATATATATATATATATATTTAACATTTATATGTTGCTCTGTAATTATATACAAGTGATACTTAAAATGCTTACAAAAATACCATATTTTACCATATTTTGATCAAAAGTAAATTCCACATAAATATAATTTTTAGAATACATATATTTTTTACTAGTACAATCTGGCTTTGGGGACTTTTATTATGAATGACCATAATGGATAATCGCCAACCGACCATGCTAACTGTTTCCTAAACGAATTAATACTTAATTTATTTGAAATATCATATTCAATATGATATGTGGATTATGGCTATAGTTCACTAAAGTCATTAGTTACTGAACTCAGAACACTGGAAAGTTCTAGGGTTTGATAAGAGATGGATGGTGCTGTGCTGGTTAGATTAGTAGGTTCTGGGGTTTGATAACTGATGCATGGCGCTGTGCTGGTTAGATTAGTAGGTTCTGGGGTTTAATAACAGATGTATGATGCTGTGCTGGTTAGATTAGTAGGTTCTGGGGTTTGATAACAGATGGATGGCGCTGTGCTCGTTAGATTAATAGGTTCTGGGGTTTGATAACAGATGGATGATGCTGTGCTGGTTAGATTAGTAGGTTCTGGGGTTTAATAACAGATGGATGGCACTGTGCTGGTTAGATTAGTAGGTTCTGGGGTTTAATAACAGATGTATGATGCTGTGCTGGTTAGATTAGTAGGTTCTGGGGTTTAATAACATATGTATGATGCTGTGCTGGTTAGATTAGTAGGTTCTGGGGTTTGATAACAGATGGATGGCGCTGTGCTGGTTAGATTGGTAGGTCATGGGGCTTGATAACAGATGGATGGCGCTGTGCTGGTTAGATTAGTAGGTTCTGGGGTTTGATAACAGATGGATGGTGCTGTGCTGGCTAGATTAGTAGGTTCTGGGGTTTGATAACAGATGGATGGTGCTGTGCTGGTTAGATTAGTAGGTCATGGGGATTGATAACAGATGGATGGGGTTGTGCTAGTTAGATTAGTAGGTTCTGAGGTTTGATAACAGATGTATGATGCTGTGCTGGTTAGATTAATAGGTTCTGGGGCTTGATGACAGATGGATGGTGCTGTGCTGGTTAGATTAGTAGGTTCTGGGGTTTGATAACAGATGGATGGTGCTGTGCTGGTTAGATTAGTAGGTTCTGGGGTTTGATAACAGATGGATGGCGCTGTGCTGGTTAGATTAGTAGGTTCTGGGGTTTGATAACAGATGCCAGCTCCAATGTTACATGTCATTGGAGATAAATTAATCACTGATTTTTAATAGCAAAACGATACTGTACTGAGAGATACAGTACATTCTGTTGTTTGATGCCTGTTATTTACTCTGATCTTCGGTTATCTGGCATTTAATTTGCCTCTATTCTTATGTGTTATTTTTATATTTGTTCTTGGAAGTGTGTACTTGCATTATGCTATATTATCATTACTTATTATTCATAACGTAAATCAGTGGCATTGATTTAAATTGTCTTTTAATTACAGTATTATTGTAGAATTCACAATCATTTCATAGCCAATATATGTGACATGTAGAATTATTTAGTAAACAAAAGGTCACCTTAGTGACTTTTAGGCTTTCAGTTAGCAGCTGTGCTGAACTTCTGAATTTCTAGCCTCTTAATGTGTTTGAGAGAAGTACTCAACTAAGTAAAGAAAAAATACTTAAAAAATAAAGGAAGAGCCAGTTTCATCCAAAAAGGTTACGATGAAACAGGCTCCCATCGGGACCATTACAAGAAAGGAAGAAGAGTTACGTCTGTTACACAGGATAAGTTAATCAGAGTTATCAGCCTCAGAAACTGCAAGTTAACAGCTTCCCCGATAAGAGCACCTAAATACTTACAGAATATTTTGGTTTAACACTTTTAAGTTACTACATGATTGCTTATGTCTTCCTTCATAGTCTGGATGACTTCAGTACTCATTTACAATGTAGGAAATTATATATATATATATATATATATATATAAATATATGTGTGTGTATGTGTGGGGGGGGTGGTTGTGGGTGTGTGTATTGCTTTTGTAAAAATGTACGTACCTTTTGCTACTGCCCCAAACATCGACTGCCAGTAAACACGCCCAAATCCAGGCGGCTGCCAGCCGACCCCACATGATGGCAAAGAACCGGTTCCTTACTGAAAAGCAGGAGAAATGAGAACTCGTTAGAACTGTAGTGAGATGTTTTTGCTTTACTGTACTCAAAGAATAAAATTCAGCTAAACTACTGGTTTTGTCAATGTTCTCTGACCCGGGCAAAAGAACAGTGCCTGTATACACGCAGGTCAGCACCCTCAGCCCTCAGCACCTTTACCCTCCTGCTAGGATCCAGCTCAAACTGACTGATGTCAAAGTTTAAAAACACAGGAAAAATCATTTTCAGCATCTTTTTAGCAAGAAATGTTTATACTGTGTTTAAGTAGTGTAATAAACAGGCAATTTGAAAATGACTAAATCAATTCTGGTCAAATAAGAATCAATTCTATATTAAAAATATACATTTTAAATAAAAAAATGTAAATGAAATAAGAAGAAATGCTTAAAAATTTATTTTTTGTACATTTGCCTAAAATATCTATAGTCTATAATAGGTAGACATCTTAATTACACTGAATTTGTTGATTAAATTAGTATAAATTGACCTAAAACCAACATTGTTGGAGAAAAATCCTTTTTACTTATTTGTATGCTTGTAAATACATATATTTAATAATACGTACACACAAACACTTATACACGTTTTCACCTCGAGCCACCAACAATCACACACTCACTCTCTCTCTCACGCGCGCGCTGCCTTAAATGTTCACCCAAAATATACAGGCTATAAATAGAGACTGCAAATATCACAATTAGCACAGTTAACACGGCGCGTCTCGCGCGCGCGCACGTGAGGAACGCATCCCGGCGCGAGAGCTGCATGCAAATATCTCTCTCTCTCTCTCTCTCTCTCTCTCTCTCTCTCTCTCTCTCTCTCTCTTCCTCTCGTGCTCCGCGCACACTCGTGCATCTCCCTCGAGCATCCCCCTTATTTTAACGCGTTTTACGCATAGGCACGAGACCTCCCGAAAAGCCTCTTCGCGCACGCAACGCGCTGCGAGAAAGAACAGCGATGCGCACGAGGGGGCGGTGTGAAAAAGTGTACGCACCCTCACTCCAGTCCCGCGTGCTCTCCCGCGCTCTGGTTCTGCTCTGTGCGGAGTCGCGCGCGCACAGAATCCACGAAAAGAACAAACACGCACACACACACGCACGAGCCGGGGTTTGATGCGCAGTAGCGTGCATTTTTTAGGAGAGGTGGGGGTGGTTGTGGGTGATGGAAGGGGTAGATCTGGCGTTTGAATTGGAAGCCCGGTCCACCTTAAATTGTGCTGCTGAGCTACCGAACCGTTTAAGGTGGACCGAATTTGGAGGGGGGGTGAATAACTTGTGTTCTTGGGTCTATACACAGTCGTGCGCGCGCCTAAGAAGCAACACAACAAGCGCACTGAATTGCAATGCATTACACTGAATTGCATTGAATTACGCATAATTACACTGCAATGAATTAGACTGAATTACATTGCATCCGGTAGCATGCATGCACACGCAGCCTATGCAAAGCAAAATCAAAACACAAGTGCATACAGTCCTAAAACATATATACATATACAGCCTGCTGCATCATGCACGCCCTGCCGCGTGCACGTGCCCCAGCATAAAGCATCACTTACATGCTATGCAAACTTGCAGCGATCTACTGCTGTTCCTGCTCCTGCTGCTGCACCCGGACGGACGCAAAAACAGCTAAAATAAAAGCCGAACCGTAACCCCCGTCCCTCTCCGAGCACGCGCTGAACTGTGCGGCCACTAGTAGCTCGGAGGCTCCAGCAGAGGATGCTGACGGTGCTGAGCGTGCGCAGCTTCACCAAAAAAAATCATAAAAAAAAGAAAACTCACTCTCCACTCTCACTCTGCAGCTCAGCCCCCCAACACATACATCACCACACACCAGTGTGTTCACTGTGTTTACACACACACACACAAACACACACACCTGATTCAGATAATCAAAACTAATTATGCAGCGATTTAATCACCTGTGCGCTTGCTCAGTGCTTTAAAGGGCACATAGTATGGAAAACTGGGGCTGTGTCCCAATTGCGTGCTACACAGGTTTGTTCAAGAAACGTTCATTAGGGCTATGATTTTCTCAAACTTGTCGATACGTTATGCAATAAAATACAAGGTAAGATTATATATATTACCATTGTTTAAATATTTTTTTGGAAAAAAAATACATATTAAAACACTATCATATTTATATTTATTTATTATGTAAACAGCAATCTTCACAATAAAAAACAAAACAAAAACAACTAGACTGATATAAAGGCAGAATATTACTATTATTATGATATGGCTTTTAAAAAATGCTAACATTATTATGTAGGATACAATACAGCACATGCCTACGGCAGTATATGTTTCTCTCTTTACAATGGATAAATTAGCGTATAGCAGTGAATTCTAGAATTTACACCACAAGAAATTAGATGGCAACTAATGATTATTTTGCTAGTTGACTAACAAGTTATCTTTCAAACAAAATAATGTGCAAACATATCAAAAGCAGTCTGTACTCCTACATTAGGTTGCAGAATAAAAATAAAATCATAAGCTACGTATAATGCTTAATTTAGGATAAGTCTGTTAAACCACACTGGGGCGTGTTTCCCGATAACAAATGATCTTCTCGATTTACCAATGAGTTTAAGAATAAAGTAACGCAAATTTTACGCCTGTTCCCCAAAAGCTTTCTTAGAAGAAAGACACAACACAAGTTTGCTCCCATTTATGCTGTTGTTTTTAGGCTAAAATATAATCTAATATAATAAAAGTAAGGTGATTTATTGTGTAATAATAAATCAAAATGGCTGTCTTTGCCATTCATGTTAAACCAGGAATTATAATATAACACTATAATAGATTGAAATATTAAGGATTCAAGGATTCAAGGAGATTTTATTGTCATTCGCATCACATGTGGTACATGAGGTGGAACGAAATTGTGATCTCACGATCCAGTTTTACACCCAAAGAGCTGTTATTAATAGATATATAGATAAAAAAAGAATACAATAAAAGAAATAGAATATACAAAATAGATAGATAAATATCCCAAAGAATAAAAAAATAAATAGAGTAGAAAGGTTCAGCAACATGAAGTCCAGAGTGCAAGTGTGCTATAGCAGCATGATAATGTGAATTAGAGCAGTGGAGATAAAGTGTCTCAGTGCAAGTAAAGTGACCATGTTGGTAAACAGTAAACAGTAATTTGTCCTTGGTGTCAGTGCAGTGTGTTTGTTAAGTGGAGTTTAAGAGTCTTACAGCTTCCGGAATGAAGCTGTTTCTGAGTCTTGTTGTTTTGCACTTAATGCTCCGCAGCCTCCGGCCTGAGGGGAGTGGGACAGAAAGTGCGTGTGCTGGGTGGGTGGGATCCTTCCTGATGCAGGTGGCCCTTTTCCTGCACCTGGAGGTGTAAATGTCTGTGGTGCTGGGGAAGCTAACTCCAACAATCCTCTGTGCAGCCTTCACCACCCTCTGCAGTGCTTTCCTGTCTGCAGCAGAGCAGCTTCCATGCCACACATTGATGCTGGAGCACACGACGCTCTCCACCACACATCTGTAGAAGGAGGTGAGGAGTGCGCTCCCGAGTCCAGCTCGTCTCAGCCTCCTGAGGAAGTAGAGCCGCTGATGTGCCTTCCTGACCAGAGTGGAAGTGTTGTTGCTCCAGGTGAGGTTGCTGGTCAGGTGCACACCCAAGTACCTGTAGCTGTCAACCACTTCCACCGCAGATCCTCCAATGTGCAGGGGGAGGTGGGCATGCTTGCCCCTTCTGAAGTCCACAATCATCTCCTTTGTCTTTTTTACATTGATGCAGAGGTTGTTTTCTCTGCACCAATCCTCCAGGTGTTCCACCTCCTGCCTGTAGCTGGACTCATCTCTGTTCGTGATGCATCCAACCACTGCCGTGTCGTCCGCAAACTTCACAATATGACAGCCTGGATGGTGAGGGCTACTGGCCGGTAGTCATTCAGACCTGTCACTGTGGAGCTCTTGGGGACCGGGATGATGGTGGCGGTCTTCAGGCAAGTGGGGACAGCTGCCTGGATGAGGGACGCGTTGAAAATGTCGGCCAGGACGTCCGAGAGCTGGTCTGCGCAGTCTTTTAGCACCTGTCCGGGGATGTTGTCCGGGCCGGCAGCTTTCCGGGGGTTAATCCTCCTCAGCGTCCTCCTTACTTCTGCTGGTGTCACGCTGAGGGGCTCCTCTCCTGGTGAGTGTGGGAGTCTGGTGCTGGGGGGTGTGTCAGGGTACTCAAAGCGGGCGTAGAACGTGTTGAGAGCCTCAGGCAGGGATGGGTCTTTGGAGCTTTGTGCAACGTTAGATTTGTAGTCCGTGATGCACTTGATGCCCCTCCACATGCTCTGTGGATCCTGGGAGGAAAAGTGTCCCTGGATTTTCTGAGCATATGCAGCTTTTGCCCTCTTAACTCCAACAGTCAGCTCTCTTCTAGCCCTCCTGAGTTCATCCGAGTCTCCAGATCTGAAGGCAGCATCCCTGGCTTTCAGCAGGGAACGCACCTCTGCGTTCAGCCAGGGCTTCTGGTTCGGGTAGCAAGTCACAGTCTTGGTAGTAGTGACATCCTCCACACACTTGCTGAAGTACCCAAGAACAGCAGATGTGTATTCCTCCAGATCCAGCTCCCCCTCACACTCAGCAGCCTACCTGAAGACCTGCCAGTCTGTGCAGCCGAAGCAGTCCTGCAGCACAGCGGTGCCATCACTGGGCCACACCGTGATGGTTTTCTGTGTGGGTTTTGAGCGTCGCAGTGGGGGGTGGTATGCGGGGACCAGCATGATGGAGATGTGGTCCGATTGCCCGAGGTGGAGGCGGGGGAAGGCTTTGTAAGCGTCTTTCACAGAGGAGTAAACACGGTCCAGCGTGTTATTACCTCGCGTTGGAATGTTCACGTGTTGGTAAAACCTCGGCAGCGTGTTCTTCAGTTCTACGTGGTTAAAATCCCCCGCTACCACGTAGAACGCATCCGGATGCTTGTTCTGAAGCGAGCTGATGTTGTCATAAAGCTCCTTCAGCGCGTTGTTAGCATTAGCATCCGGTGCTATGTAAAACAGCAATCACGAACACCACCGAAAACTCACGAGGCAGATAGTGGGGACGACACTTCACAGTCAGCTGTTCTGTCGCCTCGGAGCAGTGGCTGTTTACCAACACGCAGTTTGTGCACCAACCTTTGTTTATGTAGACGCACAAGCCGCCGCCCCGGGCTTTCCCGGATAGCTGGCTGCGGTCCGCTCGGAAGAGCTGCCGGCCGGCGAGCTGGAAGGCTGAGTCCGGCATGGTCTGGTTCAGCCAGGTTTCCGTGAGACAAATCACAGCGCAGTTCCTCATCTCCTCAGAAACGTTCATCCTCAGCCGCAGCAGGTCCAGCTTGTTATCCAAAGAGCGGATGTTAGAGAGGAAAAGCGACGGAATCGGGGGTCAGTTCGCATTAGCCTTTAGCCTGGCTAGCACCCCAGCGCGTTTTCCTCTCTTCTGACGCCGCTCGCACCACCTCCTCCTCTAGCCCTTTGTCTGCAGCGATCCGCTCCCCCACGCCGGAGCGCGGAGGAGCTGCAGCTCGCCCAGCGTAGCTCGGATATTATTGTCCATAGTTGCTGTTTTACTGACCAAACTGTCCTTAATGCTCAGAAGTTCGGTTCTGCTGTAACTCACACGCGTGGGGCGCGTAAAGTTGGGTTCAGAACCGACGTAAAAACAGCTCAAAATAGGGTGTTCGCTAGGAGCGTGAGAAGCCGCTGCACTACTGCGCGCCGCCATAGCTACAAAGTGACATAAATTAATGTTTTTAAGTGAACTGAGTACCTTCACAACTAAGGAGTCACATAACGCAAACTGGAGATTTTATTTTGTTGCTGTTGGATGTTGTTAATTTTATGTAATGACTTGTTCTAAAAATATATATTTTTGTTATATAAATATGCTTTTTCTAGTGTGTCTGTACATTTTTAAAAGGAACTTTGTCAGCACCTGCCATTTGTAAGCCATAACAAGAGGATCAGAATTCTCTTATGTTAAGAACGAGCTTAAGAACCACATAACTTACAAAGGTTTTTGGGAAACCCTCATAATTACAAAGGTCTTAGCCTTAAGAACATTTTGGGAAATTCACCCCTGGTTAGTTGCCATTACTGTAAAAAAAAAAACAGAAAGAAAAAGTACTGTAAGGTTATAAATATATAAAAAATATATAAAATTGTTGCCAGAGCTTATTTTAATTACCTCAGACAGAGCATGTTTTACTGTATTTAGACAAGCAAACTTAACAGAGTGACAATCGATAAGTCATAAACTCGGAAGGACACGTTTTCTAGCCACAGTTTAGCAACAAGCTACATAGGTAACTCGATAGGTAGCTTGCTAGATTAGCCAACATGCTAAATAACCAGCATGCTAAAGGTAAGCAGCCTGGAACACACCCACAAAAGACAAAGACTGTTTCTGAAATGTACAGAAAGCTGCCTACTCAGGTAGGATTCTGAGGCAGGAAGGCAGTAAAAGTTAAGTTAAGTAATCTGGTCTTCTGTTTTATCAGGAGAAAATGCTAACAGTTAATAACAGCTGATGTCAGCACAGCTTTGGACATATTTTTTTCTTTTAATTCTGATATAGAGACATTTATAATTACACTTTCTTCTACGTAAGATAGGTATTTACATGCCTCCATGTTATCCTGATATAAACATAGTAAGGACGCTCACACAGGACAGAGTCAGTCTCATTGTAAGTGATTAAAAACTGCTGAATCTGGTAGGCACAATGAAGAAACACTGTTGCTTGTGTTGCCAGCACGTGCAAAGACGTGCCCCCACAAATAAGCAAAGCAAATTTTGTCAGGCACCAATATTATAATATGTGTTGTTATTATTAAAATAAAAGCTTCTGTATATAAAAGTTAATATAGGGTATTTTAAGCAGAAAGTATTGTGGCTAATATTACGGGATCCTTCTAATCCTTCTAATTAAGGTCTTGCTGTTTTTGGGCAACTTCTTTCAAAGTCAAAGTCCTGGATACTAATCTGCAGACATTTCTTCCCAGAAAAACATTTATTTTGGTGAGTAAAGCGCTTCTGTTTATTTACAGTAAGCTTAGATCATCCTAAGTATTGATTTTAAGTGGTTAATAGTAGGGGCCACCATGCTACACATAGAAAAGTCTCAGAACTGTGATTTCTTATTTTTGTTTTGTATGCTGCATCTATATATGTATACAGGTACAACTCAAAGAAACATATAGCATGGAAGAAAATAGCAGATAACTCAATAGGTAGCTTTCCAAATACTATTTGGGGTTGGGATCTAACAAGTAAAAAACTAAACTTTGTATTTGTACAGGAAGTTGTTTTTTTGCAAAAAACAAACAAACAAACAAACAAACAAACAATGTGCTCAAATGGGGAAAGTAGTTTATTTTAACATTGAAAATTATCCTTGACATTTGGGATCAGAAGGACACAATGAGTCCAACGACAGAATTTTAGATTTCTACAGTAAGTATAAAACTAATTTAAAGCATAAAATTGGATAATAATTTTTACCTTGACCTTTGCCCATGCCCTCTCTGAACTGGCTGTAGAAACTTTTGACTGGGATTCTTGTTTTCAGTCACTTGAGTGTAATGTTGTCTTGTGACTACTAGATGCTACAGACAAAAAAAATTAAGTATCACAGTTCCAAAAAAGTATAATAGCAGTAACAACAGATATTAATAATTATACAAAAAATAATTATTTTTTGTATATATTTTTTTAATATTTTGATTCACATTATATTAAATGTGGCTGTTTTCAACTTTGTCACATATATGTATCATTCACATACCTATTGAATGAGACACAGTATAGGAATAGAACTTATTTATTACATGTCTGCTGAATTACAATACAGTTCTGTGGTAAGCAGTTAGTACTTTTTTGTGTCTTAACCAGGGACATTACAGAGCAGCCAATCAGAACAGAGCTTATTTACTTACTATCAGTCTGTTCAATTCTAAGGAGGTTTGTGATTCTAAAATTCAACGATTATTATATTTTATAGTTATTAGAGAGGGGTGGTTTATCCACATACTACTTTATTACTTATTTTAGCTCCGCCCATCCAAAACAAAGTAGAGTAATAAGTAAATGATGTTTTTGTCCAGACTATGGTTTTTAGAAAGGGACAATATATTTTAGTTTGATCTGTTAGTTCATTTTCAGATCTAGATGTTAACTAGTCTGTTGAAGGAAGGAGATAAAGTATATGCGACCAATCAGAAGAGAGATTATGAACATATTGTATGTAAGATTGTTGAGTTTTTTGTGATGTCACAAAGATTCACCTTCTAGTTTAGTTTAGCTCCACTCTTAATGAAGAATATATAATATAGAATATACAGTATTGCTGGCCTACATTCATTAAGAATTTATAATCTTTGAGAATTTAAGACAATCAAAACAAAGCTTGTTTGCATTAATCACCCTGTTTAATTTTAAAGGGTGCTTTTTGTGATGTCATTGTGTAGTAGTTTAGCTCCGCCTCTTAATCATAACGTTTTTTACACAGGTTTTTATTAAATTTGGCACTTTGTTCACAATTTAATAAATAAAATAAAATTAAATAATAACAACTGAATAAATGTTTTTACTATTCAAACAAAAGGCAATTACCTAAAAAATGAACTAAAAGTACTATTATTTCATATTATTCGTTATTACTTCAGTGGTGCTATTCTAGTAAATCATTTAGCTAGCTATCTAGCTATGTTAAGTGCAGTTTTACTTTTAAATTTTCCTCAGCAGCAAAATTTTAATCATTAATTTACTTTAGCCATGCTATTTTAGTCACACACTGAGCTAGATAATTAGCTACATCAGCAATGCTATTCTACTCATAATGATCCTCAGCAGTAGACATTTTGTCATACATTTACCTCAGCAGTGCAATTGTAATCATAAATTTACCTAAGCCATGCTATGCTTGTCACTCATTTAGCTAGTGCCAGTTTAATCATAATTGTACCACAGCAGTACTACTCAAGTCACATTTAGCTAGCTAACTGGAATTTAAACAGAGACATACAAACAGTCGTTTCACAACAAATGTTAAAGCAAAGCTAGCTCAGCTAATGTTACTACAATTTGTATATTTCAGTTCAATTAACTTAAACCTGCGTTTGTCGGTTTGTTTTTGTTGTTGAATGTGAACCTGTTGCCGCTGCTAAAAACAATCCTAACATTTGAAAATATACTGCGACATGACATAAAATCAATCCGTCATTGCTCTGTATGAATGATCACATATTTGTTAGAACACCAATGATTTGTATTTGTTTAAATCATAGTAATAACAACAGCAATAATAATAATAATAATAATAATAATAATAATAGTAATAATAATAATAATAATAATAATAATCAAGCAAGCAACATTTATTCTATGCAGAACTTTTAACCACCCTTTTTTGGATTTATAGAATCAGTTCATAAAGTTTATTAAGTTCTATAAGTTGACTCTATACAAAACCAATGCCTTTACCAAAGAACCTGTGGAGAACCACTGTTAACAGAGTGTATAGAACCCTAACAACAAAATCACACATATTAATAAATCTTTTTTAAAATGCACATTAATGGCTCTTTACGTGCTGATGATAAACACAGAAATGAATACCATAACACAGGTCTCATGATATTGCACAGGTCATCATATAGCCATTTTAAAGATTCTACATATATTTTACGGTTTCATAAGTTTCTAATAAGTGTTCATGAACTTATATAACCCCATTTTTAAAAGATATATAGCTAAAAATCTATATTACATTGGCTTGAAAGTAATGTAAACAAACAAAAAATTATTTATATCATAATAAAATTAAAAATTAAAAAATGTTTAAATGCAGGTGTTGTTCTATACAGGATCAATGTCTTCACTACAGAACATGTGAAAAATCTGAGGAAGAGCTTTTATATTATTCCCATACAAATGCCAAAATCAAACATATAAATAAATCTGTCAAAAATGCCCACTACAGGCTCTTTAAGTTCTGAGGATATGCATAGAAATTAATACCGTCACATATGTATCACAATAGGGAACAGCACCGGTGATATTGCGCAACCCTGCAGGAGGACCGGTGCTGAAACTGGGGCTAGATCTCGATTCTCTGTCAAAATGACAGAATGAGAGGTGGAACCCCAAATCTCCAGCTACCCTCTACAGCCCTGCACTCATCCGGTTCTCCTCTCTCTCTCTCTCTCTCTCTCTCTATATATATATATATTTCTCTCTCTCTCTCTCTCTCTCTCTCTCTCTCTTATGACGTGTTCCACGCTGCACAATTTCGCTCGCACTGCTGCTGTCGACTTAATCTCTTTGCGGTGCATGGCTGCAAAACACCAAATCCTCTTACATTTCCCCATCTCTCTCTTGCTCTCTCTCTGTCTCTATCTCTCTCGCTCTCTATCTGTCTCTCTCTCATCCATCCCTCTCTCTCTCTACCTCCATCCGTCGCGATTTGTGATGCACACACACGCACACGCACTCTCTCTCACATAGACACACACACAGAAATGCACTAATGCAGCATCAGCATCAGCAGCATCCCAAATCATACAGCATCCATCACTTGATGCATACTGCACCGCATCCCTCTCTCTCGCGCTCTTCCAATGTGTCTCTACCTCTCTCCACCACCCTCGCGTGATAACCTGCTCGCGCGCAAACTCACCGTCTTCAGAATGCAGGCAGTAGAATTCTCCCCAAAAAATCAACAAGACAATGACAAATAATAAAAAAAACACCCCCCCAAAAATGTGGTGAAGATGTTCCTCAGAGGAGGGATGTCACGCGCGCGCCTGCTCTTCCTCTCCTCCTCCTCTTCTTCTTCCTCCTCTCCTCGTGCGCTGCAAAGGCAAGGGGCTCGAGCGAAACAGACAGAGAGCTCCTCGCGCGAGCTCAGCCAGTCGAATGCGCGCGTGCGTGCGTGTGCGAGCGTGCGCGCGTGTGTGTGCGCGCAAGTGAGGGAGAGAGAGAGAGAGCAAGCGAGAGAGAGAGAGAGATGTAGAGTAAGAGAGAGCGATTGAGAGAGAGACACAGAGAAAGATGTAAAGAGAGGGAGAGAGAGGGAGAGAGAAAAAGAGAGAAAGAGAGAGAGAGCGTGCGCGCGTTTTTTTTTTACTCATTTACGCATTAGGGAACCCAGATGGCATTTTAAAGTGGAGAGAGAGAGACACATACAGAAAGAGAGAGAGAATGTGTGTTCTCTCTCTCTTTCTCTCTCTCTGTGGCAGATTGGTTTTGTCTGGAGCATGGTGCAGAAGGACGCGGACGTGGCGGCACGTGAGATAAACAACATACACACACATAAACAACAACAAACTGTGGAGAGCCCTGCATATGTATGTGAATTTGTGTGTGTGTGTGTGTGTGTGTGTGAGAGAGAGAGACAGAGAGAGAGAAGACACACTATTTTTTCTGTCTCTCTACCACTCTCAACTCTCTCTTTTTCACTCTCTCTTCCTTCCTCTCTGTATCTTTGTCACTCTATCACTATTTTCTCTCTCTAAACTCCAGAAGGTAACATAGACATGAGCACACCGAATCACTGCCAATAATCTGTTCACAAACTTATGTGATCACATGCTTTTTCTCTCTCTCACATTTTTTTCTCTCCTTTTCTTCCCCCCTCTTTCTTTCTTCTCTACCACCCTCACTCTAGCAATCAACTATCTCTCTGTCTTTCTCTCTATACCACTCTCACTCCATCACACCTAATTATTTGTCTCTAAACTAACTTACTAAAGTGACAGAAGGTAACAGACATGAAAGCATCCAAAAACTTCTCTCTTTCTCTTCATACCACTCTCACTCTATCACTCTAGCTATTTCACTCTCACTAAATTTACTAAAGGAAGAGAAGTTAACATAGACATGGATGCACCCTAAAACAATGGCACCCATCTGTTCTACTGCCCACAAATCTGAATGATCACAGGTGTTATTGCTTCTCCTTTCTCTCACTTTCTCCATCTCTGTCTCTCTATCTGAACCACTCTTAATGAATCACTATAACTCTTAACTGTCTCTCTCTCGTGAGCCAAAAGGTAACAGACACGAACCCGCTGAAACACTGACATCAATCTGCTCCACTGTCCACAAACATAAGTAATTACATGCTTTTTCTCTCTCCCTTTTACACACTCAAATCAGCAGCAACCAGATTTCAGCACCATGGACAGAAACAGCGACCAACCTCCAGTTAAAAAACAAGAGATCAAACAGAATCTAAAATGTAAAGGCCTAGTAAGAGAAGGTAACTTAGACATGACGTTACCAGAAGGTAACATAGACACAATGACATCCTGAAACAAACTTGAGAGATCACATGCCATTACTCTGTCCCTTACTCTCTGTCTCTCTCTCTGTCACTCTCTCTTTGATTTTGGCACCATGGTCAGGATCACAAACTTCCAATTTATTAGAAACACCGACCCTCTAGCGGGCAGGATAGGAGTTAGAACAGAATTAGGAGAGGAGAGATCCTGTAGAGGAGATCAGAGAGCGCTCAGACATATTCGCATGGTTCAGACTTGGTTCTCATTGGCTGGACAAAAACACAGATTGCAATGATTTGCAATCACTTGCATTCTGGTAAACCAAATATTTATTTTTATTTATTTATTTTTGTCATGGTAAACAGGGTGACCTTGAAGTTATATTAGAAATATTTTTTGTTGTCACTAATATTATAATTATTATTATTATTATTATTATTATTATTATTATTATTATTAATAATAATAATAATAATAATAATAATAATAATATTATTAATAATAAAAATATTAAAAAGGAAATACACACACACACACACACACAGACACGTCTAGTACCAATAGAAGAAAAGTACTGCCAATAGAATAGGACCCCCTGAAGCAGATAAACATATATGAACCTTTTGGCACCATGCCTAATCACAGGTGTGGAATAGCTAGAGGTGTATAAAGACTACAATATCGCACTGTGGAGCAGTAGAATGGTGTTCTCCAGAATGATGGTGTTCCATTCAACACTTTTGGTTTAGAATGAGTTGGAGATTAGGGGGTGAGGTAGGGTCGTGATTAGCAATCAAATCATTGGAACAATCTCTTATTTGGACAAGTCAGATACTTGAACAAAATGAGGATAAACTTGATTTTCTGAATTCATTAATACATAGAGCTTTTATAGTAATAGGTTTTAAAAACATAAAGCTTTTATTTTAGATTCTGCTCAATAGCCCATTTAACTCTTTAAAGCCAAAATGTTTAACACTTCAATTTCTCTGCATTGAAACATATATGCTGCATACTGTTTCATTTTTTATAGTGATGTCAATTGATTAAAAAATCTGATTAAACACAACAGTTAATTAATGCTTTAAAGTTTCCGTTAACGTCAAAACAGAGACATTTATTTAAAGGTGACACATACCTCTTTTTACCTGTTAAAACAGGTCTAAGGGTAATACAAAACATGTTCATGAAGCTCTTTTCCCAAAATCACTCCCACATAAAGAGATCTCACCAGCTCTATTTAACTGATCTAGTGGGTTGGGCTCTGGTGGGGGTTCTCAGGAGAGGGGTGTTACCAGGGTGGTTCTATGGAGGTTTCCTTATTGTGATGTCACAATAAGCGAGCCATCCAAATGACCCATATAAGCAGGGGCGGATTTTACAACCATACAAACCACGCAATTGCTTGGGGCCCCAGGGATCAGGGGGCCTCCTGCTGGCCAAAAGGTTGGCAAAAATACAAAATAAAAAAAAATAAGGAAAGGAAGTCCAACACAGAAATCCTGACAAAGCTCACCAATTTTTTCACAGCAGCAAAAAATGAAATGTCTGACGAGGATGAGGTACTTGAGACAGCAAGGTTGATCAAGGCCCCTAGAAAAAAACGTTGCTTGGGGCCCCAGAACTTCCAAATCCAAAAAGTCGTTCAACTGATTTACAGAAAGTGTTTATAGGGGCAGTGAAAAATGAGTTTTGCATACTATGTCCTCTTTAACTTTATTTTCCCCCGTTCATTTGAACTGACTTGTGGGCTGCATCTAGCAGTTTGCAGTCATTTTCTCAAATATCTGGGAAATAGGAAGTGGGCAGACTCTGGCTATTTAAGATTATTTAATTGAAATAAAAAAGTTCCTTATGGCTGTGCAGAAATATCACAGTTTGTGAAGGTATTCCATTTTTTAGCAGATGATAAGTGGTTGCTTTGCTGTTGCTAAGTGGGTGCTGGGTGGTTGATATGGTATCCCTGCTTTTTGCTATGATGCTCCTAAGTGGAAGCTTTAGTATGTGGTTGCATTGATATCCCAAGTTGTTTCCATACTGTTGTCAAATGGTTGCTATGGTGGTTGCTATTATATCAGATAGTTTTTATTGTGTTGCAAGGCTGCCACTACACAATATTTCCAAAAGCATTCTCTCACGCTGCTTCTACAAACATTAGTGAAAGGAGGGGTCACTCTCAGGAGCTCAGTGGATTCCAGTGAATACTAGTGATAGGATGCCACCTGTGCAACAAGTCCAGTCATGAAATTTCCTCACTACTAAATGTTCCACAGTCAACTGTCACTGATAAAGTGGAAAGTGGAAGTGACTGGAAACATCAGCAACTCGCTCTGTCAATGTAAAATGTATTAGATTACATACATGTCACTCCTTCTAAAAGCACCAGCACTATGCTGAATGTAGAGACTGAGAGGATCTCCAGTTACATTAATGGATTTCCTCTTAATGGGCCAGACCTTTTCTCCATACTGGGAGACTCATCACCAGTGGTGTAGACCTGGAGTTTATATAACACTGATTATGACCTGTCCTGCAGTAAACCCTCCATGCCCATCTGTTCACTCGCTTTCTCTTTTTTCTTAAAACACCAACTTCTGGGTCTGCAGCTGAAAACAGTTCAACAAAAAATAAAAATGTCTAATTATTCCAGTTTACACTACAGCTACCAGCCTAATGCAGCCAACAAGGAACCAACATATGCTGTATGTACATTAATAGTAAACAAAGATTGCTAAAGTAGTTATTAAAGTGTTCATAGTGGATACTAATGAATTCAAATAGTTACTAATCTATTCATAATAGAGCCTAACTAATCTCTAGTAAAAATATGATAATTCATACTGGATATGTCGTAGAGGGCTCTAACAAATTCTAAAATGTAGGGATGATCAACTTATAGTAAATACTAAATAATGAATAGTAGTTACTGAGTAATTTATAATAGATACAGAAAATTCAAATTAGTTGCTGGTCCTAAATAATCCATAAATGAAAGCAAATAATTCAAAATGGACACTGAATAAGTCATAGTAGTAACTGAACAATTCATAGTGAATAATGAAAATAATAACTAGTTACTAATCTTGAATAATGCATAGTGAAATTAATTTGTAAAAAAAAATACTAAATTCATAGTGGATAACGACGAATTCATAGTGATTACTAAATAGTTAATAGAAGATAATAATTAATAATTTAAGAAAAAAATCATAGTAGAAATTAAAGCTGATGTCTGTAAGTTTTGGGATTTTGGGCCCTCTCTGGTGAGAATGGGTAATTGCACCGAATATGCAGAAGAATCTTTTTAAATTGGGCGGGTGGGAAGTGGTTTCCTTTCAGAGTGGATGAATCCGATTCCAGGTTATGTTCAGTCAGAGAGAGAAAGAGAGAGAGAGAGAGAGAGAGAGAGAGAGCACGCTCAGTCAGAAACTTCACAATTTTTTCTGCTACTCACTTTGTTTTTACTATGAGCTATTGAGGTCTAAGTTTCCCCTTCTGAAGCTTTTAGTAAAACTGAGCCAGATCCTCTTTTAGAGGCTGTACGTGTGATGCGAAAAGTGACCAGACACCCCAGTTATTAGAAAGAATACAGTATATTAGGCTTAGCAGTGAAGTTAACACTAGAAGTAAATAAGTGAAGCTACAGCACAGTCAGTAGAGCTACAGCACTATTGAAGAGCTGCATTAATGATCTGTTGGATCAGAGACTGTGAAAAAGATGGACGCCTTGTCGCCGTTCCCATTCATTCAATGAAAACGAAGCCAAAATCTTCCGACCATGTTGACGATCCTGAAACGCGAGTCTGCGCAGTAGAGACCAAAGGAGGGAGAAAGACTGTAGAGAGACAGCCTACTCATTTAAATAACCCCGCCCCTGAGGACTGCCTCCACAGAGCTCACACAGTCTACGGTCCCACCCATACAGTCATTAAAAAACCAGTTCTGTGGGGATATAAAAATTTGACAATATAAGCAGAGGTTACACTAGCTGCTGCATTTTAATAAAGGAGGAAGAATTACAGTATATTAGAAAAAAACGTGATAGAAAGTTGTCTGTTTTGCCATTGAAACCTATGGGGATGGGTGGGGTTACACAGCTTTCTGAAACCTAACAGCAGGGGGCGCCCGACCTGTGGTGGCTTCACTTTTAAGAGATGGTGCTCTGTCCAGCTATACACAGTCTATGGTTGGAATGTTTGTAGATATGTAATATTTCAATGTATATATTGATAAAGTGGGCACTGAATAATTTATAATAGATACTACATAACTCATAGTGGATACTGAAAAGCCGTTTCTGATCTTAGCTAATCTGTAGTGGATAGTGAATAATGGATAGTGGATACTGATCATACAGACTAGTTACAGATCTTGAAAATTGCATAGTGTAAGAAATTTGTGAAAAATACTGCATGATTCATAGTGGATAATGACAAATTCATAGTGGTTACTAAAGTTACTAAATAATAGTAGCAGTAATGTATGAGGGAGAATTAATAGACATGACTGGGAAAAAAAGATGATTTTTAAAAAATGTAAATGTAAGCAGTTGAAACTGGATAATTCGTAGTGATTATTGAATAATGACCTAATAAGAAGTGTAATAACTGAATAATAGAAGTTAATAAGTGAAGCTGAAGCACAGTCAGTAGAGCTACAGCACTAATGAAGAGCTGCATTAATGATCTGTGTGGCTTTATTTCTGCAGCAGAATCTCGACTCTGACGCTTCAGGAATGTGGAGCTGAGCCTGAAATAGAACGGCGCAGAACGTTTCTCGGGTTCTGCGCTTCTCGGTAATGAAACACTGCAGAAAGTGCCGTGATCAACACCTGAGCAGCAGTGAAAACCTGTCACTTTCCCTGCGGCTCGACCCCATACATCTGCTGAAACTCCAGCGCTGTGGCTAATCATATGAATGTGTGGAAAAGGCCAGCAGGTACTGCGTGGGCATCACATCCACAAACCTGCACTGACTGTCATCAGTCAGGACGCCCACTCCCAGCAGCCGGGCGCCCATAAAAACCTCCAATCTCTGCTCGATTCAGCCGCACAGGCTATTTTAAACACGGCTAAACAGGCCTATAATTAACCCATTGCTGCTGAAAAAGTGAGAGGCGCAGAGCTGATGAATTATATTCGGTACTGCGGTGAAAATGATGTGATATACAGCAGTGATTTAAAAATAACTCATATCACAAGATTATAAAAGCACAAGACTGCAAACAAGACCATAATTAACCTTAACTTATACTGCTGAACAGAGATGGTGTACATAAAGCAGTTATAATACTCTCATATTACCACAACTGCCACACTGAGAGCACCACCACACTATCAGCATTGCTGCTGAGCTGTTAGTACCATTCCTCTATAAATTGTTAGAATTTGTTAGAAATGGTTAGAAACCACACTGTTAGAACCACAGCTACACCAGTAGCACTGCCACTGCCACAATGCATTTAGCACAGCAGCTACACCATCAGCATTACCTTCACACAGTTAGCACCATCCCAACACTCAGTATCACCACCACACCTGTACCATAGTTATTAGCATCTTCACCATGCATCAATGCCACATGGTTAGCATTGCTAACAATCAGTGCAATACTCTATCTACTCTAATCAGACCATTTTATTAAGTAACGAGTGTGGTGGAAAAATAATGACAGGAAGAAAGAAATATTCAGAGTCTCTGAGTCTTGATCAGAATGAGTAACAAGATTTATTGAGAAGCCACACGTAATGAATACAGAGTGAACTCCTGCCTTGCAAGAGGTGCCAAGCTCTCTTTATACCTTTTAGATCCTCCCATCCCTTACTTCCCAATTATGGGCACAGTGCCACCATTGTGACACGTCAACTTCTTCTGACATGTGATATGACATAATCCCTTAGTGAGCATATCAGGCTGGTTCTCAAAACATTGCAAGCAGAAAGGAAGATGACCCTGGCGCCAGAATTTGTAGAACAACTGTGACGTGCATTCCTTAACACATACACATAGCCAGATAGAGAAAACTCTTACTCAGCATTTCAAAAAAGCTCACTGAGGGTAGAATGTTCACAGTACACATTATCATCGCATAGAACAAAAAGTAATATCATTAATAGTCGTCATTGTTTATGAATCATCACACGTCATTGATTATGAATCATTTCAATAAACACCTTCCATCACACTCCCCCCTTTGATTCTGAATCAATAATGAAATTTTCTTTTTACAGCTAATTTTCTTTACCTTCATTAAACAAACGGTCTAGCCCAAATGCAGTATCTAACTCTATTGTATCTACTGTAACTTGCAGGAACTGGCCTTTCTTCTGCATATGGCGGAACAAAAATTAATAGATATATATTAGAAAAGAGTAAAAGTACATCAACAAATAAAATCTCGATAGGTCAACACATTCGCGCGCGCGAGAGAGAGAGAGAGAGAGAGAGAGAGAGAGAGAGAGAGAGAGAGAGAGAGAGAGAGAGAGAGAGAGAGAGAGAGAGAAAGAAAGAAATAAACTAAAGCCAGTCGAGGGCCAGAGAGAATTCCTCATACTTCATCCAAGCAGTTATACATTTTGCAAATGACATGTGATTGTACAGAACTTATCAATATGATTACGTCAGCAGAGTCCAGTTAACAGCATGTTGTCCAGTTTTAATGACGTGATTAGCTCCAGCCTGTCTGAGCAACAAGTTCTTATCATGATGTTGTTCAGCACTGTGTCCTTCATGAACACAGCAGACAGTCCTTAAGTGTCCTAAAGTCTGTGAGAAGATGAGACAGAGGAAAAGAGTGGATGTAAAGATCTTCTGGCTATCTGAGGAGAGGTTTCCAGCACTTCACTCAGATAACTTGTTGTCTCCTAGTTCATATGCACTGGTCCCAGAACAGCAGAACAGCAGTGAAGCTTCTCTGCCACTCAGGGTCACATTCTCCTCACAGCTCTCACTGTTGATGAAAACACTCTGACCTTCCTGATTCCTGAAAAAAGTAAAAACAACCTCCAAAGCCTTGTCATAGTGACAGTTAAAAAGAGAGCAGAGATCATAAGGTTATTAAGTGAATTATAATGTGAACAGTAAAAATAATAACTGTATATATATAAATGTATAAAACATTTAAGAATAAGAGTGTGAAGGTGTGGTTATCTCCAACCATACCCTTTACTCCCCCCTTCTAGACCAAATGGAATCATCCAAGATTCCATGATGGTCTACATAACGCCTAAGAAGCCCCGGGAGTAATGACAAGTGTCCGCATACAGAGTATGAGAACAAGTGTTTCTTCATCTCAGCTGTGGACATGCTGGGGCCTATTGCACACCAGTCCCCACGCCGGACTCTCCCTGCCTCGTCATGCCCACCATGGATCTGAGAAGATTCATAAACAAATTTTACTACATTAACTTTCTCTTTTTTTTTTTTCCAGAATTACAACATGAAGTTTAAAAGTGTTAAAATCAAGTCAATGTTTTTCAACATTGTCACTGTTTTCGCTCTAGACTATAGAATACATAGTCTCAACATTTATTTATCAAATGCCTTCATATTTTCTTTTAACCTTTCACATTGTCTAATTTAATCTTCAACCACAATAATGTATATATTTTTTATACATTAATTAGACATTTTCTTACACTAGATGCTGAGAAGCTGATCTACACCTTTGTTTTGATTAGAGTATTGTAATGCATTATTCTCTGGATTACAATTATTATTCTCTACAATTTACAAATTACATTGTGGTCAAAATGCTGCAGCTACAGTTCTAACTCACACACATAAAAAAAGAGAGAAGATTATTTAGATTGGATTTTAATATTCATTTAGTGTAAAAAGTGTAAAAATCTCTTAACTGCTTAGCAGCTAAGTATATATCAGGACTCCTGACAGATCGACAATTCCAGCTCATTTGTTGAGAACATTTAGCGTTGCATTCTGTATTTATGCACCAAAGATTTGTAACTCTCTATCAGTTTATATCCATCAGGGATCACCCAGTTCTTCCTTTGAAGCACATCTAAAACTTATTTGTGCACTTCAGATTAATCTTAGTTTTATTTATTTTAAAATAGTTTGTTATGTGCCAAAATTCTTAATGCCAATCTGTAGACAAACAATCCTCAACTTTACACATACTCAGAAATCCTTAAAGCATTGTTCAGAATATTTAGTCTGATTAGTGCTGTTATTTGAGGGCGAACACACAAAGAGCATAAAACACCCCCTTTTTATTTTAGTTATTAAGTAGAGAGTTCAGTTCTTCCAAAACACTGATGAGTATGATGCAGTCAGTGCATTTCCTCTTTATCCTTCGTAAACTTATTTTCCATCTGTTAACTTGAGTCTAAAAACATTTGGCTGATGTTAGAATTTAAATGTGTGTGGAGTTGTGTCCACAAGCTGTTGTAGGCATGGTCCACCTAAGTTTAGACTAACTAGTTCCTATGACAGTGATTTTGAAGCTATGAGCTGCAGTGGTCCTGTTTGAAGTTATTGGCCTAATATTTATTTTCCTTGTTCAGTTCCAATATATATTTTGCGAACTGTGCTACCTGTAAATTAATTGCAAAAAATAAAAACATATTTAAGTTTCACTTGTTTGGCATAGTTGCAAGACTGTTAGCTGGTGGTTTAGCAAGCTAGTTATTATTATATATATTGAATTAATTTAGCATTAATATTAATGCACATATAAGAGAAAGATTTCTATCTTACCCTATATATATATTTTTAAAAAACCTTTGGAGCAAGCAAAGCTCTTTTTGTAGTTGATAGTCTACATTGATGTATTAATAAGATTTTAAATGGTTGATTGTTATTTAAGCCAGCATGCTTGGTTACTTTAGCTAGTTACAACTACATCTGAGTTTATATGTATTAATTTTGTCAAAAGCCAGTAAACAACTTCCCTTACATAAGCCTTAATGGAGATGATTGTTATTAAAAATGTTTTATACAAATCATAGTCATTAGGCAACATAAATTACATAATGTAAACCTAAAAAAAAAAAAAAAAAAAACTTTCCAGTGAAAATTGAGGGCCAATGTGTGATAGGCCTTTAATGTATTAATCTGCCCAGCAACCATGTTTGGCTACTGTTTACAATGAAATTAAAGATTTTTCCCTGAACTAGATATTATTTTTAATTCATCAAAGTTTTTGATGAGAAACACTATTTAAAAGAGAAACCAAAAAAGCTAAAACCTCCCTTTTTTTTTTCTTAAAAAGAAAGGTAAAACAGTCATAATTTGAGTCACCACCAGATTTAAAGTTTAACCAAACATTTTCTACATGAGGCATAAACATCAAAAATTAAATAAAATCACTCCTTTTAATGGAAAAAAGTAAACAGGCATAAAAATAAAAAATCTGGTCTCACGTCTCTGTTGCTGGCTCAGGCTGAGGGGTGAATCCACTGGGCTGATTGGCTGCTGGGGGTGGGTGGTGTTGATGGTTGAGCAGGTGCTGTCTGAAGCGGTCTCTGATCGCTCAGTTCTTCCAGATCTGAAACCAGTTTCCTGGACCAGTGCTGTAACATTTCAATCACAGCAGGTCCGGTGAAGACGCAGTCCAGCCATCGACCGACAGCTGGACCAAACACAGTCTCTCATCTGAGACTCTCCTCATGAAGTGCTCTGGTTCAGATGATGTTCACAGTACTGTTGCAGAGGACCCTGTCTCTGAGGGTCAAAACTCCTGTGATGAGCACCACCCCCGCCTTCTCAAACACCCAGAAAACAGCACTGAGCAACAATCAGTCAAAAGAGAAAAAATCCCTCCAAAAAAAAACTTTAAAAGAAAAAAATAATAATAAAAAAGAAATCCTGAAAGGAATTCTAACATGGTTAAAAATTGTTTAGCCTCATGAAATAACTAAAACAAAAATTATTTCCAGCCAAACGATGCTTGATATTTCTAAACTGTATAAACATTAACATTATATTGTTGTGCTCTGATGGGGACTCAAAATATAGCCAAGAATATGCAAGCAAGTTCTTCATTGCGAGAAATAGAAAACATATGGAAAGCAAAACAAAAAGCTCCATTTTTTTTTTTTTTTTTTTTTTTTTTTTTTTTAAACATCTGATGTCTCCTTGTTTAAAAGTCAGAAAGAGAGACCCAATTCACTGCAGCTCGTAATAGATACAATATTAAGTTTGTCAAATTAAAGCTTTCCAAAGAAAGTAAGATCTTTCCTTACTGGTTTCTAAAATCTACCATCCTCATTAAGAGAATCAAAAGATCAGCATAGACTGAGATACATGAGAACCACTAGAGAAATTAGATATGTGTATTCTTTAAATCTCATTCAGCTGAGACTGAGCTGAAATCAGTCTCAATAAAAAAGAATAATAATAGAAAAGGCCTAAACCACATGAAGACAGAAGCTGTGTTCAGAATGGCTCACTCATTAACTCTTTCACTATGTAGCATTTTCTATTTACTAAACGAATTATGGAACAACCAAACAATAAACCATGTTTGTCCTGCTCTGAGGACGTCTAATACAACAGCACTGCATTGCATTATAGTATATTTTGGAATTTCTAAATTTTGTGATGCTTTAGGTTTTTCATAGTGAACTATATAGGGAACAGAATGTACTGCTGCGGTTTTAAACAGTACTGCAAAAATGGTTTATACACTATATAGTGCACTATTTCTGGAATAGGGAGCGATTCTGACACAGCCACACACACATTATATTCATCATTAGATTAGCTTATAGAATATCAGAGTTAGACAAATGTTAGAAACATACACACTTACACACACGCACAGACACACACACACACACACACACACACCAAATGTGATAGAAGATAGCAGAGAAGAGATGTTTTGTCTATCTCTCTCACTGCTTTATTCAACACACGCAGAAACACACACACACACATTGTATCAAAAGCCTGGAATCCTCATCTCTTTTCTGTTTCAATCAGGGATGACTTTCACAATGTGGACATTTGTACAAAACTCATCACTACTATTTAAACATGAAGCTGTCTCACATATTCACTAAACTGCCATCCTCAGAATTCTACAGCATTTTCCATAAAGATAATGAAACATGTTACATTGAACAGTTCCAGCATGGCTCAATATTCTGCCCTACTTTAATATATGTATATTGGGTTAATATGCTAATGATTCCAAACCTTTGAACAACACTACATAAACACACACACACACACAGACATATAGTCTTGGCTCATTTGATTGAAAAGAGCTGCGTCATGAATTTTTGGATTAAATTTCAATTCTTTAGTTACTTGGGATCCCATTTTGTTCTCTCATTCGATTTTAATGACTCAGAGTAATTTAGCCCCAATAATCACGTCTCACCTTCCTTCTTCTATCCCTGCTTAATACACAATCAGTACCCTGTACTATTATAGTATTATTTATGCACTCCTCCCCACGGTCCCGGGACCTATTACTCTAATGACACGTCTATCAATAGAGGCCTCGCTATGACCAGGCTAGTCTTCTCTTTAACTTCAAAGATATATTTACATACATCAATAAAGGCCTCGCTATGACCAGGCTAGTCTTGTACACCGTCATGTAACTATACACTGTCCAGGGCGGAGTGCTGAAGGAAGGATGGAGGGGAGTAAATTAATTTAAGAACAATTGTTTACATTTAAAATTTCCTTAATGAGTAAATTAGTTAACCTGTCACTCACCACCAATGTTTGTCGATGAGGCCTGGATTTGCGAATGGGGGGGAGAGGCCGCACTTACCCCCGCGGTACTTGTCCTTTATTCTGTGGAATTTTCCCTTGCTTCTGGGGCCCAGCTGTTTTGCTGGAGAGCGTCCTCGGCAGGTGCTAGTCTCTCCCCCTCCGCCGCAAGACCATGCTCATCCTGTTCCGTGACGCCAAATTGTGGTGGAAAAATAATGACAGGAAGAAAGAAATATTCAGAGTCTCTGAGTCTTGATCAGAATGAGTAACAAGATTTATTGAGAAGCCACACGTAATGAATACAGAGTGAACTCCTGCCTTGCAAGAGGTGCCAAGCTCTCTTTATACCTTTTAGATCCTCCCATCCCTTACTTCCCAATTATGGGCACAGTGCCACCATTGTGACACGTCAACTTCTTCTGACATGTGATATGACATAATCCCTTAGTGAGCATATCAGGCTGGTTCTCAAAACATTGCAAGCAGAAAGGAAGATGACCCTGGCGCCAGAATTTGTAGAACAACTGTGACGTGCATTCCTTAACACATACACATAGCCAGATAGAGAAAACTCTTACTCAGCATTTCAAAAAAGCTCACTGAGGGTAGAATGTTCACAGTACACATTATCATCGCATAGAACAAAAAGTAATATCATTAATAGTCGTCATTGTTTATGAATCATCACACGTCATTGATTATGAATCATTTCAATAAACACCTTCCATCACACGAGAAATCCAACTTTCTTACTATTTCTAATCTGGTAATCAAATTTAAAATTACTCATCCAAGTCACTTTTTTGTAATTTTCCTTAATAAAAAAAATACATTTTTGTTTTATTTTTGCGTCTTGGGGAGTGACGTCTGGCCTATGTGACAATTAAGTCCCGTTTTCAGCACGAAGACGACTCACGTGTAACACTACGCGCACGCAGCGCCACAAACAAACACTGGAGGGAGAAGGGAGGTGCACGTTTTCTTGCTGGAAATAAAGGCACTATTTTGCGTTTGTATCTCAAAATTGTAGATCAAAATGACAATATCTCTGTGCATTCGAATGCAGTTTAATAAAAATAAAACCTTAACCTGCAAGCCTTCATATTGTAGATATTGTAGATAAGAGCAAGTTACCTTTATGCCAAGCTCAGACTACACTACATTTTTGTCCCTCACGGTGTTCACTATGTCAGATTAATAATATTAAGGTTGGTTGTTCACTCTGTGCTGCAACAAAGTGCTACCTAGCTTCAGAAACTGAAGAATCTGAAGGAACATTTGGAGTCTCAGCAGCACAGTTAGACTTAAGGTCAATTTATAGCTTTGCGTCAAACCTACGCTGTAGCCTATGCGTTGCCGCGTACCCTATACCGTAGCCTACGTCATAACGCGACGCACACCTCCCTGTCACATCCTGGTCTCGTCTCGTGTCTCTGTGTGTCTTCCCCACGTGACCTGTGCTCCCCTGTGTCTCCCGTCTCAGTACTTTTCCACCTGTTTCTCATTTGTAGCTCCGCCCCTTCCCCAGGTGTTTCCTATTCTTGTGTGTTACATGTTACTATAATAGCACTCCTCTGCCACTTTGTCTCCCTCGGTCTTTGCACCTTCCACTGTTGTCTGTCTCTCCACGTTTCTGTGTTGCTAAAGCCCTAGTTCCGTGTTTATTCCTAGTTTGTTTCCCTTGCCCTGCTTAGTTTAGTTTTACCTTGTCTAGTTTAGCTTCTTGTTTATTTCCTTGTTTATTTCTAGTCCTTCTCTTATATATATATTCCCTGTTTATTATTTTATTCTCTAGTTGGTTTAGTTTAGGTTCTCTGATTTGTTTTGGTTATTGGTTATTTGTGTATTTATCCCTGCCCAGTTTTGTTTTGTATTTATTTAGTCTCTCGCTTGCTTCTTTGTTTATTTACTCACGGTTTGTTTGTTAGTTATTATTTTATCGAGTTTAGTTCCTTGTTGTTATTCCCTGTTTGTTTATTCTTATTATCTCTTGTTTGTTTATGTTCTCTAGTCTCCCTCGTTTATTTTGGTTTATTATCCTTGTTACGTGTTTACTTGTTTCTTTGTGTTTCTTTGTTATTTATTTAATAAATTATTTATTTATTTCGCCCTACCTGCACTTGTGTCCGCCTCCTCGTCTCCCTGCCTGGGTATTCCTGACACTCCCTGTTTTACAGAGCAGGTCCCACCAGGTGGAGCGAAGCTTCCAGTAAAGTGAGTATTAGGCATGTTTGTGATGCAGCTGCGCAGAGCAGACGGTGGGGGGGGGGGGTTGATGGGGGGGGGAGTAACTAATAAAGTAACTTGTAATCTAAGTTAGGTAATTCATAAAGGAACTAAATTACTTTTTAAAGGAGTAATCAGTAATCAGATTACTTTTTAAAAGTAACTATGTCATCACTGGCCACCATACTGTTAGCATTGCCATATCAGCACACATGTCTGTACCTTGTGCTTCCACTCACTAGCTTGTACATCAGTATCAGTATGGCTCCACCTTTCAAAAATATCTGGACCTGGGACGCTTTGTGCATCACTTTGTTTTCAATAGATGATCTTCTAGCTGAACTCCAGTGAGGTAGAGCTACAAGACAGTGGTCATTTGTTTGGTGTTCTTCACCTTATTGACAATAATCTGGGTCATCGGTCCTCTTGGGTCAAGCCTTCTGCCAGAAATCTGAATGTTTTTATTGACTCAGATTTCATTTTTGATAAACAAATCAGCTTAAAAATGTTTTACAAACAATTTTAGTAAATTATGCGTGTGCTGAGGCTTTTTCTTCAGTGTTAACTTGTAAATCATTCATCTTTTCCATTGGCTCTTGTCACCATTTATGTGCATTATGAAAGTGTCCACCACTTCCTCACTTACATTCAGTGAGTAGTCACTGCCACAACACTACCTGCTTGGATATATATATCGGGTAGCTACCAGGCTTTCATGTTGTAGACCATAAGAGCCAGTTACCTTCATTCTGTGTTGCTCAGGGTGCCATCACAAGATAATATTGGATGTTTTAGTGTCTGTGTTTTCTTTTTATTGTTTCACTTCTTTATATTCATCTTGTTTTTGGTTTGATCTGTGTTTTATCTTCCATTTACAGCACAGTGGCAAATGCAAGTTGCTTGAAGTGAGCTTTATAAATTAACCTAAGGTATGATAAAAAACATAACAAAAATTGTAGCTCTTTTTACTGTGCAAAATGTAATACCTCTACAGGTTGGTGCACTGGCCGTGGCCAGTCACCTCAGCATGACTTCACCTCATCATCCATCTACTAACCGCTAGTCTGTCTCTGCCCTGCAATGTACAATTACACCAGGGGGGCAGGCTCACACTCTGGGCGGACAATTTGAGGCTATTTCAGTCTTTTTCTCTTTTGGCCGCTGCCACGTCCAGCGTCTGCCAGCGCTCAGGATTGGAGGATGATGGCTGGAGAACAGGCGCTGTTTATAACAGTCTGGAATTTAATAAGTCATTCCTGTCAGAACGGGTGGCCAGCGTGACATGACTGGATATTGCGGGTCAGAGTCTCATTGTGCTGCACGGATTCAGAATAGCTGCACAAAACACACTGTCTGCTTACAAAAAAAAATAAAACTGGCCTGGAAACCGCGTTCGCTCTCCAATTGCCGGAGCAGGCATGCATATTTATAGCTCTCAACAACGAGAAAATACTAGTACCAGCAATAGCAATGAGAATACATACAGTAACAATACATCAACAACAATAACACTGTCAAACATGCCAATCAATACAAGGACTTATGTCAACAACACTGCCACCAACAGCATTATAACACTACAAACAAAAAAAATAATGCTTTAAATAAAATTATAGTAGCATCATTAATAATAATTTACACCAACACTCAAATCCAACAAACAGCAGCAACAACATCCAAAAACCCAACCACTTATACACATATATCAGCAACACCAACAATAACACCACCTCAAAAAACAACACTAAATTAAAAAATGCAATAACAATACACCTAAAATAAAAGTATAGCAGCAACAACAGCCTGCACAACAAAAACCCCACCATACACTTTGTTTTATATGTGTACATATAGTACAGTAGATTCAAAGATTACATAACTCACTACATATGTATCAAATTTAATGTTTGAGATTAAGATGTGATAAAAAACTTTAAAAACTCTTCCCCGGTGGGTTTTTTTCCAAAAAGGTCCTTTATGTTTTTTCTTGATAGTAAAATGTTTTTATATGGTTATGGGCTGGACAGTCGATGAGGATGTGTTTCATAGTTAGTGGGGTGTCTTACACGATTGACAAGATGGTATTTCATTGTTTTTTATAAAGATGGCCATGTGTTATTTTTGAGTGACCTATACAGCATCTTGTGTGGACTGTCTGATCTGATCTTGAGTTGTGTTTGAAGTAGAGCTTAGATTCTCTGCCCGACCGGGCCGAGATTTTCCACCACATTCCTCGGGCTGGGTCGGGCTCCAGAAAATAGTCTGAGATGTAGGCATCTGTTTTTTATTTATATTTTTATTTTTAAATAAAATAACAAAAATAACGAAAACTGAAAGTGCTGTTTTCACTCCCGCAGTTGTACAGCGGGGGGTGTTGTGCCGATTCTGTCCGCGAAGCGGGAGTCGGATTCAGCAGCGGATTCGGCACAAGCGCGGCGGCACCTCGAGGTCCGCGGTGTTAGTTGTAAGCGCTCGCGCTAGCCGCAAAATACGATGGGACTAGGATATGAGCACGAGGAGATAAAAGAGAACCTTTACTTGTGAGTAGCTCATATCAGAACACGCAAATCTCTCTTTCTCTCTCTCTCTTTCTCTCACGTGAACTCCTCCGCGTTTGACTTGCAGCACTGTGTGTAGCTGTTCTTAAAAATCATTTTAATTAAATAATAGTTCTATGCTTCTGTTTTACAGTGTTAATTAACATAATTCTGATCATATTTCGCTCATTCAATCAGCCTGAAACCAGACAGTTTATGGTTCGGGTTGGGTCGGGCTCGGGCAGAACGTGCACGGGCTCGGGCTGGGTCGGGTCGGATTTTTTGGGCCCGATCTAACCTCTAGTTTGAAGGTTGTCCATCATAACAAAAGTTGAATTTCATGCAGTTTACTGTTGAGCTCTTGGTCATCAGAGATAAGAAATTAAAAACCGAAAACACGGCGCCGAGTGGTGCAGCGGTCTAATGCGCTGCCACTGTAAGCAGGAGGTCGCAGGTTCGAACCCCCCCTCATGCAGTTTTTCCATCAAGCTGCCGGCGCTCAGAGGGAGCAGAATTGGCCCTGCTCCCTCCGGGTGGGTAGATGGCGCTCTCTCCCCACATCACTCCTAGGGTGTTGTCCACAGCACAGGGCGTCTGTGAGCTGATGTACCAGAACCAAGCCACTGAGCTTTCCTCCGAGCACGCTGGCTGCTCAGCAATGCTGCATCAGCAGCAGCTCGAAAAGGATGTTGGTCGTGTAAATTGGGAAGAAAATAGGAAACCAAACACAAGCAATAACACCACCAATATCAATTATCAAAATACACCAATATATATATTAATGACCACCTCTTCGCTTCTAAACCCATTATTCATCACAAAGCACCTATTATTTGGGTGGTGGTTTAATTGGAGCAGACACAGCAGTGCTGCTGGAGTTTTTAAATACCTCAGTGTCACTGCTGCACTAAGAATATTCCATTAAAAGCTTCCTATGGGCAGCGTCCTGTATCCTGTGATGATGGATTAGAACAGGGGTCGGCAATAGGCCTGAAACATCTGGCCTATGAGGTTGTTTGAACAATAATGGAAAAAATAAATAAAATGCCTTTCTGGACAGATTTTGTGTACATTCCTCCTCTTTCTTTCTGTCGCTCTTGGCGTGACTTTAGTTTCCGCCTGTTCTCGGGCTCCCTATCTACTTAATATTTCCTATCTCCTTATATTCACGGCTGTGTCCTAATTCACTGATTGGGGCAGCGGTAGGTTATTGGACCGCGAACCCTGTGAGGAGTGGTGTGTTTATTTATTTTACTTTTTTCACCCCCCCCCCCCCCCCCCCCCCTTGTAGCTCATATATCTGGCCCTCGAAAAAACTTAATTGCCGATCCCTGGACTAGAGGACGCATAATATAAACTGTGCAGCAACAGATGAGCTCCTGTCACTGACTTTACATCCACAAGGTTGAGCAGCTACTGTAGGTAGGAGTGCATAATAGAGTGAAGGAATGTGAGCGGACACAGTGTTTAATAACTACAGCAGCACTGCTATGTCTGATCCACTCACACTCGACACTGATTGGTTTGTGCAGTTCTTAAAGGTGACGACAACAGGCAAACACTGAGACAGGTACAGATGCTGCGCTTTCTGAAGGTCTGTCATTCACACCTGGACAGTCATCTGCTGCACATCACACTCGTGTCCATCAGCGTCAGGCCTGACTGGCCTCCTGCTGACCACTGCTGGCACCTGGAGAAACAGCACCACTCATTAACTCTCATACTTCTCATGCACCTCATACCCATCATATACTACCTCTACTATACACACACTCTCTCTCTTTCTCTTCTTTTTAAACAGTTATACTTTCTCTCTATTTTTTCTTATTCTCTCTCTTTCTCTCCCTCTCCCTCTCCACACCTTGTTTAACAAAATAAAATAAGTGCTGCTTGTGCTGTAAAGAAAAACGGATGTAGAGAGATAGAGGAAAAACAATGAAAGAAGAATATGTTTTCTGTCCACAATTCCACAGTTTTTCACGTTTTAGAAAGTTCTCAGACCTTTTAGACTTAGACCAAGTCCAAGGTTGTTTACACACTTGGAGTTTGGTTAAATCAGACTTTGATTCGCTGTCACACTTGATACAGTTTATTTGGGCTGGTGTGAATACAGTAATCACTGATCAATAAGCAGACTGAACATTCTCAAGGGGTTTGTTGTGGTGTGCTTGGGGTTTTCCCCAGTACAAACCATACAAAACTAGACCAAACCAGACCAAACCAAAGCAAATCAGCCAAACCACAACACACAAACCCCTCCACACTAATCCAGTTCAGTCCAATACAATCAAAATCCGAATCAAACCAAAGCAAATCAGCCAAATCACTCAAACCCCTTTACACCAATTCAGTTCAGCTCAATCCAAATCAAATCAGTCCAAACCACACCACACAAACCCCTTTACACCAATTTAGTTCAGCTCAATCCAAATCAAATTAAATCAAATCAGTCCAAACCACACCACACAACCCCCTCCACACTAATCCAGTTCAGCCCCATCCAATCAGAATCAAATCAACCCAAACCACTCCACCCCAGTCCAGTTCAGTCCAATCCAATCAAAATCAAATCAAACCCAATCAGTCCAAACCACATCACACAAACCCCTCCACACTAATCCAGTTCAGTCCAATCCAATCAAAATCCAATCACATAAAATTAGATCAGATCAGATCAAACCAAACCAGATTAAACCAAACCACACCTAACCTAATTAAACCAATTTAAGGGGAAAACGTTCCAAATTACTCAGTAAATAATTAACATCAAAGAAAATAACAGAGAGCTTTTCTTCTATTTGTCCATTCATCATGAAATAACAATAGAAATATACATTTAAAACTGTAGAAATATATGGTTTCTCTGTCTCTCTTTCTCCCACTCTCTCTCACTCTATCACTCTCACTCTCACACTTTCTCTCTCTACCCCCACCCCTCTCCCTCTCTCTCTCTCTCTCTGATATGCTAACAGTGACATGCCCCCTAGTGTGCAGGCTGAAGCAGCCGGGTTGGGACTGTGTTCAGCTGTAAATGGGCTTCACTGGTTCTCTCGGTTCTAAGTGTTGCTGGGATGGACTTCTTGTTTGCTGTAGGTCTGGAAACCATTCAGAACCTGCTTTACCCTCATATTAAATACATAACTGTCAGGATGATAACCAGTTTATGTGCTGCAATCAAAATGCTAATGAGTGTGTCTTGGCTCTGTGTATGTTCTGCTGAAGTCCAAGGACACTTTTAAGTAAATCAGGCATTTCAGAACTTTCCCTCAGAAGGAACACAGCAGTGAAGGAAGCACATTAGGAATTATTATCAGAATACTGTGCCTTTTGTTGTTGTTGTTTTTTTTTTCAAAAGATTTTTTATTCTTTTGACTTTTTATAAGACTTTACACTACACAGAAATATTTTTCTTTCCACTTTTTATTTCCTGTCATACATGTTTCTGTTATAGCAAGCTGAAAACATGTTGGATATTTCATGGTGAATTTCTAAACCTTTTATTACACAATGTTAATAAATATGTATTTTACAGTACAATTTACAGTAAATAACTGGCAAAAAAGCTACTGTTATTTACTGTAAACCCAGGTTACAATTTTTATATGATTTGATTTTAATTTGATTTTTTTAGATTAGCTATTTATTATAATTGTAATCCAATTTAAAGTAATATAATATTGTAATATATTAGTTTACTAGAATCAAAGATCCATTATATATTTCTACATTTTATGCACTTAATTTTTACCCTGCAAAATGAAAATTCTAGCCAGTAGGTTTAGCTTTCTTGCCATGTTTTCATGTTTTCATCTATAAATGAAATTAGTACAATTAGTACTGAATGTATTTCTTCATGGTATAGTCTCAAATATTTATTACAAATCCAAAAGAAGCTTTCTGAAGTGTTTAATGTATCTGAAGCCACAGCACATACAATAAGCCAATGGCTATAAACTATACATTAAAACAAAATAAATGCAGAGCTTCTGTCAAAAGGAGTGGAACCCAATACCTAATCAGTTACCACTGGTATTTTGAAGCACCTAGCACTAGACTTATGAAGCCAATGTAGCTAACTAGTAAGTAGTGGAAGTTTATAGCCTGCATTTTTTAGCACCCATGAGGCTAGTATAGCTAACTAAGAAATAGTGGAAGCTCACACTCCACAAATTAACACCTATGAGGCTAATGTAGCTAACTAAGAAGTAGTGGAAGCGCATACACCACACAATTTAGCACATATAAAGCTAATGTAGCTAACTAAGAAGTAGTGGAAGCTCATACCCCACACAATTTAGTACAAATAAAGCTAATGTAGCTAACTAAGAAGTCGTGGAAGTTCATACTCCACAAATTTTAGCACCTTTAAAGCTAATGTAGCTATCTAAGAAGTTCTGGAAGTTCATACCCCACACATTTTAGCACAAATAAAGCTAATGTAGCTAACTAAGAAGTAGTGGAAGCTCATACCCCACACAATTTAGTACAAATAAAGCTAATGTAGCTAACTAAGAAGTCGTGGAAGTTCATACTCCACAAATTTTAGCACCTTTAAAGCTAATGTAGCTATCTAAGAAGTCGTGGAAGTTCATACCCCACAATTTTTTAGCACCTATAAAGCTAATGTAGCTAACTAAGAAGTAGTGGAAGCTCATACCCCACACATTTTAGCACATATTAAGCTAATGTAGCTAACTAAGAAGTCATGGAAGTTCATATACCCACCAATTATCACCTATAAGCCTAAAGAAGCTAAAAATTATTGAAAGCTTACACTTACACTGGTGTTATGAGGCTGCATGATATACAAAAGTATTATATAACACAACATAATAAAAAGTATATGTGCAAACAAAAATATACTATTAAAACACTTCATTCAAATAGTGTGCTATTATTAGAAAAGAAAATGTGAGCATGAATTGCTACTGTGTTTGCTTGATTTAATTTTTTTTTTTTTAGAAAATTAAAATTTAAAAATTCTTTTGAGCATAGTTTTATAAAGTGTACTTTTACTATAACAGGGTTGACAGATTAAGCTTTATCTCAGCCTCATATTGATACACAGGGTTTATATAAAATATAATGATGTCACTGTGATATCACTAATGACTTAAAGGGGCAGGGTTCTCCAAAGAGGACACGATGGACAGGGAAGTTTTGGACATGTTTAAATAGGTTGTGTATCTTAAAAGAAGTATTGTTAAACAGTGTTTGTATACAACGTAAACAACATTGCTGCAACACAAAGACACAGTATATTGAGATTGTAAAATTTGAAAAGCCGTCGCTTCTGCTTTACTTAAAAGCATCCTTGGACTTTAACAGAATATACAGATCTGCCAAGACAAACTCATTACCATTTAGATTGTGGCTCATAAAATGATCACAGTCTTATGATTTTAAGATGCAGTAAAAACTGGCTTTGTACTTTTCTACATTTATGAGAAAAGAAAAAAGCGAGTAAATTTGACTTTTCTGTCGATTCTAGAAGATAAACAGTCGGCGGCTCTGTGGCGTCTCGCTCCGACTCTTGGTTTAATCAAACGTCGTCTCCAGCAAAGGCAAATTGTGCTTTCAGGAGCAGCTAAATGCCACCATCCAGCAGGAGCACCATCATTACACTGAGGGCCTCTCTGCCAAACAATCATCCATCACGGAGCAGGAGAGCTGATGAAGAAGGTCAAGTGGTGGGCTGGCTGATTCCTCACCCACCGGAGCCTGGCGAGTGCGCCAAGTACGGAAACTCTGCCCCTCAGCCGTGTGGGTGAAGTGACCTGCGTGAGTCAGCAGTTCACCATCACCACCTTCAACCATGTTTCTCCATCCACCAACTTACACTGTTAAAGCAAAAGTCTGAGGAAAGATTCTGATCATTATTGCAGGGCTAAACACTGCATCAGCACAGACACTGCAGTGGTAAACTCACTGCTGGACCTGTCATAATAACCATTTTATTTTGGACAAAATATTGTGTCAAAAATAACTGCAATAAACAATATTATAATACTTTTAGGCCACTCATATAGCACAATACAATAATGGCAAAATAATGTAATGTTTTGTACTTACTACTCTTTTTGGAGTCAGTTTCAATATAATGTAGCTTAGGTTTTTGTTTGTCACAACAATGTTGTTTAGATTTCATTAACTTCATGAAAATACTGCCTAACAATATATTTCTCAGGATTTACTCTGGATTAACACATTATTACACATATAGAGGGATGTTAACCTTAACTGCAAAGAACATTTACATTTATACAGTTTTCTTTTATGTGGGGGTGGGTGTTTTGTCATGTCTCCCGTGTCGCATGGTTAAGTTGCATGATTCTTGGTTAAATAACACAATGTTTTAAATAATTATATTTTATTAAGGTTTTGGAGATTTCAATTTTTTTTTTGGCATTTTGACTGAAAATATTAACCTATTTACCTGTGTCCAAAAATCCCTGTTCACACTGTCATCTAGGAATAACCCTGTCCCTTTACAAAAGTAATCAGTGACATCACAACTTTCAAAGGTTAATAGTGCTTTTTTTAAAGGGACTGAAGACACTAGCTGTGTGTTCAAATATTGATATGAATTTAGTTTAATTTGTACCTTACTGTCTTCATCTTTATCTGAGGGAAAACTCAGCCGGTCATGTTAAAATTTCACAGAAATTAAAATCATTTTAGAGAATCAAAATGTTTAATATATTTGAGTAGAACAACACAACAACAAAACAAACACCATAAACAATTCAACATGTCAGCAACTCAGCCTCAATCAGGTTTCAATCAAATACCATCGTTCTCTAAAATTATCCACTCAGTGGATGCATGCATGACAGGAAATAAAAAAAAATGACAGAGAAAATGATTTATGTTTAGTCTGAAACATTAGAAAATAGTAGCCTAAAATATTAGAAATTCAATTCATGAGACATCAAAAAACAGTATTCTTATAATGCACTTGCTGTGTTATCCCAAAAGTGATCAATCTACAGTTTTTTGAAGAAAATCAAAAAAGAGGGTAAATCTCAAACATATTTTTAGGTTGTTATGGCATCGTAAGTGGATGCTATGGCATTACTAGTTCTCTATAATGCTGTGTCTACTGGTTGGTTGTTGCTAGTTAGCTTCTGCTAGTGTATGATTTGGTAATTGTAGGATGTTGTCTTTGACAGATGGACAGAATTCTGGATTTGGTTGGGTGTTGGTTTTTATAAAAAATGTTGGATAAAATAAAGAACAAAAACAAACAAAATCTATTGAATCAGATAATGATAATCATATTTAAACAAGGTACATTTTTTACTTTGGTGGTTCGTTATAGATGCCTCATAGATGCATTCAACTGCATGTCTTTTAAATGCAACTAAACTCTACCTTAAAAAGTAAGTGATTGTCTGTTAAATGTAACTCTGCCCTAACTTTAACTTATCCCTGCTCATAAACTTTGAGTTTTAGTAGTAGATATTGTCATGGTGTGCACAGAATTGCAGACACGTGCAGATACTGATAAAAATATATGTTTATTATAAAATAAACAGATGTAAACGTAGTCGATACAGAAACAATGGGTAATCACCAGTAAACAGAGCAATGAAGGCAAAACCATACCATAAACGAGAAACAGTCCAGACTTCATACACGAGAGATCCAATGTCAGAGGTAATCCAAGAGGCAGTAGTGAAAACACAGTCCAGGTAATACACAAACAATCCAATATCAGAGGCAAAGGCAATAATCGGCGTCGAGAAAACAAAGGCAAGGTTATACACAAGATAAACTGAGACAAGAGATAAGTAACGCTTTGTACGAGGATAACCTACAATACGCGGCGTGGTAGTCTGTTTGGCGTGCACCTTTATAGTGCCAGTAATCAGTGTTCGGGACTTCCTGGAGGAAGCAGGTGAGGTGTCACGTGATCAGGTGAGTGCGTGATGTCAGCGGGTGGTGCATTCTGGGTAGTGTAGTTGTTGACCTGAGAACCTCCGTTAGAGCTGAGTGTGGAAGGGACAGAGGAGCTAACAGCACCAGACGTGACAGATATAAGGATTAAATTTAAGTTAGTGTTAATTTAACAGTTGATTCCTGGCTGGGTTCTATAGACAGTCATTTACATTAAACTATCAGTTAATAGACACTGATAAATGTTAGTTCAATGTTAGTTAAGCTTCTATAAAGGATCTAAAATAGACCATCCAAAAAAGTGCTATTCACTTGATAACACTTTACTTAGATGTTCAAATAACATTCCACTGACACTCAACTTCATGTCTATTAAATGCAACTGAACTCTAAGGTGAAAGTAAATGATTGTCTATTAAAACGTAAATCTACAACTAACTGTAACCCAAAACCTAATCCTACAATTTAATTTCTTTAGGTTTAGGGTTAGATTTAAGCTTTAGGTTAAGATTAGGCTGGGCTTTTGGGTTGATTCTACAGTGAATCATTTACGTTCAACTTAGAGTTCACTAGACATTCAGTTGAATGTTAATTGGATGGTTGTTGAGGATCTACAGTATGAGACCAATTTAAAAAAAAAGTGATCTAATGCACTGTGCTAATGGGCCATTTCACTGAATGGGTGCCATTTGCTTGTAACTCTGTATTTGGCACACAGACAAATTAAACTTATTATTTTTTTTCAACTCTAAATCTAGTAACACAGTTATTTAACTATTCAAAACATGTACTGGTCTATCTCAGGCAGTTTTACTTATTGTTTCCAAAGGTGTCTACACTGATAGTTACAAAACCCATGTGACAATTAAAAAGCATGTCTAAAAGCAAGTCCACTAATTTCTTAGATTTTTTTTCTCAAGAAAATCTTTATTTTAAAGAAATGGTTGACTGTATGTTCAAATAATTTATATTTATGTTAAAAAAATCACTCCTGATAATGACACTCATTCCTGTTACTTTTTATGTTTTGAGTAACAGGAATTAAAGTAGCAGGAATGAGTTTTTGGCATAGAATTAGCAAAAACATGAAAAATAGCTAGATGGTGGCTGTGCTAATAGCATGAGGACAATAAGCACAATCTAGTGTTTGTCTCATACATTTGTAGTAAAAAAAAAAACAAATAAGATATAAGAATTCATTTAGGTGACAGGACAGAGTGTTGAGATTGAGTTCCTCAGTCAATGATACAATAAGATCAAATATATAGAACATTAAATAAGGGGAACTTAATTTCGGTCCAATGGTCTTCAGAAGAACCAGCTGATGTCACTTCCTGTTCCAGATGTCTCAGATGGGGTAATATTTTATGGTAACAGGACTGAGTGAAACCCAGGGACACAATTAAAATAAAAAAAAAAATAGTACTTACATATTATGGATTTATTATGAAAGAAAAATCTGCAGGATTTTAATAAAAATATATTTCATAGTAAAGTTTATAGTTAGAGAGTGGGGACAGGTAACATATGCTATTTTTTCATTGATCTAAGTAGGTTTTTTTTATTATTTTCTTTTTAATGGCACCCATTTAGTGGAATGGCGCTAATACGTTTTAGTATGAGCACAATCATGATTTACAAAATGTTCTTTTCATGTTTGAGAATGGAAAATTATGAATTTATTACATTAATAAAACTGGAGAACCCTTTTAGCCACCGAGTGTTAAAGCAGTGGGCTGTCATGTGGGATGAAGCTATTAGCTAATAGCTAACACCTGAGCTAGTTGATGGAGTTTTAAATGCTGAGGACTTGATGTCTTTTAGTCTGGTACACAGTGTCTTTTATCAACCCCCAGTGACAGCAGGGCACATCTTGGCATCATGTGAGTGCATTATTATTTATCTTAGCACAGAATGTTAATCAGATTTAAGAGCGCTGTAGAGCCCTGCTTATTCAGACCAGCATTAATTCGTCAAACTGTCAGAGCTAACTTATTTAGTTCGCTAACTGATTTTATCACAGTTCTGTAGCCTTATTTATCGTTAGACGGTGCATTGAAATGTGTGTTGGCAATTGGAGGTCAAGATCAAGGTTGGCGCCACCTTAAAGCTGTTGGTTAAAGAGAAGATCCACCAGAATCCACCTGCAGTATCTGCTGGTCTAAAGCTACATTCACATTACCCGCTGAAGTGACATAGATGTGGGGTGTGCTTTCTGATAATGATTCTCAGAATTTTGGGAATAACTTTAAGATCAGCAAACTTTTTGATATTGTAGAATGCTATCAGTTCGACGAGTTGCTTTTCAAAGTGTTGTACTGAAATTGTACCTCTGCCAGAAATCGACTCTCCTTTGTGGGCATGCACGTCCTGTAGCAGAATGAGCATAACTGATTACTCTCTGATTCCTTTCATTTATCTTTATAAATAAGGATTCATCTACAGTTACAGTAGATACAGCAATCTCCAGCTTAAATATCTGCACCCATATGGCTGCGTGATGCATCTGACACTTTCCTTTATATAAAATTTCTAATTTTGTTCCCATTTTCTCCCCAATTTACACGGCCAATTACACAACCCACTCATTAGGACTCCCCCTATCACTAGTAATGCCCCAACACCAGAAAGGTGAAGACTAGCACGTCTCCTTCGACACATGTGAAGTCAACCACCGCCTCTTTTCCAATTGCTGCTGATGCAGCATTGCCAAGTAGCATCACAGCGCACTCGGAGGAAAGCGCAGTGACTCGGTTCTGATACATCAGCTCACAGATGCCTTATGATGATCGACACCACTCTTTGGAGTGATGTGGGGAGAGAGCGCCATCTACCCATACGGAGGGAGCAAGACCAATTGTGCTCTCTCAGTTGAGTGAGAGAAAGAGATCTACAGATGCTGTAGCAACTCAAAATTCCAAAACATTGGTCACAGACATGATGTGTTTTAGAAAACTCTAGACCAAACTCTGGAGAATTGAGGAGAATGCTATCTGCTGTTACAACTTCTGTACATTGTATAACCCACTCAGGTTCTATTTTAAATAATGTATTGTGTTTTTATGCGTGCAAAACAATGTAAACCATGGTCCAAGAACAAAGCACCAAAACTTAGTCTGACTAAAAAGGTGGTAACAGTGCTAAACTACTGTAGCAAGTTCCAATTGGTTTACAGTGTGAAAACACTGGACTTTCAAACCATTTACATCACCCAAAAGGAAGCAGTTTTGTGCAAATATCTGATTCCCCTTGGCGAGCAGGTGCATCGTGTAGCAGCAAAATGGGTACAACAGATTACACTGGTAGTTTCTAGAACTACTGTAACTGTAGATTAACCCTTATTTATAAACAGAAAAACAATAAATCTCAAAGAGATTTTTTTTACATTCTGCCACAGGATGCACCTGCACTTTAACAGGAATTGGACTCTAGCAGGGAGTTAGAATTTAGCACTACACCTGGAAAGGCAACTAGGAAGTGAATTGACAGCACACCACCAACGCAGGCCTATACAATCAAAGTAAAGTACAGGTGGGCTCCATCCACCTAGCTAACGATGACAGGATGTAGTGTGAAACCAAAACTATTACAGTGAATGTATACAATGTAACAAAATCTTGGAAGTTGATCCAGATGTTCAGGTGTAAAAAACACTCATTTGTATTCTGCGCAAATATATTGTCTCTTAAAGTGTATTTGAATTTCAAAAGCTCCTCATAAGATATATGAAAATGCTACTTATACTTCTTCATACATGAAAATACTACTAAAATGATTCTGACACACAGGATTAATGAAATAATTAAGGCTCTCTGACAGCATGTGAACAGCAGTAGAGGCTTTTTTAAAGAGCTCTTCCTCTCAGGACAAAGTTACCCGTGGCCAATCTCTCCTAACGATTGGCCGACTCTTTTTGACGAGTTTCCAAAGAATAAAAGGCCTCATTAGCACCATTAGCCTGTACAGAGCTGAGACTCTCAGAGCCAAGAGTCAACTTTCAACAGAAGTGTGTGTTGGCACACAGACTTCCTATACATGTGCCAAGGGTTACATAATGACCTTAGTGCAGAAGCAGAGGGTAAAATCAGGTCAATTCTGAAGCACCAGCAGGTCAAGTCTGCAGGACTGGTTGGGATGAATCTACAGGAACAGACAGGTCATAGTAGCAGGTCAAATCTGTAAGAAGATACAGATCATATCTGCAGAACTGGCTGGTTAAATCTGCAGGACTGTTGGGTCGAATGAGTTGGAATGGGAAAATCAGAGAACCAGTAAAAAAAATCAGTAAATTGGCAAATCTGCAGGACTAGGTGAGTAAAATGTGCAGAACCAGCATGGCAAGAAGAGGTAGGTCAAATCTTTATATGTGGACCAAACTGACAAGATTAGACAGGTAAAATCTGCAGGATTAGCTGGGTCAAATCTTCAGGACAGGGTATGTCAATGCTGCAGGAAGACACAGGTCAAATCTACAGGACGGGAGGAATTTAGAGAACAGTGGATCAAATCTTCAGCACATATAGGAAACAGTGAGTCAAATCTGCAGGACAAATTAAGTTTCATTTGCAGGACTTTTCAGGTAAAATCTGCAGAAATAACTGGGTCAAACCTGCTGAACTGAGGGAATCTGCAGGACTTGGTGGACCAAATCTGTTGGACCTGGTGGGTAGAATCTTCAGAGGGAGAAAGAGAGAGAAGAGAGAGAGGGGGGGAGGTAGACTGAGAGAGAGAGAGAGAGAATGAGAGAGAGAGAGAGAAAAAATATGGAAAAAAAATAATTTCTAAAGGAGTGTCCATAATGTATGTATTAAAAATTGGTTATTTTAAAGCATTTCTATTGGTCATGTTATTTAGAAATTAAGTAAAACTGGCATCTTGTCCTGCAGGTTAAAGAATATAAAGAATAAACCCAAAATAAAGGGAAATGAGTGGTGTGGAGTTGTTGGAGGTGGAGCAGCTGCTGAGTGGAGCTCCAGTCTGAAACTGAAGCAGATGGAGCAGCTCCTGTTTGTTTCCATGGTAATACAGTTTTGACCTTATTTTCACTTAATAGTTTTGTAGCAAGCACCCCCACCATACCCCCCCCCCCAAAAAAAAAAAACATGCACACATTTTCATATAATAATGCTACAATCCTCTAAAGCACACTGATATACCCCCTCCCATAACTGTGTACAAATATACTGTATATAGTGTGTCCCATATGTATTATCATTATTTATTTATTATTTTACTTATAAATAATACAAATAATAGCATTAGCTCTAATATATATATATATATATATATATATATATATATATATATATATATATATATATATATATATATAAGCACAATCACTAATGTCATACACACAAAGGCACACACACACTTACAAACACACACACGTGCTCATAATGCAGAACATGTGCAAATGTGTCCTACTGGCACGTGCAGACAAATAACCCAAGGGGATGCTGCATTAGCATTAGCATTAGCATCAGCACAGCTTCTGTCCTACACACTCCAGCTCCCATCAATCTTCCACCTGAGATATGCAAACACCGGCCAGGCAATAAAGACAAGCCACACACACACACACACACACGTTTACTTTAATACAATGTCAGTATATAAGAGACCTACATATGTCCTACAATATGTCTGATACACTCATACCAGCACACACTACCATCAATACCCACTTTCCCTTGCTGGGCCGGGAATGAGCCATCAGTGTATACATACTGTATATAATGCAGAAATAATATATATAGATACAGTGGTATAAAAAAGTTTGGGCACCCCTGATAATTTACATGATTTTCCTTTATAAATCATTGGTTGTTTTCAGTTAAATATATCATATAGCAGATGAACACAGTAATATTTGAACAAGTGAAAGGAAGTTTATAGGATTTACAGAAAGTGTGCAATAACCATTAGACTAAACTAGGCTGGTGCTTAAATTTGGGCACCTCAACAGAAAAAAAATTACATCAGTATTTAGTAGATCCTTATTGTAGAACGAACAACCTCTAAACTCTTCCTATAGCTTCCAATGAGAGTCTGGCTTCTGGTTGAAGATATTTTGGATCATTCTTCTTTACAAATCATCTTCAGTTCAGTCAGGTTTGATGGTTTCTAATCATGAACAGCCTGCTTTAAATCACACCACAGATGTTTAATAATATTCAGGTCTGGGGACTGAGATGATAATTCCAGAACGTTGTACTTGTTCCTCTGCAGGAATGCTTTAGTAGATTTTGAGCAGTGTTTAGTGTTTAGGGTCGTTGTCTTGTTCAATCTGCTGATTTTGACTGGAATCCATGCGACCCTCAACTTTAAAAAGATTCTCAGTACCTGCACTGATCACACAGCCCTAAGTATGATGGAACCACCACCAAATTTTACTGTGAGTAGCTTTAAGTGTTTGTCTCGAAATCCTATGTTTTTTCCCTCCATGCATAAATAACCGCCCTCCAAATAACTCAATATTAGTTTCCTCAGTCCGCAGCACCTTATTTTTTAAAATGAGGCTGGCTTGTCCAAATGTGCTTTAGCTTTAGCATACCTCATGCGACTCATGTTTGTGGCGTGTGCTCCGAAAAGGCTTCTTCTGCATCACTCTCCCATACAGCCTCTCCTTGTGTAAAGTGAGCTGAATAGTTGAACGATGCACAGTGACTCCATCTGCAGCAAGATGATGATGTAGGTGTTTGGACCTGGTTTGTAGGTTCACTATGACTGTTCTCACCATCCTTCTCCTCTGATTATCTGAGATTTTTCTTGTTTTGCCACTTCAGGCCTTAACTAGAACTGTGCCTGTGGTTCTTTCATTTCCTCACTCTGTTCCTCACAGTGGAAACTGACAGCTGAAATCTCAGAGATCTGAGCTTTTCATATCCTTCCTCTAAACCATGATGTTGAAGAATCTTTGTTTTCAGGTTATTTGAGAGTTGTGTTTTAAGGCTCCCATGTTGCCACGCTTCAGAGAAAATGCAAAGAGGAGAAAAACTTACAATTGGCCACTTTAACCCTTTCTCATAATTTGATTCACATGTGTATGCAGGTCAAGTGTCAATGAGCTTACCAAACAAATTTTGTGTTCCAATAATTAGTGCTAAAGGACTTTAAATCAATAAAACAACCAGGGTGCCCAAATTTATGCACCTGCCTAATTTTGTTTAAAGAATTATTGCACACTTTTTGTAAATCCTGTAAAATTCATTTCACTTCTCAAATATCACTGTGCTCATCTGCTATATGATAAATTTAACTGAAATTACTGATCCAAACAACCAATGATTTCTAAAGGAAAATCATGAAAATTATCAGGGGTGCCCAAACTTTTTCATACCACTGTATTTACTAAATAACACAATTATAAAAAAATATCAATCTATTTAAATCTACTATGTTCACCCTGTCCTCTGGGGTAATCCTGTCCCTTTAAGAAAGAGACAACGTCAGTGACATCACAAAGTTCACACTGTTTAATATTTATTTTTAGGATACAGAAGACACAGGCTGCATGTTCAGAAATGAATAATACTAATTTCACCTAATATTTCTCATATTGTCTCATATATATCCCATATTAAGCTGAGGTAAAGCTTAAGCTATACACACTGTCTGGATAAATTAGCATAGTAATTATTTTAGGAATTTATTAGTTTTATAAAATCAAAATGCATCTTTGAAACAGAACAAGATCAGCACAAACAATTCAACATGACTACAGCTCTAGGTAATCAACGGTTTCATCAAATGCCAAAACAACAATTTTGTGAATAAAAAGTGATTAAGCTGGAAAAGATGGCATCTGTTTAAGCTTATATTAAGTATTATATAGATATGATGAATAGTCAAAATTTTTTAAACAATTTAAGTCATTTTTTGGAAAGGTATGAGACCCCAAAAGGACATAGTATGCTTAAAATTACAATAATAATAATAAGAAGAAGAAGAAGAAGAAGTATATAAATTGTATAACAATATAAATCTAAACACACACACACACTCTTCAGTCACTCCACGCCGCTGATTTATAGCGGGCCCTGGAGTAATGGTGCTTTGTTTAGCCTGCAGCTCTTTAGCGTGGTGTCGTTTGTGCTCTGTCGTGTGTGAACACTGATATGGTCTGACTCTGCAGATAAATTGCTTTCTTTTTCCCTCTCCTTCTCAACATGATCTGTTTATCAGGCCGGACAGATCACATGTATCCGCACACACAGAGCTGTAACACGCCTCCGTTACGAGACGGAGAATACTCTACATGTGCGCTCTATTCACAGCGGCAGAGGACTGTTCTCATCTGTTAACTGCATAACTTGTGAAGTGTTTTCTTGTTATTGAGGTTAAACACTGGGCAGTTTGCTTCTGGTAAGGACACATGAATTATGGGAATTGGAGCGAGGCCTGATAGTAGATACAGATGGATTTTACATTATATTACCGTATTAAGTTGTGCAATACTTTAGAATTCCTCAATCAATGTTGACATAATGTCAAGGCAATACAATAGATATACAATTATATACATTATACAGTGAGAGCTATCCAGGATAAAATACAGCTTTTAAACATGGTAGAGGTAGTTCCATGTGCAACTCAAAGTAAGAGCTAGAAAGGCCAAAGTACAGCTTCCAAACATGGTGGAGGTAGTTTCACTAATAACTCACAGTGAAAGCTAGCAGGATAATATACAGCTTTCAAAATGGTGGAGGTAGTTTCACCAACAACTCACAGTAAAAACTAGTAGGATAAAATACAGCTTCCAAACATGGTGAAGGTAGTTTCACCAACAACTCATAGTGAGAGTTATTTAGAATAAAATACAGCTTTCAAACATGGTGAAGGTAGTTCCATGTGCAACTCAAAGTAAGAGCTAGAAAGGCCAAAGTACAGCTTCCAAACATGGTGGAGGTAGTTTCACCAACAACTCATAGTGAGAGTTATTTAGAATAAAATACAGCTTTCAAACATGGTGAAGGTAGTTCCATGTGCAACTCAAAGTGAGAGCTAGCCAGGATAAAATACAACTTTCAAACATGGTGTAGGTAGTTTCACCAACAACTCACAGTGAAAGCTAGCAGGATAAAATACAGCTTCTAAACATGGTGGAGGTAGTGTCATGTGCATCTCAAAGTGAGAGCTAGCGAGGCCAAAGTACAGCTTCCAAACATGGTGGAGGTAGTTTCATGTGCAACTCAAAGTAGGAGCTAGTCAGGCCAATGTACAGCTTCCAAACATGGTGGAGGTAGTTTCAGCAACAACTCACAGTGAGAGCTACCCAGGATAAAATACAGCTTTCAAACATGGTGGAGGTAGTTTCACCAACAACTCACATTGAAAGCTCGCAGGATAAAATACAGCTTCCAAACATGGTGGAGGTAGTTGAGGTAGTTTTAACAAAAACTGACAGTGAGAGCAAGACAGTATGAAGTACAGCTTCTAAACGTCATTAAGGTAGTTTCATCTATAACTCACAGTGAGAGCTACCTAAGCTTAGGTACAGCTTCCAAACATGGTGGAGGGTGTTTTATCTGCAACTCACAGTGAGGATTATTGAGACTAAACAACATTTAGTTTATTGTGTATACAGTAGTTAAATGTTTTTAATGTAACAGTGTTTAGTTATACATTAGTTGTCATTTTAAATAATCTGCACCTTGGGGTACAGAAGTTTTCTTTGTTCAGTAATGAGTAATGTAGCTACTATATGAAGATAAATAAATGTAATTGTGGGTGGTTTTATTTTCATTATTTTACTGATATTAATTTAATTGGATGTTTAATAAGAAGTAATTAATTAAAATGATTAAGATAATGGTGGAAATGAAGAATCTCCTGATTTTTGATGTGTCTACATGTATATATAAAGGCTAAAAAGACCCTTTTTCCATTATTTTGCAACTGTAATTGAGTAATCAATTGCAATAACACTTAAATTAAGCACAAATCTGTCACTATAATCCTTAAATACAGTATTTAAGCACAATCACTGAAGTATTTTTTTATTATCGCTGGTCATGATCATCCCTCGCAGGCACTCTTATCAGCCCAGGGGTCGAATTTATCCCTGACCCGGTCACCCGTGAACTCCAACCAGGGAGCTATTAGTGTGGTATCAGTGCTAACGGCCTGAGCGGAGAGTTCAGACCGGTCCTGCTGACAAAACCTGAGTAGAATACTTTATTTAACCATTAAATGCATGGACATTTCTCCAGCTGTGCATTCACAGGGTGAGGGGCGTGACCTAACATGGGGCTGGGAGTTTCTAGGCCTGAAGTACAGAGGTCTAGAAGCAGAGGGCTGCAGAGCTCAGGGGTTTAGAGTGATGGTTTTAAAATAATAAGTCATTGTTTGGTTAGAAGTGGCTCAGTTGTTGGATTTGGGGTTACTGTCAGATTATATAAGATGACAGTGTGGGTCATGAGCAAGTTACCCGAGGGAGTGTTGTAACATAGCTGACCCTGCTCTCCTGGGATATCTGTACATGACTATACGGACAATAGAGGTAAAGCTTTGTTTTTAACTCCCACTCAAATATCATCTTGTGACCTTGTAAGCAGGGTGCGAATTTCTTATATCGTTATGGGCTGGACAGTCGATGAGGATGTGTTTCATAGTTAGTAGGATGTTGTATAGTCAGGATCCTAAACGAGATATTATACAGCAAAATTACTACTAGTTAACTAGTTAATCCCACCAATACGCACACAAACACGTGATGCTATTGGTTGCTACCATACACAATCTAGACCAGTACCTGTTACCTGTAATCTCTCAGTAATGTTCTTGCCCTGAAAATTAAATTCTATTATATATCCTATTATAGCGATATATAGGCGTGCTGTGAAGCTGGATTTAGGACGTGTCAGTGTGTCTTTAGTATCACAAGGACACAATGATATGATTCGGGTGCATTGGTATCTTAATGGCGCAACATTTCTGCGTTGCTCAGCAGAGGAAACTAAGCTACTTGTTGACACTGTAAAGGGGTACGATTAGATCATTATGCGATTGTGTCCTAAGTGTAGCCAGTTACGCAGCGGAGTGCGTTTATACTTCTGCGTGCGCTTATCAGTGGCTCTGCATCGCTCTGCACTTTAAATCGCGAAAGCGGGTGTGGGAGCGGGGTCCGGCAGCCAGTCACAGCTGCAGCTGTTCAAGTCGCATATTAACATTTCCAGAGAGGTGCGCGTCAAGCTACAGCGTATGGTGAGCGGCGATGCATAGGCAGCGGCATAGGTTTTACGCAGAAGTATACGTTGGGCTTTACGTTGAGCCTGTAGTATATATGGAGCGCTTTAAGAGTTTTATATATTTCTGCTTATGCTGTCCACATCAAACTACACCTGGACTCCTATAGTGATGTTCTGTTCCACCTTAAAAGCTAAATATGTTTAAGCCCCTAAAAAAGTATCTTTAGCTTGAAACCTGTGTGACCCCTCAGCAGCATTTAAGGTGGAATGGTGAATTCAAACAATCCAAAATCTCCACATAAGAAGCTTCTTACTCGTAGTGTTATGGCTTGTGCAGGTGCTACCTTAAAGAAAATCCAAGCCAGGACTTTTCTCTCTTTTATTTTATTTTGTCCTTGGTGTTTATGTTTATTTACACACTGAAGAACTGAATAATACAAAAGAGTGGGGCTGCTACTGCTACCTGTGTCTCAGGTTAGTTTAAAAATATTCTGAACTCTTGCCCCTTTACCCCCCAACTATTGTTTTTACCCCATTTGGGGGTTCAGGTCTTAATTGGGCAGCCCCTATCTAGACCACTCAAACCACCCCCTGTAACATGCGCCCTGCTTATAAGTAATTTTGAAACTTTTCTATTGTTTCATCCATCATGAAATTATGATACAATGTAAACAACTGTCAGAGAAAATATATTCTTTAAATTACACAAATATAGTCTTTAAATTAATATAAAAAAGCTGTTATTAGTAAATGGTAGTTCAGAGAAATTGTGGAGGTCAGAAAAATAACCTAGATACGTTTTTTTACCCTACCTTTTTTAATATTTATGTTTTTTTTTTACTATTTTTATAAATAAAATAATAATAATACTAATGATCTTCAACACTTTATTGAACACATTATAACACTATATTGTACCTCGATCAATATACAGTTTTAGTAAATGGGTGCTTAATGATCAGTCATCTCCTACTGAACTGTGCTAAATCACATCACATCTCTATACAGGCCCATACTGTTAACACACTGTGCAATATAACACAATCTACTACTGTAATGTTACACCACAGCACTTTGCACTTTAAACTATGTTTCTTCTGCTATCGCTTATACTGTTTCTCTCATACCCTTTTTTAAAATAATACATTTCCTTTTTTTATTATCATTCTGTTTTTTATCCCCAATTTGGAAGGCCAATTACCCCAGGCCAATAACGGGCCTCTTCCAAACACATTGTAACGGTTACTGTCTAGATAACACGTTTTCAGAATTTATTTAAATGAGAAGGGCATCATCATATAAGAGCAGATAATTGTTTTACTAACCCCCAAGTTTACCGAATACAAAAATTACAGATGTGAAAATTAATGTCTACAACTGCTTGATTGATAAATGCACAACAATACCCAAAGAAATAAGTTTCTCCAGTCTTTCAAATTCTTTCAATAAGATCTTCAAAAAAGAATTGGATCATTCCCACCAGGTCTGGCTGAAATAGTCCTTAAAAGTCCATAGAAATCCTGAGAAATGTAGTGAAACAGCGAAGATATATTTGTCCATAGAAGTCATTTCGAGTTAATTGACAGAGAGCAAAGAAAAGAACAAAAATAGAAAAAGAAGAACCTTTCTGAAAAGAAAAAAAAACTGAACAAAACTTCAAAAAGTACAAACAAGAACCAAGATTTTTCAAACAGAAATATAATTAAAACATTTACGATGAGCTTTGAACTTAAAGTTCCTCAAACAAAGGTTCATTACTCAGAGGAATGAAGCAACAGCTTCCTCTGAGCCTCCATTGGTACCACATGGCTTTCATTTTTGCATAGCTTGTAATCTGTGGCAAATAACCAGTACTGCCCCCAAAGGTCAGGGTAGGAATTGCAACTACTAAAAAAAATGTGACTGCTGTCACAACATGTGAAGTCAGACTCCACCTCTTTTTGACCTGCCGCTGATGCAGCATTACAGCATTACTATGCAGCACACTCAGAGGAAAGCACAGTGACTAATACACAGTGCTCTCATACAGCAGCTAACAGAAGCCTGCGCTGACCAACATCAGCGCGGGAGTGATGAGGGAGAGAACGCCATCTATCTACCAAGAGAGAGCATACCCAATTGGGCTCTCTCAGACTCTGGGTGCTGATGGCATGAAAAGGGATTCAAACAGGCGATCTTGGAATCATAGTAGCAGCACATTTCTCTGCCATATTGTAATGAAAACTTTATGTATATATGTCTTTGTAATTATGGAAATAGATATCCTCCTTGTATTTCTCTGTAATTATTTTTTTATTTTATTTTATCCTCATTCCACATAAGATACTGCATGTGTAACTCTTTCTATCTCTGATGGTAGATCAGGTGAGCTGCTGGTGGAACTAAACAGATCCACTGGGGCTCTGGCTGACAGATAAACATGAAGCTGTGTGATGAAAAGATCAATACACCCACAGCACTACAACACAGACGCTTCACTGTCACTTATCTGCTGCAGGGAAGGTGTCCCAGTAATTTTGCCCGTGAAGACATGATGCTGTAACACTTTCTGACCATTTGTCCCACAGGCTCGGCTCCCCAGATGGTAAACTTTCATTTGCACTGGAAGATCATTAGGCCTGCCTGAAACATTAATTGCAGACTATTAGGGACTCGATTGTTCCCACATTACTTTAGACGGGGGAAGTGGTGGGTGGGGGATATAGTCACTTAATATCTGAGAATTAAGTGCTACATAATTAGCCTGAGTGAGATATGAAAAGCAAGAGTTTCACTGATTGCTGAACATGGAGAGAGCATGGCAGAGCGACACTGAACAATACCAAATGACTCAGTGCCATTTATTTTTAGAGGAAATTAGCATTTAATTACTAAAATAAAAAAAAGCTAAATCAAATACCTTCATAATTAATAAACAGCCTACGCTACAGAACATGATAGACAGAGAAAGGTAAAGTAAGGTGAATAAAAAATGTGTGAACATTAGTAACGTTAGTGTTTCTAATAAAGTGTCCAGTGAGTGAAAACACAAGTTAAAGTTAAAGTTAAAGTGTGTGGAAGCACACTGTAGTTCTACTGTACTGTAGTTGTTTCCAATAAAGTGGCCAGTGAGTGAAAAACAAAGGATGTATGTAGGTGTTTCTAATAAAGTTGCCAGTAAATAAAAACAAAAAAACAAGGTAAGGTAGGATGTTTCTAATAAAGTGGCCAGTGTGTGGAAGCACAAGATAAGGTAAGATGTTTCCAATAAAGTGGCCAGTAAGTGAAAACATAAAGTAAGGCACAGTGTTTCTAATAAAGTGGCCAGTGAGTGGTAGGTGTTAATAATAATATGGCCAGTGAGTTAAAGCATAAGTATTGGTAATGTGTTTCCAATAAATTGGCCAGTGAGTACAAGCACAAAATAAGGTAACATGTTTCTAATAAAGTGGCCAGTTTGTGAAAGCACAAGGTACTGTAGTTGTTTTTCATAAAGTGGCCAGTTTGTGAAAGCACAAGTTAAGGTAAATAAAATTGTGCCAATACTAAGTGGCCAGTGAGTAAAACACAAAGTAAGTTAAGGTGTTTCCTATAAAGTGGCTGGTAATTGGAAGCCCAAGGTAAGCTAAATATATAAACGTGCCAGTGTTAGTGATGGAGGTGTTTCTGATAAAATGGCCAGTGAGTGGAAACACAAGGTAAGACAAAGTGTTTCCAATAAAGTGACTAGTTAGTGGAAGCACAAAGCTCTGTAGGAGTTTCTGATAAAGTGGCCAGTGAGTGTTCTTGGCACAGTAGTGTAGACATAAAAAAATTAAAAAGAAGTTAAAAATTAATTTTAGTTTGTCAAACGGTCACTGTCAAGGTTTCAGTCACAGAAGCCAAGGTAAGGTAAAGTGTTTCAGTAAGTGAAAACACAAAATAAGGTAAGGAGTTTCCAATAAAGTGTCCGATAATCGGAAGCCCAAGGTAAGCTGAATATAAAAATGTGAGGCAGGTGTTTCTAATAAAGTGGCCAGTAAATAGAAGCACAAGGTATAGTAAATGTTTCTAATAAAGTGGCCAGTGAGTGGAAACACAAAGAAAGACAAAGTGTTTCCAATAAAGTGGCCAGTGAGTGTCCTCAGCACAGTAGTATAGGTATAAAACATTTAAAAAGAAGTTTAAAATTGATTTTAGCTTGTTAAATTTCCGTTGCCAAGGTTACAGTCACAGAAGCCAAGTGAGTGGAAACACAAGGTACGGAAAGGTGTTTCTAATAAAGTGGAATATGAACTTCATCAACTCTTCAGTGTATATATTAAATTCGGCTCATCATATTTGCTTTGTCAAGGTTTCAGTCCTGGGTTCCCCGCATGGTTCTCCAGTGCAGCGTTTCTCTCTGCGGCTGACACATCACGGAAGCTAAAAAAGGGACAGTGACTGAAACAAGGTCATTTGTCAGTGATTTTGATGTTATTTTTAGCCGAGACTCGTGAGGGGTTTAATTAGATCATGCCGTTCTCTGGTATTAAATGAATGCGGTGGCGGCGGAGGCGGCAGGTATGAGCAGATAATCTGCTGCTATTGTGGAACACCAGAGATAGGCTTATCACCCTCTAGAGAGATAAGGGTCTGCCTGTGAGGAAGGTGTGTATTCTTTTAGGATAAAGGTGTCCCGCCACAAACGAGACTTTAAAGCCGAGGGGTGATGTCTGGGGACACTGTGTGAAGGGTACAGGATTAATCTCAACACGTTCTGCAGGTAGAAAGAGAAAAAAAAAAAACACTCCAAATGGCCTTCAAACACCCTGATAAATATTATGTAGTAATACGCTGACTGAAAAAATAACATACGGAGAAGTTTATTGTTGGAATGGAATAAAGCGTTGTGAATGTGTGGATGTAATGATGATATAATAATTTAAATGATTACGATGTTAAAGTGAATTTATTTGTTAACTGGGATCTCATGCCTCGACTACTGCAATGCCCTACTAACTGGCCTCCCGGCCTGTGTAGTAAAACCACTCCAAATGATCCAGAATGCAGCAGCACGTCTGGTCTTCAACCAACCAAAACGGGCACATGTCATCCCGCTGCTCATTGAGCTCCATTGGCTACCAGTTGATGCTTGCATCAAATTCAAAGCTCTTACAATCGCCTACAAGGTGATGACAGAACAGGCTCCTTCCTACCTGCACTCACTCTACCCCCCCAATGATGGAACAAACTACCATCCACTACCAGATCAGGAGAATCTCTCACTATCTTTAATAAACTCCTGAAGACAGAGCTCTTCAAAGAGCACTTACTCTCCTAACACCTCTAACACACTAACTACTTCTAAACTCATTTCCTTCTTCCTCTCCTTCACTCCTCTATCCTATTATTTTCCTTTGACCTCCTTTAGGCATTATCTAAAGATGTTTTATCTTTAAATTTCTATTACTTCTTTACTTCACCATTGTAAGTCGCTTTGGACAAAAGCGTCTGCCAAATGTAATGTAATGTAATGTAATGTAATGTAATGTAAAAACTGTACATCCTTGCAGACAATCCTAGGAAAATCCTGCTGCTGTATGTGGGCGAGCATTGTCCTGCTGAAAAACGACTGTTGGAAGCCCTGCACATATCACTGAGCCGTGCACCAGTGTACCTGGTGTTACGACCTGAAGAGCTAGACTGAAAACATAAGCCACCCAGATTGACACCTTCTCACTCTTCTTGCACCCAGACCACAGAAAAAACAGCCACAGTGCTTTATGTTAAACTACATTAGTAGCATTTATGTCAGGAATAAGAATGCATGAAATAAAAACAATAAAACAGCAAGGGTTCCAACACCTCCACAGAAACCAGGATTAATAAGCTGTTTTTTCCCCTCACACTGGCAACCTGCAGAGAGATAGGAGAAGAAATAGAGATAGCCCCCAGAAAAGAAGGAGAGAAAAGGAAAAGAATACATACAGATTTATAATACATACAGTATGTTTGGCCAAGGGCTAATAAACATTGCTTCATTTGTAAATTTGAAACTAAACAAATTTTCTACTCATATCTTGAGTTTAATTCACTTTCTTTTACATTTTATTAAACTAATAAAAAAAAGAGTAGCACTTTTTGAAAGAAATGTAACATAAGAAAGGTAAAGGGCAAATATTAACCATGTAAGCTGTTTATATTGCTTGCAATTTAGGTGAAGCAAGCATGTGTAAAGCATTTTAATGTAAAATTGCTTAATTTTGCTGAATTAAATACAAGTAACAAAGTAAACGAGTAACAAAAATATGAACACCACACAAGGGTTAAAACTACACCTCTTCCAGTGATGTCCATGCACTTTCAACAAGACCATGCAAAACCACATGCTGCACACATTACACAGGCATGTGTACACCTGAAGCACACCATCACTGTTCACGCATCATGTTATTAATTGGCAAATGTTTTTATGTTTTGCAGGTCTAATATGCAGGGGTGAATAAACATATTAATAAATTAAATGAGGTTGAGATGATAAAACATGAAATATCTTGGGCTCATCTCGCCTATATCATATATCATGTGTTGGCATCTCCGGTTCTCCGTATGGAATATCTTCATATCAGCAGAGCTAAAATTATCCAGGCCTGTGGTTTATACATTCAGGTCAGTAGAGCAGCTGACAGTGTGATATCCACTCCTATGACTCCGCCTCCTCTCAGGTTCTATATATTTTTAATACAGGCATATCTTATTTAAACAGCTAATGTATGAATAGTTTATATATCACACTCTGGCCACTTTATTAGAAACGACGACACAACCTTGTGCTTTTCCTCACTGGCAAAATTATTGGAAAGTTCCTAGTATCTGCCTTATTCTTTACTATTATAAAACACTCTCTCCATCTCTCTCTCTCTCTCCCTCTAACCCCACCCTCTCTCTTCCTTTCTCCCCTACTCTCTTTTCTCTCTCGCTCTTACTCTACCCCCCCTCTGTTTCGCTCTCTCTCTCCCTCCTCCTTCTCACCCTCTTTCACCCCTCTCTCTCTCTTTCCCTCCCTCTCTGTCTACAGAGAGCGGGAAAGAGAGAGCAAGATAGAGGGAGCGAGAGAGATAAAGGGGGAGAGAGAGAGATAGAGCCCCCGCTATCTCTCTCTCTCTGAGTGAGGTGAATGTTGTGAGACAGGTTGGTATTTGAGAGGTGCTGATGTTTCTGCGACGGACAAACTAACATCAATAAAATACATATTAAAGCAATCAACAAACACACAGATTAATATCCAACTTCATTATAATGTATTATCACTTAGTTTATCAGTGTATTTATGCTACAGAATAAAATACATCTCTTATCTATTGCCATCTAATTCTTCTTCTTCTTCTTATTATTATTATTGTTCTTATTATTGTTGTTGTTTACGACTACTATACCAATTACTATTACTACTACTACTACAATACTACAACATGTATTAGAACTATCAATAATACTTCTACAATTACTATTAATATTACTATCACTACTACTATACTCTTAGTACTATAAATATTATTACTACCAATACTACAGTTATTATTAGTATTACTACTATAACTATTATTATTACTACTAGTTATTATTATTATTACAGTTACTATTAATATTACTACTACTATTAATACTACTAATTACATTACATTACATTACATTACATTTGGCAGACGCTTTTGTCCAAAGCGACTTACAATAGTCAAGTACAATGTATAATAAGTTTAAAGGAAAAACATCTTTGGATAGGGATAAAAGGAGGACAAAGGGAAATAATGATATAGAGGAGTGAAGGAGGGGAAGAAGGAAATGATGTTAGAAGTAGTTAGTGTGTTAGAGGTGTTAGGAGAGTAAGTGCTCTTTGAAGAGCTCTGTCTTCAGGAGTTTCTTAAAGATAGCGAGAGATTCTCCTGATCTGGTAGTGGAAGGTAGTTTGTTCCACCATTGGGGAACTCTGTATGAGAACAGTCTGGATTGCTTTGTGTGAATGTTTGGCAAAGCGAGGCGACGTTCACTGGAGGAGCGCAGCGGCCGGGAGGTAGCGTAAGCCTTCAGGAGCGAGGGCAGGTAGGAAGGAGCTGTTCTGTCATCACCTTGTAGGCAATTGTAAGAGTTTTGAATTTGATGCGAGCATCAACTGGTAGCCAATGGAGCTCATTGTAATTATAATAACTATTAAATATTACTACCAAAACTACAATTATTATTAATATTACTACTATAACCATTAGTACTATTACTACTACTATTAATACTACTACTACTAATTATTATAACTATTAAATATTACTACCAATACTACAGTTATTATTAATATTACTACTATAACCATTAGTACTATTGCTACTACTATTAATACCACTACCACTACTAATTATAATAACTATTAAATTTTACTACCAATACTACAGTTATTATTAGTTTTACTACTACTATTAATCCTACTACTACTAATTATAATAACTATTAAATATTACTACCAATACTACAATTATTATTAATATTAATACTACAGTATAACCATTAGTATTATTAGTACTACTAAGAATACTACTACTAATTTAAATAACTATTAAATGTTACTATCAATACAACAATTATTATAAGAATTACTACTATAACTGTTAGAACTATTATTATAGTTTAATTAATCATAGTTCTCTGATCTGTAACAGTCTCTCTCTCACACACACACACACACACACTAAACATGAAATCAAAAGTTCCCCCATCTCAGACCAGACACACCAGAGGGGAGTCTGCTCTCACAACTGTCTGATTTACACTCAGTCTGAGAGCTCTGTGTGTGTGAGAGAGAGAGAGAAAGAGAGAGAGAGAGAGAGAGAGAGAGTGTAGTGTAGTGAGGTCAGAGAGGCTGCCGGCTGTGCACCAATAGGTGGCACTCTACCCTTTTTGACCGGTGACGGTCACTCAGCCGTCCCAAGGGCGGTGGATATACCCTGTGAGTGTGTGTGTGTGTGTGTGTGTGTGTGTGTGCATGTGTGTGTTAAACCCATTAAAGGGCTCACATCTTTTATTTATTTTATTTTTTATTCTTGTTTTTTGGCACTTTGTGTTACAGTGTCTTTAAGACTGATATACAGTTGCATGCAAAAGTTTGGGCACCCCAAGAGAGTTGTGCTCTCAGATGCACTACATGTCCAAATGTGTGGATAAATGTTGCATTCAGCTACTTTATTTTGCTGACACAAATGTGCAAATGCGCACACAATGCTTGTCTGGCCTGTGTTTTTTTTTTCCGTGAAAGTTTTAGAATGTAAATGAGCGTATACAGGATGTAGAGGGCACACTTTAGCAACATGTGAAATCTGACCAGGGTGCTCAAACCTTTACATAATACTGTAGAATATGAGAATACAGTATGTATATGTATGAGAATATATATAAAGGAAACCACCTTCACATAAAGTGTGCCAAAGAATGAGTCAACAGGTACAGTCCTATACTGTACTGTAGATATAAATAAACTGCAGTGTCGTTAAACACCTCCACCTAATTAGAGACAGAATAACTGTATGCAAATGTACTGTACAATCATATACAAAGTGTGTGTGAAGAAGTGAATACATATGATATGGATATCACACCAATGAAGCGTAACATTATGACCACCCATAATCCATTTGTCACTTACTTACACTTAATTACAGACTGTAGTCCTGTATCTGTTTCTCTGCATCCTTTATCATCCTTTTTTTTTACTGTTCAGGACCCTGGAGGACCACCATGGAGCAGCTACAGTATTATTAGGGTGGTGGGTCATTCTTAGCACTGCAGTAGCTGTACTGACATGGTGGTGGTGTGTTAGTAATGTGTTGATACGAGTGGAACAGACACGGCAGTGCTGCTGGAGTTTTTAAACACTTTCTCGGATACTTCAACCTATCTGATCCACCTTGTAGGTGTGGTAAAGTCAGAGACAGGAGCTCTGAATCTGTTGCTGCACAGGTTGTATTGATCATAATCTAGTCATCATCAGTGCCCACAGGACTGCCCTGATGGTCTTTTATCCACATCATGATTGATCTAGCTGTGTGGAATTGAGCATTGTCCTGCTGGAAAACAAAACAGTATTCAGAATTGTAAAAAAACATTGCGAAAGCAGAAGAAAACAAGTTTTCTTCCAGGATAACCTTGTGTGGTTTGATTCATTTGTCCTTCACAAAGGCGAATCCTTCCTGACTCCAGCCATGCTCTCGCTTTCCCAAGATCATCACCGATCCTCCTCCAAATTTCACAGTGGGTCGTATGCCTCTCCAGGTCTCTGTCTAACCCTTAGATGGCCAGGTGTTGGGCAAAACCATAGACTGTGTATAGCTGGACAGAGCATGGTCTCTCAAAAGTGAATTTCTGGGGTTATTTAAATGAGTAGACTGTCTCTCCACAGTCTTTCTCCCTCCTCTGGTCTCTACTGCGCGGACTCGAATTTCAGGATCGACAACACGGAGGAAGATTTTGGCTACATTTTCATTAAATGAATGGGAACGGACACACGGCGTCCATCTTTTTTTACAGTCTCTGGACAAAACTAAAAACTTGCCTCATCAGAGATGTTGATCTTACTCCAGTCCTCTTTGGTCCAATCCTTATGGCCTTTTGTAAACTTCAGCCTGGCTCTGTACGCATTACATTACTGGAGCCCTGCCTCTAGGAGCCTGTTTTGGGCTGTTCTTTCCATGCACTTCACCCCAGCTGCCATTTGCCATTCTTTTTGTAGGTCACTTGATGTCATCCTGTTGTTGCTGATTTGGCATTTGAATATGTTGATGGTCAATGTCCAGACCTGAACCTCATTTAAAGCCTCTGGAATGTAACTAAGAAGCAATCAAAAAAACTGACTGCATTTGTGAGCCATGAGTGAAATAATATCACTCAAAATCAGTGAGAAAGACTGGTGGAGGGCATGCCCAGACGCCTAAAAGCTGTAATAAAAAATCTGTGTTATTCCACCAAATATGGATTTCTGAACTCTTTCTGAGGTAAAACATAAGTATTGTTGTTTCAAAATGAATATGAACTTGTTTTCTTTGCATTATTTGAGATTTTTTTTTGACCATTTCTCATTTTCTGCAAATAAACGCTCTGAATTACAATATTTTTATTTGGAATATAGAATCAAACAACAATGTTCATTTTACTCAAACATATATCTACAAATAGTAAAATCAGAGAACCTGATTATTTTTAAGTGGTCTCATTTTTTTATGTAGCTGTATATATGACCAAAATAAAAATAATAAATAAGACAATTTCATATTTTTGTTTTAGATAAAAAGGTGCAAAAGCTATAAATGTATTAGACTATATAAAGACAATATAAGAAGAACCACCTACACAGAAAGTTTGCCAGAGAATGAGTCAGAGAATAACCCATACAGCTATATGTACGCTGAAGACAGATATAAATAAACCAAATGCGTTAAAGCTTAATTAACAGAATAACTGCATGTAAATATATCTGATAATGAGGCGTTAGTGCTGCATGTGACAGAGCTGATATCCAATAAAACAACACGGACAGCTGAGCCGTATCCAGTGTATTCTTTAATTATGTACAGATTCAGAAACACTTCAAACCCAACGACCATAGGAGGGATTATTTAAAAAAAAACAAAAATAAATAAAAAAGAAATATGAAATAAACACTCAAACAAATAGCGGACAGATCTGACGGGAGGACGGCTGTTGCCGGGAAACAGAACCTTCTCTGAGTTTTTATTTATTTATTTGTGGGTGCTTATTTTTTCTCGCTGTGATGAACTTTAATGAGAGACGATGGTGAGGACTGAATGTGAATACTTTAAATTAAATTGGGAATTATGAGTGACTTTTTTATTATTATTTTGTCATTTTGAATCTTTGTTGTATTTTTCTATTCCTGCAGCTTTTATATGAAATGTGATGACCCGCACTTAAACAAACGAAGTGCTATCTATTTCCAGACGCTTTTAAAGGGCATATGTGGGTGTGTGCATGAGCGATGATGCGTGTGTGTAGAGAGAGTGTGTGTGGGTGAATGTATCTAGAGAAACGTGTGAATGAGGAACAGTTCGTCCTGGTTTTAACGTTCCAGCTTCAGAAAAACTGAAATAAAAATGCGTTCCTTTCAGTGCAGCTGGATCCTCTCGAATCAGTGATGTACAATAAGAGGGAAAATGAGAATTTAGGAAAGAGTTTTGAAGAGTTTACAATAAGGGTACATTACTAACCAAAAACCTACAACAGAATGTCTCAACTGATTAATAATTGACACTAGTTAAGGCATTATTCAACTTTTTTTTTTTTTTTTTTAAATAGTGTCCATTCCTTTTTATTTAGTGTTTAATAATGTATCAACTAGGTTCAATCAAAAATTAGTTTAAACATTTAACAATGTATATTCATGTTTTAACCTTATTGGAACGTGTTACCTAGTTTTTATTTTATTTAAAATATCTGGAAAATTAAAACCATCAGTTTGTTTGCTTTTAACTAATCAAATTTGTATCTGATTTCTACTTTATATGTAAAATAAGAAACTTATTAACATGTGGTTTCCCATTTAATATAGTCTGTTTTTAGTTTTAAAATAAACACAGACTGTATTAAAACTCTGCACAGACTTCATCAGGTTGGATTCTAGCAGCTAAGTAGATTAAGCCTTGGGACAGCTTTAATTAGGCTAAACTTTTGATTTTTACTCTAAATTCTCAAATTCCTGTAATTTCAGACACTTGTGTAAGTCTATAAATGTACAGTATTACTGTACACAACTTATTTCATCCTCTTATTTCATCTGTGAAAGAATGAAATAACACATTAAATAGTCCAGTGTCCTCCCTTTCAATAAATAAACCAGTGATGCCAAAAGTATGTGGACGCCTGACTTCACCTCACTTTCAGACCACTACACCTTGCACGGGGTGTAAGATAAGGCCCAACCTCTTTTTTTAACACCCTTAATTAAAAAAAAAAAAAAAAAAACACTGAATAAGCAGGTTTCCCAACACTGGGGACTTATTGTCCATATAGAATGCATTGCTTTAACACCTTATTTTACAGATTTTATCTATTATTAATCTATTATTAACTGTATGGAGCATCCTTATCAATCCACATACTCTTGAATGACTGCGATGCACAGTATTTCCAAATGTATTTAATTTATGGAGGAGGGATACAGGCTGTAGTGTGTTGTGTGACAAAAAATAGACCCTCAAGAAAGTACAGGCTATCTTGCAGTAAATTACCATCATCATCATTCCATATAAAATTCAGAAAATAGGTGCAGTTAAATAAATGGCTGTATTTTTTTTAACAAAATGATGGGTGATATTTTTTTAAAGCACAATTTTACATAAAACTTCAGCATGTATGTGTTTATATGAAACACTGAATTATGCAGAGTAGATTTCTCTTAAATTCTGTTTTTTTTTTACAGTATATTATACCAAATAATATTAATAATAAAAATGAAGCAGTTTTTGTCAGGGTGATGTTAAAGGGTTAATATAGTTATTGCATGTATTTGTGAATATAGTATATATTTTTTAACATTCTAAAACAGGCTAGGCGTGTGTGCATGTGTGTGTGTATTAGACTCTGTGACATCGTAACACACAGGCCTACATGTACTGCATAGCTACTATTTGGAAAGCATTGCACGTCCTTGTGTGTGCGTGAGAGTGTGTGTGTGTGTGTGTGTGCGCATGTTGGTTTTGTTCATATGCACGCGCACACACACACACACACACACACACACTCGAAACGAGAGCCCGTGCACCGTGGCGTCCTCGGGAGCCTCTGAGTGGAAAGGAAAAAGGTCAAGAGAAGCTGTGCGTCCTTCTAACACACACTCGGACGCAGGTTCAGCAGCGCAGGTCCATCCCTACCCCTCCTCCACCCCTCCATCCATCCATCCGTCCACCTGTCCCTCCACCTGTCCATCCACCTGTCCATTTATCCTCCGTCTCCTGAGATTGTGCTGAGGGGTCTGTGAGGGTCTCACACGTCCCTGTCAGAGACAAACACACACAAACCACAGGATTTCAGATTATACACAGTACACTCACAGCTAAAAGAGCTCTATAGGCAGTCATAGCTCAAACAGTCAGATAAATATTTCTGAGGCTCTAACAGTCCATAAACATGGTTCTGTACAGTCCTCAGACAGAATTATACATAGTCCTTAAAAAGGATTCTATACAGTCCTTAAAAAGAGCTCTACAAAGTCGTTAAATAAGGTTCTAAAAGAGTCTTCAAACAGGATTCTATAAAGTCCTTAAAAAGAGCTCTACAAAGTCATCAAACAAGGTTCTATACAGTCCTTAAAAAGAGCTTTACAAAGTAATTAAATAAGGTTCTATACAGTCCTTAAAAAGAGCTCTACACAGTCATTAAACATGGTTCTATACAGTCCTTAAAAGAGCTCTACTAAGTCATTAAATAAGGTTCTATACAGTCCTTAAAAAGAGCTCTACAAAGTCATCAAAACAGGGTTCTATACGGTCCTTAAAAAGAGCTCTACAAAGTCATCAAAGAAGGTTCTATACAGTCCTTAAAAAGAGCTCTACAAAGTCGTTAAATAAGGTTCTATACGGTCCTTAAAAAGAGCTCTACAAAGTCATTAAATAAGGTTCTATACGGTCCTTAAAAAGAGCTTTACAAAGTCATCAAAACAGGGTTCTATACAGTCCTTAAAAAGAGCTCTACAAAGTCGTTAAATAAGGTTCTATACGGTCCTTAAAAAGAGCTCTACAAAGTCATCAACATGGTTCTATACAGTCCTTAAAAAGAGCTCTACAAAGTCATCAAAGAAGGTTCTATACAGTCCTTAAAAAGAGCTCTACAAAGTCGTTAAATAAGGTTCTATACGGTCCTTAAAAAGAGCTCTACAAAGTCGTTAAATAAGGTTCTATACAGTCCTTAAAAAGAGCTCTACAAAGTCGTTAAATAAGGTTCTATACGGTCCTTAAAAAGAGCTCTACAAAGTCATTAAATAAGGTTCTATACAGTCCTTAAAAAGAGCTCTACAAAGTCGTTAAATAAGGTTCTATACGATCCTTAAAAAGAGCTCTACAAAGTCATTAAATAAGGTTCTATACAGTCCTTAAAAAGAGCTCTACAAAGTCATCAACATGGTTCTATACAGTCCTTAAAAAGAGCTCTACAAAGTCATTAAATAAGGTTCTATACAGTCCTTAAAAAGAGCTCTACAAAGTCATCAACATGGTTCTATACAGTCCTTAAAAAGAGCTCTACAAAGTCATCAACATGGTTCTATACAGTCCTTAAAAAGAGCTCTACAAAGTCATCAAACAAGGTTCTATACAGTCCTTAAAAAGAGCTCTACAAAGTCATTAAATAAGGTTCTATACAGTCCTTAAAAAGAGCTCTACAAAGTCATCAAACAAGGTTCTATACAGTCCTTAAAAAGAGCTCTACAAAGTCATCAACATGGTTCTATACAGTCCTTAAAAAGAGCTCTACAAAGTCGTTAAATAAGGTTCTATACGGTCCTTAAAAAGAGCTCTACAAAGTCATCAAAGAAGGTTCTATACAGTCCTTAAAAAGAGCTCTACAAAGTCGTTAAATAAGGTTCTATACCGTCCTTAAAAAGAGCTCTACAAAGTCATTAAATAAGGTTCTATACAGTCCTTAAAAAGAGCTTTACAAAGTCATCAAAACAGGGTTCTATACAGTCCTTAAAAAGAGCTCTACAAAGTCGTTAAATAAGGTTCTATACGGTCCTTAAAAAGAGCTCTACAAAGTCATTAAATAAGGTTCTATACAGTCCTTAAAAAGAGCTTTACAAAGTCATCAAACAAGGTTCTATACAGTCCTTAAAAAGAGCTCTACAAAGTCATCAACATGGTTCTATACAGTCCTTAAAAAGAGCTCTACAAAGTCGTTAAATAAGGTTCTATACGGTCCTTAAAAAGAGCTCTACAAAGTCATCAAAGAAGGTTCTATACAGTCCTTAAAAAGAGCTCTACAAAGTCGTTAAATAAGGTTCTATACGGTCCTTAAAAAGAGCTCTACAAAGTCATTAAATAAGGTTCTATACAGTCCTTAAAAAGAGCTCTACAAAGTCATCAACATGGTTCTATACAGTCCTTAAAAAGAGCTCTACAAAGTCATTAAATAAGGTTCTATACAGTCCTTAAAAAGAGCTCTACAAAGTCATCAACATGGTTCTATACAGTCCTTAAAAAGAGCTCTACAAAGTCGTTAAATAAGGTTCTATACGGTCCTTAAAAAGAGCTCTACAAAGTCCTTAAATAAGGTTCTATACGGTCCTTAAAAAGAGCTCTACAAAGTCATCAAACATGGTTCTATACAGTCCTTAAAAAGAGCTCTACAAAGTCATCAACATGGTTCTATACAGTCCTTAAAAAGAGCTCTACAAGGTCATCAACATGGTTCTATACAGTCCTTAAAAAGAGCTCTACAAAGTCATCAACTTGGTTCTATACAGTCCTAAAAAAGAGCTTTACAAATTTATTAAATAAGGTTCTATACAGTCCTTAAAAAGAGCTCTACAAAGTCATTAAACATGGTTCTATACAGTCCTTAAAAAGAGCTTTATTAACTAAGGTTCTATACAGTCCTTAAAAGAGCTCTACAAAGTCATTAAACAAGGTTCTATACGGTCCTTAAAAAGAGCTCTACTAAGTCATCAACATGGTTCTATACAGTCCTTAAAAAGAGCTTTACAAAGTCATTAAACAAGGTTCTATACCATTCTGAAAAAGAGTCTTCACACTATTCCAACAGGGTTCTATACAGTCCTAAATAACGAGTTCTATACAGTCCTCAATTTTGGTTCTATGCAGTCCTCAATTTTGGTTCTATGCAGTCCTCGAACGAGGTTCTACATAATTCTCAAACAAAGTCCCTATAGAGTCCTCTAACAGGGTTTTATACATATCTCAAACAGGGTTCTACACAATACTGAAAAGGGGTTCTATACAGTCTTCAAATTGAGTTCTATACAGTCCTAAACATATCAATATGTGCATAAACTGTACGCTAGGAGAGTTTAGGAAAAGTATTATACTATTTAAAGAAAAACATACTATTACAGTTGTTACAGTTATTACAATAGCTAACTCTGTGGTAGTGATGTGGGACTAGGCCTGTAGTCAGCATGCTAACTCTGTGGTAGTGATGTAACGTGAGGCCTGTAGTCAGCATGCTAACTCTGTGGTAGTGATGTGGGACTAGGCCTGTAGTCAGCATGCTAACTCTGTGGTAGTGATGTAACGTGAGGCCTGTAGTCAGCATGCTAACTCTGTGGTAGTGATGTAACGTGAGGCCTGTAGTCAGCATGCTAACTCTGTGGTAGTGATGTAACGTGAGGCCTGTAGTCAGCATGCTAACTCTGTGGTAGTGATGTGGGATGAGGCCTGTAGTCAGCATGCTAACTCTGTGGTAGTGATGTGGGATGAGGCCTGTAGTCAGCATGCTAACTCTGTGGTAGTGATGTAACGTGAGGCCTGTAGTCAGCATGCTAACTCTGTGGTAGTGATGTGGGATGAGGCCTGTAGTCAGCATGCTAACTCTGTGGTAGTGATGTAAGACGAGGCCTGTAGTCAGCATGATAACTCTGTGGTAGTGATGTAACGTGAGGCCTGTAGTCAGCATGATAACTCTGTGGTAGTGATGTAACGTGAGGCCTGTAGTCAGCATGCTAACTCTGTGGTAGTGATGTAACGTGAGGCCTGTAGTCAGCATGATAACTCTGTGGTAGTGATGTAAGACGAGGCCTGTAGTCAGCATGATAGCTCTTTGGTTGTGATGTAAGACGAGGCCTGTAGTCAGCATGATAACTCTATGGTAGTGATGTAACGTGAGGCCTGTAGTCATCATGCTAACTCTGTGGTAGTGATGTGGGACGAGGCCTGTAGCCAGCATCCTAACTCTGTGGTAGTGATGTGGGATGAGGCCTGTAGTCAGCATGCTAACTCTGTGGTAGGAATATAAGACAAGGCCTGTAGTCAACATGCTAACTCTGTGGTAGTGATGTAAGATGAGGCCTGTAGTCAGCATGCTAACTCTGTGGTTGTGATGTAAGACGAGGCCTGTAGTCAGCATGATAACTCTGTGGTAGTGATGTAACGTGAGGCCTGTAGTCAGTATGATAACTCTGTGGTAGTGATGTAACGTGAGGCCTGTAGTCAGCATGCTAACTCTGTGGTAGTGATGTAACGTGAGGCCTGTAGTCAGTATGATAACTCTGTGGTAGTGATGTAACGTGAGGCCTGTAGTCAGCATGATAACTCTATGGTAGTGATGTAACGTGAGGCCTGTAGTCATCATGCTAACTCTGTGGTAGTGATGTGGGACGAGGCCTGTAGCCAGCATCCTAACTCTGTGGTAGTGATGTAAGATGAGGCCTGTAGTCAGCATGCTAACTGTGTGGTAGTGATGTGGGATGAGGCCTGTAGTCAGCATGCTAACTCTGTGGTAGGAATATAAGACAAGGCCTGTAGTCAGCATGCTAACTCTGTGGTAGTGATGTAAGATGAGGCCTGTAGTCAGCATGCTAACTCTGTGGTAGTGATGTGGGATAAGGCCTGTAGTCAGCATGCTCACTCTTTGGTTGTGATGTAAGGTGAGGCCTGTAGTCAGCATGCTAACTCTGTGGTAGTGATATAAGATGAGGCCTGTAGTCAGCATGCTAACTCTGTGGTAGTGATGTGGGATGAGGCCTGTAGTCAGCATGCTAACTCTGTGGTAGTGATGTGGGATGAGGCCTGTAGTCAGCATGCTAACTCTGTGGTAGGAATATAAGACAAGGCCTGTAGTCAGCATGCTAACTCTGTGGTAGTGATGTAAGATGAGGCCTGTAGTCAGCATGCTAACTCTGTGGTAGTGATGTGGGATGAGGCCTGTAGTCAGCATGCTATCTCTGTGGTAGGAATATAAGACAAGGCCTGTAGTCAGCATGCTAACTCTGTGGTAGTGATGTGGGATAAGGCCTGTAGTCAGCATGCTCACTCTGTGGTAGTGATGTAAGGTGAGGCCTGTAGTCAGCATGCTAACTCTGTGGTAGTGGTGTAAGATAAAGCTGGTAGATCTAAAAGAAAATAGGCCAAAAGGTGCATCATCTATAGCTCCATGTTTTTGTTTATTTGGCTTGTGTTCCACCACAAATGCTAAAGATTAAAACGAAAGATTCAGGGCAAAACTAACAGGGCTGTTCTAATATTTACTGGCCACTACCCTAACAAGCTTTTACAGCAGACATAATCCGTTAAAGCTCTCTCTGGCTGAGGAGTTTGGGAATAGTTTTTACTATGTAGCGGCTTCACCGCCATTATCTGATGGAGATCCGGTGGTATTGATCTGCGATTTCCTGCCAAGAAGGGAGTGGACATTACCTTAGACAACCTCACATAAAAACAGTGCTGTGTACTTTAATCCTGGATAAATCTACTGTTTATTCTTTCTGCCTGAAGTGCTCCATTCAAAACACACTGTAATCTAATAATCTGATAGTTTCCGTTATTATATCTGAAACTGGATACTTTAAAACAAACTGTTATAAGGTGGATTAGATGCTCAGTCATTGTGCCTCTAGCCTGGATACAAGATGAGATAGGGTTGGGCATGGAAGTATACAGGTTCCACATGGGATCCTGCAGCACATTTACCCACAGACATTGGGTAACCCTTGTTATGTGTGGATGTGGGTGAGCATTATCCTGCTGAAAAATCACAGTTAGAAACCCTACCATGAGAGGCAACACATGTGGCCACAGGCAGGGGTTTCACCACAATTTTTCAGTAGCCCCGAGTCGTTTTGATCAGCTCAGCTGTATTATTAATAAGGAGAATGGAAAATCTATGTGTGAATGGAAAATCTATTAACGCTAATCATGAAGCCAGTTCAAAGATAAAGTTCCGCCTTTCAGGATAAACAGCCAATCAGCTTGCTGGTTTTGCGGCGTGCTGTGGACTAGAAAGGTAACGGAGCTAACCATGTAAACTGTGATGAAACTGTCTCTGGTTAAAAAGACTCGTCTCTAAATCACAACACACAGATGGCTTAATTAACTGGGCTGAGCCCCGGGTCTTTACCCAGGCAACGCCCCTGGCCACAGGATGTTCGGCACATATCGCTGATCTGTTAGTGTCCCTCTCATCACTACTAGGGGTGACAGAATGTTGTATGCAATGGTCCTCATATCATCATCACACCAGCAATTGGGGCCGTGGGTCGCTCCATAGCAAAGGCAGGATTCCAATCAGTCTCCAAACTCAAACTCGACCTTCATCAGATCCTAAACAGAAGCTGGATTTGTCGTTGCACTGACGTAGCAGCCAATGTTTCTTGTTTATTATAGCACTACAGATTAACATGTCAGTGGCTGGCTGATAAACAGCCTAGATGGTGGGCAATTCATCAAAATGACAACCCTGCTTCTCTCAGTTTAATGACCTGCTCCCCTCTCAAAGGCTGTCAACTGGGTAAAATCCCCTGGAAGCATTGCAGAGGCATGTCTAGCAGTCAGTGGTCTCTCACCAAGAGGAACACTACCCAAAAGTCTCCTCTGAAAACCTTTTTGCAGGGCAGCAGGGAAACCACTATACTGACCACACCGTTTTGCGAGTTTTGCTCAATCCGAGGCTCTGTCCCATTTGTATAACATGTTTGTAGGTACCTTTTTACAATAATATGTCCCATATACAGTGGCATTTGCCGCCTTAATGATTTCTTTCTTTTTTTATTAAATGTTTTAAACAAATATAAATACTAGTCAAAGACAACACAAGTAAATGAAATTTTTAAATGAAGGTTTTCATTATTAAGGGAGAAAAACAATCTACAAATGTACATGGCCCTGTGTGAAAAAAAGGTGTTTGCCCCCCCCACAGTTAAAGCATGACTTAACTGTGGTTTATTACACCCGAGTTCAATTTCTTTAGCTCCACCCAGGCCTGATTATTGCCACACCTGTTCTCAATTAAGACATCACTTAAATAGGACCTGCCTGACAAAGCGAAGATGAACGTCATGCCAATATCCAAAAAAAAAAATTAAAAAAGAGAAACAAATGGGAATGTAAGTAATTTAGATCTATCAATCTAAAAAACAGATTTTATTAAGTCATTTCTAAATTTTAGGGAATCCGGCGAACCACAGTGAGAGCCACTGTCCACAAATGGCGAAAATATGGAACAGTGATGAACCTTCCCAGGAGTGACCGGCCACCCAAAATTACTGCAAGAGCGCAGCGACGACTCATCCAAGAGCATCCCAAGAACAACAACATCCCAAGAACTGCAGGTCTCAGCTGCCTCAGTTAGAGTTTACATAAAAAAGGAACTTTGCAAAGTTACGAGTATTGTGTGGCTTTTTGGTTTTGCCCAGCAAACACAATCCACACACACACGTACACACACACATACACACACGTACACACACACCCCTAACACTGTGTCTGAACACACGGGTGCGAGATGATGATAAATCTGGCCGGCGTCCCGCGCCACTCTGACACGTCTGGCTGGGCCGTAATTGAATGATCATTACAGTGAAGCTAAAAAAGAGAGAGAGAGAGCGAGAGAGACAGACAGAAAAAGAGAGAGAGGGAGAGAGAGAGACAGAGAGAGAGACAGAGAGAGAGACAGAGAGAGAGAGAGAGAGAGAGAGAGAGAGAGAGAGACAGAGAGAGAGAGAGAGAGAGAGAGAGAGAGAGAGAGAGAGAGAGAGAGAGATACAGAGACTCTGAGCTGCTGACGTTTAGAGCTCCTGATTTATGAGAAAGATTCTTCCTCCAGCCTGGCACTCCAGTGGGCAATAAAGACAGGAGCTTATCGCCTGCAGGTATATACACACACACACACACACGCACAAACACTGATACATCTGACAAATGTGCTTCCTTAATGTTCACGTCTGAATGGAAGTATTCGTTAAAAAGCCACCACAAGGCTTTTACAGCACACACACACGCACACGCACACGCACACACACACGCACACACACTCCTTTTATTACATAGGTCCCTCCTCCTGCTTTCTCTCTGCCCCATTTTTCAATCTTTCTCAGTTTCTGAAAAGAAGCAGCAGCACGAGGCCGAAGACAGCGGCATGTCTGAGTGCACTTAAAATCAAGCACACTTAAAAACAATTAAAAAAAAAAAAAAAAATAAAAAAAATCCAAGAATGAAAACGTTAGTTTGTCATTTCCCTAATGTACCTATGTAGGGATGCACTAAATATCTGGCAATGGACAATTTTTGGCAACGAAAAATAATTAGCCGAAAATGGAAAAAAAAAAAAATAATAAACACATACACACTTGGTCTTTGGCTGAATAAGTGAAAAGACATATTTTCTATAGCTCCGCCCTCTCGTTATCTCCTACAGCTGTATATATTCCCTTTCAGCATTTTGGATTTTTTTATGCAAATTTCACATTCGTTCATAGTCGTTCTCAGTTTGGTTCTCTTTGGTTCTGTCCAATTGTTTGTTTAAATATTATAATATATATTAAACAGTTAAACAAGCTGAAATATATACAGTAATTTAAGTATATATTTTACCACCTTCACAAGGAATGTCTGGCATAGGGTATGTTTTCTCTTGTATTGACTTTTTAACCACCATCTAAACCAACCATCTGAAACCAGCGATCCACATAAGATAAGGTCTTAAACTGGATTTATCTGCAGGATAATGATGAGCATGTCCGGTGTATCTAAACTTTTGACTGTGTTGTGAAAGGTGTTGTACTGCGCTGTGTTGTCGTGGGTGAGCAGTCAGGGAGGGGGGCTCTGACAGGCTCCCGCTGCCGTCATGTGATATAAATACAGCCAATTGGCCTCGGGCTGGAGAACCGCAGGCCGTGTGAGTCACTGTTCTAGACTTGTTCTCCTGTCAGAACCGTGGCACCTGCTGCTGTCAACACTCTGCCGCTGCGCTTTTAACTCCATCTTCTCCTGGCTGTCAAAAACTGAGATTTCAGGATCTGATCCGAGTTTCTGCGAGTTCTTCTTCACCTTCACTGGCCATCAAAAGTTTCTGGACAGCTTGCAGCGATACTTTTGCTTCGGGGTACATTTTAGGACATTTATGATGTAATAAAGTTCTTTTATTTAAGCTCTTGCCCAGACATTCATGAAAATGTATGTAATAAATGTTATTTTGTAACTTCTGGGATGCAGCACATAATGGAACTGGAATCAAGCACACCATCTCACAAACCCATATACCTGAATGAGGCTGTCTTCCACCTGATAAAGTGCAGTGTTCTCACAGTCTTTCTGTCTTTTCTGTTACAATGACATGGCCTGTCAATCAGGGCTCCAATTACTTTAACCCCCCCCCCCCCAATTAAGACATGTACCCTCCCAAAATAGGTAAAAACAATAGTTTAGTATATACATACATACATACAGCTCTAAAAAAACAAAAGAAAAAAACAAAAAAAAAAAACAAAAACAAGAGACCACTTTAAAATAATCAGTTTCTCTGATTTTACTATCTATAGGTATATGTTTGAATATAATGAACATTGTGGTTTTGTTCTATAAAGTAATAATGATATTTCTTCCAACTTCCAAATAAAAATATTATAATTTAGAGCATTTATTTGCAAAAAATGAGAAATTGTCAAATGAATTAAAAAGATGCAGTGCTTTCAAACTTTAAATAATGCAAATAAAACATTCATATTCATTTAGACTCTAAGGAAGAGTTCACAACTAATAATTGGTAAAATAACCCAGATTTTAAATCACAGCTTTCATGTGTCTTGGCATGCTCTCCACCAGTCTTTCACACTGCTTTTGGGCGACCTTATGCCATTCCTGGTTCAAAATTCAAGCGGTTCAGCTTAGTTTGATGGCTTGTGACCATATATCTTCCTCTTGATTATATTCCATAGGTTTTTAAAGGGATTCAGGTCTGGAGATTTTGACATGACACTGTCTTGATCTGGTGGTCTTTTATCCACACTAGCTGTGTGGAATTGAGCATTGTCCTGCTGAAAAAAAAACTGTCCACATACACACACATTGCCAGAGCAGAAGGAAGCAAGTTTTCGTCCAGTGTAACCTTGTATGTGGCAAAGGCCAAACTGCCCAATTCCAATTTCAATTCTTCCACCAAATTTCATAAAGGGTGCAAGTGCACCTCTGCAGGTCTCCATGTGTTGAGCACAGCTAAAAATTGGACTCATCAGAAAAGATGATCTTACTGCAGTCCTCTATAGTCCAATTCCTATGATCTTTTGCAAACCTCAGCCTGGCTCTTCTTTGCTTCTCGTTGAAAAGTCCTTTTTCTAGCGAGTCCTGCCTGTAAAAGATTGTTTCGAACTGTTCTTTCAATGCAATTCCCCCCAGCTGCCATATGCCATTCTTTTTATAGGTCTCTTGATGCCATCCTGCGGTTTCTGACTGATATTCAAGATGACTGTCAATCTCTAGACCTGAACCCCATTGAAAAACCTTTGAATGCAATCATGTAAGATATAAGTTAGTCACAAGCCATCAAACAAAGCTGAACTGCTTGAATTTTTGTGCCAGGAGTGGAATAAGGTCACCCAAAAGCAGAGTGAAAGACCTGTGGAGAGCATGCTAAGATGCATGAAAGCTGTGAAATCAGGGTAATTCCACCAAATATTGATTCTGAACTCCTAAAACATAAGCATTGTTGTATCTAAATGAATATGAACTTGTTCGCTTTCTTTATTTTCTGCAAATCGATCATCTAAATGACTATTTTTATTTGGAATTTGGAAGAAATGTCTAGTTTATAGAATAAAACAGCAATGTTCATTTTAATCAAACATAAATATAAATAGCAAAATTAGATAAAACTGATTTAGGAACTGAAGTGGTTTCTTAATTTTTCCAGAGCTGTATATTTCTTACTTCTAAATGTTAAATATAACAATAAATGTATCCATTCCTGGAAGAATCTTGCACTATTCTATTCTGTTATCTCTCGTCAGCCTGTCTCACTCATATTATTGGTCATATGAGTTGTTTCTTTATAGGTAGCACTTGCAAAAGCTACAACATGTGAGTAGCTGCTATCTACTGTATGCTAACTAGTCTTTGGTTAGTTGTCTTTGTTTGTTAGTTGGTTTTGTTTGTTATTTTGGCCTATGCTCATCTCTAAAGACATATTCCCTTATTTTGATCAATACAAATCATCTTGGCTTATTTAATTTTTAGTATCTGGTGTTTGGTCAGGGAGAGGGTCTGGGTAGTGAGCCCACTCTCATTTTTTGTTTCGGCCTGACCCTAGACCAGGTCTAAATAACCAACAGTAAAATCATTGATGTGAATTATGTCCAATGTGTTGCAAACAGATTCCCCAAAACAGCATTGTGCAATGTTGTGTTTTAATTTTGACTGTCTTGCTGAACTCTTCATTCTGATGACTGTTTGTATAAATTGTTTTAGGAAATGCACACACTGTTGTGCAAATATTCACCATCATTTGAGAAATGCATCAAAGTGACTGAGAAAAATTAATTGTAATCCGGTTGAAATCCAGTGTTGTGGAAAGAGCTGGAGGACCTAATCGCAGCTTTTGCTACACACGGAGAGAATTTCAGACTATTTGTTTAATTTTCTTCTTTTTATCCACTTTTAGGACCCTTTAGGATCTGATAAAGTTTTAGACCAAACATAGTAAATTGTAGATTTCACAGACTTTCAAAAAGTAAATTAGTAAATTCCCCTTTTTTTTAAACTCTTTGTTTCTCTATATTGTTTATGTATCTTACATTTTTTCATCCATTGTCTATATGAAACTGAAGAAGCCAGATAACAAATTCCATCCACTTTGACGCTGCTATAAAATCGAAATCGTTATCTCGAGCTTTATCCCTCCTTATTTTTTCCTACCATCAAACCCAGCGGTTTAACCCAGTGAACATTGTCCTCCTGTTATTCAACGTAATGCTCTCTCTCTTTCTTTTTTTCTCTCTCTCTCTCTTTCTATCACACACACACACTTTAATGCTATTGCTATTGCTGAAATTGTCAGAACCAACTTGAAAAGTGCTGCTGATGCCGTGTTACTGGCAGCGAGTCTCCCGCGGACTCTCTCAGGATCAATGGAGCGCTGTTAGCGCTGTTAGCCGCAAGCCGAAAGGCCGGAAGATTCCCCCTCTTATGTAACAGCATCGACTTACACCGTCGGAGGAAAAGCTCGCTGGAGCGGGCCGGCGGCTCACGTGGCATCACATCGACTCAGAAACACAACCTGAAGACCTCGCTCAACTCAACTAATGATGCAAACTGCCTCTGTTTTGTTCATATATACTATATGGACAAAAGTATTTGGACACCTGCTCTCATTCAGTGTTTCTTCTGGGAAACGTTTCTTCTGTGTTACTGAACAAGGGCTCTTCTTTACTAGGTATAAAACCTTTACCCTAAGCAGAAGTTATTTAGTTTAAACAACCATCAAACCCCCATCATAATAATGTATTGAGGTTTTAAAAATACAGATTAATAAATAGTTTGTGGCTTGCACATGCAGTTCACCTACACACTGTAAACCCACTGTAATGAAGTTGACCTCAAATATAAATTAGGTCTGTTTAAAAATTCTGTAAAATTACGTATTTCCAAATATTACTCAATTATTTTGAGTTTCTCCTCTATTGGCTTTTGGCACAATCTTTTTGCATACTGGTTGTGTCCCTCAGGTTCGGACACTCATTACCAGTGTGCAATGATTCCTTTCAGGCTATAGGTTAAACTGTAGTTCACATATTATGATTAACTTACTTTAAAAGCCTTTATATATTAGGATGTAGGAGCAAGCATCATTTTCTGAGCTGATAACTCTGTGTTGGCTGTGTACTTTCAAATCAAATTTATTTATATATGAAGCTCTTTTTGACATTCTTTACAGAAATGTGATCGCAGGACAGAGATTCAGAAAAGAAAATTGAACATACAACTGCTATACTGTTTGTTAGTTCGCGATGAGAAATACAAATGTATTTTATTACCTGACAATAAAATTTAAAGTAGAATTATTGTGTAAATCAACTGATTTAAACACAAAAAATAAGTTTAATCAACTTACAATTTAGGCATAATAACTAAAAGTCTTATTAATTAATCAAATCAAAATCAAATCAAATTTATTTGTATAGCGCTTTTTACAACAGGTGTTGGCACAAAGCAGCTTTACAGAAACATGATTACAGGACAAAGAATCAGGCAAAACATTACACATAGAAAATACAGAATACAGAACCCCCAGTGAGCGCGGAGGCAAGGAAAAACTCCCTCAGAGCTGCAGGAGGAGGAAGAAACCTTGGGAGGACCAAGACTCACATTAAAGGGGGGACCATCCTACCACTGGTCAAACGGCTTTTAAATAGAAATTTAAAAAGTCTTTTATACATCTATATAGGTTTTATGTACTCAGGAGTGTAATAGCGCCACTAATGGCTTGGATGTAATCTGTAGTGGAGAGTAAGATGGTCGATGAGCAGCTGATCTGTGGTGGTGGTGGAGAAGAGCTGACTTCAGAAACTTCCATCAGTCTGGCCGGACAGGAGACGCGAGAGCCTGAGGGTCCAACATCGGTATCGGGTCAGACAGGTGGGCAGTCAGTAACTCGGAGGAAAGCAGAGAGATGGAATTAGTTCTGACTGGATTTATGTAAAACAGAGAATATAAAACATTATCAGAGTGTGGCAAATGACTCCGGCAGAACTGAATAAAACAGCCTAACTAAAGGCAGAGAGCCAGAAGGTAACATAGACATGGAGGCACCCTGAAACACCAGCATCCACCCACTCCACCGTCCACAAACCTGAGTGACCGTGTGCAGTGGGAGAACAACAGCACCAGCATCTCAGTTTACCACAATTTCCTCTGTCCATGAACCCCTGAATCTGCAGCCTTATCTAAAGGGAAAAACATTAATTACCAAAAGCTAAACTAAACAAGTAAGTTTTCAGTCTAGACTTAAAGATTGAGACTGTGTCTGAGTCCCGAACATATTCGGGGAGATTATTCCAGAGTTGAGGCGCTTTATAAGAGAAAGCTCTTCCTCCTGCAGAGCTCCTCTGAATTTTAGGCACTACTAATAAACCAGCACCCTGAGATCTGAGTAATCGCGGTGGTTCATAACAGGAGATGAGGTCTTGTAAATACTCAGGAGCGAGTCCGTGTAGGGCTTTATACGTTAACAGGAGAATTTTATAGTCTATGCGGAATTTGACTGGAAGCCAGTGCAGTGCTGATAGTACTGGACTAATATGGTCAAATTTTCTAGTTTTAGTAAGGACCCTGGCTGCAGCATTTTGAACTAGCTGAAGTTTATTTAAGTTACTGCCGGAACATCCAGACAGTAGCGCATTACAATAATCTAGCCTTGAGGTAATAAAGGCATGTACTAATTTTTCTGCGTCATGCAGTGATAGGGCATTTCTTAGCTTGGCGATGTTACGGAGGTGTAGAAAAGCTGTTCTAGTAACATTAGATATGTGTTTATCGAATGCTAGATCTGAATCTATGATAACTCCAAGGTTTTTAGCTGCTGAACCAGGGGTGGCTGAGAAGTCAGCCAGATTTAGCATTAAGTCTGATAATTTATTTCTAGCAGCTTTGGGGCCTAATAGGAGAACTTCTGTTTTATCACTATTTAATAGGAGGAAGTTGTGCGACATCCATGATTTTACATCTTCTACACAATCCTCGATTTTCTTTAATCTCACTCTGTCATCAGGTTTGGCTGATATGAAGAGCTGCGTGTCATCCGCATAACAATGAAAATTCACATTGTGTTTTCTAATAACTTTGCCCAGTGGGAGCATATATAATGTAAATAATAACGGTCCTAATATAGAGCCTTGTGGAATTCCATATCTTACCTTGGTATAACTGGAAGACATATCATTTATCCTCACAAACTGATAGCGATCGGTTAAGTACGATTTAAACCATGCTAAGGCAGTTCCGGTTACACCGACCATGTTCTCTAGTCTTTCTAAAAGGATAGTATGATCTATTGTATCAAAGGCTGCGCTCAGATCGAGAAGTACGAGTAAGGAAACACAGCCTTGGTCGGCGGCTATAAGTAGATCGTTTGTTATTCTAACTAAAGCTGTCTCAGTGCTATGATAAGGCCTAAATCCAGATTGAAATTTTTCATAGATCTGGTTTCTTTGCAGGTAAGAGCAAAGTTGTTGGGCTACAGCTTTTTCTAAAATCTTAGAAATAAAGGGTAAGTTTGAAATAGGTCTATAGTTAGACAGTACACTAGGATCAAGATTTGGTTTCTTGATCAGAGGTTTAATTACAGCTGTTTTAAAGGCTTTGGGTACATGGCCCAGGGCGAGCGATGAGTTTACTATCATTAACAGAGGTTTAATTATATCTGGCAGTACCTGTTTTAATAATTTTGTGGGAACAGCATCAAGTGTGCAGGTTGTGCTGTTTGAAGAGGAGATAATTTTCTCTAGTTCTAGCTGTGGAAGTGGGTTAAAGACTTCCAACCTAACTTCAGTAACAGAGTTTTGTTCTAGATCAGCCAGACCAGATGATAGAGAGGATGTAATATTTATCTGTTTAATTTTATCCCGAATGTTTTCAATTTTACTATTGAAGAAGTCCATAAAATCGTTGCTGGTGTAAATGGCTGGAATCTGAGGTTCAGTACCTGCCTGGTTTTTAGTTAATTTGGAAATAACACTAAAGAGAACTCTAGGATTATTTTTATTTATCTCGATCTGTGAGGCCAGATATGCTGAGCGGGCTTTATTAAGTTCTTTTCTATATTTAGCAAGACTGTCTTTCCACGCAGAGTGAAACACTTCCAGTTTAGTTGATCGATATTTACGCTCTAAATTTCGTACTAACTGCTTTAAGGTACGAGTTTGATCATTGTACCACGGTGCGAGCTTTTTCTGTCTCTCTATTTTGTGTTTAAGGGGTGCTACAACATCTAAGGTAGAGCGAAAGGTATTTTCTAAACCTTCGGTTAGTTTGTCTAGTTCTACTGGGTCTACAGGAGAGTACATTATAGATGATAAATCGGGAAGCTTATCTGTAAATTGTTGGGCTGTAAAAGGCGTAATTGAACGTTTTACAGAGTAGCTAGGGGATGTACGTATATTATGACTAAGATGTAATTTAAATGAAATAAGGTAATGATCTGAAATTGCGGAGGTTTGAGAACGAATATTCGGGTTATCTATGCTCACACCCAGGGTCAAAACTAAATCCAGAGTATGATTACAGTAATGAGTAGGTCCTGTTATATTTTGAATAATACCAACTGAGTCTAAAATCGATGTGAATGCCTTTTTTAATGGATCATCCAATTTTTCGAAATGAATGTTGAAGTCTCCAACTATAATCACTTTATCATTACTTACTGCTAAGTCTGTGACAAAATCACTAAATTCTTTTAAAAATTCTAAATAGGGCCCTGGTGGTCTGTAGATGTTAATTAAAGAAAATGCATTCTTTTTTGTAACTGGATTAATTATACTGGTGTAAAGAAGCTCAAAAGAAGTAAAATTTTCATAGTGTTTCTGATTGCTAATTAAGGTACTTTGGAAAAGTATGCAGACCCCACCTCCTCTACCGGACAATCTCGGATTGTGTATATAATTATAGCCTGCAGGGGTGGCTTCATTTAATGCTACATATTCATTTGGCCTAATCCAGGTTTCTGTCAGACACAGAACATCGAATTTCTGATCAGTTATCATTTCATTCACCAGAACTGCTTTTGAATTTAGAGATCTAATATTAAGTAAACCAATCTTTAGGCTTGAAATGTTAGTACTACAGTCTGGATATGATTGTTTAATATAAGTTAAGTTATTTAGATTTACTGTTTTAGTTTTTTGATGTTTTTGTTTGACTCGGGGGACAGACACAGTCTGAATACATTGGTATCTAGGTAACGTCTCTTTGCAGCTCGCAGACGGTTGGTTAAGCCTCTCTGTCTGCGGCCTGGTCCCGGCTCTGGATTGTCAGCAGCTTCTAATACTACTCTGCCGACTAACTAAAAGACTATGAGCTATGCTGCATGAAAGTAAGGCAGCACCCTCCCGCGTGGGGTGGACACCATCCCTACCTAAAAGACCAGGCTTGCCTTTAATTTTTTTTAATTAAAAATTAAATACATACTGAAGTTTTCCATAGACAATAGTGGCAAAAGTATGACAATAGTACTGTATTTTTCACACTATAAAGTGCACTTAAAATCCTTTAATTTTCCCCAAAATCGTAAGTGCGCCCTATAATCTGGTGCACCCTGTGTATGAATTTTACCAGTCAGGTTGTAAGGAGAAGTAAAGCCACTCTACTGAAGTACGTACAGACAGACAGACAGACAGACAGACAGACAGACACTTTATTGATCCCGAAGGAAATTTAGCAGCCAGTAGCAGTTACACAACACAGTCGAAACAAACAGTACACAGTAGAAACAAACAATAAGTATTGTAAAATAAAATAAAAGAGCACAGTGAGGAATATAAGACTCTAAACTATAAAATTATAAACTGAGACTTAAAAATATATACATAAATATATAAATACAAAAAAACTATACAAAGTGTGAAAGTAATCAGTCATAGATAGTGCAAAAGTACAGGATGTACAGTAAAGTGACAAAGTGTCCAGGGGTGCAAATGTACAAGATGTACAGTAAAGTGTCCAGGAGTGAAAAGGTACAGAGTGTACAGTAAAGTGCCAAGTGTCCAGGGATGCAAATGAACAGTATATACAGTAAAAAGGCAAAAGAGTCCCAGGGTGTAGATGTGTAGGGTGCTTTCCAGTACAGATAAAAAAGGCTGATTAAGAAAGCACATATTGAGACTCGTTCCTCATCTGTCCTCTCTCTTCCGGCTCCACTGGGAGGAGTTGAAGAGTCTGATGGCTCTCGGAACGAACGATCTTCTCAGTCTGTCCGTAGAGCAGCTCTGTGACAAGAGCCTGCCACTGAAACTGCTCCTCTGATCCATGATGATGAAATGCAGTGGGTGACCATCATCATCCATGATGGAGAGTAGTTTTTGCAGTGTCCTCCTCTCTGCCACCGTTACCACAGAGTCTAGCTCCACACCAACCACGGACCCCGCCCGCCTGACCAGCTTGTCCAGACGCATCTCGTCCCTCTTCTTCATGCTTCCTCCCCAGCACACCACAGCATAGAAAAGACAGCTGGCTCTGCCCCTTCTTGTACAGGATGTCTGTGTTGGCTGACCAGTCCAGCTTATCATCCAGATGCAGTCCGAGATACCTGTAGGTCTTCACCATCTCCACATCAACTCCCACAATGGATACTGGCTGTATGGGTGGCCTGGCCCTGCGGAAGTCCACCACCATCTCCTTGGTCTTGGAGGTGTTCAACAGCAGGTTGTTTCTATTGCACCACGCCACAAAGTCTTTCACCAGGTGTCTGTACTCCTCCTCCTTTCCTCCCCGTATACAGGCCACAATGGCAGTGTCGTCTGAAAACTTCTGCATGTGGCACGTCTCAGAGTTGTACTGGAAGTCTGAGGTGTAGAGTGTAAAAAGGAACGGGGAGAGCACAGTCCCCTGTGGTGCTCCTGTGCTGCAGACCACAGTCTCTGATGTACAGTCCTTCAATCTGACATACTGAGGTCTGTCAGTGAGGTAGTCTGTGATCCAGGAGACCAAATATGAATCCACCTGCATCCCCACCAGCTTGTCTTTCAGTAGGAGAGGCTGAATGGTGTTGAAAGCACTGGAAAAATCAAAGAACATGACTCTCACAGTGCTGCCTCCTCTGTCCAGATGAGAGTGGGTCCGGTGGAGAAAGTACAGTATGGCGTCATCCACTCGCACTTTCTCTCTGTAGGCAAATTGCAAGGGGTCCATTGCATGTTGAACCTGGGGTCTGAGGTGGTGTAGAAGCAGACGTTCCAGGGTCTTCATGATATGTGATGTAAGGGCGACAGGCCTGAAGTCATTGAGTTCACTGGGGTGCGTCTTCTTGGGTACTGGAACCAGGCATGATGTCTTCCACAGCGTGGGGACCCTCCCCAAACGCAGACTCAGGTTGAAGATGTGCTGCAGGGGAGCCCCCAGCTCAGCTGCACAGGACTTTAGTAGTCTGGGACACACTTTGTCCGGCCCAGCTGCCTTTCTTGGGTGGAGTCTCCTTAGTTCACCTCTAACCTGGTCAGCAGTGAAGGTGTGCAGAGGGGGAGGAGGAGGGGGGACTACAGTGGTGCTGGTGGTCAGGACAGCTGAGTGTGGGGAGGAGGGGGGAGCGGGGGCTGAGTTGCTTGATGAGATGAGGGGGGGTGTGGAGGAGGTGTCTGCCAGAGCTGTAGGGTCTTGAACAGGGCAGTCAAACCGGTTGTAGAAGGTGTTGAACTCATTGGCTCTCTCTACTTCACCATCTGCGGCACTGTCCATCCTCTGCTTACAGCTAGTGATTGTCTTCATTCCATTCCATACCTCCCTCATGTCATTTTCCCTCAGCTTCTGCTCCACCTTCTTCCTGTAGGACTCCTTGGCCTCTCGCAAATGGACTTTGAGCTCCCTCTGTACGCTCCTAAGCTCCTCCTGGTTGTTATCTTTAAAGGCCCTCTTCTTCTTGTTTAGAAGGCCTTTAACGTTGCTGGTTATCCAGGGCTTGTTGTTAGCAAAGCAACGCACAGTTTTCACAGGAACAACAATGTCCATGCAAAAGTTCATGTAGTCCGTCATGCAATGTGTAGTCCCCTCAATGTCATCCCCATATGGCTCCTGCAATACACTCCATTCAGTGGACTCAAAACAGTCCCTGAGAGCTGCTTCAGCACCAGGAGACCATTTCCCGATAATGAGAATAAGGAGTTCTAATGGATCAGCTACTAACCACATTTGATCTGAAGCTAGTTTGCTACTACAATAATTTATAACAAACACAATAAGAGCTGTAGAGCAAAGCACAAAAGTCTCTGTCTGTTTTTACCAAACTTTATCTTATCAGATTTTTGACTTACAGACTGGATTAGGTCCAGAAATCTCTTGCTGTGGTTTGCTGGGTCAGAACCAGAGCCAAAATCCGGTTGAATAAGAATAGAAAAGAGAAAAGCCTCCCTCGGCTCAGACCTTTCATATTCAGAAATAAGCTGAACACTCCTGCAGTGAAGAGGAGAACTTTTATATAAAGAGTGTAAACATGGAAAACTTTAGTCAGACTTTATACTATGTGTCCGTGATATCTGTGAAGTTGCACATAACCAATCCATAATAATGTAGTAATCATGCAATCACTGGTGTACTGTTCACCATTACAACTAGCAACATACTAGTGTAATTACACTTAAAAGTAAATTTTGTACATCAATATATTGCATATATTCATGCGCAATTACCTAATTACATACAATTATTATGTACACACTGACATGGCAACTGTAATGAGACAGGAACTAGTATTGTGTTACATGACACACATGACACTGTTAATTGAGGAGTGATAATGTTCAAACATCTATCTGCACCCAGTATCAGGATGCACTCCAACTCCCATAATTCACCTGACCTTGCTATGAGCATGCTGGCCAGTGTTCAGCCTCACTCACAGAATAACACCTCACAACTTAGGTGTGGGCATACCCAAGTCATTCCCTTAGGTAAGACTTCATGATCAAACCACATAATGCTGTGACTTTTGGCATTCCGGTAAAAACTAGAAAATTATGATTTCTTTTCAAAATTAGATTTTATCAGGATCTGCAGGCAAAGTAGGAGTATGTTCTCAATAATAATTCAGACAAAAATCCAAGGCCTGTTAGTACTACCAAAATGAGTTAAAGTAACTTTTTGGTGCTAAAAAAAATTCTAGTTTTTAAAAGAAGAAAAGAAGGAAGGTAAAGGATTTGCTTGTATATTAACCTTGTAGCCTTGTAGCTCTGGTGCTAATTGGTGGAGTGTTGTTTGTTATCTACATTAGCTTTGCAGCTCCTAACTGGAGAATGCTAACTGGTGAAGTATAAAGTTCTGTTGTTTGTTATCTACGTTAGTGTTGGAGCTCCAGTGCTAACTAATAGAGTAAATGGTTACACTGATTGATGTAAATCTAGTAATAATTGATGGCTATCTATATTAGCATTGCTGCTCCAGTGCTAAATGATGGAATGTAAGGTTCTGCTGCTTGTTATGCACATTATCCTAATAGCTCCAGTGCTAATTTGTGCAGTATAAGGTTATGTTGCTTCATAACTACAACGGCCTTATAGCACCAGTGCTAATTTGTGGAATATTTGATTCAGCTGCTTGTTATTTACATTAGCCTTGTAGCTCCAGTGCTAATTTGTGGAATACTTGGTTCTGCTGCTTGTTATGCACATTAGCCTTGTAGCTCCAGTGCTAATTTGTGGAATACTGGGTTCTGCTGCTTGTTATGTACTTTATTCTCACAGCTCCAGTGCTAATTTGTGATGTATAAGGTTATGTTGATTCATAACTACACCGGCCTTGAAGCTCCAGTGCTAATTGGTGGAGTATAAGATTCTATGGTGTGTTAGCCACATTTGTTTTGAAGCTCCAGTGTTAACCAGTGAAGTACAGAGTTTCACTGCTTGTTTACTACATTAGCCTTGTCTCTTGATTGTTGTGGCTAACTAAAATTTTTTTTTTAACTGTACTCAGACTCCTATGTGTACTATGTGGTCTAAATTGTCAGGAGGGAAGAATTTTATATCTTTTCTTTCTCTCACTTTTCCCTCTCTCTCTCTCTCTCTCTCTCTCTCTCTGGGGGATATATAGTTCTGGGCTGGGTTACTGGTCCAGTAGCTGTGGTTTGCCCGCTGGCGGTGCTGAGGCTCCAGCGGCGCGGCGTGTCTCACAGCGGTTATGTAACGGAGGATAATGCTCCGTCAGCTTCACTTCATCCAGTTTCTCCTGAATGAGTGTAACAGATCTTCCAGCACCAGTACAGTTCCACTAAACGCTCCTATCTGCACCACCCTGACACTGATTCATTTACATAACACATACATACACACAAACACACCGTACCAGATATCCAGTTTTCAGTCCAGTTTTCCAGTTTTGTTCCAGCTGAAAGTAAACAATTAATGTAACTGATGGGCCAGGCGATATTACACCTCCCAAAATGTCACAAAGTTCAGACCAGTGCACTATCCGCTAGCCGTGGTTAGCAGCATAGCCAGCTGAGGTTAGCTGTGCTAACCAGCCCCAGTTAACAGTGCTACACAGCCACAGTTAGCAGCATAGCCTGCCTCGATTAGCAGTTCTAGACAGTCCCAGTTAGCAGCGCGAGCCAGCCCGAATATCAGCACTAGCCAGCCCCGTCTAGCAGCGCTTTTCAGACACAGTTAGCAATGCTACCCAGCCCCAGTTATCAGTGCTAGCCAGCCCCGGTTAGCACTGCTAACTAGCCCCAATTAGCGGCGTTTCCCAGTCCCAGATAGCAGCGCTAGCTAGCACCGGTTAGCAGCCCTTCCTAGCCCCTGTTAGCAGTGCTTCCCAGCCCTGGTGAACAGCATAGCCAGCCCTGGTTAACAGCGTTACCCAGCCACGGTTAGCAGCATAGCCAGTCGCAGTTAGCATTGCTTCCCAGCCCCGGATAGCAGCGCAAACTCCCTTATCCTCTGTAATTCATCAGTGTAGCTTTACTAACTATTTTTTTGTCCAAAAAATACGGTATATAACATTTTATACCGTGACAATATTTATTGCAGTGCATGTGACACATTCTGAAATATTGCATTTTGCATCAAACTCGCTCTTCCTCAATATTTTTATTGATAGTATTGTACATACACAGAGCAGAAATACATTTCAAACACTTCCTGAATCTGTAGAATATGCCCTTTCTATTGCAACCACTGCTGAGACAGCGGCCCTCATTAATTTCTCCATTGTAATTGGTAGATTCATGTGAAACTGGCCAATAGGAACACAGGCAGGCAGTAAGGGCATGCCCAACAGATAACTGTCAATACTTTTTAGAAAGATGTGTGAACAGTTTGTGCAGCGCATTTGGAAACAGCAGCTGAAAAAAAGCCTGAGGGATCTGAGTCATATAATAAAGAAAATATGAAACCAAATCGATCCATGAAGATGGCCAAGTGTATTTACTAAAACTCTGTATCTCGGTAATGAGGCTGTATATAAATGTGGCGTTTCGTGGGATTCTCATTACATCTATACCATCATGACTGCTAAATCTAGTAGCACATATGCACTGAACGAATGATTTTACAACAGTTCTTTTCAGACATTTGACTTTTGACATTAAATCCGGCTCCAAACTGTACTTGTTAAGTTTGAGGTATGGCCTCACCTGGACTCCATGGTGTCTTTGGTCAGGTAGACGATCCAGTAGACCAGGTTGAAGGCGCCAAAGCTCAGAGGGAAGAGGATGCGTGAGTATTTATCGATGATGCTGGTTCCTGCTAACATGGCATTAGTGGGCACGGCAGAACCCTGCTGGCGGAAGTCCGATGGGGGCGGGGTGGTGAAACGAGGGGGTATTTCCCTCTGGGACAAAGAATTTAGCCTCTTCTTCAGCACACCCCCGGGGTCCAGTGGAGGCTGAATACAACAAAACCACAGAGAAATAAACATTACTGATAAACATGTCTAAACACACAGATACAGTGTCCTCCAAAAGTATTGGAACAATGAGGTCAATCCCATTATTTCTTCTGTAGACTGAAAACATTTGAATTTGACATTAAAAGATTATTAAGATACAAAATCAATATTTCAGCTCCTATTTACATCTGGATCTGATACACCTGCTGTCTGAACCCACCCATTTTCCTTGTGAGCAAAAGTATTGGAACATGTAATTGTCAGGTGTGTTTTGTTGCCCAGGTGTGTTAAACAATTAACAGCGCTTAGTTTAAGATTTGGGTTATTTATTGGCTATTTATAATTAGAGGAGCAACCAACATTAAAAACAACCTCCTGAGAAAATTAATTGAGGTGTCACAACCTACTGTTTACATAAGACTTCATGATACTGAGGTTTTACCAGAAGACAAAAACCAATAATCAGCAAGAAGAAGAGGACGGTCACTCTGGAACTTTCCAAGAAAACAATCTGTGAACTGATTATGAACTGATGAGACATTAAACTTTTAATGAGAGATTAGCCTTAACCAACGTGATGGAAAGGCTTATGTTTGGAGATGGAATGGTTCTGCTCATGATCTCAAACATACAGCTGATCTTTGAAACACAGTGGAGGTAGTGTCATGGCTTGGGCTTGCAAGGCTTATTCTGGGATGGCCTTGTTAATATTCATTCATGTAATTATTGTAAAATATGTACATGCAAAATATTCAACTCAGAAATCAACAGAAACATTTTGTCTCTCAATTTAAAGAAAGATAAAACCAAACTGACTGTTAGATCCTTCATCATGCAGCAAGATAATGACCCAAAACCCACTGCAGCCTGGAAAAGCATCACAGAGGAAGAATGAAGAAGATTAGTGATGCCATTGAGTCACAGACATGATGCAGTTACTGCAAGTGAAGGATTTGCAACTAAATAAATTTACTTTAAGTAGATCTGTTTCAATACTTTCTTTTAATCACAAGAAAATTTGGTGGGTTCAGACAGGCAGTGATACTTTCTGAACTGTGTATCAGATACAGATGTAAATACCAGAAAATAAGTACTTAAATGTTGATCTTTTGTTTCTTATTAATCTTATAAAGTCAATTCCAAATGTTCCAGTCTACAGCAGAAATACTTTTAGAGGAGACTGTTTATCTCAACAAAATCTGTGATGCAGTTAGCAGCTTGCTAAATGGAATACTGTGAGGTATTGCTTCCATTACTCTCTAAAAAGTAGATGATCCAGTATAATCATGTTGAGTGAACTTAGTGTCCACTAAAAAATTAATTTAAACAACTTTGACCTAAGAAAAACTTAAAAAAGATTGTTAAACTAACAAAAATATTCTCCAATGGCTTCTGGCACCCTATAACTGCATATTGGGCATGTCCTCCACCATCAACTGTTATCAGTGTGTATTTGCTCGCCCTAAAGCTTAGTATTTTATATAGTGGGTAGCATCCAGGTCTCAGTGTTGCCATTACCCTGTGTTGCTGAGGTGTTAATTGTGTTTTCATAAATTACTCTCTTTTACAGTTAATAACAGGTTGATGGCACTGTGCTGGTTAGATACTAAGTACTGCTGTATGTCAAATTTGTAATTGACTCAGTTATGCTTAATGGTAAGTTTTCTATTGCATACATATTGACAGTAGAAACAGTTATCCAAACAAAAGCAGGATAAACTTTTTTTTTATTCTATTGATCGTATAAAACAATGTGAATTAACAACCAGAACTGGCTCAAACTAGCAGCGAGTCCTCCATGGCCTGCATTAGCAGAGCAAGCACTCTCAGTAAAAGCTCTTTGGCATTTCCTGGCAGTGTCTGACGGCTCTGACTGGGCTTTCATGGCTGAGCAGGTTTTCTGAGCTGTGTGTCAGCTGTGTATCTCCATGTGGCTCCTGGCTCGGCCCGCATTAATGCTGCTGCTATTTTCACCAGCACACCAGGCAGCTTTCAACCTGGACGTTCGCATACGGAGCTTTTCTTTCTTCTCTTTTTCACGCCACACTGCCGGCCAAAACCTACGGCAGCAGATAATAAGCTCAGTGGGTTTCAGATACAAACACCTCTTTTAGAGTTTCTGAAGACCCTCGGTGGAGCTGAACGTAGCATAAGGCCTCAAGAATCTTAACAATTTTGACCACTGAAGTTGTATCAACATTCTGTAGACACCCTCATGCCCACACTGATAAAGATGCCTTGGCTGATCACATACATGCAACTCTAGTAGAATAGAGTGGAACAGTTTCCCAGTTCAGTGGAGGACAGGAATATAAATGTATAGGGACAATATTCCAAACCCACAAGAGGGAAAGGCAGCATTTTGTCAAGAATGAGACAATATTACAGTTGTGTGCATAAGGAAACTTACAAATAGAAAGGAACAAATTGAATTTTCACTAGGGTGCACTATTCCAAATGGCAGGGACAGTATACCAATTGACATTACTTCATGGGACTGACTTGGAGTACATGAAGGACATTACTCCAACTGAGAAAGGACAGTATTCTTCTTGTGGTGTGCAGTACTCCAAATGTGAGGGACAGTACGCCAGCTAAGTAAGGACAAAAATCTAGTTCTGTGTGAAAGACGGTACTGAGAAGCTGAGAAGATAATATATTCCAACTCTAGGGAGGACAGTGCTGCAACCAAGTTAGAAAATACTGTAGCGGACAGTATAACAACAATATTCCAATTGTGGTGGTGGGGGGAGGGGGCAGTATACCAACAGGGTCAGAACAATATTTCCATTCTGCAGCAGCACTCCAACTGAGTGGAAACATTATTGCAATTAAGGAGGTGGACACTTTTCCAACTGGATTAGAATAATAGTAAAAATTTAGAAGGGACAAAACTCAAACTAAGCGAGAACAATATTCCACTTTTGTTTCAGGAAAAAGTACTCCATCTGAGTATGTACAATATTCCAATTCAGACAATACAGTACTCTGAGTGAGGATGATATTCCAGTTCAAACAATAGAGTACTCTAACTGAATAAGGATGATATTCCAATTGTAAGGAGCAATAGCTACTGTAATTGTAGCAGGACAGTATGACAACTGGGTAAGAACAGTCCAACTTAGTAAAGAGGACAATATTCCAGTTACAGAAGGGCAGTACTCTGACTGGGTTGGGACAATAGTCCAATTATTGGGGAGACAGTACTCCAACTAAATAAAGACAATATTCAATTTGTTGGGACAGTACTCCCTACTACCACCTAGTACCTAAAATCCTACTGTCCCATCTCATTTGGAATAATCCTTTTTTTTTTTGACTGGGAGTACTGTACCCCATGACTAGAATATGCATCCATTCTATTTGTAGTACTGTCCAGTTTTAATGACAATATTCTCTCACCTCAACTAGAATGATGTCCTGCTTCAAATGGAATATTGCCCCTACTCTGTTTCAGTATATCAGATGGCATTCTGCTTCACATTATTTGAAATACTGTCTGCCCTCATGTGTAATATTGTCCCACTTCAGCTGGAATACTATCCTTTCCAGGCACCAGATTTGGAAACTGCGAGTTCTGTACCTTCTGGAGTAAAATCCTGCCCCCACTTCAATTGGGATACTGTCACATGTCAGTTGGAATACTGCCCTTTCTCTTTGGTACTACCGTATCTCCCATGACTGGAACTTTGATATGTTCTATTGGTAATACTGTATAGTTTCATCTGCAGTATTGTCCCTCCTCATTTGGAGTGATTGCCCCTACTCAGTTTCAGTTCTGACCCCTTTCAGCTCGTTTATTACTCCACTCCATTTGGAAAATGATCTGCCCCCCTGCTGTAATGGTGTATCACTGTACTGCTGAATGCCACAAGAGGTAGGAGTTCTGTCTCTTTTCATTGGCTCTTTTTCAGATTATGTCCCACTTCAATATTGCCCCCCACTGATCCTCCTCCCGACCAAATCCCATACTGAAGTACCCCCCCTCCCCCCGAATTCAACTGCCACTAATGGTTTCACTGAGGGCTCCATTACTCAACAGTATTTAACATTATTTTTCTGACATTACAGTTATTCTAATTTATTTGGACAGATGGACAGAAGCTTGGAAACAGAGGAAAAATGGAAGTGGTGGGGAGTTTTAGGAACAGCTCCTGTGAGTAAACCACACAGTCTTTGTTCCTCCACAAAAGCTGCAAGGCCTTTCCACCCACCAGCTCCAGCACCAACTCCGCTACTACAGGGCATTGAGCAAAACACAAAACCACAGCAGCGTCAAACACGCCAACACAACATACTCACTGACGTCAGTGGATAGAGAGAAATCTGCCTGTTTCTTCCCATATTCATTCATTTATTAGATCCCACTCCCCCTCTTTTTCCCTTTCTCTCTCTTGTTCGTCACTGTGGTGTTTTTTTATTTAAAGTAACCACAGGGTTTTGCCTCTTGCCCTGCAGCAATCTGAACATTTTCCCTCTTCGTGCTGAGTTTAATCGAGCTTCTTACGTAATGACACTCCACTGGCTGTCTCCTCCGTCTACTGAGCTCCTTATCAAAGACAGAGTGAGGGATGAGGGGGAAGAAGGGCTCCACTGAGGCAGGCCTGGCGCCACAGGGCACCACAGGGCATCGCAGGGGGTAACAGCAATCAATCAGAATATTGTTTTATCTCACTTGGACTATTGCGCCCGCCATTATTTGAAATGCTGTTGCTCTTCTTTTGAAATAATATCACATTTTGCTGCAATACTGACCCTCCCCCCTATTTGGTAGTATGTCTCAACATGCACTCCCCCATTTCCCCACCACCTATAGGAATACTGCCTGTGCCCAATTGGAATACTGCCCCAATCTGCATTGGAATATTGTCTGTCCTTAATTGGAATACTGTCCTCCTCCCTCAATTAAATAAATGTCTTCTTTCTCAATTGGAATACCGTCCTCCTTCCTCAATCGAAATACTGTCCTCCTTCTCAATTGAAATACTGTCCTCCTTCTCAATTGAAATACTGTCCTCCTTCTCAATTGAAATACTGTCCTCCTTCTCAATTGAAATACTGTCCTCTTTCTCAATTGGAATATTGTCCTCTTTCTCAATTAGAACACAGATCCCCATCACAATCGGAATACTGTTCTCCCTCAATGGGGAGCCGGTCCTCTCACAATTACAATTATTTCCCAAATCTACTGGAATACTGTTCTTCCTTAGTTTAAAAACTTTTGCTTCTAAATTGAAATATTGTCCCCTGTCTCAATTAAAATACTGCCCTTCATTTGAATTGAAATCTTGTCCTCCTTCTCAACTGACATACTGTCCTCCTTCCCAATTAAAATACTGTCCACTGTCTCAAATTGGAAATATTGTCCTGTCATTCCTGAATTAGAATCCTGTTGCCTCAAAATTTTAATACTGCCCTGGATCTCAATTAAAATACTGTCCTCCCTTACCTGAAGCTCAGTTAAGAATAGTTGAGAATGTTCTCCACTCACTTGGAATACAGCTCTCCCCTCCCCTCTACTCCCTGTCGGTTTGAATATTGTCCTCCCCTTATTTGGGGAGAAAAACTCCAAAGACTATCCTTAAATTTAAGATCACTTACAGAATGCTGTGCCCCTCAGCTGCAATATAAAAACCTCTTCTGAAATATTTAGGAGAACTTGAATGAAACATGTTGAATTAGCAATGCTTAATTATTTCCTGTTATTTAAAAAAAATAATACATTTATAACTAAAGTGCTAATCTGCCAATCATGCACTATTTTGTTTGGTTTATAGTCTATACCTTATATTATTACTGTGTACTACTACACAAATGCATCACAGCTCTTGTTTTGACAGCACAAATGTTTTGAAATGTCTTACGTGATTATACTGTATCTTTTCCATGCCACTCACTCTTTGTTGCTAAGTAACAACAAAAGTTCTAAGCTCTAAGCTGCTGCTTTTAACCTTTAAAACTTTTTTGGCAGAAGAAATGGTCAATAAAAAATAAAAAAAACACTTATTTGGTCATCCACTTTCACTGCAAAAATGTATAACACTAATACACTTGAGGTGATGACCAAAATCACAACTGAGATGATCAACTGAAGCCAATTCACAGCTACTCTTATGTTTAACTTGTGTTTAATGACTGAGAACAAAAACTGAAAGTGACTGGTAATGATCAGTTACTTAAAATGGTAAAACCCCTTTTTAAACAATTATTTTGATCTTATGCTTCATTCATCCAGACACCAGGTCTGCACTGAACTAAGAAATGAATACAAAAAGAAACAGGAAAAAGATATGAAGGAGGAGAAATATTACCGAAACTACTTCTCCGTCGTTGCCGGCAGCCGCCGCCATGGTAGCACGGGCGGCGCTGGCCCGGCGTAGCTCCCGGTTGGCCTGTAGAGTTGAGAAATAATTGACAGCGGCGAACTCTATTAGGGCGGAGAAGACGAAGGCGAAGCAGACGGCGATGAACCAGTCCATAGCTGTGGCGTACGAGACTTTCGGCAGTGAGTGACGAGCACTGATACTCAGAGTGGTCATTGTTAGTACAGTGGTGATTCCTGCAAGAAAACACACAAATACCAGAGTTACACAATGTACAGCAGCAGTGAAAGCTCTGAACAAACCTATGCTCTGGGATACCAATTTGTTTTTTGCTCAACAGTGAAGACTTCAAAACTAACTATACCTTTGTATGTATGTTCTGGTTCTATTCTTTTAGAGAATCAGATTAGACAAGATGAGAAGAGAAAAGAAGACAAAATAAGATCAGCTGAGACGAGATCAGATATGAAACAGGACCCGTAGTGCACTAACACAGCACTAGTGATGTGGGACAAGACCCATACCTTCAGTTTAAATGCTGCGATGTCAGTGTTGGACTGGCATGCTCATGCCACAGTATCAATGTATCGACCAGGCTGGAAGTGATGTAGGACTGGGCCAGCCACTTGCATGCTAAGGCTGCAGATTTAACGTGGGACAAGGCGTGCTAAAGCTGCTGTAGTAATGTGGGTTGAGGCTGGTAGCTAGCATGCTAACACTACAACTAATAAAATAATTATTAAAAGGGGGTTAGGGGTAGTCGAATGCTAAAAAGTATTTGATCAGCCATCCAACTCCATGACTCATGAAGATGTGTTGTCTAAAGTAAAGAATCATGCTTCTTCAATTGGCAATCTGATGGATCAGTCTAGGTTGGCAGTTGCCAGGAGAATGGTACTTGTCTGACTGCATTGTGCCAAGTGTAAAGTTTGGTGGAGGTGGGATTATAGTAACGAGATTTTGTATGCACCCATGCTCCATACTTTGCGGGAACAGTTTGGGATTGTCCCTTTCCTATTCCAGCATGACTGCACACCAGTGCAAGAAGCAAGCTCCCTAAAGACAAGGATGAACCAGTTTTGTGTTGAAGAACTTCACTGGCCTGCACAGTCAAGTCCTGACCTTAGAGGTTAAATCGGGCCCAAAAAATCTGACCCAACCCAGCCTGAGCCTGTGCACATTCTGCCCGACCCATTCCGAACCATAAACTGTCATTATGAGCCAGAGCTCGACCCGACCCATAAACTGTCTGTTTTCGGGCTGTTTTCGGGAGCAAAATATAATTAGAATTATGTTAACTAACACTGTTAACATGTTAGTTAACACTGTAACATAGAAGCATAGAACTATTATTTAATTAAAATTATTTTTAAGAACAGCTACACACAATGCTGTAAGTCAAACGCGTTTCATGTTCATGTGCGCCCAGAGCTACGTGATTACATTTTTCATTTTTATTATAGTTACATTTTTTTTTCTTTTTCTCCTACAGTTCAGATCAGTTTTAATTTGTTTTTAGAGTGGGTTTGCTAGTTTTTATTAGTTTTCACACATCTCATCAGAGAGATCAATCTAAAAAACAAGAGAGAGAGAGAGAGAGAGAGATTTGTGTGTTGTGGTGTATGAGCTACTCACAGGTAAATGTTCTCACACACTGTATCTCCTGTTTCTCTTTTATCTCCTCATGCTCATATTCTAATCCCATACATAATTCTGAAGTTTCTCAGTGTTTTCTGTCGTATTTTGCGGCTAGCGTGAGCTCTTTACACAAGAACTAACGCCACAGACCGTGAGGTTCCGCGCGCTGCCGCTGTTGTGCCGTATCCGTCTCCCTGCTGAATCCGACTCCCGCTTCGCAAACAGAATCGGCACAACACTGCCCGCTGTAGAACTCCGGAAGTGAAAATCACTTATAAATAAATTAAACACGAAAATGAGGGTATTCTAGGAGTAATTTCAGTTCGTTTTAGTTAGTTTTATAAACACACAGTTCTAGTGAGTTATGTTTCTCCTTTTAATTACCGTTTTTATTAGATTCAGTTAATACAAAAGTCTTTTTAATTTCAGTTTTTGCTATTTCACCATTGGGATGAATTAGAGACAGCGAGACATTCTTTCCAACATCAGTGCCTTGACCTCACAAATGGGCGTTTGGGAGAACACATTCCTAAACTTTGTGAAAAGCCTTCCCAGAAGAATTAAAGCTGTTATAGCTGCAAAGGGAGGACCAACATCAAACTAAACCCTATAGATTGAGATACAATATTTTCTTACACCCATACTTCATGCCCCTTATCTAAGTTTCTATGGTTGCACTGTATATGGAAACCATCACCTTTGCTAATAAACTTTCTCACAGCAACACTGATAACATCGCACCTCCTTCCCACTTCACACAGAAAAAGAAGACTAGATAACGCCCTGAAGGATACTGGCATCCCCACCAACACACTACTCAAGGTTATCTCCACACTGTATTTGTTACGGAAGGTTTCTCCAGATTGATGGAACATGTAGGAGGGCAACATGCATGATGATCTGCAAAGCTGAATAAAATGAGCTTCTCCATCTCCATTTTCCCATGGAGACAGGGAGGCTGCGGTGCAGAGGCGAGGCGGCGTGCCCACGTTTCCGTGGAGGCAGGAGATGTATGGAGAATCTCCATTCCAGATAAGGAAGAGGCTTCGCTCAGTAGGAGTGCTGTTTCTAGGATACTTACATCTATTCCCGTACGCTGGCTAAGGTTAATTAAGGCGAAAAAATTGCTCCTGCAATTTCTACAGTACTCTCTTCTTATTTCTTCACATCGAATGCAGTTATCAGCCTATCCAAATCAGCCATAATATTAAAACCACCTTACTAATAGTGTTTGTTCCCCTTGTGCTTATGGTTCTGAGCACTGGTTAGCTTTCCAGTTGCTTTTCCATATATATTCCAATCTCTTTACATTTACAAGCCAGTTTGAGTCTAAGCAAGGTTAGATAACTGTATCTGGGGTCACAGATCCATGTAGTGTGAGGGTTCAACAATGTAGGCATCAGCTGATTGGCTAGCCAAGCCAGTTCACTAGTTGCCCCATCTTAGATCACGCAACAAGACCTGCCTGATGTTCTGGAGATGTTTGGACCCAGTCCTTTAAAACATCACAGTTTGAGTCTGGTCAAAGTCCCAATGCCATTTCTCTCTGTACCCTTAACTCATTGTTTTTGAGGGTAACTCTTCCCCTTTGGAACTGAGTTACAAGAGGAAAGGATGAAATCCTCCTCCTAATAATAGGGACAACCTTTCAAGCACCTGAAATGTGCTTTTATTAGTTGTTATTTTAATTTATTTTTCCATTTCACCTTAAATGCTGCAGCCTTTGATATCTGTTGCACCATTTAAGGTGGAACAGGAGAGTTAGCTAGATAGCTACTGAGATGAACTACTAGTGATTTCTTAAAACATTGAAATTTCTCATTAAACTATTACTCGAGGAAAATTTGTGGGTCTCTTTAGTCACTTGTGCGGACATCTAACCCTCTGTTTTGAGAGTGCCTCTTCAAAATCAAGGTTTTAGGGGTCATAAGGGTCACCTAAGCCTTTTTCCTCTCTCCGCTCCAGGCAGAGTACTTTAGAGTACAGTCTTTACTGTTCAGGAAATGATGGCTCAGTGGTTAGAGTGCTGGATCATTAATAACATGGTTGTGGGTTTGATACCCAATCCTTTTACTTTCTCTGCTTCATGGAGAGTACAATACAGTACATTCTCTACTGTGCAGGGAAGTGATGAGTTAGTGGTGCTGGGTCAGTGATAAGGTAATGGTTTGAATACCCAAGCCCTTTACTCTGGTTCTACAAAAACATGGCAGTGGTGGCTCAGCTGTTTGAGCACTGGGTTATTGGTGAGAGGGTTGTGGGTACCACAGCAATCGCTGTACACCAGTCTGGGCATGTGTATATATATATATATATATACACACACACACAAGTATGGTAAATATGGCTGTCTTCTCTTGGGAAGGTGTACTAGATTTTGCAGCATTGCTGGGAATTTTATTGCATTCAGTGACAAGAGCTTTAGGGTGTTTTTACACCAGTACTATTTTTCAGATTTAACAGACTCTTGTTCTAATGTACCCTTGGTGTGGTTGATTTCTGCAGGTGGGAAAACTGTAATCACACTTAGATGCTGACCCAAGACATCAATCGCATCGAGACCCATGAGAGGAAGTGGTCTCATTTGTGGTGAGGACGTGATTCAATCTCTACTCAACCCAACTATCAAATATACCTCTCATGTTTGAGCTAAATGGCTGTTCAGGTGCAGTTTAACTTGATTAATTACCCTGATAATTACTACAGTTATTAATTATTGCCTTTTCTGCTGCTCCAAACCAAACCAAAGAGGAAAAAAGCGTAAAAGTAAATACACCTGAAAATTGATTCGGACCAAAGAAATAAACTACAGGTGTAAAAACGCCCATAATGGGCTCACAAACTTGGATGACCACCACCACACCTCATTCCTCTCCAACTCTTCTTATCCAAAAGTACTGGACAGAGCTCAATCATTCCAGAGAACACAGTTCCACTGCTTCACAGCTTAATGTCTGGGTCTTTATTCCCCGCTATCCCATGTCTCAAATTTGGCATGGTGACAATAGGTTCAAGTTTGTTTCACCAGAAAGTCCTGTTGTATCGTCAGTTCTTTTCTACAGGGACTAGATAAGCTTTATTTGTGCATTTGTACATCAGTGTCAGCAATGCATGCAACATAAAGTGGCTAAATATTAATGCATTCATTAGTGCAAATATTTGAAGATACAGTATTAACAGTATAAATTTGCCCTAGGAAGATATGAGCCCATTATTAAGTCACAGAACTTGGCTGTACTCTACACAGTGCACTACAGGAACAATAGAATTTCTCTTGAGGAATGAATAAAGCTTATCTTATCTCACAGTGTCCGACTCTACCTCCAGCTCAAGGCATACATCTCAATCACACTTAGATCTAAATACGCAGATCAGCTCCGGCCTTTATTCCGTACTGCTTATGGGCCGAATCCACGGCGAGAGTAAAATGGGTCATTAATACAAATCAGCAGAGGCTTTATGGATCCCATCTTCACCAGGATAAAAGCACTGGGACTGAAACAAAGGACCAATTGGCCAGCTCTGGACCATTAGAAATTCACACAGATCATTTGCAGACTCATGGTGCTCTAAACGAGGCAGAGCGATCCCTGCCTTTCAGTAAAAAACAGCTTTCTGAATTTCTAAATGCTAAAAAACAAGCCTTAGATGCAGAGCTGCATTAAATATTACATGAAATTTGATACACTGAATTAATTATTTATTATGTAATCACAAACCAGTACCTACACCAAGCCATGCAGTGTGCTGTGGGAACGCCATAGTTGCATCAAAAATTACCCAACAAACCACACAAACTCAACAAATCAAACTTATTACAGATTCATCACCTAAAAAACAGCACTGTGAATAATTTAGTAAATTACCAAAAAGTTGGTTCAAAACTAAATAGCAGGTGTAAAACAAAACAGGTGCCATCAACCATGGTCTGGACCAAAGAACCAGAACATGACCAGACCAAAAGAATTACTAAATCATGGTCTTATTTGTTTGCTGTGTAAAAAAATATTTTTACAGATAGTTTGACCATTCTGACAGATTACAGGAGATTATGGCAGGCTATTTTTATCTACTAAACAACAGAGGAAGAAAAAGAAGCGATGTTCTGACAAAATCTGACCCCTCTGGCCTCAACAGAGTGCCAGAATTACATCAGAGAAGCCCAGAGCCCAATGTGGTCCAAAAGTCATGCTCTGTCATGGGGGTTAATCAATACACTTCTTTAATGCAGAGAAGTAAATTGAGACCTTAGAGTAACTTAAGCTACCTTTAATCATACAGACCCTGATCTTACACCCTGTGCGTCGTGATGCTCATATTGCTATCTTACACTTCGCCAACAGCCTGTTTTCACACCTCCCTTCTGTATCATTTAAACAGCAACAGCGCTTGTATCTACGCCGATGGGTGTGGTGGTCTGGAAGTGAGGTGTGTTCAGGTAAATTTCTGGATTTCTGGTGTATTGCTATCTTGGCAATGGAAAACACATGGGCACCACTGTCTGACTAGAACCTAGGCAACAGTCAACTATCATTGCTTTCTTGGCAACACTCGATACACATACACAAGGACAGGCAGTAGTGCACAGACACTTTTACATCAACAATAAACAGAATAGAATATAAAATAACATTTCTGTTCCCGTAAATGACCTGCTCGCGCACCTTCACAGCGTGAATGCACAGGTCCCTTTTCTTTGCAGAGAAGCGTAGAAGAACTGCGCTGATAAAATAGCAATGCGTCAAAGTTAGAGCAAACCTGCCGCTCTTAAAGAGAATGGCAATTGACATATTGATTGGTTTATTTCATGTCACACCCTGTATTTGAAGAAATTGAATCATGTTGAGCAGAAAAAATGAAAAATATCTTGGATTCATCCAGTCTGCAATCAAATAATCGTCAAAAGTAGAGTTTAAAGTAATTATTTTTGATGCTGTAAATAACAGTGCTGTGGTGCCCTAATCTGGATTTAGTTCACACATTATGAACATATTAATGCTTATGGGTTTAAAACAAAATCCTAAAAAGCATCTATAAGTGTAATATTGAAGTGTCCCATACTTTTGGCCATATGGTGTACTTGAAAATGAGGACCAGCTCCATATTAATGGCCACTGGTTTAGAATCTAATATTATTAATAATATTATCTAATATTGTTTCATTTTGTTTGGTTTTGGTTTAGCCAAACAAATCCATTTCAGTGTACACTACTAGGTGTGCCAATACTTTTGCCCACACAGTCTACACAGTAGCAGACGCTCAATGCCTCTCTTCATTGAGCAAAGTGAATGAGGGCAGAGAGGAAGTAAGAAAGAGGTGGAGGAGGAAAGCAGAGAGCGAGAGAGATGCTCGGGTAAAAGCAGAGCTGCAGGCGAAGGGAAGCTTTTATGTGCTGAAAAAGTTCGTCCAAATTAACCTCACTCAATTACGTCCCCAAGCAGAGCGCTCTGGGAGATTTCAGCTCTTAGCGAAGGTTCTGTTGACGTGTCTGAGAGATTCTTCGCTATCTCTCTCTCTCTCTCTCTCTCTCTCTCTCCACCTAAAACGAACAAGTGGGCTAACTGCGAGGTCACAGAAGAGGGAGGAGCGATGGCGGCGGAGTTTAGATGGATGTTCACGCAATTACAATCACACCGAGTCCACGCACATCCCTGATCATCCTCACACGGCGAATTATGAAAGACATGGAGCGAAATCAAAAGCTCAGACCAAAACATTAAAGCCCTGCGCTCCCGAGGCGACGGCTGATGAAAGCCCATCACTGCTCAACAAGCAACAAAGCTGAACTTCAGCTGAACCCTCAGTTAAGATTTCCAGCACCTTCCTTTTTACTTCATACTGAGGATAAGGAAACATGTCACATATACTGCATGTCACATGCAAATGTTTGGGCATCCATGTTCAAATTAAATCTGTTAAATATAAAAAACTAAATTAACATTTTTCACAGAACACAGTTTTTGAAAGATTTCATAGAATTTACATTTTTACTATTGAATAAATTTTACTTATGTATTACTTTGGAAAGAAAAGCAATTACAATACAACCATTTAAAAACATGAAGTGGCAGTAAACCGAGTAAATTAATAGTGAGCTGAATGCGTTATTTTACTTCCACTGGACTCTATTGCACACTGTGTAATAGAGGTAATCACTACCTCACTGGTCTTTTTTGCACACTGTCTTGTTATTTATTATTCTTTGTCTGTATTGTGTTGTATTGTCTGTCTGCACTTTTGTACTGTTGCACTATTGTTCTGTCTACACTGTGTTTATGTGCACCATGGTCCCTGGAGGAACGTTGTTTCGTTTCACTGTGTACTCTGTATATAGCTGAAATGACAATAAAAACCACTTTGACTTGGACTTAAGTTTTTTTTTTTTTTTATGAGTAGAAAGTAAAAATTAACTTAAACCTGCCATTTTTTGGTTTGCACTGCTGGCTCTCTGCCCCGCTCCCTGCCCTGTATACAGCAGCAATTAACACGATGGCCGGGGGAGGAAGGGGAAGGTGTGGGTCTGCTGTGGCTGCTTTAGGAAGAAATTCCTAAAGTTAGAGGAAACCCTGCAGTATGAGTTTAAATAAATTAGTCATTTGTACAAGATTTTTTGGTATTTTCACAAAATAATTAAAAGATTTTCAGAATAATTTCTGTATTTCTTTCCAAATATTCAGTGCATCCCTATTAAAGGGTTGTTTACACTTCTGGTTCAAATATATTGCAAAACAGGCCATTTGTGTAGAAAGGTATAAAGCCCACATGCATTAGGGTATGGAGCAGTAAAATTGTGTTCTGTGGAATTAATACTTTTGAATGGTAAGAGTTGGGAAGTTGGGAATCTTCTAACAGCCTGACCTCACTACGAGTGTATCTCACTAGACTGCATTATTGTGTAGCTTCTGGTCCGTAAAACTGTTTCTTAACAGGTGTATACACGCAGAAAGTAGCACTATGATGTAATTTATCACAATAACATGTACTCCAGTGTGGCTGCAGTTCGAAAGGAAATACAGCAGGAGAAGAACTGAGCCTTAATTCTAACAGCTCCACCTCCGTCCTCTGTCCTAATGCCACCCAGGCCGAGCCAGTCCGAGTGATTCAGCTCCATCACCAACTTCTGCCAACAGCTGTGCATTAAGCTAATGAAGCTGACTTTATACACGGGTATAAAAGCAGACCAAAACGTGCTGACAATACTAAACCACTGCAGGGCTGATGTCTGGACTTACGCTTCAGATTAGCATTCATTCACTAGCATCAATTTATCCCATAATATAATGTAATACAAAACCAGTTTATTTAACTAGATCAGTACATGTATAATAAGACACTATATAAGTAACAGAGTTACTTCAAGCACCCGATACTTCATCAGGAGTGCTAAAGTTCAGTAATCTAGCTGCTAACTAGCTAATTTTATGGTATTGTATGTCATCAGAAAGTAGGGAGATGGTTCAGAAATTAATATTGTCCATTTCTTAATTTCTCTGTGATGGGGAGCTGCAATTAGCTTTTATTAGCTTTTATTTTACTTTATTTTTCCGTTCCGCCTTAAATGCTGCAGCCCCTGCCGGCTGTAGCACCATTTAAGGTGGAACAGGAAGGTTAGCAAGAATCGGGACACCCCTACCCCTCCACATGCACACGCAAAACAGAGGGGTAAGGGTAAGGGGTATTGCCAAGGGGTGAAATGGGGTTTGGCCATAATTACAAAATAGCCTCGCCCAATTTCCATCTTATTTTTCTCCTCTAAATTGTCTCTCCATCGTCAGTATCTAATTCCAATAGTTACTTCTCACAGTGCTTAGTCTACCACATTTTATGTTTCCCCCCAAAAAAACATTTTTTAAACATTATTCTACTATAAACAGTGATTTGCAAACTTTACCACATTTTGTCATATTACAACCACAAACTTGTATTTTATTGAGATTGAGAGGACCATGGTCACTCTGGATGAGCTGCAGAAATCCAACAGGAGGGAGAAAAACTACTAGCAAGCTTTTTTCATGCTTGTTATTAAGAATTAGACCATAAAACATTGAAAATACACATTAAACTCTGGTAAAATTGTGCTAAGCGTCACTTTGTGTTGCCGTTTTACCAGTTATTCTCATATTCCTTAGTTTGAAGTGTGCCTCTGAAAAGTTTCTGTTTGAAGGGCTAACAAGCCCCATCCCTTCCCCCCACCCCTCCAGCCTAACAAGAATCAGGAAACCCAACCCCTCTGCGTGCAGGGGTGAAATGGGATTGGGCCTTAGTCACTTCATGATCAGTGTTCATAGTAGTAGCTACTTCAGACTGTATTTACTTTAAATATGATATGACCAAGAAACAAAACCTTTAAATGTGGGTGTGGCAGAATAGGGTAAAGTCCATATGATGACAGTTTCTGACTCTTTCTGTAATACCATACAGAAAGCAAAGCTCTATAAATGTTCAGATGGTCCACATGCTTAGTCTGACAGACTGTAATACACTACAGAAAGTTTAAAGGGGTGCTCTACAATGCTCTATAATGTCATTTGATCCACATCTTTATTTTGACATTCTCTATTCTTTATTCTGACCACAAAAAGTAAGGGCTGCTCTAAAACGCTCTAGAATATCATACAATGCACATCTTCATTCTGACAGACTGTAATACACTGCAGAAAATGTAGGGGCCGCTCTATAATGTCATATGATCTCCATGTTCATTCTGAACATTCTAAACAAGTGTAAGGGCCGCTCTATATTGCTCTATAACGCTCTATAATGTCATTTGATCCACATATTCATTCTGACAGACTGAAATACACTACAGGAAGCATAAGAGGTGCTACATTATGCTATATAATGTATAATCCACACAAGACACAGCAAGATATCAGATAGATAGATAGATATCAGATAGATAGATAGATATCAGATAGATAGATAGATATCAGATAGATAGATAGATATCAGATAGATAGATAGATATCAGATAGATAGATAGATATCAGATAGATAGATAGATATCAGATAGATAGATATCAGATATCAGATAGATAGATATCAGATATCAGATAGATAGATATCAGATATCAGATAGATAGATATCAGATATCAGATATCAGATATCAGATAGATAGATAGATAGATAGATAGATAGATAGATAGATAGATAGATAGATAGATAGATAGATTTAGGCATCCAGCAGCAACAACACAATACAATAAGAAACATACTCAGACAAACCAAAACACAGAAGAATAGAAAATATATAAGGCTATAAAAAAAAAAATAAAAAAAAACCAACTATACAAGGTAAGGATCTATCTGTAAACGGAGCAGTGCAGTAGATGTTGCTAATGGTCATAAATAATTAAATAATTAACAGAGTAAAGTGCAATGACATCGATTACGAAAGTGACTGATGTGACATAGAAATATAATATAATATAAGTATGCTTACGTTAGAAGACAGTTCTAAACAGAGAATGTGAAAATGTGAATACCCAATCATGAGTAAGGTATACTTTAATGTAAGCGAGGTTGGGGAAGTGTTAATATAAATAATTAAGTTGTTGAATAATGTCCAAGTGGTGTGCCTGGATTAAACTCAGTCATCAGCAGCATCCCGTCCCCGATGGGAGGAGTTAAAGAGTCTGATGGCTCTCGGAATGAAGGATTTTCTGAGTCTGTCTGTTGTGCAGCTTTGTGACAGCAGTCTGCCACTGAACACACTCCTCTGCTTCATGATGGTGGTGTGAAGTGGGTGACTATCATTGTTCATGATAGAAAGCAGTTTATCCAAAGTCCTTCTCTCAGCTATTGTAACCAGAGAGTCCAGCTCCATTCCAACCACTGCCCCGGCCCTCCTGACCAGCTTGTCCAGCCGTGATGCATCTCTCCTCTTCATGTTGCCTCCCCAGCACACCACAGCGTAGAAGAGAATGCTGGCCACGATTGATTGGTAGAACATCTGCAGAAGCTTCTTACAGATGTTAAAGGACCGCAGTCTCCTCAAGAAATAGAGCCGGCTCTGTCCCTTCCTGTACAGGGTGTCTGCATTTGTTGACCAATCCAGTTTGTTGTCCAGCTGTAGACCAAGGTACTTGTAGGTCTTTACTGTCTCCACATCAACCCCCTCGATGGAGACTGGCTGCAAGGGTGGTCCAGACCTACGGAAGTCCACCACCATCTCCTTGGTCTTGGATATGTTCAACTGCAGTTGGTTCAGTGGGCACCAAGCAACAAAGTCATCCACCAGTCTCTTGTACTCCTCCTCCTGACCACCCTTCACACACCCAACGATGGCAGTGTCATCCGAGAATTTCTGCAGGTGGCACATCTCAGAGTTGTACTGGAAGTCTGATGTGTAGAGAGTGAAGAGGAAGGGGGAGAGCACAGTCCCCTGTGGTGCTCCAGTGCTACTGACCACAGTCTCCGATGTGCCGTCAGTGAGCCTCACGTACTGTGGTCTGCAGGTGAGGTAGTCTGTGATCCAGGACACCAGGTGAGGATCCACATTCATCTTCACCAGCTTGTCTCTGAGAAGTGGAGGCTGGATGGTGTTAAAAGCACTGGATTCTCACAGCACTACTCCCCTTGTCAAGATGAGAGTAGGTTCGGTGGAGGAGGTAGATGACTGCATCCTCAACACCAATCTTCTCCCGATATGCAAACTGGAGAGGGTCCAGTGCATGCTGTACCTGGGGTCTGAGGAGTGGGAGAAGCAGTCGTTCCATGGTCTTCATAATGTGCGAGGTCAAAGCTACCGGCCTGAAGTCGTTGAGCTCACTGGGGCGAGGTTTCTTGGGAACAGGGACCAGGCATGAAGTTTTCCACAGCGTAGGAACCCTCCCCAACTGCAGGCTCATGTTGAAGATATTCGACAAGGGTAACCCAAGTTCAAAGGCGCAAGCCTTAAGAAGTCTTGGGCTCACCTCGTCAGGTCCAGCTGATTTCCCTGAGCGGAGTCTCCTCAGCGCCCCTGTGACCTGGTCTGCAGAGAGGTGGAGGGGGGAGGTGAGGGGGGCGGACTGGATGTGCTGACACTCTGTGAGAGGGAGACCTGAGCAGCACTCAGAAGAGGTAGGTAGGTGTCCAGTGGGGCAGAGGCTGAGGTTGCTGAGATAGCAGGACCGACAGAAGCAGGTGAGGATGAAACAGGGCAATCAAACCAGTTATAGAAGAGATTGAGTTCATTCGCTCTCTCCACACCACCAGCTGTTGCACTATCACTCTTTGGCTTGCACCCTGTGATTGTCCTCATAACGTCCCAAACTTCCTTCATGTTGTTAACTTGTAACTTCTGCTCAACCTTCTTCCTGTAGGTCTCCTTAGCCTCCTTTAAGCAGGACTTGAGTTCACGCTGAATATTCTTCAACTCCTCCTGGTTCTTGTCTTTAAAGGCCTTCTTCTTTTTGTTTAAGAGGTCCTTTACGTCGCTTGTAATCCAGGACTTGTTGTTGGCAAAGCAGCGAACAGTTCTTACAGGAACCACAATGTCCATGCAAAAGTTCAGATAGTCAGTTGTGCAGTCTGCTACCCCCTCAATGTCCTCACAGTGAGAGTCCTGAAGCACACTCCAGTCTGTGGATGCAAAGCAGTCCTTCAGGGTCTCCTCTGCCTCCTGAGACCACTTCCTGAAGGAGCGTGTTGTGGTTGGTTGCCTCATCACACAGGGTTTGTAATGAGGCTTCAGGAAAACCAGTTTGTGATCAGATTTTCCAAGTGGGGGCAGTGGGATGGCGGTGTACGCATCACTGATGTTAGCATACAGGAGGTCAATTGTCCTGTTTTTTCTGGTGGGACAGTCCACATACTGGGTAAAAGAAGTCAGTGTGGAGTCCAGCGTGATGTGGTTGAAGTCACCAGAGAGAGCGACAAAAGCATCCGGGTGTTGTGTCTGGAGCCTGGCGATGGTCGCGTGTATGACGTCACACGCAGCCTCCGCGTCCGCTCGGGGGGGCACGTACACACAAACAACAATGGCGTGTGAGAACTCCTGCGGGACGTAATATGGTCCGGCAGCAGATAGTCTCTTTAACAGTCACATGGCCAGGATTACACCATCTGTTGTTAATGAGGATAGCGAGCCCACCGCCCTTATATTTGCCGCTCCGCGCGCTGTCTCTGTCCGCTCTCACAGTGACGAATCCGGGGATGTTTACATTAGCGTTGGGGATGCTAGCGGTTAGCCAAGTCTCAGTGAAGCAGAAGAGACTGCATTCCCGGTAGGTCCTCTGGTTTCTCACTAACGCTGCGAGCTCGTCTGTCTTGTTGGCCAGCGAGTTCACGTTCCCCATCACCACTGCTGGAATACAGGGCTTGTATCTCCAGCAGTTTTCCCGTTGTTTAGCCTTTAGCTTAGCTCCGGCTTTACAGCCCCTGGAGTGTCGCTTAAGCTCCGTCGGAATGGGGTGCCTCGCGCCGGCGCGGCTCTTTGTTCTGAGCGCGAGAAGTTCTTCCCTCGAGTAAACAAAGTTTCTGCAGCCCATGTGCAGAGTTTGGAGATCCATATCCATGGGATACATATTAACACACACTACAGCGTAGTAAGAGACGAAAAAATAAAGTAAACAGTGAAAAAAGTTCACTTAAGGTGAAACACTACACGGAGCTGCTGGAAGGCTGCCGCTCTCGTCACGAAAAGCAAAATACACAGAAGCGCTGACTCACCGAACACAGTTCTGGCAGGAACGGACTCTTTGTTGATCCAGAAGGAAACCTGGGCGAGGATGACGGTCATGATGCAGGGGATGTACGTCTGAATCAGGAAAAATCCCATTTTCCTCTGAAGGTGGAAGTGAACTGTCATGACTATGTACTCTCCTGCAGGACACAGAAACAGGACATGAACAGGGTTATGCACTTACTGGCCACTTTATCAGAAACCCCTACTTTAAACTGTTTCTGGAGTACTGTTGTTTAGGGCTCGGACAATGCTTGATACCAATTCTGATATTAGGTGTTTAGAAATAATAGTGCAGCACTGGAGGCGGAGATACTCAGAATTCCTTGTTCTATCAGTCTGTTCTTATAACTCTTTTTTAATATCATTTTCTTTTATTTTTCTTTTTACTGTATTTTTCGCACTATAAGGCACACTGGATAATAAGACGCATTTTTACAGACGCTATAAAGGAACTTCTAATTCAGCAGGTCTCGCCGCTGGGTGGTGGTGGGGGTTGCTAACTAATTTAGTTAAGTAAAGCTAAGCTAAGTAAACGAAGTTGTGATACAAAACTTTTCTTTTATAGTCAAATGAGCGCTGGATGTAATTCTACACAGATTTCTCTCATGAAAACTTTATTTGGGTGAGTAAAGCACTTTGTTTTGCACGTTTATTTAGTAAGGTTACATTTCTGAATTTAGGCTTTAGTGTTAGCATTAGCGGCTAACCACTACTCCTGAGTGTTTTGCTAAGATATTCGCCCCACATAGCTTGTTTTAACATGGTAAACATGCAGACTGCAGTCCAATATACTCACCTCTGAACAATGAAAGAGTTAGCACTTAGCATGGTTAGCAGCTAATGCTAATGCTGCTTCAGCAGTGCAAGCCAGGGTTAGCAGCAGGTTACAGGCTGAAAACACTCACCTCTAAACAAGGAAATAGCTAGCCCTTAGCAGATTTTGCTAATACTGCTGGAGAAGCTTCACTGAATCTTCTGTGACTTTACTGCTGCTTACAACCTGACTGGTAAAATTTGTACATAGGCGCATCAGATTGAAAGGCACACTGATGATTTTTGGGAAAATTAAAGGAATTAAAGTGTGAAAAATACGATACATGAAAATTATTTTAACTATGATGATTTTGGTTTGCATTTTATTTACCTTTTTTCCCCATTCTTTTTATTTACCTGCATAGCTATTGTATAATTTTCCACATTTATTTATATATTTATGCATTCAAATAAAGAATTAATTATTTATTTGTTAATTCTCTATTTTTGTTTAGGTTCTGCTTTTTTTAAATCTATTTTTGTTTTTTTTCATGCAATTTTATTATTTGATATAACTATTATAATGTTTTATTTTAATTGTTATGTAATACATACTGTAAATATTTAATCACCATTTTTTTACCCATATTTTATGCATTTTAAATAAAGGTCACCCTGAGTTTAAATTCTTCAGTTCAGTCAGTATTACTGTCATATACAGTAGCTTAAACTGAGAGACTCATACTGGTAGACTGTACTTTATATCAACCAAAAAGTGTATTAATTACTGATGTATTATTGCCAATATTTTTGCCAATAACAACAGAACTGATATTAGTTGATATTATTGGCTAAACGACATACATATAGTATTATTCCTGACTGCTGAGCCATCCTCTGGCTTTTCAACACATAACTGCAGGGTCTCTGATGCCTGATCTGCTCTCAGTGTGGTGCTTTAGGGTTCTCTGGTAACTGGGAATATTTCGACAACCTGAATAGTCAGATCAGTTGATTGTTTTTTTATTGAATAATCTGTTATAGTAAGAACTCTTGGTTTACCTGTGTTGGATTTTAATCGTTCACTCGATACAGTCTGTCCCATCAGGTCGTACTGAAGCAGGCTGGACGACTCCTGCGGGACCTCCACCGAAAACAGCGGCCCTTTCTTCCACGTATATACGATTTCACTGACAGGATACGCATCTATAATAAATATAAATAAAGTTCAAATACATACAATCAATCACGTAAGAGAATAAGGGCACTGGGGCTGTGTATTGGCAAGAACTTGGCGATATGATACACAATATCACAATACAGGAGTTATGATTCAATATATCACAACATATTGAAATAATATAAGCAAGGCAATATAGTGCTGGACGATATGGCCAAAATTTATATCACGATATATTCCTTAAATTTCGGTCGATACGATATAATTTCGATATCGATAAATAAAAACTTCGAAGGCCTCAGAAAAAGAATCCCTGCAATCTCTGCAGCTTGCACTGCAAATTTAAATTATTATTTAACTGTGTATTTGCACTTTTTGTATCAATCTATCTAATGGAAATCTGTACCTACTACTGTATGAAAATGTTTTTTAAGTCTTTGAAACCTCCTTTCACAAAAACTTTAATACTTTAGAAATAAAAGTAGTCAAAATAAATCAATGCTCAATTTTATTTGCATATAGCAAAATAATAACATGACATCCCTGTCAAACATAAGCCTATATAACTATTACAAATAAAAATAACTTTAAATGACAACAGAGGCAGAGCTTCTTATTCATTGTAAACAAATTTAACAGATTAAAACAAAAGTGTTTTAACTAGGATATATAATACAAGAAGCCTTTATATACATAAAAGCAACAAGATTTTCCCGTCAAATAAACAAACCTATAGGATTTTTCAACTATAAATAACTTAGTGACAACATAATCTATTAAAGTGCTTCAGCCAGAATACAAGAGGTATTCAACATGATATCCACGTCAAATAAACAAACCTAAAGGATTCATAAACTTTAAATAACTTAGTTTCAACATAATCTATTAAAGTGCTTCAGTCAGTATAAGGAAAATATTGTATGTAGTGAAGATGCTTGAGGTGGTGGAACAGATTAGATGTATTAACGTTACGCTGCTTGTCAGCTCCACTCACCGGCACAATTTGCAGCAAAGCGGCTGGGCGAGCGGACCCGCGGCTGGGCGAGCGGAGCCGCGGATGAGCGAGCGGACCCGCGGATGAGCGAGCGGACCCGCGGCTGGGCCAGCGGAGCCGCGGATGAGCGAGCGGACGAGCGAGCGGAGCCGCGGATGAGCGAGCGGACGCGCGAATGGGCGAGCGAAACAGCGGCTGACCGAACCGAGTCTACCCTATCCTTGGATCCGCTCGTCCCGGCTCCGTTTCGAGACATTTTAGATGCGTAGCGGAGCGTACCTGAACCTAACCTAGCCTAGCCTAGCCTAGCCTAGCCATTTTAACCTAGCCTAGCCTAGCCTATCTGGCTACGTGCCTGTGTGATTGCGTCATCACGCACTGAGGTAGCACAGCTATGGGGGCTGAATGTGTTTGGCTCTGCGGCGAGCTGACGCCAGTAAAAAACGCCTGTCCGTGACAGATTCTGTACATAATACATATCGATATACCACAAAAGTGATATCACCGTTATTGAAACATTTCTTATCGCGATAAATACCGATATCGAATTATTGTCCAGGCCTAAGGCAATATAATGTGATCGTTTCAATTCAATAAAATAAAATTAAACATAAAAACAGTAATATAAATTGGCTTGCAAAATATTCATACACCTCTGAACTTTTTAAGATTTTTTTAACCTTACGAACACAAACTTAAATGTATTTTATTGTGATTTTAAGTGATGGATAAAAACAAAGTAGAACTAAAAAGATTCAAGGTTTTCAAAATTTGATGAAAGTAAAAATCTGAAAAGTATTCAGCCCCCTCTTTACTATGAAACCTCTTAATAAAATCAACTGCCTTCGGAAGTCACATATTTAGTTAAAATAAAAGAGTCCAGCTGAGTGCAGTTTAGTCTCAGTATAATAAACAGCTGTTCTGTGAAGACCAGAGTTTGGGCACAGTTGACGATAAAGTGGATGGGGCTAATCCTGAAAAAAACCCTTTTAAAAGCTCAAAAGACTTGAGACTGGGAAGGAGATTCACCTTCCAGCAAGACAATGACCCTAAACATACAGCCAGAGCTACAGTGGAATGGTTTAAATCAAAGAATATTCATGTGTTAGAATGGCCCAGTAAAAGTCCTGACCTAAATCCCACTGAGCAAGACATGACAACTGCTGTTTACAAATGCTCTCCATCCAACCTGGCTGAGCTTGAGCCATTTTTCAAAGCAGAATGTGACAAAAATCTCCTCCAAAGACTCGCTGCTGTAACTGCAGTGAAATAGGCTCTACTAAGTTTTGATATATGGGGGGGTGAATACTTTTGCATGTCACGTTTCAGATTTTTATTTGAGTAAAATTTTAAAAACCATGCATCATTTTCACTCCTACAAGTCTGAGTAAAAGAACAGTTAACATTTTGTCAGAACAGTGGAATTTAATAAGAACCACTATAAACTTACAATTACTAATAAATTGATACAGAAATGCAGAGCAAAATATCAATATATCAATGTTTTTTACACCTCTAGTACTGCATGACTACTCTTTCTATATGAGTTATTAAAAGAGTAATTAAGACTTACAGCTGCCAAACTTCAGAGGGCAAGAGTGACCATCCATGGGAAAGTTTATCAGCCTCATGGGACATTCTGCGTTGATGGTTAATCTGCATATAAATAGAGAAACAGCATAAACCACTAGACAAGTGCATACATAAAAAAATCAGCAAACACACACAAAAAAATACAGATTATTATTTTTCATACATTTTGTTGTCCATTTCATACATTTTACCATATTGCATAAAAAAAATACAGGGGGTTGGACAATGAAACTATAACACCTGCTTTTAGACCACAATAACTTATTGTCCCGACGGGCAATTCTGGTGGAAACAGGAGAGTTGAGGGGCACAGTGAATTCTGCCGTGATTTGATCAGCCGTGGTTTTATGTTTTTTTGGATACAATCCGGGTTATCACCCGAACATCCCTTTCAGACAGCTTCCTCTTACAGCGTCCACAGTTAATCCTGTTGGATGTGGTTCGTCCTTCTTGGTGGTATGCTGACATTACCCTGGATACCGTGGCTCTTGATGCATCACAAAGACTCTTTTGAACTCTGGTATGTTGTGTGCATTGCAATATTTTGAGCAAAACTGTGCTCTTACCCTGCTAATTGAACCTTCACACTCTGCTCTTACTGGTGCAATGTGCAATTAATGAAGATTGGCCACCAGGCTGCTCCATTTTGGCCATGAAACCTCCCACACTAAAATGACACGTGTTTCAGTTTCATTGTCCACCCCCTGTATGTTTGTATAAACTGCTAGAGAATCACTTACATGTCCCACAGAAGCTAAAGAACACTGCACTGACCTGTGATATATATATATTTTTTTTTTTAGCCAGACTCTACGGGTCACCATCATTACCACCCACAGCACTGTCCACTGTGAGTGGCAATATTCGACACCTGCGACTTCTTGTACGCACATGACACTGAGGATCGAGGAATGTTAAATACCTGCACAACTTCAGAAATGAAACATGCTATCGTACATCTGCACCCTCGATCCAAATCTCTCAAAATAATTCACCTGGCCTTGCCATGAGCACACTGACCAGTGCTCAGCCTCACAACATTTATAAGCATGAGTGTTCTCAAGCCAGCCCTTGAAAAAATACTTCATGATCAAGTTACATACTGCTGTCCCATGACTTTTGTCAGCATGTTAGTGTATGTACATAAGAGTCAAAATGTAAAAAAAAAAAAAAAAAAACAGATTACAGCCTTATTTTCTGCCAACCGACAAAAAGGGAGATTAAATGTATGTATAAATTCTAGACTGAAATGTGAAACCAAAACAAACCAGTTTTCTTTTTACAGTTTATTTAAACACTAATTAGGGCTGGGTATCACCACATCAGTTTACACAGCACATATTCAAGTCAGATTCATCAGGTCCCATTTCGATTCAATATTGAATCACAGAGAAATATTTCAGTTAAAATTTCAGATTGTACAAGGTACTCTCAACCTACCATTATTAAGAATATTAGTGTTTACATTTAGATTTAACCCAAGACTATTACATTAAATGTTTGTATTATTATGCAACACAACAGTGTACATCAGTGTAGGAAAAGACCTTGTAAAATAATTTATTGTAAACAAACAAAAAAAAAAAAACGTTGGACTGAACTTTTACACTGCATGTAAGTGCTGCCGTATTTAACATAAAACAGGAAACTCTGGAATAATGCTAACTTGCTAGCTAAAATGACAAATGAGACAAAAATGGGAGAAAACTTGTGGAGAATGCTAACCTTAACCTGTTTTTTTAGATGCAAGCGAGATATCAGAAATTAGAGATATAAGAAAAATAGTCTAGCAGGCTTTAGTAACTTTGAGTGAGCGCTTTGTCTTTGAACTCCCATATATTCAGTCATACAGTGGGAATGCTGTATGGCCCATTTATCGTATAATTGATTTACTTTTAATTACTGCTAATTCACCTGTCAGACCTTTAATTCTTCTCTTGACTGCTGAAACTGAGACTCAGTCCAATGTTAAGCTGAGCTAAAGGTGCTGTTGCCATGTGGGTCAGCCAGACGCTACTCTTACTCTTCCTGTACCAGTTTTCTCCAGTTTCCAAGAGTCTTTTGAAGCTGTATGAAACAGTACTCACTTCACCAGAGTGGCTTTACTGCTCCTTACAACCTGACTGGTCAAAATACATACATAAGGCACACCAGATTATAAGGTGCACTGAAAATTTTGGGAAAATAAAAGAATTTTAAGTGCACTATATTGTGCGAACAATATGACATATAACAACCAGGCAAATAACTGCTCCTCAGAGAGAAAAACAAAAAGTCTCACACTGCATTATTTTAAACTTCCAATAACTTCAGTCTTTAATGACTGGGAGTAAAGTGAAAATAATACTAAGGGGAGCATTAGACGGAGAAAAGAAATGACCATGAGTGAAGTGAAACAGTGGGAGGATAAGGAGAGAGCCGGTGATGGGAGATGGATACAGAACACACAACCAGAACCAGCAGGAAAACGGACCCAGCAACACTAATTAGGCTCAGATCTGTTTAACAACAGTGTAACACCAGTTCTGACAGTATCCTCAATACACCCATAAAGCACACTTTATTACAATAACACAATTCATCATAATAATGCTGGATAATATCACAAATATATTTCTTTATTTCAGACGATATGTTATACTACTGATAGCAATATAAACAGTATAAAAGCCACTGCCTGTGGTGTACAGTATGTAATCACACATGGACACTGATCTTTCTGTTTGGCAGTTCCCTTTACATCAGTCAGCAACAGAAGCTGTAAAGACTGTATATCTCTTACCAAACTAGGCCAGTGTTTTTATAGTCTGATGTATCTTCATATTAAATGACAAAAAATCTATAGAAGATGCTATTTTCAGGAGACTCTAGGCTACATAAATGTATTTAAAAGTTAAAGAATAGCCACACTCAAAGACAATTTTTTTTAATGAAAAGCAGAAATATGTTGCTCTGTAATAATAAAATATATCAGCTATATAATAAGATGCAAATATTAAAAGAATTTAGATATAATACCATATTTTGATCAAAAGTTTTTTAGTATACCTTATTTTTGCACTTAAAATCCTTTCATTTTCCCAGAAATTGCCATTGTGCCTTATTTTCCAGTGATGCTGTGTCAGGCTGTAAGGAGCAGTTTAGAGTTTCAGTTTAGTTCTCCAGTAGACGCTACCCGTTTGATAGTATGATACCCGTCTTTCACCGTTCAGAGGTGAGTATTATCGGCCTTTAGTCTGCTGCTAACCCCAGCTAGCACTGCAGGAACACCATTAGCATTAGCCACTAAATATGCTAAGCAGTAGCTCTTTCAACATTTAGAAGTGAGTATTATCGGCCTGAAGCCTGCTGCTATCCTCGGCGCCCTGCTGGAGCAGTATTAGCATTAGCCGCTAACCACGCTAAGTGCTAGCTCATTCGCCGTTTAGAGGTGAATATATCGGCCATTGGTCTGCGTGTTTACCGTGTTAAAACAAGCTACATACAAGCTAAAATAAGATATATAATATTGCCCTGGCTTGCTTAAATCTAAGCTTGCTGTAAATAAACGGAAGTGCTTTTCAACAGTTTTCAGGAGAGTAACCTGTGTACATTTACATCCATCACTCATTTGTTTTTTTTGTTTTTTTAAGAATTACAGTTTTGTTTACTTAGCTTAGCTTTACAGGTCTTGCCACCCAATGATGAGACCTGCTGAATTAGAAGGAAAACATGGAGACACGCCTGTTCCTTGTCGCATAATGCGCTTTATAATCTGGTGCGCCTAATATATGAAAATAGACCTGAAAAAATAGACCACAAAATAGACATTTATTAATAGTGTGCCTTATGATCAGGAGCGCCTTGTTTTTAGTATACATATTTTCATTTAATATGATCTAGCTTGAAGACTTTTATTGTGAAGTCCACAATAGTAAATTAGGCACACTGGCTAATTGCTAACTGGCAATGCTAACTGTTATTCTGAGCTGAATGAACTGCTGTTTTTTAATAACAGATGGATGGCACTGTGCTGGGTAAATTGTGCAGGTTCTATTGTTGGATATCCTCTCCATCCAATGAAAAACTGAAACTCCAGAATAGCAACTTTACAGGAGAGAAATAAAACTGTCTAAACTTTCAATGGGAGTCAATGTAAAACAAGTTTATTTCAGGTAATTTTAGAAAACTGACAAAATTCTGTTCTGTTGTTTGATATGATTTATGAATCTTGTCTGTATGTCACTCTAGTCTTTAGTAATGACGTTTAGAACATGGTCATGTAGTTGCTGGCTTAGTGCGGGCCTCGTACATGTATGTGACACTGAAATATTAAAACTATCAATATTAAATTGTCCAGGCCTTATGATGATAATAAAATACTGTCATGTCACCCACATCTAAACTCCATAACAGTGAAATAAAAACTAAAAATGGTTGTTTTAACTGTTTTGTGTGTTATTTATATTGAGTGCAGTGGCTATTTTGAGCATGGGTCAGTATGATAGTGTGCGAGTGAGTGAGTGTATGAGGGTGAATCAGAATGGCTCCTGATTTGGAACGCTGCAGTGGGGGCAGTTGGTTTTACCTCATGGTGTAGAGGATAGTTCCGTTCTGCATGATGCGGAACAGCTTGTTGGGAGTGGTCATGTTGTGGGAAATGGAGCGCTTGCCATTGCGGAAGAACGTGTCCGGAGTCCAGATTTTGCTGACCATCAGGTTGTTCAGGCGCAGGATGTCGATGGGGCCCTCGAACTTGAGCCGCTCGTCTATCCACGTCTGACGGAAAAACACGTCCATCGTATATTCCTGAGTAATGGGAATATGAGATTTATTTTTAACAATACCACACATCATAACAAAAATACTAAAAATACTAAAAATATAGTATATATTGTACAGTAGTACAATAACCCATTTCTAACTGACTAATTAGGGGTAATATCACAACACTTAAAATTTGATACAAAAGTGATTTTTTTTTCCATTATAATATAAAGAAAAGATTAGATACATTAAAGTGAATAAGACTTAATATTTAGTTGCAAATCTGTTGCTTGCATTAACTGAATCAAGCCTGTGACCCACCAACATGACTAAACTTTTGCATTCTTCGTTTGTGATGCTTTTCCAGGCTTTCACCCTGGCCTTTCAGCTGGTGTTTGTTTTGGCGGTTACTCCCTTCCGAGTCTCCCCTATTTAGCAGGTAATTTACATTCAAGTCTGGAGATTGACTAGGTCAGTCTAAAATCTTACACTTCCTGCCAATGATAAATTCATTTATACATTTGGCTTTTGCTTTGCTGCACAATGAAGGATCTCCCAATCAGTTGGTTGCACCTTTCTCAAGCTTAATAAGCCCATCCTAGAAGAAGCCATTCAAGCCCAATCCATGACATTATCTCTACTGTGTTCACATATGAGCTCATATGTTTGGGATCATGAGAAAATCCTTTCTTTCTCCAAACTCCAAATTATCACATTGGTAAAATGTAATATTTGTCTCAACAGTCCATATAACATTGTCCCAGAGGCTTGTCTAACCCAGTCTTGCCTTCCTTCCTAGTGGTTTGCATCTTCAAGTGAAGCCTCTGTACGTTCATTTATGAAGTCTTCTGTGAACAGTAGATTGTGATACCTTCATTCCTGCCATCTGGAGGTTGTTTCTGAGGTCACTAACAGTTGTTTTAGGGTCTTTTGGAAAATGTTTGTCATTGACTGTTTTTCTCCTTGGTCTACTTGTTTGACACCTGTTACTTAGTGCACCAGTGATGACTTTCTTCTTCAGGCTCGGATTGATTTTCCATCTGCTCTTAGCTTCACAGTTGCTTGTTTTTCCCTCATAGACAGCTCTCTGGTTTTCATGTTGGTTACTCCTCTAACTATAAATGCACAGTCTGCACAGGCTAAACCCTATTAGCAAAGCACTATTACATGTTTGAATAATCAATCTGACAATATAACAACACATCTGCAACAAAACAGACACATGTTACAAGAATCTGCTATTTCTGATTGGTGGAACAATTGGTTAACAGCCTTGCGAGAAGATTATCAAAAGAACGTACTACTGAAACCAGTTTTACTACATAAAATTTCCATGTTAAACTTAAGATGTTTTTTTGTGCCACAGCTCAGAAAACTGATGCAAAGCTGGGCGTCCCCAAACTTATGACATGCAGTGTATGACAGTAGGGTAAGTTGGTTCTGTCATGTTCTGTCCGAGCTGAGCCGCGTACAGCACCGCCTTCACCAGACGAGACCACATTCCTGCCTACAGATTAGAAACCCGTCCAAAACCAGCATCTCCTGCAAAACGTGTCCGACTCGGTGCCAATAAAAGTCGTGCTGGAGACTTATCCATACTGCCTATCGGATTGTCACGGTGTATCACATGGCAGCGTGGGGAATAGTATGGCGTAAAGGGGAATAAAACTCAGCTCAGCTGGGACCCTCACTGACAGGGATTGTCATCCAGATTAAAATCGCTAAGCTAAGCTGCTCTAATGACATCCTGCCCAAATGCCAGAATAATGAAGGCTGGAATGGACATGACTTGAGGCAGTGGACGTAAAAGAACTGGAAGCAATTACTGCAGCCGTTCTAGCCAGTAGGAAGATGATAAAATACTGGTGTGTGTATGTATACAATATATTCTCACACATACATTTATATAAACATACATATCACAACACAATATACAGTACAGAACATACTGTATAATGATGGGCAGCAGTAAAAGATGTGTATTAATGACATTTACTGTAGGCTATGAAATATCAAAACACTAACAGAATTATTTGGATTCATAATTTGCTAATCTGCTACTTTTTGAACAAAATTTAGCATGACAGTGTAAAAATACTCATATTGCCCAAATCTAATTCACCTTTACTCACGTACCATTTCCACATCCGACACAGGACCAAAGCTGGTGACAAAAATGTCGGTTTTAACCTCCGTAACAGGACCTACAAGCAAAGAAATGTTATTATTTTCCCCAAAAAAGCAGTACCCAACTCTAGAATGGGATCTTTACAGGATATCTAAGTTTGCTTACAGTTAGTGTAAATTAAAATGAAAATAAGCTTCATTCAATGCAATTGTGGAGCTTTTTAATGTATAATGTATTTTTTTTTTTCATAAAATCATATGATACATCATTATCCAGTGGTCACTCTTTTGAAAACAACTATACTATAGAAAAGATAGTGATGACAAACAACCCCAGTTTACTCAAAGAATACAAAAAAATACTGTGTTTGAAAAGAGTTCTTTAAAATTAAGGCTGTCATGGTAATATTTTTGTCTGTGTGATATATACTGTGATATTTCGAAGAATCACAAAAGGTCAGTGATCTAACATGCCATAATATCAATAATGCAATCCTTGTCCAATATTCATTTCTATATTGGAATAAAACGAACAATAATATGCAGATAAAATCTGGTAGATGTTTTATTGAAAATAAGTCTAGCCCATTTTTTGTCTTTCATTTAATTCATCCAAACTATGAAGAAAAAGGATATGGAATTATTTAGTAAACCAAAAATGTTAAATAAACCAGAATATTATATTATTTATTAGATTTTAGATTTTTTTAAGAAGGGCCCGCCTTCTCAGTCAGCTTTATGAGGTAGTGTCACCTGGAATCCAGGCTTTCAGTTAACAGCTGTGCTGAACTTGTCAAGCATTAACTACTTGAATTTCTTGTCCCTTCATTTATTTGAATTACTTTAAGAAAGGTCAGAAGGTCAGTCAGTCAGAGTAATTTTAAGAAATTTGAAAGTATTCACACGTGCAGTCACAAAGACCATCAAAATCCTCAGGTAAAAAAACTGTCCCTTATCACGAACACCCCATGAAAAGAAGACCAAGAGTTACCTCTATTGCACAGGATAAGTTTATTAGCATTACCAGTCTCAGAAACTGCAAGTTAACATCACCCCATATAAGAGCACCTAAGTACTTCACAGAGTATTTTGATTTGTTAAAATTACCTTCAAGTTACTACATGATTCCTTAGGTGTCCCTTCATAGTCTAACAAAAATAAAATGAGAAGCTGTGTCCAAACTTTTGACTTTGTAATTGATTGTATTAGAGATGCCCTAACTTTCCAAGTATTCATCAATCAAACTTATTAGTCCGAAAATAGCAAAAAACAAAACACTTTCACTGTTCGGCAAAGAAAAAAAAAAAGGTAGAGTAATTTATACTGAACAATTTAAAGTTTGTGTTGTTTTGTGTTTAAAATAAATATTTTAAATTGTAGTTTTGTAAATGATTTTTTTTGAAAAGCAATATAAAATACATTTAGAATGTTTAATTTACAGACTGGCAAATTTAATGAAAACGTGGTATTCATTATTCTAACTTGAGCTGAATGTTATTTTTGTTCGGTTTCAGACAGAAGGTCTGGTGTCGTTGTGTGGGGTGTAACTTTGTATCTGACCTTGGGTTTTCATTACAGGCACTTTGACAGTCCAACATTACATTAATGAGGTCCTGCAAGCATGGGTCCTAACACTTCTGAATATACACTGTGGTGAACTATTCCAGCAGGACAATGCTCGTCCACATAATGCTGCTGTCTCAAGAGCTTGCCTTGAAGACACAGATGCAATGCCATGATTAGCTGCATCACCAGACCTATCCCTGAGTGAAATGTGTGGAATGCTATTGGATAAACTATCAACACTCGAAATGCATATGAATGAATATTCAAAATGCATGGGATGGATTATTGCAGGACACCATTAGGAACCTCTACAGCTCCAAATTGAGATGTCTGGCATGTTGCATTATACACACACTACTTTGTGTAGCTCAATCAATATGGCCAAGAATTGCCCATATCAGTCATACTGTATATATAAACGTGTTCTTTACTGATGTTCTCTAGGAGCAGATTACTGCACTGTGTGTGTTATTTATTGGACGCCTCAGATGTTCTCAAAAGAACACTTTAAAATCTTTAAACATTAAACAGTGATTTTCCTTTCAGTAAGCTTCGGTCTGCTTATTATTTACAGTAAACGGTACGGTTATCTCTGAAGACATTTCAACAGAAAGAAGAAACCAGAACAATCAGGAGGAGTTCTGGCACACGCTTACATATAAACACACACCAAAGGGTTCTCTGAATGATGGAACAAAAAAAAAAAACACTTTTACTTTGTTAAAGCGGCAGTCCTTCATCCAGTCCACAGAGACAGTTCCCGTTTTTGATCCAAGCCAATCCAAAACACTGAGACCGAGACAAATGAGGACCACCTGGGAGGTCCCTAGAATCACTTCCCTACAGATTTATGTTTAAAAACATATATAAACCATAAAAACCTTCTGTACTGATCTATGGGTTGTATTTAGGGCTGGTTTAAGAATCAATGCACTAAAGAACCATGTTTAAAACAGTGTAGAAACCTTCAAATGATTATTTACTGATATTTGGCTTTTATTTTAAAAAAGGGTTTAAAAGCTTCTTTACACAACAGTGATTCTCTCTTAGTTGTTTTCAGTCCCTGGCATTTGCCAATTCCTACTCCTCTCAAGAACCATGTGTCAAGAACCTGTAAAAACCTTTTAAGACACTTTAGCCCTAAGAAATGTAGAAATTTAGACAGTTCATATTACATGGTGGTTTTTTTAAACTTTATCTAAACAAACCAGCCCACAGACAGCCACTAAAGAACCATGCATATTCAAATACATGGATTTACATTATATTGAGGTTCTTTAAACATTTTAGTTTTAAGGTTTTAATAGGTTCCTCACTCACTCACTCACACATCATTAGCAACAATGGATTTCTAAAGCAGTGGTTCTCAAATCAGTCCCAAACCAGAGAACTACAAAAAAAGTGAAGAAACTTAAGGTGGTTTAATAATACTGATTTAATGGTTCTATATACCAGTTTTACATTAGATTGCAGCTCACAATGCAATATAATCACCAAATATAATCACTTGCCCACAATAATGATATCATAATACTGGGATTATCTGCAATATATCACAAAACAATTCTCCAAGATAATTCTGGAGACAAGAAAAAGGGTAAAATATTCATACTAAATAAGAAAATACCACCATATGGAGTAATTAAGTAGTAACTTTAGTAAATCAGTCTTCAGGAGGTTAGAAAATCTATGTTTCAATAAAAATACCAATATTTTATGCCACACATTGATATGGTCCAATGTGATAGAAAAGATAAAATATATCACAATCTATAATTTGAGCATCATCATTACAATGTGCACAAGCTTGCATGGGCAGAATCACAATACTGAGGCTGTGTGTCTTTCAGACAAAATCCATTAAAATAAAAACAGATTTGTGAGTTTAAACTTTAAAAATGGTACCATACTGAATTATCTGGATTTACATTACAGGTTCTTTAAACATTATGGTCACTATCTTACACCCTGCAAAACGGCACCCATGAATAATTAGAGAATTAGAACATGCCTGGTGTGATACCAAAGTCACAACACGCCCTAAATCCAGCTGCATGGTGCACGGTGGACAGCTCACCTATAGATCCCTAAAACAGGGTCAAGTTAAATATGATGAGTTAAATACCTCTTATTTACAAAACCAGTGGCTATGAAACCAGTCCCCAGACTGTCTCTGGCATTTCACATTTCCTGAGTTTACTGTAAGCCTGGATAGGTTTAATTCACTTAAATCATTTGAGATGTTAATCCAATGCCTCAATGTTTCAAATAATGTTTACTGAAAACTTGAGTTAATTAGACTTAAAATTTTTAGTTAATATTCCTAAATTGTAAGTTAATTGAATTTGTTGTTTTTTTGTTATTTCTTTTGCATTACACATTAATTCTATAAAAACAAATTTGCATTTAGACTTGTTTTTGATTTATTTTAAATAAAATATAGACTGGAAACTAGGGGTGGGCAATATTATATCGTATACAATATATCGTGACACAGAAATATCATGATATTAAAAATCCATATCGTGATAATAGGGCTGTTCTGTCTTAAAAGTAGTCTATTATTTACTGTGAAGCTTTAGGTGTATTTATTGTATAATTGTTTTAGTTTGCAGTTTATATGCATGCACTAAATATTCTGCAATATTTTTTGCTGCATTATATTATTTTACGCAATATTATTTATTTTGATTATTCTGTTATACTATTATACTATATTCCTGAAATGAACGAATTATTTTAGTTTTCCTATATGGCCAAGAATATTGTTATCGCAAAAAAAAAACTGAAATATTGTGATATTATTCTAGAGCCATATTGCCCACCCCTACTGGAAACACTCTAGAAAACTAGTTGGAAAAGAAAAGAGTTACTTAGCAGCTCAGAAATGAATGCTTGTTCTCACAGCCTACAACATCAAGACCAAGAAGTTCATCATAATATATGATCTACAAGTTTACCTAAAATAGCCTGGGTGGGAATCACTTCACACTGATTGTGAGAGTGTCAGGAATTGGGGGACACTCCCAGTATGCAAACACAAAATATGTGGCCATATATGTGGCCATAAACATTCAACCAACTCAAAGTTGAGTAATGTTCAGAAAAATCCAATTTTAGGCAAAACAGACTTCAGTTGAGTTTAATCAGTTTGTGGGTTTATAGTGTAGGACCATTTCAATATTTGTAATCATGGGGATTTTTTAAATGGTTTTAAACTGATATTTTTGGCTTTACATCACATTACCCATTATTTACACCTTTAAAAAATCTTATTGACTAAATCACTGTCTCTTGACCCAGTCCACAGACTTTCCCTGATACCCAGCGATCCCTGAACAGCAGGACAATGCTCCCTGAAACCAATCATCTACTGTAACGTTCTTTATGGAGGTAACCATGTTTCTTCTCAGGGGTGGTGTGAAAAAAACCTTAACATAGATACTGAGAAATACAACACTGTCTAGCACTGAGAACCTCACAGAACTGGTTCTAGGTGAAAGATCTGCAGTACCTCCAAATCCCGGTCGCAGTCTGTTGTCATATCCATCCAGTAATCTGTCCAGAATGCGCGTGATGTTATCCAAATAGATGCTGGCCTCAGTTGGAGCACTGGACCAGACCTGACACACACTGCAGAACACACATTCACTTACTATCTAGCACTCAGTATCTAGCACTTTTAAAACTTCTCCAGTAATCAGATTCCTTTCCCTCCCTTTATTGGGCTTAAATGCTGACATGTCATTATTTTAATCTGAAATGTTATATATTTGAATTTAATGTATTTAATTGGCTTCTACTAAAGTTAAAATATGTAATGGCATAATTCATAAATGTGAATTCTAAGCATGTTTTTTGGGGGGTTGGATCTTGTGAGGTGGTGAAATTTGCTAAAATAACAGCTTCTTCAGGTTTTTAGGAATCTCATTCAATAAATCCTCAGATTTTAGGAATTTTGATCTATACATTTGAGAAGATATGACAAAAAATTATATCACAATATATTTATAAATATTGGTCAATAAAATATGAACACTATAAAAGCCACCACCCTTGATGTACATAATAACGCACTGATAGAGCTGGGTACTATGGCAAAATATTATATCGCATTATTTAAAGATAATCTTATGATACACAGTATTTATGCATCAGCAGTAGCAGATTCTTGAGAACTCCTATTCGAATAAAGAAACATAGAGTTAGGTCTGTGTTCTTTAAACAGCAACGATATCCTCAATATAATTATTGTCGATACAATTAGAATATTGATCACGATATGATAAAATATCAATATACTGTCAAGCTTTAATTCAAGACTTTCAAATCAAACCCATACATTTTTAGATTTAAAAAATTCAGAACAATAAATCTTCAAATTTTAAACATTCAGGGATGGGTTTCCCAAAAGGTTCTTAGCACTAAGATGATTCTTAAATGGTCGAGCGAGCTTCACACTAAGCACTCTCTCTCCATGATAAGATGTTTTTATTGCTAAGATGCTTTTGGGAAACTGGGCCCAGATTAATAAATCTTCATGGTTTAAGAATTCAGCTCAATAAATCGTCAGATTTTGAAAAGTCACCTCCATACATTTTTCAGATTCTAAATCTTTAGATCTTAAACATTAAGGTCATAATAAAAGTTTACATTTTAAGAATATAAGTCAATAATTATTCAGATTTTTAAAAAGTCAGACCAATAAATCCTTTGATTTTTAACATTGAAAACTACACATCAAAACATGTCAGATTAAATCTCAAAAAACACATATTTAAGATCAATTTTAATTTAGGAATCAGAAGGAATCTTGTTTTATCAGCTTTGAAATGTATTTTTTTCTACAGCAAATTTAACCACCAGACCAAGTCCAAAACACTAAAAAACTAAACCTGTTAAACTTAAACTCAAATAAAACATGAATTATGCCATTAAATGCATCATGTTTGTTTAAAGTCTGGTAAAAAATAACTAAAATATTAAATAAACATTTCAGACCGGAGTACTTGTATCAGCTTTTATCCTCTATACTCCACACTGCAGTGATACAATCCCGCGCGCACTGATGCTGGCACAGAGCAACAAACAAAAACAAACAAACAAACAAACAAACAAACCGATCAACACTGAGTAAAATAAACCCTGCGCGCGCTACAACCGCCCAGCCGTGCAGCAGCGGGAGCGCGAGCGCGAAAAAACATCAAAAAGTGGACTTTCTGACTTACCAGGACAGCAGAACGCACGTGCGCACCCAAGCCATGGCTTTCACTCTCTCTCGCGCTCGGAATCTCTCTCTCTCTGAGCGCGCGCGCTGTGGCACGAGGAAGGGTGGGTGGGTGGTGGTAGTGAGGGGGGGTAGTTGGTAGAGGGAAAGCGAGAGTGTGTCTGTATGTGTATGTGTGTGTGTATAAGGATAGTAAACTGCCCCCCACCAACTCCTCCCCCTCCCACCAGCTTCAGACAAGTGTTTGCGCGCGCTTCTGCGCTTCTGCTGTGGAGGAGTTTGCGAGCGCGCACGCGCGCACACCGCAGGAGGCATGATGGGAGATTCTTTTCTTAATACAACCCTGTTATGTGACCACACAGAGAGTTAGTGCTGCTTGGATGATTGCGTTTGAATACAGTGTGTGTGTGTGTGTGTGTGTGTGTGTGTGTGTGCTTAGCAATGTGGTGGGCAGCAGTTTCAAAGTGCTCTATTTAAACAAAAAAAAAGAATCATTAAATATTAATATAATCATCAATATCATCATCAAAAAATAAGCAGGTTTGGTACTGCAATGCTATTTAGATAGAAGATACAGGTTACCAGTATTTTAGACTGATATCGGCAGTATTTATTTACTGTTGGATTAGCTCACTGGAGTGGGCGTTCAGAAAAGGTAGTATCAGTGGTTGCAGGAGCTCATTAACATATACTGCCATCACATGCTATCAACTTGCTGCAAAATGGATTATTAGACTGGATTCGTAGAGGTTCCTAATGGTCTCTATCCTCTGAGACAGCTTTTCTGGCTTGTTGTGTTACACAGGCTTTACACACTACTTCTTTATGTGTAGCTTAATAAAATATTATTCAAATTAGCCTAAATTTCTGATAATTATAATCATTTTAAATAGTTTATTGTTCCTGGTAACCTTTTTCTATCTTCTCAATAGCATTACAATCCAACACCAGTCAAAAGATTGGACACAGCTTGAATTCAGTGTTTAATCATTAGTATTTTAAAATGTTCTGCATTGTAGATTAATACTAAAGTCATCCAAACTATACAAAAAAACATATTGAATTATTTAGTAAACAGAAATATGTTTTATACATTAGATTCTTCAATTAGGCACTTGCTTTGCACATCTTGACATTCAGTTAACAGTTGTGCTGAACTTGTCAGTTACTTGAATTTCTTGTCTCTTAAAGTGTTTGCAAGCATCAGTTGTAAAGGTTTGAAGAGGTAGCGTTGGTATACAGTGAATAGCCGTATTTCAGTAATGTTCTAATCCATACTATGGCAAGAACTACTCAACTCAGTAAAGAAAAGAAATACTTTAAGAAATGAAGGTCAGTCAATTCTTTTCAAAAACTTTGAAAGTATCCTCAAGTGAAGTCGCAAAGACCATCTAAAACTGATGAAACTGGCTCTCATCAGGACCACCTTAGGAAATGAAGACCAAGAGTTACCTCGGTTGCACTGGAAAAGTTAATCATGGTTATTAGCCTTAGAAACTGCAAATCTCAACTCTTAAAAGTAAAGCTTTAGCCAGTATTTTCTTCTTTGAATTTTCCATGGTGCAGAAATATGTTTTTATTTTAGCCTCTGACACTGCCCACTGCCCCTATCTCAGTCCTATTTCCACACACCAGGTTGCCAGGTATGACACACAATAGCAGGTAAACACAGTGTGCTGCAGCCTCAACATCCTTCTAACAAGCTCTGTAAAAAGATACAGAGTAAAACACCACTGAATATTGACAAAGCCTTTGGAGATTAGGAGTTTTGAGCCCAGAAGGACTACAAGACAGATCCTGAGCTGCTAATTCTCTCCTGAACAAGTGAGCACTGAGCTTCCGCTAAGGTTATCTAATGTTAGCGTTGTAATTGATCATGGCTACTAGTAGGGCTGGACATTTTAAATCATTTTAACGTTCAAGCGTTGCATTTATACTGTTGCATTTATACTTGTGCTCTGAGTTATCAAGGCAGTGAGTATTTGATATAGGTAAAGTAATAATATTTTTTATAATTAAGATACTATGGAACTATTTTGAGACATTCAGTCTTTATTCTAAAATAAGTCACTATTTTTGAGATAATATCTCATAATAATTGGAAACTATGGAACTATTTTGAGATATTCAGTCTTTATTCTGAAATAAGTCGCTATTTTTTGAGATGCTAACCTTTTATTATAATTATAATTAAGATACTATGGAACTATTTTGAAATATTCAGTCATTATTTAGAGACATTATCTCAATATTCTCACCATATTCTCATTAAAACTGAGACACTATAGAACTATTTTAGTCAAAGTCAAAGTCAAAGTTAAAGTGGTTTTTATTGTCATTTCAGCTATATACAGAGTACACAGTGAAACGAAACAACGTTCCTCCAGGGACCATGGTGCACATAAACACAGTGTAGACAGAACAATAGTGCAACAGTACAAAAGTGCAGACAGACAATACAACACAATACAGACAAAGAATAATAAATAACAAGACAGTGTGCAAATTATGCAGTGTGCAAAAAGTGTGCAAAAAAGACCAGTGAGGTAGTAATTACCTCTATTACACAGTGTGCAATAGAGTCCAGTGAGGTAGTAGGGTTTTTAGTGCTTTCCATTTTCTGGGGTAAGTGGGGTAAGAGTGTGTGTGCATGTACAGAAAAACCATCAGTTCAGTCTCTGCAGTTGAGGAGTCTGATGGCTTGGGGGTAGAAGCTGTTGCAGAATCTGGTCGTGCTGGACCGGATGCTGCGGTACCTTCTTCCCGAAGGCAGGAGGGAGAACAGTTCGTGTGAGGGATGAGTGGGGTCATTCACAATGCTGGTTGCTTTGCGGATGCTGCGGGTGGTGTAAATGTCCGTGATGGAGGGGAGAGAGACGCCGATGATCCTCTCAGCTGTCCTCACAATACGCTGGAGGGTCTTGCGGTCAGAGACTGTGCAGGTCCCAAACCAGGCAGTGATGCAGCTGCTCAGGATGCTCTCAATGGTCCCTCTATAGAAGAGTGTGAGGATGGGTGGAGGGAGACGGGCCTTTCTCAGCTTCCGGAGGAAGTAGAGACGCTGCTGGGCTTTCTTGGCTATAGAGCTGGTGTTCAGGGTCCAGGTGAGGTTATCTGCTAAGTGGACACCAAGGAACTTGGTGCTCTTAACAATCTCCACAGAGGACCCGTCGATGTTGAGTGGAGAGTGGGTGTGTTGTGCTCTCCTGAAGTCAACAACCATTTCCTTTGTCTTGTCCACATTCAGGTGAAGGTTGTTGACTGTACACCAGTCTGTCAGCCGCTGCACCTCCTCTCTGTATGCTGACTCGTCGCCTTTGGTGATGAGACCCAGCACGGTTGTATCATCGGCGAACTTGATAAAGCTGTTAGAACTGTGTTTTGCAGCACAGTCATGAGTCAGCAGGGTGAACAGCAGAGGACTCAGGACACTGCCCTGGGGGGCCCCAGTGTTCAGTGTGATGGTGCTGGAGGTGCTGCCCCCGAAATGGGACTGACTGGGGTCTCCCCGTCAGAAAGTCCAGGATCCAGTTGCAGAGGGGGGTGTTGAGGCCGAGCGAGCTTAGCTTCCTGATGAGGTTCTGTGGGATGATGGTGTTGAATGCTGAACTGAAGTCTATAAACAGCATTCTGACGTAAGTGTCCTTCTTCTCCAGGTGGGTGAGGGAGAGATGAAGGGTGGTGGTGATGGCATCGTCCGTGGAGCGATTGGGACGATACGCAAACCGCAGGGGGTCCAGTGAAGAGGGCAGTTGTGTCTTGATGTTCCTCATGACTAGCCTCTCGAAGCACTTCATGATGATGGGTGTAAGTGCAACGGGACGGTAGTCATTGAGGCAGGACACTGTGGACTTCTTCGGCACGGGAACGATGGTGGTGGACTTGAGGCACGTTGGGACAGTGGCGCTGCACAGGGAGATGTTGAAGATGTCCGTGAGAACATCTGTCAGCTGGTCTGCGCACTCCCTGAGCACTCTGCCGGGGATGTTGTCTGGTCCTGCAGCTTTTCGTGGGTTGACTCTGCGCAGAGTGTTCCTCACATCCACTGCAGTCAGGCACAACACCTGCTCGTCTGGCATGGGCATGGTCTTTCTCACCATCGTGTTGTTTTGTGCCTCAAACCGTGCATAAAAGTTGTTCAGGGCATCAGGGAGGGAGGCATCACGTTCACAGGACGGTGGCATTGTCCTGTAGTTGGTGATTGCCTGGATGCCCTGCCACATACGCCGCGCGTCACCCGTGTCCTTGAAGTGGCTGTGGATTCTCTGGGCGTGTGCACGCTTTGCCTCTCTGATGGCTCTTGACAGGTCGGCTCTCGCTTTCCTCAGGGCCACCTTGTCACCCACTCTGAAGGTGGAGTCGCGGGTCCTCAGCAGCGCACGTACCTCAGCAGTCATCCAAGGCTTCTGGTTTGGGCGTGTAGTGATGGTCTTGGAGACAGTGACATCATCAATACACTTGCTGATGTAGCCAGTGACTGATGCTGCATACTCCTCCAAATCAACAGAATCGCCTTCAGTAGCAGCCTCCCTAAACATGTCCCATGCAGTGCACTCAAAACAGTCCTGAAGGGCAGAGATGGAGCCTGCCGGCCAGGTTTTCACCTGCTTCTGAACTGGTCTGGAGCCTCTGATGAGTGGTGTGTATGTTGGAGTCAGCCAAACACACATGTGGTCCGAGAAAGCGAGGTGGGGGCGGGGCTCCGCCCAGTACGCGCTGGGGAAGTTTGTGTAAACAAGATCCAGCGCGCTCGCTCCTCTCGTTGCAAAGTCCACATGTTGATGGAATTTAGGGAGCACTGATTTGAGATTTGCGTGGTTGAAATCTCCGTCGATAATAAACAGTCCGTCTGGGTGTTTGTTCTGCAGATCGCTGATAGACCGATAGAGTTCACACAGAGCCTCTTTAGCATTAGCACCAATGCTAGCGCTGGGTGGGATGTAGACAGCAGCTATTAGCACGGCGGAGAACTCCCGTACTAAATAAAAAGGTCTGCACTTGACTATCAGGAACTCCACCAGCGGAGAGCAGTGTTTGGCGACAGTCACAGCGTTGTTACACCATTCCGTGTTAATGTAAACACACACGCCTCCACCGCGGGTCTTCCCGGATAGAGCCGCGCTCCTATCCGCTCTGAACGCGGTTAGCCCGGCTAGCTGAATGGCGCTGTCCGGAATGTTGTCGTTCAGCCACGATTCCACAAAAACCAAAGCACAGCAGTCTCTGAACTCACGCTGGGTTGTTCGCTGGAGTCGGATGTAGTCCAGTTTATTGTCAAGGGAACAGACGTTTGCCAGAAAGAGCGATGGTATAGCCGGCCGGCTAGGACTAGCCTTTAGCCTCGCGCGGATCCCGGCTCTCTTTCCGCGCTTCCGCTTACGCTCGCACCGCTTGCGATGGCACTTCCGCTGGGCTCCGGCGTCAGGAAACACCGCGGGCTGGTGGCCTGGGTCTCTTAGCAGGCTAAGCTCAAGTAGCGTCTGCAGAACCTCGTCCGGTAGCGTGTTTTCTGGCTGATTTCTCCACTGTAGCAGGGTCTGGCGGTGGTAGAACATGTGCACGGGTGTTCCGATGCACATATTTGCAGGAAATAAACGGAAAAAACGACAAATAGTAACACAAAAGCACCATTTAACGGACCCGGAGCGGCCGCTGCGTGTTAGCTCGCCGCCATCTTGGGTGGGTGAAATTAATATCATCTTGGGTGGGTGAAATTTTATTACATTATGTCCTTATTTTAAGATATAATTTCAATATTTCTAATATACTATCACATTATAACGGAGATACTGTGGAACTATTTTGAGACATTCAGTCTTTATTCTGAGATAAAATCCCTTTTGTGAGAAACAAATTCAAAATAATTATATATTATGGAACTATTTTAAGACCCTTAAATGTTATTCTGAGATAAGTCAATATTTTTGAGATACTATCTCACTATTATTGGGATACTGGGGAAGTATTTTGAGACATTCAGTCTCTACTCTGAGATAAGTCACTATTTTTTAAATAATATCTTATAATAAATCAGATACTATAGAACTATTTCAAAACATTCTGTTTTTATTCTTTATTTTTGCAATATATTTTAATAATTCAGATACTATGGAACTATTTAAAGATATTTAGTCTTTATTCTGAGGTAATTCACTATTTTCAAAACACAATCTCATTATAATTGAGATACTGTGGAACTATTTTAAGATATGTAGTAGTTATTCTGAGATAAGTCACTATTTGATATACTATGGTATAATTATTGGGATACTGCAGAACTATTTTGAGACATTCAGTCTTTATTCTGAGATAAGTCACAATTTTTGAGATAATGTCTTATAATAATTCAAATACTATGGAACTGTTTTGAGATATTTAGTCTTTATTCTGAGATAAGTCACTATTTTGAGATACTATCTCATTATATTTTGCATACTGTGGAACTTTTTTGAGATATTTAGTCTTTATTCTGAGATAAGTTACTATTTTTGAGATACTATCTCATTATATTTAAGATGCTATGGAAGTATTTTGAGATATTTAGTCTTTATTCTGAGATAAGTCACTATTTTGAGATACTATCTCATTATATTTAAGATGCTATGGAAGTATTTTGGGACATTTAGTCATGTCAATATTCTCATTATAACTGAGCTACTATTTCAACTATTTTAAGAATTTCTGCCCCATTTTAGAATGTCTTTTTAATATTTCTAAGATTCTATCTCATTATAATTGAGACACAATGGAACTTTTCTAAACGTTTATTTATTATTTTGATATAGTGTGTGTTACTCTGGTGAACCTTATTTCTGATGACTTTTATATAGAAGGATATTTTTCTTTAATGTATAATCGAACGCAATTCAGTTTGAGTGCAGGTTGAGGATAAAGTCTTATAGGCGGGATGTAGCGGAACCGCTCTCTCGGTACACATTCCAGAACATTATGACTCACTCTGAACTAATGGATGCAGCGCTCCCGCCAAGCTGGCACTGTGGTGTAGAGTGGGTTCAGATTGCTGTAGTGTGAATGAGTTTGGCATTGAATGGAACATCAGCGACTGAAAGAGACCCGGCTCCATTACCCTAATCCACCCGCATGAATGCGGGGTTTTAAAGCACCGGCCCACCGGCAACCACTCCATTCACATAGAACATAATGGGCCATTTCCTCTGCACTGGCAGCAGACAGGCCTCATGACTCCAAACTGGGACCAGTATGACTTCCCATAAGCTTATGTTTCATTATATCTACGCCAGTGGTGTGCAGTAAGGCCCTTCTAACTCTTCAGAGAAGGAGTGACAATTGGTGCATGTAAATCATTACATAATATTTAATCAGGAAATATATATTATAGTTATTGTAAACTATAAACACATATTTTATAAATTAACTAAAATGAAAAACAGGAACTAATTCAAAGCATTAGTCTGTGTTTTTTAGTTGCTACAGGACTCTTATCTGACTGACAGCGGTTTTAGCCAATCAAAGCTTTTTAAAATGGCTTCTGCCCCCTTGTGTCTGTGTGCCCCTTCTACTGATTTTGAGAAGAGGGTAGTAATGAGACTATTAGCAAAGTCATAGAACAATGTAACCAATCAAAATTCATGATTTTCACTACGGGGGTGGGGCCATGGCTGCCTAACCCCTTCCTAGCGCTTTGATGAAGGGGCTATGCATTGCTTAGTCGTAAAATGGACTACAATGTATTTGTGACGGTAAATGAGACAGATATTGTGTCGTATCATAATAAAAAGCCATTTTAAAGGCTAATTAATTCACTAATTCACAATAATAGGCTGCCTGACTGGTGAGTTTTTGTGTGTACTTAATGTTTTGGCTCTGCTGGTGAACTGTAGGCATACGAATTAGTGATTTTTCTTGAATGGCTTTACTTGTAGGAAAATTAAGCATTGTTGTGGACTATTGTATACTTTTGTAATTTGTAGCTGTATTTGTGGGCTTTGTTTACTGCACGCCACTGCGTGTATGAAGGATAAGGGAAGCTGATCTAGTATGAGCTCATCCCATCAAGCTGTCCACATTTAATAAAAGGTCATATTAAACTGCGAAAGGATGCACTGCCCCAACTGCTGGTGTGATTATCTGGGAGCCATCTCATAGAACAGTTGGTCAACCTTAGTAGTGCTATAAGGGCAGTGTTGGGAAGTAACGGATTACATGTAACGGCGTTACGTAATCAGATTACAAATTATAAGTAACTGTAATCCGTTACAGTTACTGCTTCAGTAAGTGGTAATCAGATTACAGTTACTCTGCTAAAATAAAAGGGTTACATTGCGGTACTTTCCTATTTTTGCTCTTCCAATCCAACACTGACAAAACGCAAATAACATTTTGCGGTGAATACGCTCTGATATGACAGGGAAGGAGGGGCAGCGGCTCACAGCGGCTCTACGCTCACACAACGAGACGAAATTAACTGACATTTTGGTCAACGAATAAAAACGAGACGAAAATGTTTGGCAGGGACGAAATCCAATCAGAACTGATTTAGGTCTGTGAAAGGTAGGGACCAGTTAGGAAGAGATCCAATCACTGCTACTTTAGCGAAGGTGGAGTACCCGCCTCTCCTGCAGCAGCGCCGCGCGGAATTAAACTGTCGTTACGGAGCTCGACTGGAAGTTAACTCCACAGTGTTCAGCAGGGAGAGAGAGAGAGGGCCGATATATTTCTCTTTTGACGTCGCGAAAAACAAGATAACGTGTAAACCGCGTGGAGCGACTCCATTACCGGTAAAAACACCACTAATCTTTCAGCTTCTGCAGACCAGAGTCACACAGATCTCCATGCAGAGATCCGCGTTTTAATACTGATGTTATTTCATGAGCTGATGTGTTTAACTCGGCAGTGCGCTAAAACACAGAACTGATACAGAACCCTAACTCATTAAGATCAGATCATCTGTTTAGTCTCACAGTGGGAAAGATACAGCTAGTGTTAAAGCAGCAGCAGGTCAGAAAGGAACTCAATAATATAACGAAAATAAAACAATAAAATAAGTCAATCTATGAACCCAAAAGTCTGTGTAAAGTTCCTTACAGCACTTTCTCATAAGTTTCTCACTTTAACTCATGAAGTCTCTCAGTACATCCTGAGAGCATCTCTACAGGACAGTGTGTGAATGTGTGTTCATTTATAGACTGTAGCTACAGTAGGTGTGCTGGGTTAGTGCTGGAGATAAAACTAGATCCTTTAAAAGTTTTTGCATCTACAGCTCTGTTTAAACTATAATTAAACTATTCAGATGTTTTATGACCTGATTTCTAGAGCAAAATTTTAAATGTAAAATATGTATAGTCACACACCTACAATAATAATAGTAATAATAATAATAATAATAATATACATTAAATCATATATAAATATATTTCACTTTCAAACATTAACAATATTACTCAAGTGGTTATTAAACGTTTCATTTCGTATAAGTGTATAGTTAATAATTCAAGGGAACTGATGAACAAGCATTTACATTTACACCCTTTACATTTTAGTCGACTAAATTTACTGTAATTTTAGTCGACTATATTCTTATGACATTAAGTCGACTAAAACTAAAAACATTTCAGATGAATAAATTGTGACTAAAACTAAATACTATTTTCGTCACAAGACTATGACTAAGACTAAATCACAATTTGTTGTCAAAATTACACTGGAGGCAAACCTGCAAATAGATAGCTTACAGTTGTTGTTACATTGTTTGGTTTTAAATGGTTTTATCATCAATTTATAGAAGTGTTTTATAAAATTGTTTGATGAAATGGTTTCATAAGTATTTTTATAGAGTGATTGAAAAGGCTGTTTTATTTGTTTATCTATTTGTTACATTCATTCAGGCTTAAAAAAATGACAATATTTAAAGTAATCCAAAGTAATCAGATTACGTTACTCACTTGAAGTAATGTAACTGATTACGTTACAAATTACATTTTGAGTGATGTAATCAGTAATCTGTAAGGGATTACATTTTAAAAGTAACCTTCCCAACACTGTATAAGGGAGACTAACAGCTCAGCTATATGTGAATATGCAGTACATCCTGTGACACACATGATGCCTCTCTTTGCAGGACTTCCAGCTGGCATTTATCAGCAGGATAATGCTCGCCCACACACTGCCTGGGAGCCAGGTTTATTGTAAATCAAAAAGTCTCCTGCCATAGCTTTTTTTTATTTCATTTAAATAAAATTCAAATGATGGATAGTTCTTGCTGACACTGATGCACCCTGAGCCTGAAGGACAGCTTGAATGTCTTTGGCTCTTGATTGGGGCTGCTTATCCAGCATCCAGACCTTTCTGCATGTTGAGCACTTGTAACCTTGAGATTGTTGTTTGAGATTGAACCTTATGTTCTTAGACAGTTCTCTTCTCCTTTTTCTCTCTTGTTCTCCAGCTTAGTGTGGCACCAGCAGACACAAAATTCAAAGATTGAGTCAACATCTGTTACTTGCCACAGGTGAAAGTTGTTGAAACCACAATTTTGACAAGGTGCCAATAATTTTGTCATTTTATTTAAGCCATTTTTATTATTTTTTGTGTAGCTCTAATACACACAAAGGGAATAGACATGTGTATAACAAAATGTGTAGGTCTAATTGAAATTTTGTGTGTGTCAGGGTTTGTGCAGGTGCAAGGAGAGGACGTGGAGAGCGGATGCATAAGTAGGGTATTTTTTAAACAAAATGTAATGAAATACACATCCTAAACAGATGTAGAATGTACAAGAACTGATCAAACAGACTGAAAACACATTTGGTTGAAATATGACTAAAGTAATGTCTGTTTGAATGTTGAAACAACCTTGAATCAACATTAAATGTTCAATCTTTGTGCTAACGTTGAAATTGTAACGTTGAATCAACATTTAAATGTTATATGGTTGTGCAAACTTTTAAATTTTAATGTTGAATCAGCATAATGTCCTCAACATTCTGCCTTTTGAAAAAGTGTTTTACTTGTATTTGCAGTAACTGCTTTTAAATTTTGCACCAATTCTTCACCATACAGTACCTGGGAGGGGCGGAGCTACAAATGAAACACAGGTTCTATGTTGCCATTGTAAAAGGTCTTGAACTAATCTTAAGCTGGTTTGTGTCAGTGTTTTAGTATCATCAACCTGACAAACCATATGAGTATGGCATCTGAGGAGGAGTGCACAGGATACACAACTCTATCCAGTGTTTGAAATTGGACAGTGGCAGGCATTTTACACACTGTCTCACATTTAGTACATGTTGTTCCTTTTATATGGAGTTTCTGTACGAATATAACCATTCATTTTGATGTCCCAATCAAACCGGTAAAGAGGAAGGCTGAACTTTGGCAGACACAGCGAAGCATAAACCACCCGAAAGCCCAGAGATCAGCCAGCCGGAGAGGGAACTGGGAGCTAAACCAAAGCCAGGCTGGTCACTGGAGTGTGAACGCGGGGGCTAAAGGTGTGCCAAACGGCGGCGGACGCCACGCTGCTGAGCCCAAATGTTTTTCTCTCGCTCCGTATGGAAGTGCATGACACCATCCTGCACTCGCAACCACAGAAAACAAACCAAAAAAGCAACACATGCTTACACACACATATATAAAAAAAAAAAATGGAAGCAGAAAATACTAGAACAGAGTGACTCTCACAGCAGGTACAATCAGAACCGCCACTATTCCAGTTAACCCTGTGCTGACTTCAAATTCCACATCGGAAACACATATGGAAGCACAGTTCAGTGTAAGAATCAGATTATTTCGATACATCAATTAATGCAAAACTTAAAAATTAGGAGCCACTAAACCCTAAATCATGTTTTTTTTTTTCAATTAATAGCTAAAATGTGTTCCTCTAAAGTAATGAAACGTACTAGTCCTCGTTAAATTCTTCTAAACATCTAAATCTAACCTTTAAAAAAATGCTTCTACTGTGGTAATTTCTGCCTCTGCAGCGCCCTCTCAGGTTCAACTGTGCTAAAGGTGTGGACGATGTGTCCTTGTTCTTTGGTCCACAGACACATCACAATACGCAGATCAGTCTATCAATCAATCAATCAATAATACCGCTCCCCTGCTGGCGTCCAAACATCCGGTCTCAACGCTATCAGAGGCACACTGCTGCTGCTTCAGCTGCTCAGCCAATCAGCTCTCTCTCCTGCCCCACCTCTAAACCCATACATCACCCAGTGCTCCTCACAAACTACCCTTCCCATTTTTAGCCTTTTTCAAATTTGAGCTGAGGGTGGAGTCAGCTAAACTCAGGGGGTTTAGTGCCCCTTTAACTTTTATCAAACTTATAAATACAAATATATACGTAAATTAAAATTTTAATAATATTTTTTCTGATTTGAAATGTAGGAGGTGGAATTTGCTGTTGAAATATATAAGTATATATATATATATATATATATATATATATATATATATATATATATATATATATATATATTTTTTTTTTTTTTTATTTTTTTTTTTTAATAACTGGTGTGTTCATTCACTCTGACAGTACTTTTTTTGGGAAGCCTTCAAATTTAAAACATGAAAAAGGCATTAAAATGATAATTTACACAATTATAATATTTCAAATTCAGGTAAATTTGATTAAGATATATATATATAGTACCACTCAAAAGTTTGGGCACATTTTCTTCTTCAATGTTTGTATTTATTTATTTATTTTCAGAGGCTGGTAACTCTTATGCTAACTCTTGTTATTCTGTTCCTGGGGTGGTCCTGATGAGAGCCAGTTTCATCATAACTTGTTTGATGGTCTTTGCTACTGCATTTGAGGATGCTTTCAATTTTGTATTTATTTTTTTTTAGATTGACTGACCTTCATTTTGTAAAGTTATTTTTTCTTTAATTAGTTGAGTAGTTCTTCTCGTAATATGTATTAGAGCATTATTCAAATAGGGTTATTCAGTGTATACCAACTCTACCTCTTCACAACCTTACAACTGATGCTCTCAAACACATTAAGAGGCAAGAAATCGAAATAATTTACTCTTGATGAGTTTAGCACAGCTGTTAACTGAAAGCCTGAATTCCAGGTGACTCCACCTCATAAAGCTGACTGAGAAAATCCAGCCAAGGTGTACAAAACTGTCATCTAATCAAGAGGTGTTAACGTTAAATAATCTAAAATATAAAATATATTCTGATTTGTTTTACACTTTTGCTAAATTATTTCATATGTTTTCTTAATAGTTGGGATGACTTGAATATTAATCTACAATGGAAATGCAGATTTCGAATGAATTTGAGTTGTGTCCAAGCTTTTGACTGATTCTGTACAATAAATCTGATTTAACGTGAAAAGACAGCATAAAATGAAAAATGAAATAAAATGTGTCCTCGTTTTCATGCTAACTACAGCCTGTGAGAGAGATTGTTTTAAAATGCACAATTAAATAGATGCCTGATGAGTTTAGAGCAACAGAGGCATGAATGTTTCATTTCGTCCTAAATAATCCGAGTCGTTACTGACTCTCCCTAATTGAACCTCCTCAAATGTGCTTCCTCATGGATAATGCATTGCACTGAAGCAGTGAGCCCCTCTGCAGAGCATTGTCATGCTATTTATTGCATTCACTCATATTCCAACTGACATACACTCTTAATGTAGTAACAAAACTGTGGAGAGAGAGAATCTGTGGGTAAAGAGTTTACATTTAATGCATCTGCATTATTACTATGATGCTGCTTTATAGTACCCCTCAGTTTACAGTAAGGATATTTCTATACAGTGGATTTAATTGATCCAGGCGTATTTTTAATGGCTCGGGTATTGGCTGTTTTAATCCTAGTCCAGTACTGAGTCTTTGTTTTAACTATGGTTGGACAGTCCAGCCACTTCCATGCAATCACTCAGGTTTGTGGACATTGGATGGAAAGCCAGTGGGGTTTGTGTCTATGTTACCTCCTGGCTATCTATTTAGACAGCTTTTTAGCTTTTCTTTTTTTTAACAGTATTGTTACATTAACATTTTTTTTTTTAAATAATTTTATTTCAAATTTTTCCCATTTTCTCCCCAATTTACATGGCGAAAAAACACAACCCACTCATTAGTACTCCCCCTATCACTAGTGATGCCCCAACACACCAGGAGGGTGAAGACTAACACATGCCTCCTCCGATACATGTGAAGCCAGCCACCGCTTCTTTTCGAGCTGCTGCTGATACAGCGTTGCCGAGCAGCATCACAGCGCACTTGGAGAAAAGCGCAGTGACTCGGTTCCTGTACATCAGCTCACAGACGCCCTGTGCTGCAGACATCACCCTAGGAGTAATGTGGGGAGAGAGCGCCATCTACCCACCCGGAGGGAGCAGGGCAAATTTTGCTCCCTCTGAGCGCCGGCAGCTTGATGGCAAAGCTGCATGAGCGGGGGTTCGAACCTGCGAACTCCCGCTCATAGTAGCAGCGCTTTGGTAACATTGATTTTTTTTTGTTGATTCCCTGGGAGTAATCCTAACACTCAGTGTTAAACAATCCACAGAGTTAGTTACAATTTTTTAGAATTTAAAAACAATACAGCTTATTATTAAATTTAATGTTACACAGTGTATTCTGTCTCAGGGGCTCTGCCTCGTGACTTCGTTCCACTGCCAGCATTCTTTACTGTTTTATATTTTTATGTTGTGTTTGGGGGGGTTGTGTGTGTGCTTATGTATTATACTACATATGTATTATGTTTGTATGTGGTCTTTTATACACTAGATGCTCTGGTGCATGGTTTTGGGAAAATAACAGGGTGTGAGTAATGAATGAACATATAAATGGAAATAAAATTAACACCTTCTTGATAAAAAAAAACTGGTTTTGACTCTATATAGTGTTAAATTAGCTCTAAAATATGTTGTTGTTTTAACACTATAGCATTAGGAAATCTATTTTATCCAGGACTGTTTTAAAGTCAACTCTGTAAGAATTTGTGTATTATATAATTTGTAATATTTGCAGGGGTTGGACAATGAAACTGAAACCTGGTTTTAGAGCACAATAATTTATTGTCCCAACAGACAGTTCTGCCGTGATTTGATCAGCCGTGGTTTTATGTTTTTTGGATACAATCCGGGTTATCACCCGAACATCCCTTTCAGACAGCTTCCTCTTACAGCGTCCACAGTTAATCCTGTTGGATGTGGTTGGTCCTTCTTGGTGGTATGCTGACATTACCCTGGATACCGTGGCTCTTGATACATCACAAAGACTTGCTGTCTTGGTCACAGATGCACCAGCAAGACGGGCATCAAAAATTTGTCCTCTTTTGAACTCTGGTATGTCACCTATAATGTTGTGTGCATTGCAATGTTGAGTAAAACTGTGCTTGTACCCTACTAATTTGAACCTTCACACTCTGCTCTTACTGCTGCAATGTGTAATTGATGAAGATTGGCCACCAGGCTGCTCCAATTTAGCCATGAAACCTCCCACACTAAAATGACATGTGTTTCAGTTTTACTGTCCAACCCCTGTAAGTGGCTTTTAAAGAAAAGCAATCCAAAAGTTGCGGAAATCAGTCAGATTATGTTTTAATACATTTGTAAACAGGTGATACTTACTGTAATCAGTAATCTGTATTGCATTACATGTTAATGTAACACAGAACAACATGAAATAAAGTATAATATAATCTAATACAAGCTCTATTAAAGGGATTTCATAGAAAGAAACATGTCCTCCTAACCTTGACTGAAAATCAGCAGGTGTGTTTTCCTGGGAGGAGACTGGGAGGGGGCAGTGAATGAAGCATGATTGGACTTCCTTTTTCCAGTTAGCTGAACCACCAGTATGAAGACTCTACTGGTGCTGGCAGCACAGTTTTCACCATAACCCCAGTTCAACATGCCAGTATGTGTACATCATGCCAACATCCCATGGTTAACAGGCAGGGCTTGAAGGGGAACAGCGTGAGAGCGGTGTGACTGACTGAGCTTTACAAATAAGCTGCCCAATATAAAAACTGGTGTCCAAACATTTTACACATCCAGTGTTTCTTTTGAAGTCAAGAGTCTAACTAGGAATTTGTCCCTCTGTACTGCAGTAGCAGCCTCTATTCTTCTGGAAAAAGAATATATACTAAAATAAAATTGGAACATTGCTGTGAGGATTGCAGGACTAGATTGCATTCAGCCTCAGAGTTCCTACAAGGCATCATGGTTTGGGGCTGCTTTGCTGCCTCAGGGTCTGGACGGATTGCCATCATCAACTGAAAAATTATTTCCCAAGTTTACCAAGACATTTTGCAGGAAAACTTAAGACCATCTGTCCGCCAACTGAAGCTCAACAGAGGATGGATGATGCAACAGGACAACAACCCAAAACATAGAAGTAAATCAACAACCGAACGACTTCAACAGAAGAAAATACGCCTTCTGGAGAGTCCTGACCTCAACCCAATTGAGATGCGGTGGCATCATGACCTCAAGAGAGCGATTCACACCAGATATCCCAAGAATATTATAGCTGAACTGAAACAGTTTTGTGAAGAGGAATGATCCAAAACTCCTCCTAACATGTTGTGTTTAATAAAACTATGCAACCATTTACTTTTTTTGGGGTGGTATTAGTTTATGCAGGCTGTGTTTGTCTATTGTTGTGACATTTAATTACCAATTAATGCAGAAATCCAAGTTATCCCTAAGGGTTCGCATACTTTTTCTTGCAAGTGTATATAAGCATGGATAGTGCAACGTCTATTATTAAAGGTGAAGCCACCACACATCTAGCGCCTCTGCTGGCTGGTTGCAGTATTATAGTTTGTAGCTCCACCTATTCCAACTGTCTTTCCATTTCCAGTGCCTGATTCCAACACCTAGTTTTCCCTGTGCTAATATTGCAACATTCTTATTTACCCCCAGATAATCCATTTTTAAACAATATTCTGATATTTTGTAGAAAGGCAGGGCTACACATACAGTAGAAACTAATTTATTGACACACTCAGCTGGAATCACATTAAATGAAGTAGATGAATTGTAGAGCTGTTAATCATACCACTATTGATCATGTTGTGTTGTGCTGTTGGTCTCATTAACTTTTCTTTTATTTCGCTAAGTCTGATGCTAAATGGCATAAAATTGCCAACATGATCTTATGTTAATTAGTACTTAGCCTGCCAGTTTAGACTCTCAAATCTCACGCTCTAGGAGTGAGACACACGCATTTCAAGCAGTTCACACGCTCACACGCTGCACCTTGTATCTCTCACGCAAAGAAATGACTAGAACAACGCCCAACCAGGTGCAGCACTACTTTTAAGTGTGGATGAATAGCAGCATCAAGCGGTTTGCCACAGAGATCAGAAGAAGCTGTCCACACACAAGTCAATAAGATTAAGAAATGTAGCTACTCAACAGCTAATCAAAAATAGCATGGTTGTACTTGGGTAAAATTGACATGATCCTGTATAGTGTCTCAAAACAGTGAAGTATCTCAAAACTGCATGGTTAAAAATGGTACAATACCCCATTTATTTAGTACCAGTACTTTAACCCATAAGGCACCATTCGTTACATTTGACACAAAAATCAAACCTTGCCGTCTTCTCAGTTTTAATAACTCAAGAATGTCTCAACACATCAGCATGAACCTAGAAATATGGCTAGAAAGAGCAAGAAAGTAATCCTACTGTTTCTAAAACTGCAGTGCCTTCACTTTCTTGTGAGGATCTGTAGTTAATTCATTGTATAATTTCAAAGTAACTCTCTGTGACTCGTTTACTGCTTTGCATTTCAGTTTTCAGTCAGAAACACATGTTCTGAAGTATAATATAGTTACTGAGGTGATCTCTGTGTCGTCTCTGTTTCCCACAGTTCTGTATTCACAAGGTCAGAGCTTGAGCTTGTTAACAATGTTTTGAATCATTGATTTGCACTCAATTCATGAACAGATTCACGTAATCGTGTAAGTTTCTGTGTTTAAACACCACACAGATCACATGATAATTCGCAAAATATCAGCAGATTTTAAAGTTTAAATGTCTCCTAGCTTTTAAATGCCTTATTTTCTGCTTTTCTTTAACAAAACACAGAACAATGGCTTAGTTCTTTTCTTAAACTTTGATTCCAAACAGGGGCATCCACACAGTGTCCATAAAAGTTAAATTCAAGACAAAATATCAACATTTCAGCTTTCATTTCCAGGTATTTACATCTGGATCTGAGACACAGTTCAGAAGAAAGGGCCCTCTGTCTGAACCCACCCATTTTTATCGTGAGTAAATGTATTGAAACAGATCAACATTTTTTTTTTTTTTTTACAAACTTTAGTCATTTTATCAAATTTGAGAGTAGTCTTTGTCTCATCCGTCCATAGGCTTTTTTTGAACAGTTTTCTGTGAAAAGTAGATTGTAATACCTTCACTCCTGCCCTCTGGAGGTTGTTTCTGATGTCACAAAAAATTGTTTAAGGGTCTTTGTTTACAGAACTCTCTATGTTTCTGTCATCAACTGCTGTTGTTTTCCTTGGTTTACCTGTTTGACATCTATTGCTTAGTACACCAGTGACAACTTTCTTCTTTAGTATATTCCAAATGGTTGTAATGGCTATGGACAATATTTGTGCAAAGGTACTGATTGATTTTCCATCTGCTCTCAGCTTCACAGATTCTTAGTTTTCACTTATAGACAGCTCTGTGGTTTTCATGGTGGTTACTTCTGTAACTATAAATACCCAGTCTGGACAGATAAAACCCAAATCTGAAACTAAACGTAGACAGCTTCTTCCCCCAGATGACCAGGCTGTGGAACAGCCAGTAGAACAGTGTTCTGCCCAACCCAACCCACTGACACCCGTACAAACTCTGCACCCTGCACTTTACAGTGCATCTATCTGACTTTCCCATATTATATAGCATTCTGCCCCCTGCACTTCACACTTAACTAATTCCTTACCTAAAACTAAAATAGTCATTTACTCCAATGGTGTAAGAATGTGAAACAAAAACACCTCCTGATAATCCTGCTAAAAAAAACAATAGAACGTTTTCCACAGAGAAAACTTTTAAATTGGCCAGATTGTACCAGAACACAGTAGGAGCATTAAAGCTCATCCTCTCATTAAAAGGTCTGTCTAAATACATTTAGATACACTTTAGATACACAGTAAAGTCCATTTCTGCCACTGTGAGATTATATCTTATGTATAAAAATGGACTGGAGTACTCTAGACGCTTCAGGCCACTGTTGCTGTGTTTAGCCCCACTGAGGGGCTTCAATCTGTATGTGTTTATGCCGTGACCTGATCACATGATTAAGACAGACAGACAGAGAGAGAGTAAGAATCAGATAAAGACAAGAACTTAATCTCTCACCCTGAAATTAATCCACACACAGGCCTCCAGCCTGCCCAGATTAACCCCTGCAGACCTACAGCGCCCCCTACTACTACTGCAGGGATAAGCACACAGATAAATGTTTCCTCTCAGATATTCCATAATCAGATGTCCATTGGACGTATAGTGTAGTCATACAGGCAGAGAGACAAACATTTAGATGGATCTATGTGGATCAACAGACACAAAGATATATAAATGAACACACTGACAAGTACACAGACAAGAGAAAGACATGGATGGACAGCCACAGACAAATAGGTGGACAGCTGGACAAATACACAGACAGACACATTGAGAAATGCATAGAAAGACGAGCAAATAACAGACACACAAATAGATTGATTTGGTAGATGGACAGACAAACAGATGGATGGACAGACAGACAAACAGACATCTAGACTAAGAGACAGGCAAACAGACAGATACATGGACAGATAGACAGACAATTATGCCTCACAGACAGACAAACAAACATAGATAGGCACACACATAGGCATCTAGAGAGAAAGACAGAAAGACAAATAGATGAAGTGATGGATGGATTGAGAGACACACAGACAGATGCATGGACAGATGGACAAGCAGGAAGAAATTATAATAACAGACAGACAGAGAGAAAGACAAATGGATTAAGGGATGACCAGACAGACACAGACAGATGGAGAGACACACAGACAGATACCTGGACAGATAGACAGATCAGCAGATAGACAGATATACAGATAAAAAGATAAGTGGGCAGACACATAGATGTCCAGGTAGACAGACAGACAAAAAAGCAGACATATGTACCTGGACAAATGACAGACAAATAAATTAAGAGATAGACAGATCAACAAAATTATAAAGAGACAGAAAGACAGACACCTAGACATATAGACAGACAAATAAATGGATTAACAGATGGAAGGACAGGTAGACAGACAGGCAGGCAGTTAGACTGATTGGGACATTAGGGATGACAGTATTTAGTTTTTATGGTATAATCTGGGCAGTGCTGCTCAGTACACAATTGGCTAACTCTGGTCATTATTGTCTGTGTAAATTTGGCACTGCTGTGATTTTACCCCCAAACTCTATAAAACTCTATAAAACTGATTGTAATTAGTACCAGTCTGTGCCCAGCTATCACAGAGCCTCGTCCAAACCTGCAGACTCCAGAACCAGAACCAGAGAAATTCACTAAAACTCACACAGCAAGAACAACAAACCCCCACCCTCAACCTTTAACTTTATTCAACTCAACCTGCTCACTCACTGGCCACTTTATTGGAAACATTGACCCATTTGTGTTTTTTTTTACTTATGACCATTTATTATTAGAACCACCTTATGCTTGAACTTATTGGCCAGTTTATTAGACACACCAATTACAACTACGTGATTCCACTTACTGGCCGCTTAATTAGAAACACCTACCAACAACCTTGTTCTTTCACTAAATGGCCACTTTATTAGAAACACCTACCAACAACCTTGTTCTTTCACTAAATGGCCACTTTATTAGAAACACCTACTACCAACATGTGCTTCTACTCTCTGGCCACTTTAGAAACACCCATTAGAGAACCATGTGCTTTCACTCACCGTGCACTTTATTAGAAACACCTATTACAACTATGTGCTTCCACGTACTGGCCACTTTATTAGAAACACCTGTCTACCTCCTTGTGCTGTCACTTTTTGGCCACTTTATTAGAAACACATACCAACCACCTTATGCTTCCACTTATTGGCCACTTTATTAGAAACGCCTACTACCGCCATGTGCTTCTACTTACTGGCCATACTATTAAAAACACCTATTAAAACCATGTGCTTCCACTCACTGGCCACTTTATTAGAAACACCTACCAACCACCTTAGGCATCCACTTTTTGGCCACTTTATTAGAAACGCCTACCAACCACCTTATGCTTCCACTTTTTGGCCACTTTATTAGAAACACCTACCAACAATCTTGTGCATCCACTAACTGGCCACTTTAATAGAAACACCTGCCAAACACCTTATGCTTGAACTTATTGGCCACTTTATTAGAAACACCAACTACCACTTTGTGCTTCCACTCACTGGCCACTTTATTAGAAACACCTACTACAACCATTTGCTTCCACTCACTGGCCACTTTATTAGAAACACCTACCAACCACCTTTTGCATCAACATTTTGGCCACTATATTAAAAATCTATATCAACCACCTTATGCTTGAACTTATTGGCCTATTTATTAGAAACTATACGGAAGAAGTTTCTAATGAAGTGATATTTATAACTCATTTTAATTGAGTTCAATATAAACAGTGTCAGATCTGGTTGAACTTGGTGCAAACAGCTTCCCATACTGCCCAGATTAATCTCCATGACTACTGATGCTTAAACTAAATGAAATCAAGACATTACTTTCATCATACAGGAATGAGATGAGCTCTAGAGCCTGTCTGTCAGCCGACGGAAGAACAATGAACAGCAACGATTTCTGAGTCTCTTGGGACATAAGACACAAATTTACGGGAGCCTACATCAAGCAGCGCCATTAGCATTTTGCTGTAAATAATTTGACACCAACAAAACATGACAATGTAAAAAAAAAGTGGCTCTCTGGTGGACACATTTCTGGAAACCCTTGCTGCGTGGTGGTGAGCATTTTCCTGCAAAAACACTGCCAGTTTAAAAGCCCTCCCATGAGAGGATGTCCTGCACATATTGCTGAGCGGTTAATGCTCCTCCTTTCACTACTAGTAGTGACTGACTGTAGTGTGTTTTGGCTCTGCAAGTCATCACACCAGAAGTCGAGGCAGTGTGTTGTTACGAGGCAAATTTAGAATTTAAGCTCTCAGGATGAGGCCTCTTTACTCGTACTCAACTATAACCAGATCCCAAACAGAACCTCATTTTAGTGATATAGACAATATGGTTCCAGTCAGTAGCAGTCCTGGGTCATTAATTACAACACCACTGCAAATGCAATGATGATGAGCAAGAGATGGATGGCTTAGATGGTGGACAGTATGTCAAAACAACTGTCCTGCTTCTGTCCATCCAATAATATACCCCCTCATAAAAGTCTGATCTCAGTCAATGATCTCTCACCAACAGGTGCACTACCAAAAGGTAATCTCTAAGTGTTTTTTATATATATATATATAGAACAGTGTGAAAAGCACTTTTACACTAGCCTGTGGTCTAACCAGCATAGATTATTTGCAGCAATCTGGAGTTATTATTTTGTGGTCAATGACTGACTATTGGCAATAATTTCATTTGTAAAAACAATAGAGGACAAAATCCAAGGGGGTGAACATATTGGTTCTATAGACACTATAGCTGTAGGCTGAATGGGTGGAGCTAAACTGCTGTAGGCTGAATGGGTGGAGCTAAACTGCTGTAGGCTGAATGGGTGGAGCTAAATTTCTGTAGGATAAATTAGTCTAAATAAACTGCTGTAGGCTGAATGGGAGGAGCTAAACAGCTGTAGGCTGAATGGGTGGAGCTAAACTGCTGTAGGCTGAATGGGTGGAGCTAAATTGCTGTAGGATAAATTAGTCTAAATAAACTGCTGTAGGCTGAATGGGAGGAGCTAAACAGCTGTAGGCTGAATGGGTGGAGCTAAACTGCTGTAGGCTGAATGGGTGGAGCTAAACTGCTGTAGGCTGAATGGGTGGAGCTAAACTGCTGTAGGATAAATTAGTCTAAATAAACTGCTGTAGGCTGAATGGGAGGAGCTAAACAGCTGTAGGCTGAATGGGTGGAGCTAAACAGCTGTAGGCTGAATGGGTGGAGCTAAACTGCTGTAGGCTGAATGGGTGGATCTAAACTGCTGTAGGATAAATTAGTCTAAATAAACTGCTGTAGGCTGAATGGGTGGGGCTAAACTGCTGTAGGTTCAAAGGGTGGGTCTAAACTACTGTTGGCTGAATAGGTGGGGCTAAATTACTGTAGGCTGAAGGGATGTGAATAAATGTTGTGAAGCACTGATAAATTGAGAAACACTGATATAACAGTTGTTGGACTCACGGTTGGTGCACAATTTCATTGCAGTTAAAAGTAAAATGTATGTTACTACTTTATATTTTATATTTAATTTAGTTTATAATCAATCAATCAACCTTTATTTTGACTCAGAAGAACATTGAGGTTAACTCTCATTTTCAATGTAGCCGAGCATTTACAAATACAGGGATTGACATGACAAAGAAAATAATAACATTTAATCATTTTATAGTAACAGTGAATAAAATATAAAAATAGATAATAAAAAGAACTTGGTTTAATTGATAAGAAATGAAGAAGCTAAAAAGCTAAAACTAACTTTTACATTGTAACAGTTAGGAACGATCTTCCACAGTTACTTCTCTAACCTCTAACACTGCAGGTGATGTAATTTCAGTTTTTTTATATGAATACTAATGAACAAGGCCACGTTATATACAAATCTTTCACCAGAATCCCAAACGGAGCATAAGAAATACAAATGAAAATAAACAGTCGGAAACCCAAAGTGTCCAAGATCCCTAAAAATTAGGTCAGTTTAAAAAAATCCTTGTCCCAAAAATTCTTGAAAATCCCACAAAAACAAAAAGAAAAAAAAAATCTCCAACAAAAACACTTGACAAAAAATACAGGGCCCAGCAAAATACAAGAAACATCGGTCTTACCCAGTTTCATGTACAGTCCACTGCTTCACGAATAGTCCGCCCACATGAACAAGAGTAAAAACATCAGCTTGAATTATGTATTCCTTGGAGGTTCAGAGGTGTGAAACAACCTATTTTTTTTGTCTTCCCCATTGGCAATCTTCCCCATATCAAAATGGCCGGGCCCATCCCTTCCTGTCACTAGTTTTAACAATAAAAGTCTTTAGGTAAAAAAAACAGGAAGCAAAGCAAAAGACTGATAAATTACATGTAATTTTTTTTTAATTAATTTTACAAATACTTTCTATTAGACCAGTTATTTTAGTCGTGGTTGACCTAGGAATTTACATGTACCTCATGATACCTCATGATGATGGACACAAACTTTATATTTAGTGTTACCTACCATTATGAAATCAGTGGTCCTAAAATGTGGCAGTGTCACAACATAGTACAGTAAAAAAAAAAATAAAAAATAAATAATAATAATAAATTAATTAATTAATTAATTAATTAATCAAAATCAGTTTAAAAACAATACAAAACTATTGAAATAATATATTAAAATAATAAAAGAGAAAAAAGAAATAAATAACTAATATATAAATTTATAACTAATGTAAGAAATAATAGGTAAGAATACATTAGATAAAGTTAAACAGGCAGATACAGTTAGCCCAGAGACCTAAACAAATGGAACAGGATTAATAGCTTTTTAATTTTCATCTAATCACTCTAAGAACCGTGTGTTGGCGTTGGAATACTCGACAGTGAATGTGGACATGCTGGTTCTGCTCAACTGATGGCCGTTTATCAGTTTCTGAGTTCTGGCTGCGCTTCAAACCTGCCAGTCAAAGGATGTATTAGAATCCTTCCTCTGAAGCGGAATATTCTGGCACTCCAGACTTGGAAGCTTCCCAGCTTTGTTTCTGCTTCAGTGCTGAAAGAGCTGGAGCTTCCAGGGTTCCAGTGATAGCAGGTAAGCAGGCGGTCAGAGACGATAAAAATACACAGCAGAGAGATTCAGAGCCAGTGACTGGAGCTAAATATGGACACACTGTGTGTATATACTAGTTCATACTCTTCAGTAGCACACTCTGAATGTAGGTATTATGATATACACTGAGGCTGAGCTACAGTCTCTCATTTTACACAGCTTGGTTGCCATAGAAACTGGTGCACAGTTTTACAAACTTTCTCCATCCCTTACAATAAAAAAGGCCTTTAAGATTTAAGCAAAAATCAACTACTGAAGGCAGAATGAGTGGAGGTAAACTTCTGTAGGCTGAATGGGTGGGGTTTAACCGTTGTAGGCTTAATGGGTGGGGATAAACTGCTGTAGGCTTAATGGGTGGGGATAAACTGCTGTAGGCTAAATGGGTGAGGATTAATCTGCTGTAGGCTAAATGGGTGAGGATTAATCTGCTTTGGCTAAATGGGTGGAGCTAAACTGCTGTAGGATGAATAAGTGGAGCTAAACTGCTGTAGGATGAATGGGTGAGGATTAATCTGCTGTAGGCTGAATGGGTGGAGATAAACTGCTGTAGGATGAATGGGTGGGGCTAAACTGCTGTAGGATGAATGGGTGGGTCTAAACTGCTGTAGGCTGAATGGGTGGGTCTAAACTGCTGTAGGATGAATGGGTGGAGCTAAACTGCTGTAGGATGAATGGGTGGGGCTAAACTGCTGTAGGATGAATGGGTGGGGCTAAACTGCTGTAGGATGAATGGGTGGAGCTAAACTGCTGTAGGCTGAATGGGTGGAGCTAAACTGCTGTAGGATGAATGGGTGGGTCTAAACTGCTTTAGGATGATTGGGTGGAGCTAAACTGCTGTAGGATGAATGGGTGGGGCTAAACTGCTGTAGGCTGAATGGAGCTAAACTGCTGTAGGATGAAGAGCTGGGGCTAAACTGCTGTAGGCTGAATGGGTGGAGCTAAACTGCTGTAGGCTGAATGGGTGGGGCTAAACTGCTGTAGGCTGAAGAGCTGGGGCTAAACTGCTGTAGGCTGAATGGGTGGGGCTAAACTGCTGTAGGCTGAATGGGTGGAGCTAAACTGCTGTAGGTTCAAAGTGTGGGTCTAAACTACTGTTGGCTGAATGGATGTGAATAAATGTTGTCTAAAGGACCAGGATTGAGAAACACTGATATAACAGTTGATGGATTCACGATTGGTGCACAATTTCATTGCAGTTAAAAATAAAAAGTAAAATGTATGTTACTACTTTATATTTTATATTTAATTAACAATATAATAAAGTATGTGAATATTATTTAATTTGTTGAGTGTAATTCAACATCTAATAATAAATATGTATTTCATGTGGTTATTTCATGAAAAGAATTACATAAAATATAATATATGGTGAAATATATCATCAACATGAAATGAAATAGCCTTTATTTAGATACTGATGTTTGAGCAAGAGCTAGAAGTGAATCTTACAGTACTTTAACCTGTCCCGGATTTTACTTGGCATTCATTTTTAATTTCTGCAACAAAAAAAACAGTGTCCTCATAAGGGTACAGTAGTTTATTTTATCATTTAAAAATGCAATTAGGTTCAGAAGGACCCCAATTAGTCCTCATATTTAATTTTATTTTTCTACAGTAAGTAAATAAACTAGTTTAAACATAAAATGGATGAGACTTTTTACGTGGCCCATGTTTTTGTCTGGATGGCTGATGTTTTCAATCAGTTTATTGTAATGTTGTCAATGTGGTCACTACATGGTACGGGCAGTGTCTCCACATGAGGCCAAAGGGTCAACGTTTAAAAAAAATTGTCATGGTACAGAGAAGATGAAATATAATGTTTCCATATGACGACGTGAAACCTCAAGAAGCTATAAGTAATCTCAACTTTAATCCTGTTAAATTAAACACAGTAGATACTGTATATATTTTATTAATCCTAAGAGAAGTTGAGGAAATACATTTGAGACTGTAATTCAATTATTGAAACTCAACATATTAGAGGCTGAACCTCTAATGACTTACAGTTTAAGACAAATGTGAGAATACATTTAAAACATTTATTTAAAAGAAATCAATTGTTTCTCAAAGTTCTCTAATTGAACATACCTTGCAGAATTTAGTTTGAGGATAGAACATGTACTGAACCAGTAAAAAGTTTGAAAAAACCTTAAATTCAGTGTTTTTTCAAAGAAGTACCTTAGATGACAGCTTTGAACATCTTGGCTCTTGGATTTTCTCTGTCAGGCCTGAGTTACCTGGAATGGCTTTCAGTTAACAGCTGCGCCTCGTCAAGAGTTAATTACTTGAATTTCTTGCCTCTTAATGTGTTTGAGAGCATCAGTTGTAAAGTTGTGAAGAGGTAGAGTTCATATACAATGTAGGAAAACTAGAAAAACATTAAATAATTCATATAATTACAGTCCATTCTGTAATTCGTTCAAATTGTTATTTTAATTAGTTTAATGATAACTTTAAAGTGTTCAGTAAGAGCTATATATTTCTATACCCACACTACTAGCACATTATTAATATTGGAATAAGGTAGGATCTGAAGCTAAAAGTGTAATGTTCTCCTCCTCTGGCAGAAGGTTCTGGGTTTGAGGGCATCATATTGGAGCAGTACTATGAAGGTCTGTAAACAATAGCTATCTGTGGATGTGGAGGGAAAGCATATGGCTGATTTATTAGGACAGGTATTGCATTGTGTTTGTGGAGAGGTGGGAGGAACAGGTGCTAACGATAAACAAACCCTCAGTATAATGAGCTCACTGGCTGCAGCCAGGCTGGAGCTCTGCTCTCATTTCCACATGATGAAATCGTACCTTCAGAAACCGTCCAACAATGTCCAGAAAAACCAACAACCACAATAAACACTTCAATTAAAACCAGCAACTTTAAAACTCCTATATTAAACTAGCAATTACATTAAAGTTCCCATATTAAACTAGTATTTAGATTAAAGTTCCCATATTAAACTAGTATTTAGATTAAAGTTCCCATATTAAACTAGTATTTAGATTAAAGTTCCCATATTAAACTAGCAATTACATTAAAGTTCCCATATCAAACTAGCAATTACATTAAAGTTCCCATATTAAACTAGCAATTACATTAAAGTTCCCATATTAAACTAGAAATTACATTAAAGTTCTCATATTAAACTAGTATTTAGATTAAAGTTCTCATATTAAACTAGCAATTCGATTTAAGTTCCCATATCAAACTAGCAATTACATTAAAGTTCCCATATTAAACTAGAAATTACATTAAAGTTCCCATATTAAACTAGTATTTAGATTAAAGTTCCCATATTAAACTAGTATTTAGATTAAAGTTCTCATATTAAACTAGTATTTAGATTAAAGTTCCCATATTAAACTAGAAATTACATTAAAGTTCTCATATTAAACTAGAAATTACATTAAAGTTCCCATATTAAACTAGAAATTACATTAAAGTTCCCATATTAAACTAGTATTTAGATTAAAGTTCTCATATTAAACTAGTATTTAGATTAAAGTTCTCATATTAAACTAGTATTTAGATTAAAGTTCTCATATTAAACTAGCAATTACATTAAAGTTCCCATATTAAACTAGCAATTACATTAAAGTTCCCATATTAAACTAGTATTTAGATTAAAGTTCTCATATTAAACTAGCAATTACATTAAAGTTCCCATATTAAACTAGTATTTAGATTAAAGTTCTCATATTAAACTAGCAATTCGATTTAAGTTCCCATATTAAACTAGCAATTAGACTAAAGCACCCATTTTAAACTAGAAATTAAAGATCCCACATTAAACTAGTAATTAGATTACAAGGTCTCAGATTAAACAAGCTAGTAGATTACAGGTTTGATATTAAACTAGCAATTAGATTAAAGTACCCATATAAAACTAGAAATTAGATTAAAGTACCATAATAAACTAGCAATTAGATTAAATGTCTGATATTAAACCAGCAATTAGATTAAAGGTCTGATATTACACTAGCAATTAGATTAAAGTACCCATATAAAACTAGAAATTAGATTCAATTACCATATTAAACCAGCAATTAGATTAAAGTTTCCACATTAAACAGCATGGCTGACTTAAAATGGCTTCCCTTTCTAGACTCCCCCTACAGGTGTCTCTACCTACTCTGTAGCTCTGCCCCTTTGTCAGTTGGGCAATACCATTACTACAGGGTAGGGGCACCTTAAAGGTACACACATATATACAAACACACAAATACATACATTAATGCCGACATTACACCACATTTACATACAGATTTTTGGACATGTCACTAGATTAAGTGACAGTAAGTATTAACATATTGTTGTTCTAACTTTTCTCGTCGCCAGGTGTTCCACTAAGGAGCCCTCCCCATCTTGTAGCACATCCGGAGCTCCAAAGATACTACAAGAAGGGGAGTTAACATGGCCGCCATTCCCCAGGAAGCCCCCCTCAAGGACAACAACCAGGTTAGTATATTTATACACCTAAAATGTTTAAATGTTTCCCCAGCAATACTGGTGATGTGACCAGGCCTCTGCCATCATCACAAGGTCCCACATAAACTAACAATTAGATTAAAGATCCCATATTAAACTAGCTATTAGATTAATGATCCCATATTAAACTAGCTATTAGATTAAAAGGGTCCATATTAAACTAGCTATTAGATTAAAAGGGTCCATATTAAACTAGCTATTAGATTAAAGGGTCCATATTAAACTAGCAATTATATTAAAGTTCTCATATTGAACTAGCAATTTGATTACAGGTCTCATATTAAACTTGTTGATTAAAGTTCACATTTTTAACTACTAAACAATTAGATTAAAGGTATGTAAGAAAGTTTTTTCTTGTGGTAGTGCAGGTGACTGTTAAGTAGTGGAAAGTGGGATTTGCCACAGGAAGAACAGCCAAAATACCTCCAGGTCAATTCCAACATTAAAGTGGTTTTATTAATAACATCAGTAACATAGCTAACGCACTGCTAAAGTTAGTATGCTAGCTAGCTCTTTGTTAACCTTAGTTCTCTTCGCAGTAATATAGCTACCTAACTCTTTGCTAAAGTTAGTCTTAGCTTACCTAGCTCCCTGGTAACCTTTGTTTTCTCCCTGGTAATGTTCGCTAGCTCGCTGCTAATATTAGCTAGCTTAACCTTAGTTCACTCTCTGGATTAAATGTTTACGGTGGGCCACTGTGTTTTCTCACCGGCATTAAAAGCACATCTGAGCGCCTGTCTGAAAATTTAATACCTACTGCAAATTTGAGACATTTTAAGACTTTTAAAGGACTTTTTAATCAGATTAAAGTTCCCATATTAAACTAGCAATTAAATGAAAGATCCCACATTAAACTAGCAATTAGACTAAATATTCCATATTAAACTAGAAAATAGATTAAAGAACCCCACATTAAACTATAAATTAGAATAAAGTACCCGCATTACACTATAAATTAGTATAAAGTACTCACATTAAACTATAAATTAGTATAAAGTACTCACATTAAACTATAAATTAGAATAAAGTACTCACATTAAACTATAAATTAGAATAAAGTACCCGCATTAAACTATAAATTAGAATAAAGTACTCACATTAAACTATAAATTAGAATAAAGTACTCACATTAAACTATAAATTAGAATAAAGTACTCACATTAAACTATAAATTAGAATAAAGTACTCACATTAAACTATAAATTAGAATAAAGTACCCGCATTAAACTATAAATTAGAATAAAGTACTCACATTAAACTATAAATTAGTATAAAGAACCCCACATTAAACTATAAATTAGAATAAAGTACTCACATTAAACCATAAATTAGTATAAAGTACGCGCATTAAACTATAAATTAGAATAAAGTACCCGCATTAAACTATAAATTAGTATAAAGTACCCGCATTAAACTATAAATTAGAATAAAGTACCTGCATTAAACTATAAATTAGAATAAAGTACTCACATTAAACTATAAATTAGAATAAAGTACTCACATTAAACTATAAATTAGAATAAAGTACTCACATTAAACTATAAATTAGAATAAAGTACTCACATTAAACTATAAATTAGAATAAAGTACCCGCATTAAACTATAAATTAGAATAAAGTACTCACATTAAACTATAAATTAGAATAAAGTACTCACATTAAACTATAAATTAGAATAAAGTACCCGCATTAAACTATAAATTAGAATAAAGTACCTGCATTAAACTATAAATTAGAATAAAGTACTCACATTAAACTATAAATTAGAATAAAGTACTCACATTAAACTATAAATTAGAATAAAGTACTCACATTAAACTATAAATTAGAATAAAGTACTCACATTAAACTATAAATTAGTATAAAGTACTCACATTAAACTATAAATTAGAATAAAGTACTCACATTAAACTATAAATTAGAATAAAGTACTCACATTAAACTATAAATTAGAATAAAGTACTCACATTAAACTATAAATTAGAATAAAGTACTCACATTAAACTATAAATTAGAATAAAGTACCCGCATTAAACTATAAATTAGAATAAAGTACTCACATTAAACTATAAATTAGTATAAAGAACCCCACATTAAACTATAAATTAGAATAAAGTACTCACATTAAACCATAAATTAGTATAAAGTACGCGCATTAAACTATAAATTAGAATAAAGTACTCACATTAAACTATAAATTAGAATAAAGTACCCGCATTAAACTATAAATTAGAATAAAGTACTCACATTAAACTATAAATTAGTATAAAGAACCCCACATTAAACTATAAATTAGAATAAAGTACTCACATTAAACCATAAATTAGTATAAAGTACCCGCATTAAACTATAAATTAGAATAAAGTACCCGCATTAAACTATAAATTAGTATAAAGTACCCGCATTAAACTATAAATTAGAATAAAGTACTCACATTAAACTATAAATTAGAATAAAGTACCCGCATTAAACTATAAATTAGAATAAAGTACCCGCATTAAACTATAAATTAGTATAAAGTACCCGCATTAAACTATAAATTAGAATAAAGTACCTGCATTAAACTATAAATTAGAATAAAGTACCTGCATTAAACTATAAATTAGAATAAAGTACTCACATTAAACTATAAATTAGAATAAAGTACCCGCATTAAACTATAAATTAGTATAAAGTACCCGCATTAAACTATAAATTAGTATAAAGTACCCGCATTAAACTATAAATTAGAATAAAGTACCTGCATTAAACTATAAATTAGAATAAAGTACTCACATTAAACTATAAATTAGAATAAAGTACTCACATTAAACTATAAATTAGAATAAAGTACCCGCATTAAACTATAAATTAGAATAAAGTACTCACATTAAACTATAAATTAGAATAAAGTACCCGCATTAAACTATAAATTAGAATAAAGTACCCGCATTAAACTATAAATTAGTATAAAGTACCCGCATTAAACTATAAATTAGAATAAAGTACTCACATTAAACTATAAATTAGTATAAAGTACTCACATTAAACTATAAATTAGTATAAAGTACCTGCATTAAACTATAAATTAGTATAAAGTACCTGCATTAAACTATAAATTAGAATAAAGTACTCACATTAAACTATAAATTAGAATAAAGTACTCACATTAAACTATAAATTAGAATAAAGTACTCACATTAAACTATACATTAGATTAAAGTACCCATATTAAACTATAAATTAAAGTGCCCATATTAATCTAGACATTAGATTAAAGTACCCATACTAAAATATTAAACAATTGAATTAAAGGTCTTTAAAAAAGGTTTTCCTTGTGGTAGTGCAGGTGAGTGTAAGGTAGTGGAAAGTGGAATTCGCTACAGAAAGAACAGCCAAAACACCTCCAGGTCAATTCTAACAAAGTTTATTATTAATCAATAATGACAAAAAAAATCAAAAAAGAAAAATATAAATAAAATGGAAATAAAATGGGTCAAATCAAAAAAGAAAATTCTAGCCCTTTTAACCAGCAGTCTTATTCACCGAATTAATCCTGTCTTTCAGCAGAACAGAAACTGTTAAACTCCTGCAGCTTGGCCGACTCAAAATGGCTTCCCTTTCTAGACTCCCCCTACAGGTGTCTCTACCTGCCCTTTTATTCCTGTAGCTCCGCCCCTTTCTCAATTGGGCAATACCATTACTACAGGGTAGGGGCACCTTAAAGGTACACACACACACACACACACACACATATATATATATATATATATATATATACAAACACACAAATACATACATTAATGCCGACATTACACTACATTTACACACAGATTTTTGAACATGTCACTAGATGGAAAGTGTAACACATTTTTGTTCTAACTTTTCTCGTCCCCAGGTGTTCCAGTAAGGAGTCTCTGGTAGCACATCCGGAGCTCCAAAGATACTACAAGAAGGGGAGTTAACATGGCCGCCATTCCCCAGGAAGCGCCTTAAGGACAACAACCAGGTTAGTATAGTTAGTCTGTTTATACATTTATAATGTTTAATTGATGTCCCCAGCAGTACTGTTGATGTGACCAGGCCTCTACCATCATCAATTAGATTAAAGATCCCATAATAAACTAGCGATTAGATTAAAAGGCCAATATCAAACCAGAAAGCAGATTAAACTAGAAAACATTAGTAAATAAGTCTGAATACAAATGCCCTGTAATAAACCAAAAGTCCTATATTTAAAAAGTGTTACAGGCCTCATATTAACCAGCAGAGATTAATTTATAGATTAAAGAGTCAGATTGCAGGGTGACAGTGTATAACACTAATCTGTACACACTGATATGCTAATTGGTTTTCATATGCATTCAGTAATTGTTAGTAAAGTGTAATATCTTGTTTAATGGACTGTGTTTGTGGTCCGGGGTTGGAGGGTGTTGTGTGTAAGTGTGTGATACTGTGTCAGGTCGTGGTGGTAATGATGGCGGATGTGGAGGTCGGTGAGGGTGCTCTGGGTAAGTCACACACAATGAGGAGTGTGCCCACGCTGCAGCAGTGCGCGGGTAGAGAGGCTGGTGTTGCCCAACAGGTAAAAACAGACCCACCGTTACAGCTCTCACACAGCACTGCCACCCAACACCACCCAAACACTGATTACACCAGGGCTACTCACACACAGCCTAATGACAATTATAGATAATACCATTATAAAGAGTAAAATGTGCTTATTTTTATTTAATAGGTAGGCATGATGATAGTAAAAAAGATATAAAAGTGAATAAAAAAGTGATGGAGGAAAAGAATCAGAGAATGAATGAGAGTGAGAGTGAACGAATGAGAGAGTAAATAAGTGAGGGAGTGAAAAGGGACTGAAGTTTGAGTGCAAGTGAGAGTAAACAAATGAGTGAGGGCGTGAGGGAGTTAAGGAGTGAGTTAATGAATGAGTCAGTAAATGAGTGAGTTAATGAGTGATTGAGTAAATAAGTGAGGGAGTTAATGAATGAGTCAGTAAATGAGTGATTGCGTAAATGAGTGAGGAAGTTGAATTAGTAAAAAGTGAATCAGTAAAAGAATGAGTGAGTAAATTAGTGAGTAAAGGAGTTAATGAATGACATTAAATGAGTGAGTGAGTAAGTGAGTGAGGAAACTAGTGAATGAGTGAGTAAATGAATTAGGGGCTTAATAAGTGAGTGAGTAAATGAGTAAGTATGTAAATAAGTAAGTAAGTAAATGAGTGAGTGATTCGGTTAGTGTGGGAGTTGGTGAATTAGTAAAAGAATAAGTGAGTAAATGAGTAAGGGAATTAATGAATTAGACAGTGTGAGAGTGAAAAATGTGAAAGTGAGTGAATAAGTAAAAGGGGAATGAGTAAATGAATGAGAAATTGATGAATGAGTGAAATAAATGAATTGGTCAAAGAGTGATTAAGTAAGTAAGTTGTAGAGAAAGAGTAAAGAAGTCACAAAGTAATTGATTGAGTAATTAATATATTAATTAATTTGAGAATAAATTGAGTGAGTGAATGAAAAATAAAGTGAGTAAATGAGAGAATGTGTATTCTGTATGTGTAAATAAACCAGTAAATAAATAAATGAATGAGAAAATAAGAGTAAGGGTATGGTAAATGGTGTTGAGTGTACAGTAAATTCTCCCTCTCTCACTCTCTCTCTCTGTCTTTCTCTCTCTCCCTCTCTCCCCCGCCCTCTCTCTTTCCATCCCCTAAATGGATGGAAACAGAATGTCCACAGCCGACTGATTGAGGTCCAGTCTTCTGACCAGTTGACCTGAAGCTGCTCATCTCTGATTGGTTCCCGGCCATTGTCCAGCCTTTCATCTGAAGGTCATCTGGATCCAGTAGAGGGGGACAGATAACCGGTCGAGATTAGGACTGAGATTGGCTGGGCTCGTCGTGATAGAGCAGTTCTGACATCACATGACTAGAGAATGGAGCCTGTGGAGGAGGTGCTACAGATAGAATGGAATATGTGGTATAGATGGAGGTAGGTGTGGTAGTGGTGGTGGTAGAAGTAGTGATAGGAGTGGTATTGATTGTAGTAGATGTAGTATAGATGGTGGTATAGGTGGTGTACATGGTGCCATTGATTGTGGCAGAGGTGCTATAGATGGCCGTATTGATTATGGTAGAGGTGGTATAGATGGTGGTATTGATTGTGGTAAAGCTGGTACAAATAGTGGTATTGGTGGTGATAGGGGTGGTATAGATGGTGGTATTTATTATGGTAGAGGTGGTATAGATGGTGGTAGAGGTGGCGATAAGGGTGGTATAGATGGTGGTATTGATTATGGTAGAGGTGGTATTGATTATGGTAGAGATTGTATAGATGGTGGTATTGATTATGGTAGGGGTGGTATAGATGGTGGTAGAGGTGGCGATAAGGGTGGTATAGATGGTGGTATTGATTATGGTAGAGGTGGTATTGATTATGGTAGAGATTGTATAAATGGTGATATTGATTATGGTAGAGGTGGTATAGATGGTGGTATTGGTTATGGCAGAGGTGGTATTGATGGTGGTATTGACTGTGGTAGAGGTGGTATAAATGGTGGTATAGATGGTGTTATTGATTATGGTAGAGATTGTATAGATGGTGGTATTGATTATGGTAGAGGTGGTATACGTAGATGGTGGTAGAGGTGGCCATAGGGGTGGTATAGATGGTGATATTGATTATGGTAGAGGTGGTATAGATGGTGGGATTGGTTATGGCAGAGGTGGTATAGATGGTGGTATTGACTGTGGTAGAGGTGGTATAAATGGTGGTAGAGGTGGTGATAAGGTTGCCATTGATTAATGTTAAAGGTGGTATAGATGGTGGTTTTGATTGTGGTAGAGGTGGTATAGATGGTGGTACAGGTGGTGAATAGGGGTAGTATAGATGGTGGTATTGATTGTGGTAGATGTGGTGATAGGGTTGGTATAGATGGTGGTATTGATTGTGGTAGAGGTTGTATTGGTTGTAGTAGAGGTGATATAGATGGTGATACCAATGGTGGTAGAGGTGAATCTGGTAGTTGCCAGGTACAAGACAGGAATCGGACCGAGCCATTTGTTTCAACACCCCGGTTGCCAAGAGTAATACAGTAATCGGCTTGAGCTGCCCATGCCAATGCTCTGGTTGCCGAGTTCTGACTGATGCTATCTGTTTAACACTGCTATCTTAAATCTAACCTGAAACATTCCCACATGTCCAAACTTTTCTTTAAAACTGTACATCCTTAGACACTGCTAAAAAGAGGTCACATTAAATATGGTACTCATAATTTAATTAAGGTTCCAGACAATGGGCCACTCTCAATCCAGAGCTAGAACCCCTCACACCCAAATTCCTCTGCTGATAAATCTGATCAACTGTAGATCACCGTTCTGTCACCGTCCACCTCCAGTCTCACAGTTTAGACTTCCTGTAAGAGCTCACTGAGCATCCCATAATAAGGATGGTTGACAGGGCTGAGAATAGTGCTGGGTATTTCTACCGCAGTGTTGTTGGACGGTCTGCCACCTTCTCTGAGACGTACTGTGAGTCATAGCGTCCAGAAAGTTCTGAAGTTCACTACACTTTAACATACAGTGTAAGTTCAGCAAAACTTAACAAGTGATAGAAGTATATGTACAGTACAGCAATTAGCATGATGCTAATTATCTTACAGCTACCATTTCATAAACTGTAATTTGTACATGTTGGTACATTTGATACTCTGAACAGCCAGAAAACACTACGTCTGGCCAGTCCGGCCACTTGCAAATCTGATCTGACCACTGCAAATAACATTGTGCAAAATCATGTCAACAGACCTGATTTGAGAAACATATCAAGTTTTATTGTATAACATCTCTAAAAATTCAAAATCCATTTTTTTCCAATCTGAACAAATATTTGGAATTGATTTGATGAGGCACGGAATATGAGCATAGCCTAATAATGCCTAAAGTCTTATCTTGACTTTTACAGTTCCCCTAAAGCTGGAGAAACATTACACAACTTTTAACCTGATTTTAACCCAGATTTTCAGTTGTGTTGAGTCTGTGTTAGTTGAATTGAGATTTTAGGCAGAATCCAGTGGTGTAAACTCTTCACCAACTCCAGTTTGAACCCCATTATCTATCTTAAAAAGTGTTTTTCTGGTGGTCAGATGTTCCTAGCAAATACGCTGTAAAAATAAAAAAGTAAAGAAAACTCAAAATATTAAGGCAACTTACTGCACTACATTTTTTAGTTTTGAGACCAACTCAGTCTTTTAAGTTTTGAAAAAAAAAAAAATAATAATAATAACATGCAGTTGTACCAACCAGAAATATTTAACCCAGATCATATGTATTAAAACTTTAAATATTAAATCTCACCAACTTAAAAATGTAATTTGTTTCTTTTGTTGGCCTGATTTAAATTCTACAAAATGTGTACTGCAAGTTTTGCTGACTATCCTTTAGGACCAACTAAAAAAATAAAATGTTTTACATGAATCAAAATCATTTAGTGGGTGCAACACTATACTTCTGTTAATTTAACATAGCAACTGGGTAATTGGAATTTATGACTATCACATATCCACCTTATTGTCAGTTATGTAAAACTACTGCAATTAATGCAAATGTAACCAGACTGACGTGGCAACACAGAATATAGTAACCTGCTCTTATGAGCTTCAACACTGAGGCCAGGCCGTTACTATTATGTAACAGATATGCAAATTCCAAGAGAAGGCAGCTTGTGGAGAATGCTTACACACTGATGGTGAATGAGAGGTGTAAGGACACGCCCAATATGCAAATAGTGTGATTAACATTGCTCCATAGACCCCGATCAAATAAAGGGTCAAACTGAGCATGTGCAGAGTAGTTGGCATGGCCTCGACTAAGGTTAGCTACAATATGTAAATTTTGCCAACACAGATTATTTATTTGGACCAACTTTTAACAAGAAACTAAATAAAGTAAGTTGGGGTGATTAGTTGCTATATTTTAGGGTGCAATTCAATATTTCTCATTTAGCTTACTTACAAATCACATTAAGCAGAACAATTTTAAGTTTTGTTTTTTACAGTGTAGGATATAATTTAAAGTCATTCTCAGCCTTTAATATCTAACCATAGACATAAAATCATGCTAGATGCATATTACTGAAGCAACCGAACCAACAAAACACAAAAAAAAAACACAGTCGGTCAGGAAAAAAAGTAATTACAGCCTTTTATTCTAATTTTCCATTTCATCATATAATGCTCGTGCTTTTGCAGCCTCTGGAGTCTCTACTGCTGCACCATTTGTAGCCGCCCAAATGTTTTTTTGTCCTCCAGCTCTTTATGTAATGTGTACAGACCATGCTGACCATGTCTCCCAACCCACAACTTTACCCAACAACATTTTTTTCGTTTTGCTTTTTATTTGCTTCTGCACAAATAGCAGCACAAACAATGACTGCAGCAAGCTTATGCACCTCCATGTTGGAATCTGAATCTCCTAAGTAATGGTGGTACATGTGGTCAAGAATCTAGTCGTTTAGTCCTTCACCCCCCAGTCGTGTAGTGTGTGCTCTATTTTAGTTCAGATTATTTAAAAATCATCAAAAAACAGTAGTGTAGTTTAAAATGTCAAACCTGTTTATAATCTGCTCCTACTGGAAAAGTTGTGTAGTATATCCAAGGCCTAAACTGCAATTTGTCAAAAACAGCTTTAGCATTTTTGGAGTTAAAGGCTAAACAGCAGCTAATATGAAATTGTCAAACATATAAATACAGCCCAAGCTGAGTTACTAGCTTGTGATTATCGATGGTTAAAAAAACATTTCTACACAAATTTAAGGAATACACCTTAAAAGACTTTTATTTGGCAACGCTTGCTGTCAGAGTCTGTCATACGTGACGTAGATAATGGAAAACAAGCCAAGAAGTTGAGCCAGCTTAACTAAAGATGATGCAAAATTAAATTTCGAAAAAGTGGACAAAATTTGTGAAATTTTAAAGGGCACACTAGAAAGGGCCATCTGGAAGCAACCCCGCCAGGAAAAGCATCCCCTCTCAGGTTATTGATTAATGAAATTAGACGTATTCAAGTTTAATTGGTCAAAATAACTAATGTCAGGGGTTTGTCTCAGCTTTTAATTCAATTGACACAGCTTTTTCTTGGAGGGGGTGCACAATTCAGCACAACACCGGACTGCATGATGACAGGATGTTAAAACTGGTGCTTTTCAACAATATGGGCAAGTAAAGATGTTTAATTAAAAATGTACAAGATCCTCTGTGGTCATGCAAGTAAACAGACTAAGTGCTATTACTTCGCCCAGTTTTGTTGCCATTAATTAGCCTTGCTAGTTAGTTATAAAGCTAATCACACACCGTGCTCAGAGCCGTCCTCACCTGCAGTTGGAAAAGTGGAGCTGCAAAGCTCAGTGGCTTACAGGCTAAAACTAGTTCAGGTAGTTGAATTAAGGAGATTTATAGAGTTGTTTATATGAAGTTGAATTTCTAATCTATACTAACTTGCAGATGTCTTGAATAGCTTACTGTGAAGTCTCTATTGTTTGTTATTTACTTAGCGTTAGCATTAGTTAGCATAGCCTAATATAGGTTAGCTATCTAGATGCCTGGCTAGCTCACCTAGATATGTGATACATTTATGTTCTGCTTTCTGCTTTTGTGGCTAAAATGTCAGGAACAAATATCATTGTTTTGTACAGCCTCGCCCACAATCACTGCAGATTTGTCTTCTTCGACAATTTAAATATCTTTAGAATCTGAAAAACCAGCACTGAAAAATTTCCAGTCTAAGTCTGCCATAGCTAACAGTGTTTTACAGCGGTGCTATTCACCACCAGTTTTCCACCAGTGACGTCAGTTGGTCTCTTTCTAGAATTTCTGTAGCAACTCGTATTTTTCCATAAATTTACTAGAATTCATTTATTTTAAAGTAAATTAAATATGTGATTAACATTTTTAAATCATGTTTACATTTTTAGAAGCTAACAATGTGAAATCTTCAAGGACACGTGTGGAACATGGCTTCCGGGTGGGCATGGATTCTAAGTGTCCCCAATGAGCTCCATTGTTATTGCCCACACTCCATAAGGGGCCATAAGGGGCCAACATGAAACCCGTAGATATACCTTTCTGTGCCCTGTTTTTATAAATTCCATGGGACATGGTATTATAAGCTCCATGTCATTAGTAGATTTTTTTTTTTTTGCTAAGAGTGTACTCAGTACAGTTTTAGAAAACACGTAAGAATGTCTAATTAAGATTACTGAACAGTTAGGGATGAGGTGTGTCTTGAGTGCCCATATAAACACATCTGTTTTCAGTAAATCAGTTGAAACAATTTGGTGTCAGGAATCACATGCTTGTGTGAGCCATTTATATGGCTCCCTTATTGTGACATCACGATAAGGACACTTGCATAGAAACACCCAGGCACCAACCCTTACCCATCAACCCTTACCCATCAACCCCCACCAGAGCCCCACCTACTAGATCAGTTGAAGAAATGCCATTTCAGTCATTTTGGTTGTGAACCTCGGACAATACACAGCAGGATTACTCAGAAGACTTTGTCTGACTGAGGGATCTGTGACTATTGTCCATGTCAAGTCAGTAGATGAGGGAGATGTAAGTGCATTCAAATAATGTATTTAGTTTTTTTATTTCAGTTAAGTATGAACTAGCTTGTTTGTGTTTTGCGATTTAGCACAAGCTAACACTAACACCTGGTACAAGCTAAGCATACACATGGTGCGGCCATCAACAGCTTATTTGCATAAAAGTGAAGGGGACTAAAACTGGCAAGAATAGAGCTGGTGAGATCTCTTTATGTGAGTGATTTTGTGAAAAGAACTTCATGAACATTTTAGCCAACAGACCAAAAAAAGCTGCAACCTAAACACTGTTACAACACAAATATAAAACAAATATATTACAATATACAGATTGTTTATGTAAAATTACATGGCACATTTCAAAATACATTTCAAAACATTTTTTTTTGTAAATTTAACAAAATTAAAATCTATTCAGAAATACTAAAAAGGCGCACACAGGACACACACAGGAGTTTTCTCAGTGCTAAACTATCGCTGTAAAAAGTCCAAATTCTCAGAATAACATTGAGTCTCACTGCTGTACTGGTATTCTAGTGGGAGGACTGGAGGAGTGTAGGGGTTTTCTGTGGCTGTGCATCCAGATCACAATCGTATTTCTGAATGCGTAATGAAGTTAGCTGAGTTCTGATGTGATTATTGGATTATTCTCCACCGCTTCCCAGCATCGGACTGTAGCCGGATGAGCACACACAGAGTCCAGGGCCGAGCAGGAGCGCTCAAGATGAGGCAGAACAAAACACACGACACTCAATTGCTGTTTATTTATATTCAAATAAAACTTTATTTTACAGTTCAATAAATGTACAATTAATTCAAAACCCCTATTATGACTGGACACAATCTCATTTTAGCATTTTTATTGCAATACATACAAAGTTCAATAGTCAAGTCACAGGATGTACAATAACAAAAAAGTGTGAAAAGCTTTCACACAATTTTATTTTTCCATTACTTCTACCAGATGCAGATTTGATCTGTCCAGTATTGTTTATTTTAATTATATTGGATACAAGTCAACCAATTATTGGATAATTGGTTGGAACAAGTCACTATGTTTTAAGAAACAAATAAGTCCCAAGTCTCAAACTTCAAGTCCTAGTCAAGCCAACATTTTAATTTCCATTTCAACAGTAAACAGTAATGAAGAAGCTGATAAATAGTATATTAAACTGACATTAATCTTTGTATCGTTTGTAATTAAAACAAAAATAATCTGTGAGATTGGCAGCCCTTTCATACACTCTGCATAAGGCACAATTCTATTTGTCATCCTACACCCTGTAAAACAGTTTGTTTTCACACCTTGTGCCTGCATCATTTAAATAGCACAGATGCTTATGAATTTATCTATGGAAATGGGCATTTTGGACTGGAAGTGAGGAGTGTTCAGCTACATTTCTGGCGTATTGCTATCTTGGCAATGGAAAACACAGGTGCGCAACTGACTGATTAGAACCTAGACTTCAGTCAACTGTCAGATGTTCAGGACACACAGCAGTGCACAAACCCAACTTTTACATTAAACATTAAAATCAACAGAATACTGAATAAAATAACATTTATATTCCCATAAAATATCTGCTTGCGCACCTTCACAGCGTGAATGTGCAGGCCAAATTTCTCTGCTGAGAAGTGCAGAAGTGCTGCACTTTTAAAATAGCTATACGTCAAAGTCAGAGTTTATTTTATTTACTTTATTTCACATTAAGCCAAAAACACCCCAATGATTTAATAAATGAATTAGTACATGCCTTTACCACGTTTTTGAGCTTACAAGGTGTACTTTTTCTGCTGTTATGATGGCAGTGACACGCAATAACATGCACTAAATCAATCTGAACAGTGTGCCATTGACAACTCGCCTATAAATCACTAAAATAAGGCAATAAAACAGTTATGTGTTTTGTGCTAGAACTTAGTCCCAAAAAATTCAGTCCAGCTTTACCCGAGCCTGTGCACTGTGACTTTTTAACTACAATTTCAAGTTGTTTGGAGAATGGAACTTTTTTTTTTGCGATTACAGCGTGTCTTGTTACTATTGTGATGATCATGCCATAGATTTATATAAAATAAAAAATAGCATTAAAAAAGAAGACGTACATCACAAATCATTTTCTTGAGCCTGACCCGACAAGGTGTGAGAAAAGTAGTGGCAAATGTTGACCCGACCCACTCTGAATTTGCGTTGGACATCTGGTCAGGTTTGGGAGAGAATCTAAACTCTATTCTGTGCAGGAATTTTATTAATACATTAATTAAAAACAAAACAAAACATTACTACAAAATGTAGGATGTAGGCTTTGACTTGATAGTGAGTACAGGTGGATGAATGGATGTTCCATTGGTCAGCACAGTGGGTGATGATGGTGACCAGCAGCATCTGGTGACAATTGTTCATTTAAATCACATCCACATTCATTATAGGAGACCCTACAAACACGCGCCCACACACACATATCCCACAAGTCAGTGCAGTATTGGTTACCATGCAACATGATTGTAATTTCCAATTACTTCCCATGACTTTTGGCATGTCATGTCAGTTTGTGTGTGTATGCGTATGTGTGTTTCGGTATTTATATATTTCTTCTGATTGTATACACTGTATTAGTCTGAGCTTGACCATGGTAAGCTCCATTCATTTTATTATTATTGTCAATATTGGGTTTTATTTTTATTGTTTTTTTTTTTTTTTTACATTTTTAATTATTTAAACAAAGATTAAATTGACCCAAATCAGTGAATTAATTATTTTGGTTCATCTATTATTGTGTTGGTGATTTTTTTTGCAGTAATAGTTGGTGGGAATCACCAATCCTCAGTTTAGTCCACTCCAAGTGACCACCTGACCACGGGTCACCTAATGTCCAGTTTGGGATTTCCAGGAAAAATACCAGTTAAAAAAACCCCAAACACCCACCTAGTCACACACCCCCCCCCCCCCCACACACACGTTCATGCACACACACTCTCCCTCATTCACTTCTGTCCCTCTCTCCCTCCTTTCCTCCCTCCCTCCTTCCTCTTTCACTCAGTCTAATATGTAAAAGCCTTCTGACAGCTTTTGCGCAAAAGCGTTGTACGGTTTGCGCACAGAGACGCGAAGAGACGCAAATCGAGAGCCTCCCTCGACTTTTCCCCTTTAAAGCGTTTCCCTTTTTCTTTTTTTTCACACCCTCCCTCCCTCCTGCCTCCCTGCTTCGGCGCCTCCGTGTTGTGCTGGAGCGTGCGCATGCGCACCACCAGTGGAGTCACGGCACCGGCCAGAAGAAGTTGGAGCTCTCGTGCCTTCAGAGAGGGAGGGGAAAAAAAGCCACCAAAACAAGCCTCCAGATCTTCCACACCTGCACGTGTCTGTCCGAGAGGATGAGGATGTTCAGGATGAGGAAGGCTGGCCTGGCTCGGGTATGGACTCTGCCTGTGCTCGTGGCTGCCGTGTGCGCGCAAAGGTGAGTGTCAGTCTGCGCGAGCGCCTTTTTTTTTTTTTTGCGTTTGCGCTTTTACGCACGGAATTAAACGCGTTGCTAGCTGTGCTTGCTGTTCTTCTTGTGAGCTCTTTGAAGTCAGGCGCGAGCGTTTAGACACTGTTAACGTGCCTGGTGCTCATCACCCTCATCTCCATTATCTTCTTCTTTCTTCTCCTTTTCCTCCAGCGTGAACGACCCTAGCAACATGTCCCTGGTGAAGGAGACGGTGGACAGGCTGCTGAAGGGCTACGACATTCGCCTGAGGCCAGATTTTGGAGGTACAGCAACCCAAACGCACGCGCTGCTGCTGCTGCTGCTACAGCTGGTTTGCTCCTCACCTGTAGTTGAGCTGTTTATGTGCTCGTGCTCGTGCAGCCAGCTCCGTACGCGTGGCTGAGCTAACGTTAAGCCCTGCGCGCGCGTTCAGGTGCGCGCGATAAACGGGCCACTTTGCTTAAAATAACTAGATTGTGACCTGTTTTGCGGTAGCCGCGTGGAGCTGGAACGACCCTGGGTCTTTAGCGTACGCGTGCTGCTGCTGCTGTACGCGCGCTCCTGCCCCACACCATACGCACGCGTTACTTACGAGTTTGATGGACGCAGGCGTGCGCTTTGGTGTGTGTGTGGGGGGGTGGGGGGTTTGGGTGGGTGTAATATAGGAATATGGTGGGTGGCAAAAACTGAAAAAGCATGCATTCTCACTTGAATACACTAAAGCAAGCTGTTCTATCAGAGATGCTTGCATGTGCATGAAAATTATGATGCTTCTTCACTCCCCAGATCCATGCAGACTGTTAATAATCTGTCTAACATTGATATGGAGGTTGCATTTAAAATGCATGGATGTTCTGCTATCATTTGTAGCTAGTAAAGAGTAAAAAAGTGTCGCATGAGATGTGCATGGCATGGCCTGTGCTTGACAATAATGGTGCTTATTGACTTTCTCCAGCTCAATGCAAGCTATTAATATTGTGTTTGTCATTGAAACTGCATTGTTTTGGTAGGCTGCATTGGAGATGCATGCTTTTTCTACTGTTATTTCTAGATATAAAAGTGTATAAAAGTGTTTTATAAGACATACATGCATCTTCAAAGCAATTAGTGCATTTAATGTAGTGTTGGTGGCTGTATTAATGGAATATGGTGTGTGGGAGAATGCATGCATGCTTCTTCACTAGAATGGTTATTGGCATATATAAACATTAATAACAACACACATGGAGCTGGTTAGAGTCAACAAGCACAAGTTATTCCATGCACATGTAGGCATATCTCATACAACACATATATACACTTATATATCTATAATTGATCGCAGAAAACGCATACATACCCAATGCAAACCACAACAGCACTGCAGTTTCAAGGATAACAGCCTGCATGAAGCTGGAGAGAGCCAATAAGTCAATATTGTTCATCTTGCCCTATACAAGTGCATGCATATCTCACTTATACAATAAAACACTTATATATACTGTTATATATCTGTAATTTTTCGATCGTGGAAAACACATGCACATGCAATGGTACCAACAAAAACACTGTAGTATCAATGATAGACACAGTATTATTAACCTGTATTGAGCTGGATGGAACCAATAAGGGTTCCTGTTGCCATGCAAGTGCATGCATTTCTCATAGTACACAAATTTGCGCTTATATATCTATAATTAATTGCAGGAAACGCATGCATATAAAATAGAATCAACGATATTTCTGTGGTATCAATGATGAGCACAGTATTAATGACTTGTTATTAAGTTGGATGGAACCAACGCATATAGACTTATGAATCAGTAATATATATCTTAGACTATTTATATATCTTTATTATGGTATATAGTTAGAGTGCATTTGCCTTTAAACATTTAGGGGACTGAGGTTGATGGTGTGGAGGGGCACATGCTTTTGGGTTGCCAGAGAGGGGGTGTGTGCTCATCTATTAGTGGTCTGTAATTGAGGATTCCCATGTAATATACATGCATGAGATGCATGCACTTTTTCAGGGATTATGGTGAACTTGGATTGCTATGATTGAATTGAAGGTGCATGTTTTATTTGTTATTATTTAGAGATTTAGAAGTGTGTATATGTGTTTAATGGGATATGCATGCATGTGCTTGGCAATTAGGATTCTGATTGGCTCTCTCTAGCCTGATGATGTTAACATTGTTTCTGTTATTGAGTAAGTGCTATTGAATGCTTTTTTGATCTACATTGGACATACATGTGTTTTCGGTCATTGTTTCACAATATATAAGTAAATATACAATAGGTGTTCTATGAGATATGCGATATGCATGCATGTGCATAGGAATTATGATGCTTCTTCACTTTCTATATCCATGCAGATTGCTAATAATCTGTTTATAAATGATATTGAAACATTTGTGTTGCATTGAGGTTGCATTGAAAATGATGGCCTGGCCTGTGCATTGATGCAATAACAATGGTGCTTGTTGACTTACTGCAGCTCAATACTAGCTATTAATATTGCGTTTATCTTTTAAACTGAATTGTTTTTATAGGTTGCATTGGAGATGCATGCTTTTTCTTCTATTATTCACTATTTAAAAGTAAATAAGTGAAAAGTGTTTTATAAGACATGCATGCATGTGCACAGCAATTATGGCACTTAATGGCTCTCCAGCTCCCTGCAGGTTGATTGTAACTTGTTTGACATTGAGTTAAAGAGCTCTAGAATTAAAAACACTCACTCTACCATGTTCAGCTGCATCTTTTGTGCTTTCAAATGTTTAATGAAATAAGCGAATCATCTTGTTTCTGTCTCTGTCTTCTTTCCCAGGTCCTCCAGTAGGGGTGGGGATGAATATAGACATAGCAAGCATAGACATGGTATCAGAAGTCAATATGGTAAGTGATCACTTCCTGTCTGTCTGGTCATTCTGCTTCCTTTAGAGTGCCAATTGTCTCTATTAGCCTATAACACTGGTATATCCATTAATATATTTTCACAAATAAAACATGTATACACAAAATTCTTGGGCGTGTAAAAGGTTCCATTTATACTCTGTCTCTTCACATAGTATCACAAACACTTCACCTCCCAAAATGCATTGCTAGTGGTCTTTTCCAAGTCAACAGGAGTGATTTAAACACCCACCTAGAACCTATATCATTATTATAACAGGCCCATCTGTGTATGTGTGTATACATTTATATGTATATATAATATGTTCATAACATTATATGCTCATAATATGCTCAGAAATGGTCTCTGCTGTGTGATTGGTTCAGTGGAAGCCTGAATCTCTACATCTCCATAAAAACATGAGGACGTCTCTGGCGAGAACGTGTCTGCATGCGTGTTAGTTCTGAATTTCAGATAGCTGGGAGCTAGAACCCGTCAGCACGCTGTTCTCTGCTGGGTTTGCGGTGCTGATGCTCCGTCAGACAGACAGTGGTGGGAAAAACAAAGTTTTTTTTTTCTGCATGCAAGAGCATCCCCTAGTGCCGGATCCTGAGAATAACCTGTGAGAGCTGGAGCTGTGTGGGATGATTTCTGGGAATAAAGCCGTGATCTCTGAAGCTGCATGGGATCATTTCTGAGAATAACGTGAGAGCTGTGGAGCTGAGGGGTTTTGGGGTTTGGGCTTTGCTGGAAAGTCTCGTTTGGAGCTTTTCTGTGGCACAGTCTGACTTTGTTTGCTTTCTGTGGTGATGTAGTACTTTGCATTTTGGGTATTTTGAGTATTTTGTGTGTTATAAAGCGGCAGAAACTTGTTTATACAAAAATCAGACAGAGAAAATAAAAGTGTGTTTACTTTGAATAAGAACATACACTTTTATTTGAAATACTGTGTGTGTGTGTGGCAGCAGCTGCAATAATGATATTCCTAAATTTCTGAATACTGAATTTCTGCTCTACTCTATACTCTTTATATACTATACCTAAGCCTATATATAGGGATGGATATAAAGTAGTATCTTTTAGGGCCTTATTGGTTTATCGGCTGATGTTCATCACCTAGGTAATAATTGCTAGCTTTTGTTAGCCAGTTTTTGCTATGGAGAAACTCCCCTTTTATCATCCTGTTTAATTATTGTAGTTTCTGATGTTTGTTATAATTGTTATAATGTTGATTGATATGATCAGAAGTTTTGCTCAAACCATAGAAACATATTCTGTAGTTGGGTGTAGATCAGTGTGGATGTATATGGGTAAAGGGAATGGGTGGGTATGGATGTGGATTGGTAAGAGTATTGGTAAGGATGGGTGTGAGAATGAGTGTAGATGTATTTGGGTTTAGATATGGGTTGGTATAGATGGTATGGATTGGTGTGGGTATACATAGGTAAAATTAATGGGTGGATGTGAATGGGGATTGGTAAGAGTATTGGTAAGGATGGGTGTGAGAATGAGTGTAGATATATTTGGGTGTAGATATGGGTTGGTATACATGGTATGGATTGGTGTGGGTATACATGGGTAAAATGAATGGGTGGATGTGGATATAGATGGTTAGGTGGGTATGGGTGTGGATTGTTAAAATGATTAGTGAGGTTGGTTGTAAGTGCATGTATGGATAGAGATGATAATAGATGGGTGTGAGAATGAGTGTTGATATATTTGGGTGTAGATATGGGTTGATATGAATTAGTGTCTGTATATATGGGTAAAGGGATTGGTGGATGTGGGTATGGATGGATGTGAGTGTGGATTGGTAAGTGTTTTGATGGGGATGGTTGAGTATGTGTGGATATAGATGAGTATGTATTGCTGTGAGTATGAGTGTAGATATAATTGGGTGTAGATATGGGTTGGTATTTATGGTATGGATTTGTGTGGGTATACATGGGTTAAAGAAATGAATGGATGTGGGTATGGATTGGTAAGTGTATTGATGGGGATGGTTGAGTATGTATGGATTTATATGAGTATGGATTGAGGTGAATGAGTGTAGATATAATTGGGTGTAGATATGGGTTGGTATTTATGGTATGGATTGGTGTGGGTATACATGGGTTAAAGAAATGAATGGATGTGGGTATGGATTGGTAAGAGTAATGGTGGGGATGGTTGAGTATGTGTGGCTATAGATAAGTATGGATGGGTGTGAGGTATGAGTGTAGGGCAGAGTCTTGTATATTTGACACTTAGAATGTTCAGTTCCGCAAGTTTCCTTTACAGGTGTTGTGCTGAATTCTGGCCCCCTTCTAAAAATGTTACTTCCTTCGAATGCAGGTGCATCCCGCAGCAGAATGAGCGTAACAGATTCTGTTTATAAATATGACTCAAACTACAGTTACAGTAGATACAGGAATCATTAGTCAGTTGTACCCATACTGTTGCTTCAGGAAGTGGAATTAGAATTCAACACAACACCAGGTTTTTTCTTTCGTAGTTTATTGAGTGATGATAACATGCCTCAACTTCCTGTAATTGGTCTGAAATTTTGATCATTTTGTCCTACTGAATAATTAATACTAGCTACTGATTAAATAATAGTGGGTATTGGATAATCTACAGTAGGTATTATTATATATTCAATAGTTTACGCTGAAAAATGCATAGTAGATACTGAATATTCAGTAGACTACAATGGGTAATTTGTTACAGATATTTTATAGTCATTGTAATTATAATATAGTAATTAATTGTGGCTCCTGAATATGCAGAAATGCATACTGGGTGCTAGATGGATAGGACATTGATTGGACAGTATGATATGACGTGGAATTCTGATGTATAGAAAGGACAGTAACCTTTGGTGAAAGAGGCTTAATCACATTACTTGTGTGTGTGTGTGTGTGTGTGTGTGTGTGTGTGTGTGTGTGTGTATATAAGATTAAACAATCTCATTGAAAGGCAGAGAGAGTGTAAATACACACTTGGCTGCTCTGAAGGCCGTGGTTATTGAGATTTGCTCTGGCTCGGCCGTTGGTATGCAGTCATGTGGATTAAACATTTCTTTTGCGCTGGGTAATGAGCTGGAGCTGGCACAGTATCAGCACAGTGTTCACCACAGCATCCAGCACAGTATTCAGTGCAGTGTTCAGCACAGTATTTAGCTCAACATCCAGCACAGTACCCAGGGTAGTGTTCAGCACAGTGTTTAGCACAACATCCAGCACAGTACACAGGGCAGTGTTTAGCACAGTATTCAGTGCAGTGTTCAGCACAGTATTTAGCTCTACATCCAGCACAGTACCCAGGGTAGTGTTCAGCACAGTGTTTAGCACAACATCCAGCACAGTACACAGGGCAGTGTTTAGCACAGTATTCAGTGCAGTGTTCAGCACAGTGTTTAGCACAACATCCAGCACAGTACCCAGGGTAGTGTTCAGCACATCAACCAGCACAACATCCAGCACAGTACCCAGGGCAGTGTTTAGCACAGTATTCAGTGCAGTGTTCAGCACAGTGTTTAGCACAACATCCAGCACAGTACCCAGGGTAGTGTTCAGCACATCAACCAGCACAGCTTCCAGCACAATATCCAGTGCAGTGTTCAGCACAGCTTCCAGCACAGTATCCAGTGCAGTGTTCAGTGAAGTGTTCAGCACAGCGTTCCGCACAGTATCCAGTTCAGTGTTCAGTGAAGTGTTCAGCACAGTATCCAGTGCAGCATCCAGCACAGTGTCCAGTGCAGTGTTCAGAGCTACGTCCAGCACAGCGTCAATTATAGCGTCTAGCTCACCATCAAGCACATGCTAAGGTCATGTGGCCTCCAGTGGCTGAGCAGGTATTGAGCTGTGGTGTTGGATTTAAAGGATACTGGATACTGCGTACTGGAATGGAACAGAATCTGGCTTATTTAGACTTCTCAAATTGGTCAGAACCAAAATAGCAGGTGTGAAAGGTGCCGCTCCGGTTCGTTTGCAGTGTGAAAGCACTTTTTTAAAATCCTCTTTTCATCCTTGTGAGGATCGCTCATAGGTGTTTGATTAGATTGCCTGCTGGGTGTCCCTGTGTGTGTCTCCAATCACAGTGTTGGACCGGGTGTTGGGGTAGGTGTTGGGCAGTGTTTGGTGGATTGTATGGATGCATAAACGTCCAGCAGATGAGGGCAAGGTTGCCCTGAGACACCATCATACCAGGCTTACCATAGCAACTGCCTAGCAACCATTGCAGTCACCTTATCCTTACCACGCTGTAGCAGTCTACTCTACCATCCTGTTAGCAACACACTAACAGCCATCTTGCATCCCATAGCAAGCACTAAGCAACACAACAGCAACCATTTACAAACAATAAAGAAACCAACTGGAATACCATAGCAACTACTGAAAATGCCTTTAGCTGGGCAAACACGTTATTTCCTTTCAGGAAATGTATGTTTCTATTTCTAATATTTGACTATTTGTGACTATCTGGCCAGATTACCAGAAACAATAAATTAAAAGAAAATAAATTTGTGTAATGCTTGTTTAATGCAACATGCCAGATGTCTTGGCATAAAGTTGTAGAGGTTCCTAATGATAATCCAGCTCATGCAGCTTGAATAGTCTCACACGGTTTCTACTGATTTTTGGTAGTAGTTGAGTGTTAAAAGCATGTCCAAGTAGTGCTTTCAATATGACGATAAATATCGTTTCTTTATATATATATATATATATATATATATATATATATATATATATATATATATATAAAGTAGGCTACAATGAAATATATTGGCGTGGTTTTTGTGTAATCTTTGCAAAAAAGCTTCATAATATGGTTTTGCGACATGGCGCTGCTTTATTTGTTTGATGGACACGCCGGTTTGTGACATGCTTTACGTTATTAAGCTCGTGAGAGCTGAACAATGGAGACGCATTGTTCTTTTGAAAAAATTTGCTACTGCATCTACCTCATCTGTTTAAATTTGATACATATATATTGCTGCACTAAAAGGTAGTAATACTCATTTGTGAAAGTTTGGTTTAATATCACTTTGAAATAAAGTTGGAAAAAAGTAAGCAATGATATTATTTTGTCATATTTTTCGAAGAATAACTGAAAACATACTTAAATGTGGTATATCATGATCTATATATCGTTATCGTGATATAAAACATTCCATATTGTGATATATGATTTTTTTTCCATATTGCCCAGAACTATGTCCATTAGCATCCCACACATTTTCAGTCAGTGATAGGTCTGGTGATGTGGCTGCACATGGTATAGTATCTGTTTGCAAGGGAAGACGAGCTCTTGAGACAGCAGCAGCAGTTTGTGAGGACTAGCATTGTCCTGTTAGAATACCACACTAGAGTGTGCGTTCAGCAAAGGTAAGGCCACTAGCTGGAGGACCTACTTACAAAATGTTGGGCTGTCAAAGTGCCTGTAATTAAGATCAAATGTGATTTGCCATGGTACAAAATTGCACCCCACACCATGACACCAATGCCTCTATACACTGATGTGTTGCTCTATCCAGTAATTTGTTTCTTAAAGGTCTCATTCTGCTAAAATCCACTGTTTCTTATTCTTTGTAAATTACAACAGGTCTCTCTGAGTTGTATATGGATGCTGCACATGAAACTCTCTCTTAGTCTCAGACTAAGTCAGTGGCTGAACTGCACTTAGCAGGGCATTACATTTGTTGTAAAGTTGTGTATGACATTGCAAAGACTGTTATTTGTTATGTTATAAGATGTCTTTATTTTGAGACTTTTCTAACTGTTGTCCATTTCACTGCATCGCAGTGCTGTTAGCCAATCAGAGGCGATATGTCTGCATGTATGAATAATTATGAACAAGAGCCAAAATCCTATTGTTTCTCCCTTCACTCCTTAACCGGACTAAAGCAATGTTATAACAGATCACTGGAGCACCTCTTTTTTTTGTCATAAAAAACAGCTCACACAGCGTTCATTCATGCTAGAGACCACAACTAGACATTTTTGAATTTTTGAATCAATGAAAAATGATGGAATGAGACTTTTAAAGATGTATGTAGTTTGCACAAGAAAAGAAGATGTAGCTTTAAAATATAAGATGCACTATATGGGCAAAGGTGTTGGGACACATTGTGACTCATTTCATTGAATTTATTCTGCTTTTGTTGGAGTGACTCTGCAGAAAAGGTTTTCTGCTGGATTTTGAAACATTGGTTGTGAGGATTTGATTGCATTCAGACACAGTAGATAGAAATATCTTGGGTGCTAAGGCTGCGCTGCTGTAATGACAGTGGTTGAGCGGGTCTGGTAGGTGAGATGTGATTACAGCAGGCTTGTCCAGCAGCAGGAACAAAGGTCGGACATGATTACAGGCGATGTGAGCGGTTGAGGCCGGCCGGCTAAAGCTTCCTGACATTAACAACCTGCCAGTCTGGGTGTGGTTATGGGGAAGGTCGCGCCCCCTCATCGCTCTGGGCTGCGGATGATTCACGGCCGAGACGTGGAATACAAATGAAAGGGTGAAAGTGAAACCAAGGGCTAACGAGTGAGGCCACGCTGCCCGCAGGCTGCCGCCCACTGTTTGTTTTTCTGCAGCTTTTTTGGTCTGTGCTGAGCTGCCCTTCCTCTCAGATTTACCTTCACAGTTATTCCCTCGTTTTATCACAGATAAGTAGAGCAGGGCTTCACTAACTTTCTGCTTACACAGGCTGGATCACCACATTTATGATTGTATATGATGGATGCAGATTGTAAAGCATTAATCTTCTTTTTAATATTAAATTTTAGATCTGATCTGAGTAGGGCGCTGAAATTATGGTCCAAAGAATCCTGGATAATGATGCTCCACCATCAGCAGCCAGAGTCTGAGAGAGAGCACAATTATTGGTCATGCTCTTTCTGGGTGTGTAGGTGGTGCTCTCTCCTCTCTCAATCCCATTGTAATGAAAGCAAGCACAGGCATCTGTTGGCTGTTTTATCAGAGTGGGGAATCTGAGGCTAGCTGTTCTTCAGTGATTGGTGGCAGTTGGAAAAGAGGCGGAGTCTGACTTCACATGCACCATAGGGGTTGTGTGTAGGGCCCTATCGCAATACTCATTGCTATCTTTCAACTTGCCAACAGTCTATTTTCACACCTTTTGGCTGCATCATTAAAATAGCAACAGTGCTTGTGAATATATCTACTCTGATGGGCATGGTGGTCTCAAAATAAGGTGCAATTAGATCTATTTCTTGCATATTGCTATCTCAGCAACCTGAAACAGAGGTTCTCCTGAGAAATACACGTTCATTGCTATCTTGCAGATGTTCATTGCTATCTTGGCAGTGAATTGTCAACACAGGTGCATGCACAAAGCAGTCCAGGTTGCTGCACAGTTAAAATGGCAATATTATAAAACTTAAGAGCACACATGGCTCTTAAAGGGAACAGCAAGTGACGTTGATTGGTTTATTGCATTGTTACGCCCAAAACACACCCATGATTTATTAAGAGAATTAGTACATGCCTTTTGTGTGTTTTGTGCAAGGTGTACTTTTCTCGTTGTTACGATAGCAAAGACACACTGATATGCCCTAAATCAAGCTGTACATTGCACAGTTAAAGGCTCACCTTAAGATTGATTAAATATGGCCCCTAGTGTCGGGAGCATTGCAAATGAGTGGGTGGGGGTCCTAATTAGGGGGTGGTATAATTGGCTTTCCCAATTGTGGAGTGGGATAAAATAAATTAGAAAAAAATGGAAGGATAGTATTGCCTACTGCCATCACACTATTCTTCTTATTTACCATAATCTTTTATCTTCTTCATTATTCCTCTTGCTTTTTGTAGTATTTCTTTAGTGCTTTATTATGAGCTGATCTGATTAACTACTTTTGTATGGTGTTTGTGTTGGTTGCTGAGGTGTTGCCTGACAATTGCTAAATTGTTGCTGAGAACACCTACGCCATAGCATCACTGTAGCAACTGCTGAGCAACACTTTATCAACTGTCATGCAACACCTCAGCAACCAACACCGATACACAGCAAGATCTTGCAAACAACATATTTACCATAAAAACAACTTAGCAGCACTTCAGCAACCACCACATTTACCATAGCAATGCCTTAGCAACCGCTGAGCAACAGTTCAGTAACTGTCAAGCACCACCTTAGTAACCAACATGTATACCATCAACACCTTAGCAACCAATACATTTACCATAGCAACACCTTTGCAGCACCTGAGCAACAATTCAGCAACTGTCAAGCAACACCCAGCAGCCGACACACAAACCACAGCAACACCTTAGCAACCAACACATTTACCATAGCAACACCTTTGCAGCAGCTGAGCAACACTTGAGCAACTGTCAAGCAACACCTCAGCAACTGACACCTATACCACTGCAACACCTTAGCAACAAACATATTTACCATAGAAACACCTTAGCAACACTTCAGTAACTGTCAAGCAGCACCTCAGCAACCAACACAAATACCTTAGCAACAAACACATTTACCATAGCAACATTTTAGAAACAGCTTTGGCCCAATTCAGTAACTATCAAGCATACCTCAGCAACCAACACATATACCACAGCTACACCTTAGCAAAAAACACATTTACCATAGCAACACTTTATTAACAGCTCAGCCACACTGCAGTAGCTGTCAAACAACACCTCAGCAACCAATACCTATACCACAGCAACAACTTAACAAACCACTATATTGTATCTACCATAACTTAATAAGTAAATACCAACAACACAGCAGTACTTATCAGTACTTAACAGTAATTATCTACAGGGACTAGGTAAGCAGCGTGTGTGCATTTGCACGTCTGTGTCACCAATAGATGCAATCAAAAGCAGCTGAACACATTTCTTAGAAACATAAACTTTAACAGTTATAAACACTTTAATAAATATATACTTAAGCTTCACATTATATAGCAAAATAAATATAAAATTTGTAAAATCATTTTTTTGAAAGGACAATTTTAATGACTGAGAAACACAAGTATTATTAAATTATAGACCCATGAAATAAAAAAAAAAGCAATAACACGAAATGATAATTTCTCAGCACTATACAGAGCCCTTGTGGACTAAAGTGAAGGTCAAAGCAAGGTGACTCAGTAAAAGAGCAGAACGCTAGTCTGGCTGTTTGAGCAAACAGTCACGCAGCTCCCAGTATGGATTGGAAATAAAAGTCAACTGATGTTCATCGACCCATAGAGGAGCTCACCGTTCCACAGCCTGAAATTCTGGGATGGATTTTTCTCTCCGGATGGAGATATCGCACTGATCGCTCCTCCGAGACAAAACAGGTTTGGAGAAACCGGGTTTGCCAAGCAGCTCGTCTTTGTAGTGTTAAGACTTGGAGGCAGTTCCAGTCTCCTCAGACTGAAATATAACGGCATTAGAAAATCATGGTTTAAGTGTTTGGCAGCGATCGCTCTGCTTGCGTTTCATCTCCTGCTCGGGTAAATGTCAGACGCTTTACTAAAAGAATGCTGATAATCATTCCCAAGTGTGGCATTAAAACTACACTTTGAAGCACAAATCCTGTGTCCCGCCATTTACCGCAGCTGAGGGGGAGTAAGAAGAGCTGTTTTTGTAGAGTGGGTCATGGGAGAGAGAGGCTATGTTCACACAGCAGGTAAAAGGGGCCCAAATCTGATCTGTTTGGAACTGTATGGAAGTGTGAATGGCCATAAAATGCTAAATCTGATTTTTTTCAATTCTGATTTAAAGGAAATATATAGAGAATACAATAGATCTATGGGCTATAAAAAAAAGTTCTTTGCACAAATATCACTCTTGCATAAAGAGATCTCACCAGCTCTATTCTGTCACTTTTATGCAAATAAGCTGTTGCTGGCCACGCCCTATTAGCCACATCTACCGCTTTTTATTGTTGGCTTGTGCTAGGTGGCAAAACAAAAACAAGCTAGTCCATGCTTAACTGAACTCTACATCTCCCCCTTATCTACTGACTTGCCACAGACAGTAGGTATAGATCCCTCGGTCAGACGAAGTCTGCTGCCTAATCCTGCTGTGTACTATCTGAGGTTCTCAAATAAATGGACCAAAATAGTGGATCTTCAACTGATCTGGTGAGTTGGGCTCTGGTGGCGGGTGATGGGAAAGGGGTGGTTCCAGGGCTAGATTTATATGTGTTTTGTATCTATGCATCTTTTGATTTCACTCCGATTCGCTTTATTTGTGTTTAGAAATAAAGGTTAATCTACAGTTATAGTAGCTACAAAGATATCCAGCTAAATCTGTTTGTCCCCATACTGCTGCATGACTCATCTACACACCATGGGGATCCAGATTTCAGCACAACACCACTTTTTCTTTTTCTATGGTTTATAGTTGACGTTCTGTAATCGAAAATCTGAACCATCTAGAAAAGTGTTCGCAAACTGCAGACAAACAAGGATGTTTTAATTGATATGGACTGAAGCCATCTTTTGGTCCTACCAAACTTTTGTCCTCTGGTTCCAACTGTGCTTTCCAATGTAATTCAAACCTGTTTTTTTGGTTTGGACTGAACTGAAAAGTCTTTTGAAACACGTTTAATGATATTGAGGTCTGGGCTCTTGGGTGTATACGTTCTAAGAGTCACCACAAGAGTGGAGTGTCCCATTTTGTTTGGATATCCAAGATGGAGAACCAACACTCTTCACCACTTCACCCATCTCATAATGTTTAATGGGTGACAATAGCCAGCCTCAACTTCCAGTAATTAGTCTAAACCTGCTGTTTATCTATATCGGTGGTCTACCAGGTCTTGCAGGGTTTTTAAGGTGCTTTGTTTATCTGCTCAAATGTGATATTTGTGGTCTACCAGGTCTTGCAGGGTTTTTTATGGTGCTTTGTTTTATTCTGTCATTTATTTTTTTTTATTGGATCTCAAAGATGGAGAACTTGTACTATTTAATGTCAATAAATCACAGAATAGCAGAAGTTGGTCTCTGGTGGTATTTGGGGGGTGAGGGGAGGATCTGCAGGATCCACTGTGGCAGTGTGCAGTCAGCCGACATACCGATGGAGCGCTGTGGAATAGGGGGTCAACATGAGCGTGTGTGTGTGCATGTGTGTGTTGGAGCTGAAGCGTGTGTGTTCTCTGGGGTGGTATTGACCCAGCTGCTGTGGTGGGCGGTGCTGGCATACACTGGAGATAAGCGTGTGTTTGCCCGCCGCTACGCCACTCCATATGGCCTTCATTAGATATGAATAAGCCTGTTTGCTGGACGGATCAGCGAGCAGCTGCTCGACCGAGCGACACCGGAGAGAGAGAGAGAGAGACCACACTGTCCTACTGTACTAACACCAGGTCTCTCACTTTCTCTCTCCATCTCTCTCTCTATCTCTCTGTATATCTCTCTCTTGCTATCTCTCTGTCTCTCTCACTATACTCTGTTTGCCCTGGTTCCTCTCTCACTCTATTCTATTTTAAAGCAAACATGCTGGTGGCACATGTAGAGCATTTTGCTGTGGTTGTTATGGTATCCCAATTGGTTGCTATGATGTTAATAAATGGTTGCTAGGCAGTTGGTTTGGTGTTCCTCTACATGATTGTTATGGTATTTTAGATGGTTGCTGTGGTGTTAATACATGATTGCTTGGGGGCTGGTTGCTTTGGTGTTCCTACTTGCTTGCTATGGTATCTCCGGTGGTTGCTGTGGTGTTAATACAAGGATGCTTGGAGGTTGCTATGGTGTTCCTATAAGTGCTTGTTATGATATCTTAGGTGGTTGCTGTGATAATACATGGTTGTCAGGCGGTTGCTTTGGTGTTCCTCTACATGATTTTTATGGTATGACAGATGTTTATGGTGTTAATACATGGTTGCTAGGATGTTGCTTTGGTGTTCCTACTTGCTTGCTATGGTATCTCCGGTGGTTGCTGTGGTGTTAATACATGGTTGCTAGGGGGTTGCTTTGGTGTTTGCATACATGCTTGTTCTCTTAAATGGTTGCTATGGTGTTAATACATGGTTGCTTGGAGGTTGCTATGGTGTTCTTATAAGTGATGTTATGATATCTTAGGTGGTTGCTGTGATAATACATGGTTGTCAGGTGGTTGCTTTTTGCTGTTCCTCTACATGATTTTTATGGTATGACAGATGTTTGTTATGGTGTTAATACATGGTTGCTAGGATGTTGCTTTGGTGTTCGTACTTGCTTGCTATGGTATCTCCGGTGGTTGCTGTGGTGTTAATACATGGTTGCTAGGGGGTTGCTTTGGTGTTTGCATACATGCTTGTTATCTTAAATGGTTGCTATGGTGTTAATACATGATTGCTAGGTGGTTGCTTTGGTGTTCGTACTTGCTTGCTATGGTATCTCCGGTGGTTGCTGTGGTGTTAATACATGGTTGCTTGGAGGTTGCTATGGTGTTCATATAAGTGCTTGTTATGATATCTTAGGTGGTTGCTGTGATAATACGTGGTTGCCAGGTGGTTGCTTTGGTGTTCCTCTACATGATTGTTATGGTGTGTCAGGTGTTTGTTATGGTGTTAATACATGGTTGCTAGGCTGTTGCTTTGGTGTTCGTACCTGCCTGCTATGGTATCTCCGGTGGTTGCTGTGGTCTTAATACATGGTTGCTTGGAGGTTGCTATGGTGTTGCTATTAGGGCTTGTTATGATATCTTAGGTGGTTGCTGTGATAATTCATGGTTGCCAGGTGGTTGCTTTGGTGTTCCTCTACATGATTGTTATGGTATGTCAGGTGTTTTTTATGCTGTTAATACATGGTTGCTAGGCTGTTGCTTTGGTGTTCGTACTTGCTTGTTATGGTATGTCAGGTGTTTGTTATGGTGTTAATACATGGTTGCTAGGCTGTTGCTTTGGTGTTCGTACTTGCTTGCTATGGTATCTCCAGTGGTTGCTGTGGTGTTAATACATGGTTGCTAGGCTGTTGCTTTGGTGTTCGTACTTGCTGGCTATGGTGTCTCCGGTGGTTGCTGTGTTCTTAATACATGGTTGCTTGTTGGTTGTTTTGGTGTTCGCATACATGCTTGTTATCTTAAATGGTTGCTATGGTGTTAATACCTGGTTGCTAGACGGTTGCTTTGGTGTTCGTACTTGCTTGCTATGGTATCTCCGGTGGTTGCTGTGGTGTTAATACATGGTTGCTAGGCTGTTGCTTTGGTGTTCGTACTTGCTGGCTATGGTGTCTCCGGTGGTTGCTGTGGTGTTAATACATGGTTGCTAGGCTGTTGCTTTGGTGTTCGTACTTGCTGGCTATGGTGTCTCCGGTGGTTGCTGTGGTCTTAATACATGGTTGCTTGGTGGTTGTTTTGGTGTTCGCATACATGCTTGTTATCTTAAATGGTTGCTATGGTGTTAATACCTGGTTGCTAGACGGTTGCTTTGGTGTTCGTACTTGCTTGCTATGGTATCTCCGGTGGTTTCTGTGGTCTTAATACATGGTTACATTGGTGTTTCTACTTGCTTGCTATTGTACCTCAGGTGGTTGCTGTGGTCTTAATACATAGTTGCTTCGGGTTTGCTTTGGTGTTTCTACTTGCTTGCTGTGGTATCTCAGGCAGTTGCTGTGATGTTAATACATGGTCCCTGGGTGGTTGCTTTGGTATTCCTCTATGTGCTTGCTATGGTATCTCAGGTGGTTAATATGGTGTTAATACATGGTTGCTTGGAGGTTGCTATGGTGTTCATATAAGTGCTTGTTATGATATCTTAGGTGTTTGCTGTGATGATACGTGGTTGCCAGGTGGTTGCTTTGGTGTTCCTCTACATGATTGTTATGGTGTTTCAGGTGTTTGTTATGGTGTTAATACATGGTTGCTAGGCTGTTGCTTTGGTGTTCGTACCTGCCTGCTATGGTATCTCCGGTGGTTGCTGTGGTCTTAATACGTGGTTGCTTGGAGGTTGCTATGGTGTTGCTATTAGTGCTTGTTATGATATCTTAGGTGGTTGCTGTGATAATTCATGGTTGCCAGGTGGTTGCTTTGGTGTTCCTCTACATGATTGTTATGGTATGACAGGTGTTTGTTATGGTGTTAATACATGGTTGCTAGGCGGTTGCTTTGGTATTCGTACTTGCTTGCTATGGTATCTCCGGTGGTTGCTGTGTTCTTAATACATGGTTGCTTGGGGGTTGCTTTGGTGTTTGCATACATGCTTGTTATGGTATCTTAAATGGTTTCTATGGTGTTAATATGTGATTGCTAGGCGGTTGCTTTGGTGTTTGTACTTGCTTGCTATGGTTTCCCCGGTGGTTGCTGTGGTGTTAATACATGGTTGCCAGGTGGTTGCTTTTGTGTTCCTCCACATGATTGTTATGGTATCTTATATGGTTGCTATGGTGTTAATACATGGTTGCTAGGCGGTTGCTTTGGTGTTCCTACTTGCTTGCTATGGTATCTCCGGTGGTTGCTGTGGTGTTAATACAAGGATGCTTGGAGGTTGCTATGGTGTTCCTATAAGTGCTTGTTATGATATCTTAGGTGGTTGCTGTGATAATACATGGTTGTCAGGCGGTTGCTTTGGTGTTCCTCTACATGATTTTTATGGTATGACAGATGTTTATGGTGTTAATACATGGTTGCTAGGATGTTGCTTTGGTGTTCGTACTTGCTTGCTATGGTATCTCCGGTGGTTGCTGTGGTGTTAATACATGTTTGCTAGGGGGTTGCTTTGGTGTTTGCATACATGCTTGTTATCTTAAATGGTTGCTATGGTGTTAATACATGGTTGCTAGACGGTTGGTTGCTTTGGTATTCCTCTACGTGCTTGCTATGGTATCTCAGGTGTTTGATATGGTGTTAATGTTTGCTATGTTTGCTATGATATCTAAGGTGGATGTTGTGCTCCTAAGTGGCTGCTATGATAGGTCAGGTGGTTAAATGGTTAATACATTGTTGCTATGGTATGGTTAAGAGGATGCTAGGTTGTCTCTACAGTGTGGGTTACTTTTTTTCCTCACTTATTTCTTCAGGTGCGCCAAACATTTTGGCAAGCGAAACAAAAAGACGTACTCTAGATTATTTGCACATGTATATAGCATGTTAATATCTTTATATTCAGTTATATTTTACCTTACATCTACAGTGCAATACCATATATCTATAGTGTAAGTTATAGTGTATATTGTTTAAGATAACTGTATATATTTTTTTATTTTACTTATTTAACTCTACTTGTACACTCAATTCACCTGTACACCTGTACTCTGTGATGTGACCACAAATCTGATTAGATTTTTTTTTATTTTTGATGTTTAAATGCCTAAAACTGAACACTTTCTTTTTCTTACAATTTTAATTATTTTTTTTTTATTAATTTTGTCACTTTTATTACATTTTTGTCAAACAATTGCACAAATTAAAAAATCTTAAATATTTTTGGTCTTGATTTTCAAATAATTTATTTTAAAAAGTATTTGGTCTTTTTAGATTCTCGTTGCCTCTAAGGCTGTGTTCACATTACCAGGCTGAATTGACTGATCTGATTTTTTGCTTGATGTGGCTCAGATCAGATATTTTCATAGTTGTGTGAACATGCCAAATTAGATTTTTTCAAATCAGATTTGAGTCACTTTCATATGTGGTCTTAAATCAGATACTAATCCAGTCCATGGACACGCGGCATGAATGTGAATGGTCAAACCAGAAATTATGCGTATTTTTACTTTTACGCATGTGCTACATGCTTCCATCTCGTACCCACACTTGGTGCAGCTGTGCAGCTATAGCTGCAAAAACAGCAAAAGCAAACCGCCTGGCCTTTTTTCTTCTCCTCGACCTGAGCATGAACTTCAGACCAGCTGTTTGCTGTTTCTCCACTCCAGCAAAAGATGCTCCACATATGAGCTGCTAACAAACTCATCCATTTCCCTTTATAAAGCTACGAGTCGTGTCTCAAATATGATGTTTTTTTGTTGTTGGTGAAAAAGGAGACGTTTATACACGTATTAATTGTTCACATTACACACAAATACAGGTCTCTTACATTTGTGAATGTGAATAGCCAAATCCCATCTGAGCAAAAAAATCGGATTTGAGCAATGTGGCTTGTAATGTAAACATAGCCTTAAAGCGTTTTCACACTTGGGAGTCTTTACCAGTGGCCCAGGTTTTTCTTTACTTGTACCTGATCGGTTGTTAGAATGTTGTCAGTTTGCCAAGCTGCCTTTCCAGGTGTTGTGCAGAATTGTCTTTTTGCCAGAACCTAATTCCCTTTGAGAGCAGGCACGACCTACAGCAGATTGCCTTCAGATTCCTTTAATTACTGTGTATAAATAAGGGTTAATCTACAGTTACAGTAGATACAGAATTACCAGTGTAATCTGTTGTACTGATACTGCTGCCTGACACACCTGCGTGCCACTGGGAGTCGGATTTCGGCACAACACTGCTTCACTATTGCCATATTGTTTAATGTGTGATAATAGCCTGTCTCAACTTCCAGTAATTGGTCTGAAACAGTGTTAATTTTGATAGATGATTTTGATTTAGTGTCAGTCTTAGTCTTTTGACTAAAATGTATAATAGTTTTAGTCACATTTTAGTCTTTTGGTTATGATTAGTTTTAGTCAAGTTTTAGTCCACGAAAACAAACAACATTTTAGTCTAGTTTTAGTCTAATAAATTCTAATTAAATAAATAAAGTCATATAAAAAGTAGGTATGACCTATTTTTTATTTTTCTATTTTATGTTTATTGTTATTTTGAGATTGTTTACTGCTAATGTTTATTAAAATGCCAGGAAAAGGGGGTGCTGAATTCGGCACAACACCGGTCATAAGGACGCTGTGTGGAGCGGCTGTGTTCCGATCACTGCTTAATAAAATCATTTATTACAAGTAATTCCCCTGTTCGTCCGTCTTTGACATTTTCGTTTAGTTTTTATTATTTGACGAAACGCATAGTAAATGTCGTCAAGTGTTCGTTTTGTTTCGTATTCCTTTTTATTTAGTTTTCGTCTTGTTTTAGTCATGAAAAATGAGTCGGTTTTTGGTAGTTTTCGTAAAAGAAATTAACACTGGACCATGTAAAAACGTGTTTTCACACTAAGTTCAGTGATCAAGACCACCTCTTTTGGTTGGACCAATTTTGGTCATTTGGTCCAAAGTCAGTGTGAAAGCACCCTCATACTCTTATTTTCGCTCTCTCTCTCTCTCTTTCTCTCCCTCTGTTTATCACTTTAATCTCTCTGCTTTCATCTTCATTTGGTTTTTAATTGTTTATTTCTTGTCCTCATCCTCTTCACTCTTTGTGTTTTTGTGTGTGTGTGTGTGTGTGTGTGTGAGTGAGGTTGGACTGGCCTTCAGGGGTTTCAGTGTTGCCAATTACTGTGAGAAAGAGCCGGTGGCTTAATGACTGTAAGCATGTGGCTGTAACCTTTACAGAGCAGTGTGTGTGTGTGTCTTCTCTGGTATGAAGATTTTATTAAGGGGCTGTGATTCACTGACACGAGTCAAAGGGAGAGGTTTGCTGCCCCTGCGAGAGTGTGTATGAGTGTGCGTAAGAGTGTGTGTGTGTGTGTGTGTGTGTGTGCATAAACATCCCTCTGAGCATTGGCTGCTTGTTTTGCATAATGTAACAACCCGTTCACATTACGATGTCATGTAGACGGCAGAAAATCGCTCTGCATTCCGAACAGAATTCCGAACAGCGTTCCGAACAGAACACAGACGTCGGAGACGGGAACACCAGAGCAGATGCCGAAGCTGCTCGTTTCACAGTCCTGACGTCAAGCTGTCAAACGTATCAGCGGTTAACGTATCTGCTCACTGAGGCAGATACACAAACGTGAACCTATTGGCAGCAGGACGAGAGGGGTATAAAGCTTTAACCACTGAGCTGAGGAGCAGTGGAACTGTGTTCTCTGTGCAGTACTTTTGGATGGGATGAGTTGGGGAGATGAAGATGAGGTGAAAGGGTGATCATTATCTGGCATCCTGACCTCACTACTGCTCTTGTTACTAAATGTGTTCAAAATCTCAAGAAAATATTCTCAGAAATCAAGTAGAAAGTTTTTCCTGGACTGTAGAGACAGGTACTCTAACAAAAGCAGGACAAACTCTTATTAGTCAAAGTCAAAGTCAAAGTGGTTTTTATTGTCATTTCAGCTATATACAGAGTACACAGTGAAACGAAACAGCGTTCCTCCAGGGACCATGGTGCACATAAACACAGTGTAGACAGAACAATAGTGCAACAGTACAAAAGTGCAGACAGACATGCACACACACTCTTACCCCACTTACCCCAGAAAATGGAAAGCACTAAAAACCCTACTACCTCACTGGACTCTGGAATTATGCAGTGTGCAAAAAAGACCAGTGAGGTAGTAATTACCTCTATTGCACACTGTCCATTTTCTGGGGTAAGTGGGGTAAGAGTGTGTGTGCATGTACAGAAAAAACATCAGTTCAGTCTCTGCAGTTGAGGAGTCTGATGGCTTGGGGGTAGAAGCTGTTGCAGAATCTGGTCGTGCTGGACCGGATGCTGCGGTACCTTCTTCCCGAAGGCAGGAGGGAGAACAGTTTGTGTGAGGGATGGGTGGGGTCATTCACAATGCTGGTTGCTTTGCGGATGCTGCGGGTGGTGTAGATGTATTACTATTAATTTCAGAAAAAAGTGTCCCAGTACTTTGTCCATATACAGTAGCAAGCCAAAGTATGTGAACCCTATTTTTCTTAATTTATTTAGGATATAAAATATTTATATTGGAAGCCCAATGTCTGTTTTTAATAATAAAAAAGTTAGTTTTACTGTAAAAGTATTATGCTAGTATATTATTACTGAGGCACATTGTCTTAAAGCATTTTCTATAGTGGCTCTTTGAAATGACAACATTATTGTTTATCACAATAATTTCTGGGACAATATATCGTCCTGAAAATTTTATTGTGAATTTCATGGTTTTCTGCATAAATTTGTTATAAAATGTGATCTAATCTTCATCCCAGTCAAAGGTATGGTCAAATATATAATGTGCCTTAAATAATAATAATACACAAAAAATATATAATCATTCTTGTCTTTATTGACACAACCACCATGAAAAACTCATAGTTCTAGTGGAACAAGTATGTGAACCCCTGTGTTTTTAAACTAAAAAAAAAACTCAAATAAGCACATATCGAGTAAATAGAGTAAAAATATTGTATTAATCTTGCTAGTTTAGAGGTATGGACTTAAGATAATTTGATTATCATATTTCAGGCAGTTGCCATGGTGTTGCTGGTGGTTTCTAAGGAGTTGTAGGTGGTTGTTCTGGTGTCAAGTGTTCAGCTGATTAATCATGTGTTGCTAAGTGGTTGCTGTGGCAAGGAAAAAAAACATTCTGTGGCAACATGGAAACATACATGCGATCCAGTAGCTGTATACCATTTTCAATACTCTTGATTTCAGAAGACATAATAAATGAATGTATTTATTAGGATGATGTGGAGATATACTGTATGTCTTACTTACAAACTTTACTGAACTTTCCCTACAGTTTCTTGTTTCAGTGAGAAATTGCTGTGAGAAATGATTAATGTTAAATTTGACCGCAGTCACTTTTATCACTGCAAGACTTCAGTATGTCTGGCTGGACGTGCCGATCTGTGGTCGTGATCGCTGCCCTCCATGAGCAGATTGAAGCTGGTAAAGTTGGAGATTTGTGCAGAACATTACTGTGAGTTTTTCAGGCTGACATGAAACAAACAGATTAGTGTAAGCTGTGATTTACTCTGTGGTGTTCTGTCAGTCTGTAGAGTTGGGAGGAACACAGGCTTTAACATGGCACACTGTGCCACGGACAGTTCCACCCGTATCTAATATAGACCCCAAACAGGAGGTGCTGCAGGATTAGGACCTGTTAATCCACCAGCGTCTGAAGACTGGCAGCTTCTACCACAAATCACATATCTGTCCCAGCTTTAAAACTGCAATTAATGCAATAGTTTGGAAGAAAAATCTATTTTCCTTTATTTTTCTTTCATTCAAATACAACTCGAATGTAGTTGACCAGTCAAGACTTTGGGTAATTTTTTAGTTTTACACTGGAATAACAAGGATAATGTAGCTAACAAGATGTGAAAATTAAAATGCACCAATTATCATGGTGATTACTGCAGGTCTTAATGATCACACTCTTCTGAAAGTGTGTAAGAATGTTTAGTATTCTTTAATATACTGGATTATGTAGTTTAAAACTCTCTAAGCAGGCTTACAATGCTATTGATAGGGGCATAGCATTGCCTATTCAACGAAATCTGTATTTTTTTACACAATTAACAAGCTCAAAGTAGCTCCCCACTTCATTGGTAGAATTTAGAAGGTCCTGACTTAAAATGAGGCACTGAGAAATTTGACAGTGCACAGGTAGCTTATTAAAACCACTGTTTATACACATGGTTCTCAGAACGCTGTGGGAGAACGGAGGTGTGCTATTTATCAAAGGTAAGTACTAGGGGTGGGCAATATTATATCGTATACAATATATCGTGACACAGAAATATCATGATATTAAAAATCCATATCGTGATAATAGGGCTGTTCTGTCTTAAAAGTAGTCTATTATTTTCTGTGAAGCTTTAGGTGTATTTGTTGTATAATCGTTTTAGTTTGCAGTTTATATGCATGCACTAAATATTCTGAAATTTTATTTGCTGCATTATATTATTTTATGCTATATTATTTATTTTGCCACATTATGGTTATACTGTTATACTATTATATTATGTTCCTGAAATGAATGGATTTTTCTGTATCGCCAAGTATATCGTTATCGCAAAAATAGCCTGAAATATCATGATATTATTTTAGAGCCATATCGCCCACCCCTAGTAAGTACTTTTTATCCTTTTTTACTACAACAAAAGTCCATTTTACACCAGAGTTCTCCTTTAAGTCGACGGACTATTCTACCATTTTGTCCAGGCTTGTCATTACCTCAATTTGCTGAATGTATAAACAGTGTTTTTAATAAACTGCTTGTGCACATATAAAACTTACATTGGTTTGTTTGAAATGTCAGGGACCTCAAAATTTTACCAGTGAAGTTTGGAGCTATTTTGAGCTTGCTTGGGGTGTACAAATAGTGATTTCTTTACACAGGCAGCTCTATACCCCATCACTAGCATCTGTAAGCCTGTTGGGAGCATCAGCTAAAAGCGCTGTATTTAGGAATGCTAGGGCTGAAGAGAGGTGGGCTATATGATAAAAGATTCAACTCGTATGTTTCACTACACCTCAAGTACATTTTACAACAAATTTCTCCTTTAACCAGCTGAACCAGCTCAGTCAGTTTTTAGAGTTTTGCTCTGTGTTTATTTACTCCTGGTTATGCTTTAGATTTATTCACTTCATATAATGAAATCGCCTGGGTATATATACAGTGCCCTCCATAATTATTGGCACCCCTAACAATTCTTAGGAAATAAGTTTAATAAAAGTATATCTGTCACTTATACAGTAGTTTACGAAGTTGATCAGAGTATGTAGGAACATTTAATTAGTAATTCACTTCCTGTTTCCCTGGGGTATAAATATGACGTGACACAGAGGCCATTTATCTTCAACATGGGAAAGACAAAGGAACATACCATTCAAGTGAGGCAGATGTGTGTTGACCTTCACAAGTCAGGCAATCGCTACAAGAAAATCGCTACTCGCCTACACCTGTCCATATCTACTGTCAGAGGAATTATTAAGAAGTTTAAAACAACTGGAACAGTGGTAAACAAGCCTGGACGAGGACGCAAGTTTATTTTGCCACCACGCACAGTGAGGAGGATGATAAGAGAAATAAAAAGTTCTCCAAAGCTCACTGTTACAGAATTGCAACAAATGGTAGCTTCTTGGGGTCACAAAGTCTCCAAAACAACCATCAGGCGCTATCTACATGCCAACAAGCTGTTTGGGAGGCATGCACGGAAGAAACCATTTCTCACTCACAATCATAAACGCAAACGTTTGGAGTTTGCTAAGCGGTACTATGACTTCAACTGGAACCGTGTGCTTTGGTCAGATGAAACAAAGATAGAGCTTTTTGGCAACAAATGCTCTAAGTGGGTCTGGCGTAACACAAGAGCTGAGTATGCAGAAAAGCACCTCATGCCCACTGTGAAATACGGCGGGGGATCAGTGATGCTGTGGGCCTGTTTCTCTTCCAAAGGCCCTGGGAACCTTGTTAGGGTGCATGGCATCATGAATGCTCTAAAATACCAGGACATTTTAAAACTAAATCTGGTGGCTTCTGCCCGAAAGCTGAAGATGGGTCGTCACTGGGTCTTTCAGCAAGATAATGACCCTAAACATGTGGCCAAATCTACACAGAAATGGTTCACCGCACACAGAATCAAGCTCCTCCCATGGCCATCTCAGTCCCCAGACCTCAACCCCATTGAAAACCTGTGGGGTGAGCTGAAGAGGAGAGTGCAGAGGAGAGGACCCAGGTCGTTGGATGATTTAGAGAGAATGTGCAAAGAGGAATGGTCAAAGATCCCTCTTTCTGTATTCTCCCATCTTGTGAAACATTACAGGAGAAGATTAGGTGCTGTTTTGTTGGCAAAAGGGGGTTGTACAAAGTATTAACATCAGGGGTGCTAATAATTGTGGCACACATGATTTGATGTTAAATAATTATTTCTTAATGTGGGATTTTTTTCCTACTGAATAAATTCACTAGAGTTAAAGGTTGTATTTTACTCTTTTTTTCCATCGTGGTCCTATATTATTTTGAACAAAACTCCATTTATGAGAAGCTAAAGAACACATCTTAACCAGGGGTGCCAATAATTATGGAGGGAACTGTATATATCACATTTTCAGATATTGGCTGATGATTAAAGAGATCTGTTTGATTTATCTCCTCCCATTCTCTGTCAGTGACGGGTTTGTTGGCTGGTATAGATGTCCACCTCCATTAGCTCCCATTACCTCATCCTGACTCCACCTTCTGCTGTAATGCATCACCTGTCATGTAGAGCGACGGTGTGGAACCAGCAAATCCAGTACAGTTTACTCTACAGCCTTTTAGCAACAACAGCCTTTACCAGCCCTCCTCCCAGCTCACAATCATCCTGACAAATGATATAAACCTGCCAACAAGCCGGGCACACACAGATACACACACACACACACACACACACACTGTTACACACACTTGTACAGCTTCAGCATGCATAATTCATACACTACCAAAAAAGGCTGGTGCTAAGGTCACAGTAAGTAAGCAGTGGAGGCTGTGTGGGGGGGCGAGCTGATGTTCGGATGGATGTTCTGAAAGAGTGTGAGTTCTATTATTCATGACCTGTGATTCTCTCTGCGCCCGGCGAGCCTGGTGCTGCCATGTGACCTCCTGTATCTTAAAGTGTTTTAATTTAAGATACAACAGAGCAAACATGCTGCTGCAGCTGAGAATTCGAGAGAGCTTTAACCCCTTCATTTCCAGATTTAAATGCTGCCTTTCCACTCAAGCTGATCAATATGACCAAAATCTCTTATTTGAATATCTCTGTATAGATCTATGTGGTCATCTGTTCATGCCTTTAATGTTTTTTCTAAAAAAAAATAAAAAATGGTAAAGGTAATGAAAGGAGTTTTTCCTGCTGGGATACATAGACAGTGATATCGTGCTTTACCGGGTTACTAAAGTGTATTCTGTTGCTTCATTGGTGAAGACATAAGACAATAACCTTTGGAGTCTCTAGTTGCCATTGTTCAATCATTGTTGTGCCGGTGAAAGTCAAAGTGATTATGAGGAGAAGAAAAAAAGATAAACCCATTAAAAGAAAACATTGATCAATCCTGGGATTTGTCTAAATCAATGGTTTTTATGGGCGTTTTCACACCTGTAGTTGGTTTCTGTGGTCCGGATCAGCTGGTGAGTTTGTTTATTTGGAAAAAGTTTCTCTCTGGTTTGGTTTGGTTTGCTTTCACACAGGCATAAACCTAAGCGTAGAGCTGGGCGATATGGCCCAAAATAAAAATCTTTGATAAAAAAAAAAACAAACAAAAAAAAATCAGATTTTCGATTTAAATGTTTTTTTTCCCCTACTAAAATCTTTGCCTAATAATACTTGTTTTTAAAGCTGTAAAGGATTAACATTGTGAGAGAAAAAAGTGAATAAAAAACAGTCTAAATATGTTCGAAATGATGCAAATAAACTTCAACAAATGAACAACTTCTGTTGCTTTTTAAATAGGCAGTCATATCTCAAAAGAACTTTATTTTTACGTAAATTACATAAATCAGTTTTTTGCCGCGTTGTTAAATGTTATTTTAAGAGCAGTTTTTTTTTTTTTGGCGCGCGGGAGGGAGAGAGGGGCGGGGCTAAGCTCAGGGAAGCATCGGTGGTGAAAATTAAAACTCAGAGAAAATCTATTTTCATAAAAACACATCGTCCTTAACTGTAAATTCGAATTAATCAGTAAAATCGATGAATCGTCCAGCTCTACCTAAGCGCACCAAAATGTGCACCAATAAACCACACAAGCACCACCGTCTCCTCTGATTGGTCAGAGCTGTCTGGAAATCTGTCAAGAAAGTAAATATTGTGAGAAGATTCTGTGTTCCAGTGCGAATATCTGTGCTGTGTGATGCTGTTATAACAGTGAATGCTGAAACGCTGAACTTTTAAACAATAGGACGTTTAAACAACGGGATGTTCAGAGCAGATATCAACGCAGTAAACAGAGTTGAACATACTGCATGTGTTAACAGCATGGAGCAGAGACAGTTTGTTCGTTCATAGCTGTGGTAAATAGCATTATCTGGCTAATAAATCAGATTACACTGCATCTTATCAGCAGTTTAGCTCAAATGAAAGGAGTATATACTTTTTATTGATAGCCGGGTTGGATTGAGATTGGATCACATTCTCACCACAAGCGAACCACACCAGAGTTCGTTTGGGACTGGACTGAGACCAACTCTACTAGCTGTTCTTGATTACTGCTTTGACACATGCTCAATCAAACCACACTAAGAGTAGAAACTAACCACAGTCTGTTTTAATCAAATAGTGCTAGTGTGAAAACGCTCTAATATCACAAGGAGAAGGAATACATGGTGAGCTTTTTATTCACAAAAGGACTGGTATGCCAAGGAAGTCCTCCTAAAAGATGGATTTGATGCCATTTGAGCCATTCTATGTTTATGCCATTTGTTGTGTGGTGCTTTTCATTCTCTTGTGGACAGTCACCAGTTATTTTAGCAACAGCTGGAATTCATGCATTTACACAGAATTAATTTTACAATCTATTCCTCTATCCTATCTATTGATTTATGCTCCTCAGTTTACTTATTGTGACTTAATTTCAAGATGGCTACCTTAAGGTACTGTGGGTGTAAACAGTGTTTTTTTTTCAGTGGATATACAGTGCTTTAATTTAAAATGATATTACTGTAGAAATTACAGGAGTAATAGGATGGCAAGTTTAGAAAAAAAGCCTTCGTTTTTATGTAGATTAGAAAATATAGATTAGAATTTAGACTCCTAAAAATAAGAAAATATTTTTTTTTTATTTGAACACTTGTAAGAGTATTTATTATGTATGTTTTATGTAATAATACTTTAAGAATTTGAATTGACGCGATGGGAAATTTTGACAATTGTCTATTTCACTGTATATAGAGCATATTTGTAGGAGTCCTATAAAAAATAAGTTCAAACTGTTATCAAGTTTACCATCAAATCCAGAAATTACACATTCCGTACTTTTAATCATAAAGCTTATAAGGAATAATACTGTAGCATTTTGGAGTAATGGGAAATCAAACCTAGGACAAATGTCCATTCGGTTTTGCATAAAGCAGAATTTATAGTCCTATAAAAATAGCAAATCAAACTGTTGTCAATTGACACCTAATTAAAATTATTACAGAACCCTTTCCATACTATTAGGAAAGGTGTTCAGAAATTGATATACTGAATTATTGTTTATTTCTGGGGCACCACAAAGCATTTGTTCTTGGAGCACCCAAGCGGCTAGCTCTGGAACAGGGTACAGGAATGGTATTGGAATAGGTTGCCCTGTGATACTCTGTGAACTTGTAGTGTCCTTAAGCAACATACCCTGCATTTAATATCACTTATAAACAGAAGTGTCAGAGTCTCCAGGTCTCAGAGCTTTAGAGTCTCAGAGCTGAAAAAGTAAAAGTGCTAAATGTGCTCCCAGCTGAGGAGCAGTTCAGGTGAAGCCCACGTGACCCGCGACTCCATTACAGCGCCATTACGCTAATGAAGGCTGGTATAAGCGAGTGCTATAAGCAGCGTGTTTAGTCGTGGGGTAATTGTCATAATGGCCGCCTCTGCGCTTTGATATTCCCCTGTTTCATTTCTACAGCTTTGATCAAATATCAGAAACGCAATAAACCTTTACGCCCCCCTGCATAGAGCCCCTTTCATTAGCAGGCTAATGAAACAAGCGACGGGTTTGTACCGTTTAAGAGCAATCGCGGCCAAGGATGGAGGAATGTTAATGTTTTCCCAGAGAATTAATTAACTCTAGATCGCTCTCCATCGCACCTTCTCTCTCCAGCTAATTGTGCGAAGCTCTCGCTTAGGTGTTTTATGGCCTTTTGTCTGGAAACCGTGTAAAATATTCATAAACCCGCTCTGAGATTCGTGTAGCGCCGCTAAAAGAGTTTTCGTTAATGGAACATGTCATGCAGAATATGGCTAATTATGGGTGAAAGCTAACAGGAACTGGTTAGCATTATGTTTGCTAATTGCTTAGTCTTTATGTGAATTATTGATGTTTGTGTTGGGTTCAAGCGGACCTGGTTAGCTTGAGCGAGCCTGTTTTGAATCAATGTGCACATGTTACACAGTCTACATTCTAGGGCTGGGTGATATTACTAAAAACTCATATCTCTAGCTTTCAGAGAAATGGCAATATGTATAATGATTAAGTTTTAACAAAGTATGATATGTTAAAAAAAATCTGTGTCAGGATCGCGCAGGCAGGGAGACGTGGAATTTAATAAATATAATTTATTAAATAAATAACAGACAAATAAACAAAGAACAAGGAAACAAACCAAAACAAACAAGTGAGACTAGAGAACATGAACCTAACCAAACAAGAGACACTAAATAACACACAAACAGGGAGGCAAACGGAGGGAAAACAAAGAAACAAACAAATAATGTTTACTAAGACTAAATAAAGAAAACAAAACAATGAAATAATCAAGGTAAAGACAATGGAAAACAAACTAGGAATAAACAAGAAGATAAACACTAAACTAGGAATAAAACACGGAACAAGAAACTAGGGCAATGAGAAACGGAGAAACGCTGAGAGACACACAACGGGAGTTGGGGCAAAGACTGACAGCAAACACTGACACAGAAGGACTATTTAACACACACCGGAAGTGGAAACATCTGGGGCTAGAGGGCGGAGCTACAAATTAGACACAGGTGGAAAAGTACTGAGACAGAACACAGGAGCACAGGTCACGTGGGGAACGCACAGGCACGAGGACAGACAGGAAACAGGGCCAGGTAGTGACACTGTGTTCATTTGTGACACCATAAAATAAAATGTATTGTTTATTTAAGTAGTAAATAACAAGCTGTGTCTCTGAGTATTTTACTGACTTTTTAATTTAGTGTTTCTGCCTTTTCCACACGCACCTCCCACGTAACGTTTTGTGGAAATAAATTATATTTAGGTAACTTGCGTTGTATTACAATATGATCATTTTTATATCTTGTATAAAATGGTTGAAAATACTTATTCAGTGTTTTTCTTAAATAAGGAATTATGTAGTAAACAGCAAAAAAGTGTTAGTCCTCCGATTTGGGATGACCTTTAGCTTCACAGCATTAAGGAAAAAGTAGCAAATATAGTGGGAATAATGCAATACTCTCCCAATATATAAACAGGGGGATTGACACAAAGATAAATAAGCAGAGATTGCTCGGTCACATCAGAATTTTATATCTATGTGTTGTGTGTTTTATACATTTATTTTGTGGCTCCAAGCATATGCTAGTTCATTACAGGTGTATTTCCCTCATTTTTAATTGTGCGCACACAAACTAACTCGTGCCCTCTTAATGGGCAGAGGATCTACAGTTTGTAACAATTGCGTGATTCAATTATTAAAATGTTTAAAAAAAAAAAACCTTCCTAAAAGAAAGTCATTTGCATGTTTTTTTCCTTGACTGTGCATAATATCATTAAACCTTTCAAGGAATCAGGTGAAATTTTAGTGTGTGAAGAGCAAGAGCACAAGTCTTTTCAAAAAAAGTAAAAGAACAATAACAGAATCAGCTCATGACTCTAGCCTAAGCTGAAGATCTCTGTAAACCGGACAATTGATCATATGCAAACTTAAACACCATTTAACCCCCGATGTTTACACACAGTTTAACAATGACATCATGTGACAAATTAGCAGAAGTTGGCAGAAAATTCCTTCATTAAGGAGACGTTAAGTCCCTGGCGGCCGTAACGCCACTGCTCGGCACCCTCCGGGGGCTCTATAAGGCTATAATTACCATCTTGACTTGTAATGGTTGGAGGCACCCACTCATCTGCAGTGTTAGGAGCGGGGGCTGTCAGGGCTAATTAGCGATAAAAGGCGGTCATATTTGCCCGAAAGTCCAGTTGCTAAATGTGTAAATGAGAGTTTAGCGTCAGTGCTGAGCCAGCGGTGCCAGGAGAGCCACCTGCTCTGATACTGGACCCATATCTGCTGAATTGTTTTTGATATTTAAAAGACTTTTACACAAAACTGCTAACAATTGCTAGCTAAATACACATGCACAGTTAAAAGGCTACAGGAGTCCAATTTCCAAACACTGGATAGAGTTTTATGCCCCAAATGCTCCTCCCCAAACCTGAATATCACATGGGTTACCAGCTCAGTAAATATAAATTTTGCAGTGTCTGTCTATACGCTGGTGGTGGTGGTAAATTACCCAGCTATGGTTAGTAAACCTTACTGAAGCTCAGTGATTACCTATATAGCAAAAAATAGCCAGCTTGTTTCCATGGCTGCAACACACTGTGCAACTGTGTGCTGTTGTCTACACCTGGCAACATTTAGTGTGGAAATGGAACCGCCACCAAATTTTACTGTAGGGAGCAGTAAAGTGTTTGTTCTTTTTGCGCCATGCATAAATAATCGCCCTCCAAATAACTCAATTTTAAATTCATCAGTCCACATCACCTTATTCCAAAATGAAGCTGGCTTGTCTAAATGTGTTTTAGTTTTAGCATACCTCAAGCGGCTCTGTTTGTGGCGTGTGCTCAGAAAAGGCTTCTTCTGCATTACACTACCATACAGCATCTCCTTGTGTAAAGTGCGCTGAATAGTTGAACGATGCACAGTGACTCCATCTGAAACAAGATGATGATTTAGATCTTTGGAGCTCTGAAGGTCTGTAGGTTGACTATGACTGTTCTCACCATCCTTCTCCTCTGCTTATCTGAGATTTTTCTTGTTCTGCCACTTCAGGTCTTAACTAGAACTGTGCCTGTGGTTCTTTCATTTCCTCACTCTGTTTCTCACAGTGGAAACTGACAGCTGAAATCTCTAAGATCTGAGCTTTTTGTATCCTTCCTTTAAATCATGATGTTGAAGAATCTTTGTTTTCAGGTTATTTGAGAGTTTTGTTTTGAGGCTCCCATGTTGCCACCCTTCAGAGAAAATGCAAAAAGGAAAAAAATGTAATGGGTCACATTTACCCTTTCTCATAATTGGATTCACCTGTGTATGTAAGTCAAGGGTCAATGAGCTTACCAAACATTTTTTTTTGTTCCAGTAATTTATGCACCTGCCTTATTTTGTTTAAAGAATTTTTGGACACTTTCTGTAAATCCTATAAACTTTATTCCACTTCTCAAATATCACTGTATTCATCTGCTATATGATATATTTAACTTAAATTGCTGATCCAAACCACCAATGTTTTATAAAGGAAAATTATGAGAATTATTAGAGGTGCCCAAACTTTTTCATACCACTGTAAAGTGTAACTAACAAATATAAATAGAAAAAATAATTATTTTTTTTTTCTGTGTCAAAACATAGTGATATGTTGTATACCGTGAGAAGATCCTAAAACATAAAAGGATACAGTATTTCTTTTTTGTGTGGTTAGCCTTGTTAGCATTTCAGAAGCACATAAATCCTCTTCAGTTTATAAATGCACTGAAGGGTCAGTTGGTTCAGTGTTTTTATAAGAGAGAAAAAAATGCCTCAGTGTCAGAGAACCTCCTGTTTGTCAGTTTCTGTCTGTTCCTTCATTCTGTCTAAGTTACACAAGAAGTGCAAGCATTGCTCCATTCGATCGCTCATAACCTGTGAGCTTCTATTGTATTACCTCCAATTATGGCGGTGATCTGGCAGTCGCTACGTGTAAATATGTTTTCTTTGCGAGGCTCCGGCTGCGAGGCGAGACAGGCGTCCTGCTTTTATGAGTTTCGCTGTTGCCTAGAGACGGGGTGAGGTGTTGTAAGGAGCAGAAAATGAAATAAAAAATCCTGCCGCATCTTTCTGATTTCCATCCAGCGTGGAACGCTTCCAGGCCCGGCAGTGACTGTTCTGAAAGAAGATTCTACAAAAAGCAGGACCAAAATACACTCAATTCAGCAGCACATGTTCGTATGTGAGAAGGCCTGGTGTGAAATGTGCCACGATGTGGAGTACATGCTCAAACTGCTCCTCCTGAAGTTAACGTTAACATTCGGTTTCCTGAGGTTCTGCACAGCCCTACAATCTGCTCCTTTACAGATTTCTTTCCTTTTTATCCATTAATGAAATGTGATTAACTACCTTTTTTGAAAAGCTGAGTTCAATTTCAGTAGCCTCAAGCAGGCCTGATTACTACCAGACCTGAAGAACCAAGGAATCTGTTAAACAGAACCTGACTGACAACATGAAGGAGAATAAAAGATCTCAAAAAGCAACAAATTATTCCTGAGGAGACCGGCCTAGTGAAATTACTCCATAAGAGAATGAGCAACTCATCCAGGAGGTCCTAAATAAACTTGAATGGAAGGTTAACACTAACTTCCTATGTACTTTTACTGAACATGACTCCAACATGCTTCCTCTTCAGGTGCTCATGTAGTGATGTTGTGCTGCAGTGGCATACTAGATTATCTGTGCATTATTTGCAGCTAATGCTGTTCTCTGAAGACATTAAAGTGCTCCAATACTTTTGTCGACTTGGGTTTGATAGTGTAACCAAGATTTCTTGCACAATATTGGTTAGTTAATGTGTTTGTTTGGTTGTGGCAGTGCTTGTGACTAATAATAGACCCAACTAATCGACTGTTAAATTTGTTGCCAACTATTTTAATAATAACCTAGGGCAACTAGGGCTGTCACGATAATTATCGGCTTATCGTACGACAATTGTTTTAACCGCAATCATTTTTGCCGATGTTAAAAATAGCCATTGGGTTTCTATGTGAGTTTGTTTACACAAGAATGAACCGCAGCTAGATTTCAGCGAGTCACGCTGTGCTGCTTTCTCGCCGGCACTCTGTCTGAGGCAAAGGCGAATCTGTCAAACAGTGACCTCTATCGGTTAGGAAATCAGTGTAGTGCATGCACAGCTTCTGCATCAGTGACTGGGTCTCCACACACACACACACATACACACACAATAGGACTAATAGGACTTTCTAACTACAGTCATATGAAAAAGTTTGGGCACCCCTATTAATCTTAATCATTTTTAGTTCTAAATATTTGGGTGTTTGCAACATCCATTTCAGTTTGATATATCTAATAACTGATGGACACAGTAATATTTCAGGATTGAAATGAGGTTTATTGTACTAGCAGAAAATGTGCAATATGCATTAAACCAAAATTTGACCGGTGCAAAAGTATGGGCACCCTTATCATTTTATTGATTTGAATACTCCTAACTACTTTTTACTGACTTACTGAAGCACAAAATTGGTTTGGTAACCTCATTGAGCTTTGAACTTCATAGCCAGGTGTATCCAATCATGAGAAAAGGTATTTAAGGTGGCCAATTGCAAGTTGTTCTCCTATTTGAATCTCCTCTGAAGAGTGGCATCATGGGCTCATCAAAACAACTCTCAAATGATCTAAAAACAAAGATTGTTCAATATAGTTGTTCAGGGGAAGGATACAAAAAGTTGTCTCAGAGATTTAACCTGTCAGTTTCCACTGTGAGGAACATAGTTAGGAAGTGGAAGAGCACAGGGACAGTTCTTGTTAAGCCCAGAAGTGACAGGCCAAGAAAAATATCAGAAAGGCAGAGAAGAAGAATAAACCTCATTTCAATCCTGAAATATTACTGTGTCCATCAGTTATTAGATATATCAAACTGAAATGGCTGTTGCAAACACCCAAATATTTACAACTAAAAATGATTAAGATTAATAGGGGTGCCCAAACTTTTTCATATGGCTGTAACACTAAACAGCTACATTTAGAGTAGTCCAGTCTGGATGGACTATGTTTTAAAGGCGCATTCCACGGATCTAAAAAAAATAATCTGCAAGTGCCTTTGTGTTATGTCCAGAGGGAAAAAAGTTGATTTAATGTAAATAATACTTGTTACTTAATGTCATTCTTTTGCACTTTTTGTTAACTAAGACTTTATTTTGTTATAAATGAGAAAAAAGTTAATACTTTTTAGTTTTCTCAGTCCCAGTGTGGTTGTGCTTTATTTGTTTTATTTATTTAGAATATTAAAATATTGGAAGCCCAATGTCTGCTCTTGATAATAATAAAATGTTAGTTTAACTGTAAAATGGTGTAATATGATTCTTATGCTAGTATTTTATTACTGTGACACATTGATTTTAAGCTCCTTTTTAAGCACCATTTTCTATAGTGGCTCTTTAAAATGACAATGTTATCGTTTATTGCAATAATTTCTGGGACAATATATCGTCCTGAAAATGTTGTTATCGTGACAGGCCTAGTTGCAGCCCTGTAAATTCTACATTTATCACATTTACTTCTGGAACAATATATTGCCCAAACAAAAAGTGATACTGTGACAGTCCTAGTCTTCACAGAAAACACCAGCACTTCCTTCTCTTCCTTCGAAACATGCGAACACGTGTACGCCTGCCCATCCTCAATCCGCCGTCTCTTCATACAGCTGTCATCCTCAACCGTCCCACTCTGTTCTGTCTTCTACTGCCTGTTTACGGCACCCTGCTGTTTCCCTCTCAACACTTCCTCTCTCTCTCTCTTTCCCTCTTTCTCTCTCCCTCCATCATCCCTCAGTTTAGAGCACCCTTTGATCAGCAGCATCTGAAAGCACTCGTGGATTTTCAGCTGTGAAATTAAGCTGCTTCTAAACCATGTCCAGGATTTTAATTAAAGATTCAGAATATGCCCCCCCAATACACACGCACACACACCACTCTCAGAATATAACAGCGGCTGTCACACTGCAGAAAAATGGGACGCTTCCTTTCCACTTAAAGGAATACAGAAAAAAGGTGAGAAAAAGCAGCTTTTTAATTAGCTGAGAATTCTCACGGAATACAGATCATAACCTCCGTCACCTCTAACATTCAGCCCAGGCCCTCCGCTAATGGAGGCCATGTGTGTTCACAACGCTGATGCACAAAATGTCCAAAAGAATCGCAGTCATGTTGGAACCAACCCTCAACATTTATTTTTAAATAAGGCAGTTTGAGGGCACCGAGTGGTCCAGCGGTCTAAAGCACTGCCACTATGAGCAGGAGGTCGCAGGTTCGAACCCCCACTCATGCGTATGCAGAGGGAGCAAAATTGGCCCTGCTCCCTCTGGGTGGGTAGATGGCGCACTCTCCCCACATCACTCCTATGGTGATGTCTGCAGCACAGGGCGTCTGTGAGCTGATGTACCGGAACCGAGTTGCTGCGCTTTCCTCCAAGTGCGCTGTGATGCTACTCGGTAATGCTGCATCAGCAGCAGCTCGAAAAGAAGCGGTGGCTGACTTCACATGTATCAGAGGAAGCATGAGTTAGTCTTCACCCTCCTGGTGTGTTGTGGCATTACTAGTGATAGGGGGAGTCCTAGTAATTGGGTTGGGTAATTGGCCGTGTAAATTGGGGAGAAAATGGGAAAAATTAGAAATAAAAAAGGCAGTTTGAGGCTTTATTTTATTAAAGGACAGGTATCTAAAATAGCACTACTGATAAACTTAATCACAGTAACAGAAAACAGGATTTTTGAGTCCTTGCTCTAAAATGCTATCTGGCTAACTAGACTATTGGGAGTCTTTAAAAACTTTAAAAACTTGGTTAATAAATGAAATGTTTTAAATAAAGTTTAAATGATAAATAAAAACAAATACAAAATTCCAAACAAGGCATTTTAAGGTTTCTACCACTAGACCTTATTTCACTAACAAGACTTTGGCCCAATCCCATTTCATCCCTTGGCCCTACCCCTTACCTCTACCCCTCTGTTTTGCACGTGCACGCCAAGGGGTAGGGGTGTCCCAATTCTTGTTAGGCTGGAGTGGTAGGTTAGGGTAAGGGAAAGGGCTTATTAGCCCTTCAAACTGAGATTTTCCAGATGCACACTTCAAACTGAAGAGTCTGAGAATCACTGATAAAAAAAACATAAATGTACGAATTTTTCTTGTTAAAAGTGATAATTAGCACTATATTATCAGAGTTTAATGTGTAGTTTCAATGTTTTATGGCCAAATTTTTTATAACAAGCATAAAAAAGATCACTGGTAATTTGTTTCAGATAGAAACTAGCTAGCTTACTTTTCCCTTCCACCTTAAATGGTTTAACAGCCAGCTGGGGCTGCAGCATTTAAGGCGGAATTGAAAACTAAAGTAAAATTAAAGCTAATCAAAGCTACATTTAGGTCCCCATCACAGAGAAATTAAGAAATGGACAATATTAATTCATTTCTGAACCATCTCCCTCCTTTCTGAAGACATACAATGCCCTAAAATTAGCTAGTTAAAAGCTTGATTACTGAAATTTAGCGCTCCTGATGTAGCCGGTGCTTGAAGGGTTGTCCCAGTTCTTAACTCTGTTCCAAGAGGAAGGGTCAAACTCAAGGGTAGGGCCAAGGGGTGAAATGGGATTGGACCTTTGTATGCTTATGATTAAAGGCTGACTGGCTAACAAGGATTTTGGATTTTGGAAACATTACTTGCTTTATTTTTATAAAGTATTTTTTTTTTTTTTTTTTTTTTTTTTTTTACAAACATTTTGGGTTTAATAAACCTTTTTGAGGCTTTTTTTTTATTAAACACCAAGTATCTAAAAATCCATTTGAGGCCCTATTTCTGAACCTTTTTGAATTCTTACTCCTAAACATGACTTGTCTAACAGGGCTTTTTAAAACTCTTCTCTTCAGGCCTGTAACAGTATTAGACATTATCCTGACATTAATTTTTTTTTTAGTCATCTGACGTCATGACCAACTTGGATCAACCTGAAATTAACGTCTATTGATTGTTATTCTGAACACACCTAGACTAACAAGACGTTTGAAGGTCGTATTATTGAACACAGCAACATGCGCTACTCATGCGATTAGCGCTCTTTAATAAATCACTTCCTGTCGGCTGGAGATGATCCAGCTGTGCTTCAGCCTGTGTTTTATTGCTGACAGTGAAATACAGTATTGTGGATGACGTGATGCTATCAGCTGCTCACTCTCTCAGCCTTTTGTTTGTTTGTCCCGGGTTACGGCAGCGGAGACTGGCAGCATATTGTGGAGCAGAGCTAATCTCCCCCACCTGTCCCAATGGAATCATGGGTAATGGTGGAGGTCTGTGCAGAGTAGTGAATTAGACCCAGAGTGACAAATGAAAGTGGGTTAATCGCCACTACTGCTGCCGTCCGCCCACTGTGGGAGTGCTCTATTAGATCCAGTGTAATTCCAGCCCACATTCCTCCCCACATTCTCTCACATCCCTCGTTCAGGCATGCCCTCACCTGTGATTGGTTGTTTTAATATGGGATTATTAAGAGTTAGTTTGGAGTGTTATTACTCTGTCTATTAGAGTTCTAAACCCTATATACTAACTACAAGGAAGCTATACAAAACAGAACATGCTAAGGAACTGCAGAGAAGAACTAAATGCTAGAGTGCCCCCTTCAGGACAAATCTAGTCATTATGATACTCAGTAAAGCTATTTCCAAAACATTTACCAAAACAAAAAAAAATAATTAAATAATTAAATAACACATTAAAACACTGCAGTGTTTCTTACATTTAATATGACTTTTATAATTTGATTCCATACAGTCTAACCTGGCATATATTATTTGTTAATATACATACAGTAGATCACTGCATTTCAAGCCTGCAACACATTCCAAAAAAAGACTTCCTGGGCTCCTTTCCATTGCGATGTGTGCAGCATGTGGTTTTGCATTGACTTGTTGAAAAATGCATGGATGTTCCTGGAACATAAGGCAGCACATATATTGCTGTAATACCTCAAGGTATTTTTTTGCATGACAGAAGTGTACTAACAAACCCACACCATGGCACCGTCTGACTTATGAACTTTGTTGCTGATAACAGTCTGGATGGTTCAGAGCACACAGTAGGGGTGGGACAAAGTATAGATGCTGCAAATGCACTGCAATTGTTTTTTTTTGTGTGTATACTTGCGTTCACACTTTGTTTGTATACACTATGGTGGCATGGCATCAAATATGGATATCTTTATTAAAACTCTCTAAGACTCTTTAGACTCCCTGAGACTTGCACCACAGTTTACTCCACATGGTGGCACTGAACATATTAGTATGGTGAATCTGCGGTGAAGCTGTGAAACTGACAATAACCAATACATAGTTCCTGGTATTTGCTTATTTAACAGACAGACACTGTGACATATCATGGAGAATTCTCTTTGCGTTGTATCGAGTATCACAGTATCATGATATCATTATCACAGAGATCTCAGGAGTTGTGTTTTAGCCTCCAGAGTTCTATTTCCACAACCCTGGGTTGCCAGGTATAGAACACAATAGCAGCTTGTTTCTAACCTTCAAGTCCTTTTAAAAAAGTTCCATGAGCAGAGACTGTTTAAAATGGCAATAAAAAATGGCAACAATTTTGATAAATGTAGACAACTAGGAGTCCAGAAGGACTACAAGACAGATACTGAGCTGCGTTATCTGTTAAACTGAGTAGCAGTACTGGAGATCATGGGTGTTCAGCCTAGACTTGTAAAGGAAAAGATATACAAATCCTGTTCAATTTTTCTTTGAGGAACATTGTTTTTGAACATTTCATGTCGCACATTTGTTACAAACAATTGATCATCTGCCCAGTTTAGCAAATAACATTTAACTCTACTTTTTCTGTATCCCAACTATGTTTTGGAATCTGTTACAGAACAGAAATGCACAAATTTAGGTACTGAAGTATCAGTTCTTATGACATCTCCATCTGGAACACTTAAAACTCTTAAAATGAAGGCATGTCCATGTGTCTCTTTGTCCCAAACATTATGGAGGTCACTGTTATTTCTGTAATCTGCGCTCAGGTATTGAAGAGTCAGTAAATGAGTCTGTACGGGAGGTAAACACTAGAGTAAACACTGGTTCTGATTCAATTGCTGTTCTGCTAATGGAGTGAGACCCTATCTCACTATTTCTGGGTGAGCCTGTATCTGCGGTAATGGGAGGGTGAAGGCAGCAGAGCTCACAGTTAAAGCCTCAGTGATATTTGTTTGCTATCAGATCGAGAGAAAACATTAGCTGTGAGTCTCTCTGTACTGCTGCGCTAATGGAGAATGACCTCAAAACACTCAAACATTCCCAAAGTGTCCGCGGCTCGTGCGCACCAGCGCTTGATGGATCTTGATGTCGGTGGGAATGTCGGGGGGCACGGCTTTAGCGCTGTGTGTAGCGCTCATAAACCAACTCCTCCATACTAGCTGAGACCAGACAGGGTGAACTGCTGACCCTGCAGTGGGTCTCTGTGGGGCTCAAGAAGTATGGAGTCAAAGCAAAGTGTGGAAATTTAGTGTTATGAATTGTTACTACTTTTTGGTTCTAAAAAAACAGATTTGTGGAGGTCAAGTCAAGTCAAGTCAAGAGGCTTTTATTGTCATTACATCTGAGTACAGGTACACAGTGTAGTGAAATTACGTTCCTCCGGAACCATGGTGCAACATGGAACAACAAGCAATAGACAACATAAAGTGCAAGAGTGACGACAGTGCAACGTAAAATTTATAAAATTATGACACTAAATTACAATAAATACAAAGGACAAGACAATTTAAAGACAGGACAGTGCAGTACCGATACGGTATAATAGAGTGTTTAGTGAGGATAAGATGCAGAGATGTGTGACATACTGTAACATATAGAACATATATAATCACAGCAGTTACTGAGGTAGAGTTTATAGTTTTTAAGAGTGCAGCAAATATTGCTGAAAGGAATAAAGTCATGTCAGTCTCTGTGTGCTGACTGTGTGTGTGTGTGTGTGTGTGTGGGTGAAGTACAGTCTTTGTGTGTGTAAGGGGGGGGGTGGGGTGTTCAGTTCAGTTTTGTGTGAGTGGTGGGTGGGGTGGGGTTCAGTTCTGTCTCTGTGCGTTGAGAAGTCTGACTGTCTGGTGGATGAAGCTGTTGCAGAGTCTGGTAGTGGAGGCTCGGATGTTCCTGTATCTTCTGCCAGATGGCATCAGAGTGAAGAGTCAGTGTGAGGGGTGGGTGGGGTCATTTACAATGCTGGTGGCTTTGCGGATGCAGCATGTGGTGTAGATCTCGGTGATGGAGGGTAGAGAGACTCTGATGATCTTCTCAGCTGTCCGCACTATCCGCTGTAGGGTCTTGCAGTCAGAGGTGTTCCCAAACCAGACGGTAATGAAGGTGCTCAGGATGCTTTCTACAGTGCCTCTGTAGAACATGGTGAGGATGGGAGGTAAGAGATGTGCTTTCCTTAGTCTCCGCAAGAAGTAGAGGCGCTGCTGGGCTTTCTTGTTTATGGAGCTGGTGTTGAGGGACCAGGTGAGGTGAACTGTTTTCCACAATTTCCACAGCAGAGCCGTTGATGTTCAGCGGGTGGTGGACACCTGGAGCTCTCCTGAAGTCAACAACCATCTCCTTGGTTTTATCCACGTTAAGAGACAGGTTGTTGGTCCTGCACCAGTCCGTCAGCCACTGCACCTCCTCTCTGTATCCTGACTCGTCGTTCTTGCTGATGAGGCCAAATACAGTTGTGTCATCAGCGAACTTGATGATGTGGTTTGAGCTGTACTTTGCAGTACAGTCATGAATCAGCAGAGTGAACAGCAGTGGACTGAGCACACAGCCCTGGGGGCCACCGGTACTCAGTATGGTGGTGCTGGAGGTGTTTTTTCCAATCCTGACTGATTGTGGTCTCTGTCAGGAAGTCTAAAACCCAGTTACAGAGGGAGGTGTGAAGAGCCATTAAAGGGCCAGTTTATATTATATTACTATTATTTTAGGCTATGCGGTTTCCTCGTGTTTACTCTTGCCCCGCCCCTCACGCTCCTTGGTTACCACGCTTCACATGCTTGTAAACGCACGTGTTGAAAGCTGTGCTCCTCAGTCCAGCACAGTTTTGCGCAGATATTTTCAGTTACAGCTAAATTCAAGCTTTTAACCCCAGAAAAATGCTGCTCTTTACCTTTTAAAAGCCATTTAAATGCCTGATTAAAGGGCAGAGTACTGTTGTTTTGCTGTCTTCTTTGGGTTTTAAGTGGTCAGCGCTGACTCAGAGCTCTTGATCCGTCCAGACGTGAGACAGCACACGAGTGGGGGCGGGGCTGGTGATGTCATTGTTTAATATTCCGTGATATTTATCGGCGGAAAACTTTTGCGATGTAAAATTTTGCCAATATCATGCAGCCCTACTAAGTGTAACAGCACTTAATATTGGCAATGCATTTAATAAATGGATACAACTAAGAGCCCAGAAGGACTACAAAACAGACGCTAAGCTGCTAATTGTCTCCTGAAAAGCATTTAGCTTTGTTATCTGTTAAACCAGGGGTGTCCAAACTACCGCCAGCGGGCCATTTGCGGCCCGTTTCCTTTTTTGGAGCGGCCCGTGAGGCATTTTAGAAATAGAATGAAAGTTGGCCCGCTGTTAAGCAGGTTTTTATAATGTGAGATTCAAAGTTTGAACGCTAGGTGTCAGAAACGGGCCAAAGAGACTAAAAGCGGTGAGATTGAAGTTGTAGCACGGGCCAAAGAGTCTAAAAGCGGAGAGAGTGTGCAGTTGTAGCGCAAAAAAAACGGGCCAAAGAGTCTAAAAGCGGAGAGAGTGCGCAGTTATAGCACAGGAAAATGGGCCAAAGAGTCTAAAAGCAGAGAGAGTGAGCAGTTGTAGCGCAGGAAAACGGGCCAAAGAGTCTAAAAGTGGAGAGAGTGTGCAGTTCTAGTGCATAAAAATGGGTGATTCTCTCCAGTGTTTTGAAGTTGGTTTCTGGTAGCCTTTTTACATCATTACTTGCAGCCCTTTCTTTAGCTATGGTATCTTCAGGTGTGAATGTGTCTCTCTGCAGCCCCAGGCTTGATTTGATTCAGCCGTGTTCCATCTAAATCTGAATTTAGGACTTTATATCAGACAGAACCTGGCAGAGAGAGGTTGTCGAGTCTGGCGCATCACACCACAATGAACAGAGATTGTGACGGGCTGTCTGCAGCCATCAGACTGGAAAAGGTTATAAAACCATTACTGAGACTCTACAGATCTTCAGTTGGAGCTGTTCTCCAAGAGGAGACTGTTTAGAACAGTCTGTCCAGATCCTTCATAAAATCTCTCTAAGAATGTGTCTTCCTATTATCCAGATACTGAAAAAGAAACCAAAAACACATGGATTCTCTGGAACAGTGTGTTCTGGACAGACCTTATTGCCCACTAAGGCCTATAGTTTAGGCCAGGGGTCAGAAACATTAGGCCCGAAACATCGGGCCTTGTGAGGTTGTTTGAACTATAATTAATAATTATATAAAATATTATATAAAATATATAAATGCTTCTCTGACCAGCTTTTGTTTACATCCCTCCCCGTTTCTCTCTGTCGCGCTCAATGTGACTTTAGTTTCTGCCCGTTCTCATTTTTATGCCCGTTCTTGGGCTCCCCATCTCCTTATAAGGGCGTTTTTTTTCCCGGCCCTGTCCGAATTCATTAGCCAAGGCAGTGGTAGTGTATTGGACTGCGGCCCTGAGTAGCGGTGTGTTTATTTATTTTTTCCTTTCTTCTTGGGTTTACCTGCTTTGAATTTAGCTGTTCTGCAATTGGGTTCAACAACCCTCTGGGCTGGAGAGCTACTAGTCTGTAGCAGCACTCCATCCCATTACACTTCATTTTCCAAAACAGATTTTTTTTTTTGTGGCCCGCCACGTAATGGCTTGGAAAATATCTGGCCCTCAGCCAAACTTAATTGCCGACCCCTGGTCTAGGCCATCTTTGTGGAGAGCAACATCCTCAGAGAGTTCTTTGCCATGAAGTGCCATGTTATAGATCTATTGGCCAGTATAAGATAATAGTTCCAAAAACACCAAATTGAAATGCCCTGCTCACATTCACACCTGAAACCATGTAACACTAATGAGTCACATGACAACAAAGAGGAACAATGACACAATTAGGCACACTTTGGACATGTTTACTGTGAGGGGTGTTCACTTCACTTAGACATTAATGGCTGAGTTATTTACAGTAGACAGTAAATCTATACTGCTATAAAAACTGTACTTTAACTACTTTTTGTTGTTATATAGGGGTTAGTATGTTTCTGGCTGACATGATGGTAGATGTTTCCCAAATACATAAATCTGTAAATTGAGTCAATAAAAGTCCCCGACAAAAAAAAAAGAGAAAAAAAAAAACACCCTTATAAGAGGTTATCCTGGCATGGAACTTATTGTTTACATGGATTCTGTTATGTCTGGAGAATCCCTACCAGTGCTTTCAAAGTAAGAACTTCCTAAAACTGTTAAGCATGGTGGTGGTAGTGTGATGGATCACTTGGGTCATGCAACAAGACATAAAACTCTCAGCCTTGTTTTGTCTTATGGATGATCAGACACATTGGTGCCACATAGGACCATTGGTTTGCTACAGAATCAGCTTATATATCCAATAATATTTGTTATACTGCAGTCTTGAATACATGAAGTACATTATTAATATTGTGACTCGCCACATCATGGATTTTTGGATGCCCTTTGCTGAAAATTCCAGTATTATATATAATAGATTATATTGTATATTGCAGAATAACAAATAACTATGGTAGTATTTTTTCAATACTGTTCAGACATAGTATGCAACAATAAATTTACCAGGAAAGTATCGTTGTAGTGAATATGGTTACAAATTACACATTTTCGACTGCCCCCTCTTTGGAAAACTTTACTAGACAGGTGGTCTTTTCTAAAAGTCAGTAGTTAAAAAGTTGTCCAGTGTTCTTTCTGGACATGGTGGCTGATTCAGGAGTTATGGGACACTTTGCTATTTTGACAGATTGAAGCCTCTTTTCATACAAACACTGCTACTGTGACTCCGCCTCCCCAGCCTCACATCCACACGATGCCTAAATGAGTGTGTAATGAGTGAAGACAGGCAGAATGATGAGAATATAGCCTTTCTGTCACTTTCACTGCTGCTGCTGCTCTCACCTCCGCAGCGCTCTGCAGCCGGGGGCCGCAATCAGCGCTCTGCACTTCAGTATCGACTCAGTGTGACCCAAAAGCCTTCATATTTCTGCTGCTTTAGTTTCTGCCTGAGGTCCACCTTAACGGTTCTGTGAGCTTATGAACCAAAAAAACCCTGAAAATAATCATTCATTTTTATATCACTTTTTTTTTTTTTTTTTTTTTTTTACGTTTTATTATCTTTAAAGGAGAAACCTGGTGTGTGGGAGGTGTAGTGAAACATAAGAGCAAGTATAAACTTTTCTTGAATGTCTGTTTTTCCCCAACATTCCAAAATACAGCTTTTAGCCGATACTGCCAACAGGCCTACAATGCTAGTGTTGGGGTATAGCTAGGGCATAGGGTAGTTTATTAAAAAACACTGTTTATACTCACAGTACTTCAGTACACCATCTTGTAGTCGTGCAGTTAATGATTGAAATGCATGAATTCAAGCTGTTACTAAAAATTATTCTCCATTATATTCATGAATTTTCACAGATTTTGCAATCTGTTCCTCTGTCTTACCTATTCGTTTGTGCTCGTCAGTCAACTTATCATGACTTAATTTTAAGATGGCTCCATCCGGTGGACTAGCTGAAGGTACTGTGTGTATAAAAAGTGTTTTTTTTAAATAAACTATCTGTGCACTTTCAAAGCTCTTAGTGCCTCATTTTAAACAGTGAAGGGTGGAGCTTCTGTAAGTTTTTTAATGGTGTGAAAATAGCCATTTCTTTTCATGAGCAATGCTATGCCCCTATCACTAGCATTGTAAGCCTATTGGGAGCATCGGCTAAAAGTTCTGTATTTCAGAAAGCTGGGGGTGGGCTATTAAAAAAAAAAATTGTACTTGTTTCAGTGACGTGCAGACGCTATGGCCCAATGTGCTTGGGCAACTGCCCTTTTGTCGTCCTTGGCTGATTGGAAAAAATAATATAGGCAAATATGATTTCATATTTCAACAAAATTTTCTTTATTTAATTCGTAATTTGTTTGAAGTTTCATAAAACAAAGTTTTCAGAGTCAATCATTCAGATTCAGGGTGCCCTTCAGGTTACGTCCCTGACTTGTTTCATGTTTCACTACATCCACAACCATTTCACACCGGATTTCTCCTTTAAATTACAGAAATAAGACAATAATTGGCCACGTCCTCAGATTCAGTCAGTCAGCCAAGACATGTGTGCTATGTGATGTATGCTTCTTTCTCTCACACTATCTGCAGCTCATTGAAAAGGATTTCAAAATACCACTTTCTGATTTAATGGTGGACTGAACTAAAAAGAGCCAATAGCATTATTATTGGCTCCAGGAGGCGCTATTTAACTGCATTACTTGCTTTTAGCTAGTAGAGATGGTAATGAAGGCATGGGGCGAAAGTAGGGACTTTTCAGTGTATAAACACTTCTATTTTTGTGTTTGCAAAACTGCTAATTTGTGTTTCTTAATTAATGCTTGAGTTAAACATTGTTTTGTCATAAAAAAAAAAATCACATGCTTACTGTAAAGCCTGTAGACTTAATAATGGTGTTGAACTCATTTTGCCATTACGTCAAAACTTAAGTGTTCTTAATTTTGTCTTTCAGTGGTATTAAACATGTCATTTTCTCCTACTTGCAGAAACCCAGTTTTTAGTTTATAAAAGGGCATGATTGGATAAAATAGCTAAAACACACTGGTGTTTGTCTTGGACCAAAAATAGGCAAAATAAAACAATAGGATGTAGAATAAAACAGAATGTGGAGGATGTAGAGGATTACTCCACTCATCACGTGTCCAGATAGTTCTCCTCTCAAACAGATCATCAGAGCAGTTTGGGCAAAAGCTCTGTTTTTATCTTAATACCCCATTTTCATTTCCTTTTGCTTTGTCCTGTTTTTTTTTTTAATATCCTTGTTTTGTTGAGGAAAAAACAAACAGTTTTAATCCAAAACTGGAGCTGGACGATACTGACAAAACTCAACATCACAACATTCCCAGTAATATTAGGTCCTGTATAATATGATTAAACAGTAAAACAGCTAAAGTGTAAGCTGTGTGTGATGATCAATAATCTCGTAAGTAGTGATATACCAAAATTATATTTTTTGAGAAAATTAAATATCTGGACAACATCTATCAAATATTTTGTGGTTCTGCAAGTCTGTTCCTACAATTTAAACAATTACAATGCTCAAATTTAATGTTTTACATTCCATATAACTAATTCTGACTAATTCTGACTAATTATAACTAACTCTGATGATTTTTAGAGTTTAATGTTAAAAAACTAGTTATGAAATTGTTGTCAATTGTTGTATCTGGATTTTTATTTTTATTTTTTTAATAAAAAAATGTGATTGAACTGCTCACTGGATTTATCTGATTCAGATTTGGCATCATTATTCATAAATGGATCTGGGGTCTTTTGGGTTAAATTATATTAGCTAATAAAAAAAAACTTTTTTTTTTTTTTTTTTTTTGGTAAAATATTTCAATACTTAAATAATTTTGTTTTATCTACATTCTGAGACCCAGGGGAGAAATTTTAATGAATAATTAAAATTTTTATTGTTAAAATATTGTAATATTAAGTCCAGGCTGTTCTCCAACTAAAGATTTATTCCTTACACAAACCCACTGTACCCACCATGCCCGCTCCTTCACAGATGACCCCGCCCACACGGCAGCTCGCTGAAGCACATTACACACTGGTTGGGATGCTGGAGGAGAGAATCCAGCTCATTAGTGAGGAATGATCCCGCCGCTCACTGCTCTTCATTAACCAGCACGCCGCTGTGTTTCTGCAGAGAAAGAAACGAGATGTCAGGACAAACCATGCTGCAATTTAAAGCGTTAGTTTGGTTAATAAATACAGTTTAATACGTTATTTATTTTATTAATCAGAAATCTGCAGTTCAGCACTGCGTCCTGCACATTCATCAGTTCAGCAGAATTTAACATCACGTTCTTGTTTTACAGAACGAGTTCAGTCCCAGTCCTACAAGCCTGGCTGATTAAAATTACAGTCAATCAATACATTAATCAATTAATCAAGCCTCCACCCCCCTCCCCCCTTCGGAAGTACATCCCAGGTGGCCCTCATTTGCAGTTTAGCTGAGCAGGTAAATACAGAGTGCTGAAGTAAAGGATTACAAATTACAGAGAATCACAAATTAAAAAAGAAATTAAATGGAAAGAAAATAGTAAGACAGTAATTTTAGAATGTAATTCTAAGTTACTGCTTAGCTTGTACTAGTGACTTTTATCTTAATGGGGTTTGTTTTTATTTTATTTAGTAACTTGTTTTGACATGGCCTTTTTGTTTGTATTTAGTGATTTTTAGGCCTGTCACAATGACATATTTTTTTATTTTATCTTTTTGACACTTTGTATTAGTTACGTTTATTTTGATATGGTCTAAATCAGTTGTACACAGTACAATACGGACCCATACCGGACCCAACTACTGAGAAGGATTTAATTCTGACAGTGTTCATTTAAAGCACCGGAACTTTTCTTGTCTTTGCGGTATTGTGCGCTCTGCGCCACAGCGAACGTGTGGTGTAAAATCTTTAAATGCTCTCCTCTGCCAATCAAATTTGTGGCAGACCGCTGCCCTGGCTAGTGAATTGGGACGCGGCCGCAAAAAAAAAACGCTTTAATAAAGAGATAGGGCGCCGAGAACTGGCGAAAAACGAAAACGGGCGGAAACTAAAGACACGCCGAGCGCGAGAGAGAGAGACAGGGGAGAAAGCGAGACGCGTGTGATTGGGGAAGAGCGGAGGGGGAATGGGTAAGGGAGCGGTGTGTGTGTCCGTGTGGAGGAGATGAGGTGGAGAGAGAGAGAGAGAGTAACGCACAGTGACTTAAATAAGTAACTTTAATCTGATTACTGGATTGGAAATAGTAACGCGTTAGATTACTCGTTACTGAAAAAAAGGGTCAGATTAGAGTAATGCGTTACTTAGTAACTGACATCACTGGTTGCAAGATAAAAATATATATGATATGATATATTGCATCACTTGACAGAATCCTGCAGAGGTCCTGAAGTGACATGGTATTTTTTCACATTAAAAATTGGAAAGCATCATATTTGAAGAGGTGAGCACCGGATACTAAGTGGTGAGCACCACATACTAAGTGGTAAGCATCAGATACTATATTCACTGGTCTGTACATGACTTCACAGACTGCTACATTGTGCTCTGCAATCCTCCACCCTTTCATCATGGAAGGGGGGGTTTAAGAATTTCCACAGGCTATTGTTCACATTACAAGCCACATTGCTCAAATCTGATTATTTGCTCAGATTGAATGGTTCACATTTACAAATGTAAGTGATCTGTATCTTTGTGTGATGTGAACGAATCTGTCCCTAAAACGCCTCACATGTGCACATTATTACGTGTATAAACATCACCTTCTTCACCAACAATAAAATGGAAATGGATGAGTTAGCAGCTCATATGTGGAGCATCTTTTGCTGGAGTGGAGAGTAAACAGCTGGTCTGAAGTTCATGCTCAGGTCGAGGAGGTGAAAAAAGGTCAGGCAGTTTGCTTTTGCTGTTTTTGCAGCTATAACTGCACCAAGAGATGTGTGGCTACGAAAGAGCAGCATGTAGCACATGCATAAAATCAAAAAGATTCATGAATTCTGATTTGACCGTTTATTTTCATGTCGCATGTATATGGATCGGATTCGTATCCGATTTAGAACCACATGTGAAAGTGACTCAAAGTTGATTTGAAAAAAAAAATCTGATTCATGTTCACATAACCATGAAAAAATCCGATCTGAGCCACATTGAGCAAAAAAAAATCTGATTTAAGTCACTTCAGCTTGGTAATGGGAACATTGCCTATGATGGCACAAGAAGTGATTAAGCCTAGTCATATATATATAAGATTTGTCTTTTTAAGGAAAATCTTTTTCCAAAATGTAGTTTAGATAATGGTAATTAGCAAGCTATAGTTTAATCCGACAGACGACTTCAACCGACTTACAATAACCTGCCTTGATGAGTAGATGTTCCACAGTAAAATAAAGTTGTTAGCTAGCTAGCTAAGTTAGCTAACATCAACTACTTTATTTCAGTGTGGAATGTTTTAGCTTGGTTGCTAAAGGTAGCTTTAAGCCCAGAGTTACCGATAACCAGCTTGATAGTTAGCTAGCTAACTCTTTTAAGAAGTGCACGAAGCAGTCTGTGAAGTCATGTACAGACCAGTAAATTTACTATCTGGTGGTCACCACTTAATATTTGGTGCTCTCCACTTAGTATCTGGTGCTCACCACTTAGTAGCTGGTTTTGCTCTTGTGTAGGAGTCGGTTGCTAAGCTGTTGCTAGACTGTTTCTAAAGTGTTGCCAAGTAATATCTAAAACGTTGCTATGGTATAGGAGTCGGTTGCTGAGGTGTTGCTAGCTTAATGCTAAAGCTTTGCTAAGTAATGGTTAAGGTGTTCCTGTGATGTATTAGTCAGTTGCTAATGTGTGGCTAGCCTGTTTTTGAAGTGATGCTAAGAAATAGATCAAATGTTGCTATGGGATAAAAGGCGGTGGCTTAGGTGATGCTAGCTTCTTGCTAAAATCTTGCTAAGGAATAGCTAAAGTGAAGCTGTGGTATAGGAGTTAGTTGCTGAGTTGTTGTTAGCTTGTTGCTAAAACATTGCTAAGTAATAGCTAATGTGTTACTATGGTATAGGCGTCATTTGCTAAGGTGTTGCTAGCCTGTTTCTAAAGTTTTGCTAAGTAATTTCTAAGATTTTGCTACGGTATAGGATTTGGTTGTGGAGGTGTTGCTAGCTTTTGTTGCTAAAGTTTGCTGAGGTTAATGCTAAGTGGTTACTAGAATGTTGCTGTTATACAGAAAATGGTTGTGAAAGTGTTTCTAGCTTGTTGCTAAAATATTGCCAAGTGGTTGCTAATATAATGTCATGGTATAGGAGTTGGTTGCTAAGATGTTGCTAGCTTGCTGTTAAAATGTTGCCAAGCTGTTGCTATGGTATATAAGTCAGTTGCTAATGTGCTGGATGCTCATTGCTAAAACAATGCTTATGTGTGTAGCTTATTGCTACACAACCACTAGTGTTACTAGTGGTTGCTGTGCTATTGCACAGCAACTCAGAAGTTCAGAAGTTAGTTGCTGTTGTGCTCTTTGATAAAATGTTGCTAAGTGGTTGCTAAGGTGTTGCTATGGCATTTGAGATAGCTGCTAAGATGTCACTAGCTTGTTGGTAAAATGTCGCTCAGTGATTTCTATGATTCTGTTATGCTATAGGAGTCAGTTGCTAATGTGCTAATAGCTTTTTGCTAAAATGTTGTTGTGGTATAGGAGTTAAGGAGCTAAGGTGTTGCTAGCTCGTTGCCAAAGTGTTGCTAAGTGGTGGCCAAGATGTTGCTGTGATGTAGAAGTTGGGTGGCTATGGTGGTGCTGGCTCACACTAGTGTGTGTGTGTGTGTGTGTGTGTGTGTGTGTGGGAGGCAGTAAAAAAAAAAATCTCTATCTGCTTCCACAGTTCAGTCACATCCTCACCCACAGAGACCAGAAACACCCACCACTCTGAGCATTATCACGCATACATCAGCACACACACACTGCAGTGTGGTGACCTAGCAACCAAAGACAAGATAGAAGATGCTCTGGAGAAGGAACATTAGTGAGGGTGTAAAGATGCGTCAGTATAAATGGTGTGGTTCGATTATATTGATTATTACATTGATAATTAGTGATCACAATAGTTTTACATTAAATTAAATTATATAATTATGCTTTTTTATATAAATGGTGCATATTCATTCTATAAAAGGATGAGTTTTATTGCTGCCTATTCTCACTATAATTTATTGATTTAGTGTGTAACTGTGCCCCATACAGACAAATGCACACAAAAACACACAGCTCAGCAAATTCCTGTGGTAGAGAAGTATTGCCAGTATTGCCAAATTATGGCGCTCCGTCATTAGAAGCTATTACCACTCGCCACATTGGCATATTGTGACCGGCAGTGTCTGGCTCAAAATGTCCATGTGAATAGACAAGCAACTCAAAACATCACATCCAATACAGGAGACCCACACCCACAGACATATCCAACAGGCCAGTGCAGCTTAGATTTAGATTCCATAGGTCATGGCAAATGTTAATATTAGATTCTGATTCAAAATTTAGATCAATCTGAGCAACTCTGGATCACATTTAGTGAGCTACATATACAAAAGTGGTGGAGTTGTAGAGGTTCCTAATGGTGTTTTGTGATGATTCAACCCATGCAAATTAAATATTCAAGCATTTCCCGCAGATTTAGTGATGGGAGTATTGACAGCTCATCCAATAACCTGGATGGATGGATGAATGGATGGATGGATGGATGAATGGATGGATGGCAATACAGAATAAATTAAGTATAAGCGATAGCAAGTATTGTATTTAAGTTAAGTGTGAGTAGTGTAGTGTCCAGAAGTGCAAATAAACATTCCACAAATTTTCATTCAGGGATAGGTCGGAAAGTGCAGCTGACCATGACATAGCGATATGGCCCTAAAATAATATCACAGTATTTAATGGTGTTTTTACGATAATTTTAGACTCTTGGCGATATGAAAAAAAAAAAAAAATATATATATATATATATATATATATATATATTTCAAGAATGCACTACTGTAACAAAATAAAAATCTATTTTATTATTGCATACATTATGATATGATATGGCACGCCCCAAACTGAGCTATTAAAAATTACAAGAATTTTATCACATTTGTAACAGAAGTCAATGATCCAGAATATCATGATACTACTAATAATAGTAATAATGCACTCCAAATATCTCCATATATCCAGGATTAAAGTAAAATAAATGATACTGGACAGATATAATCTGTCTCTAGTAGACATACAGTGGAAAATGAGAACAGTGTAAATTTTTCTTTTGCTAAAACAACAAAAAAATGAGTACCCTGATGTGATAATTAGGGGTGGGTGATATGGCACCATATTACAGGGTATAATATTGTTCATGATATTCAAAAATGTTGGCGATTAATTTTAAATTCAATTCATGTTTATTTTCATGTGCACAGTAAGCAACAAGTTTCCTCGTACAATGAAATTCTTTCTTTGCTCCTCGCCAAGTATGCAGCATAAAGATAAAATAATATTGCGTACGATATGATATGGCACACCCTTAATCGTAACTTTGAACTATCAAAGTGCCTGTAATTATTGCAATGATGGGCATTGGATTAAATTGTGTATATTATGTTTATCAAACCCTTCATTAATACTATTGATTTCAGAAGGAAAGCAGGAGGAGGAAGTGTCTCAGTCCTTGTGAACATGTAGCATTAGATCTAAATTCAGTTGTTAAGCAGGAGCAGAGTAATACTCTCTCTCCCTCTCCTCCCGAAAAATTAAATATGATTCTGTTCTCATGCACAGCAAAACTTCTGTCTCTCTGAATAGCCTCTTTACTCAGCATCTTCCTGAGGACACAAAAGCCTGGGCAGATGGGCTGATCTTATCTCCTAAATGGCTTTTAGCTTCCGAAACCGCACCTACCCACCATTAGCACGGGAGAGCCCGGCGCTGGAGTTTGAAGTAATCTGGAGAGGCAGTAGATACAGCAGAGCTGGTTTTATCCAGCACACACTCGCACGCCCTGAGTGCCTACAGAGGAGCTCAATGGCGTCCAAGGTGAAGTGTTTTATTATTCTCTTTACAGGGCTGGAGCTTCACAATATGGAACTCAACTTTTCTCTCCTCCTGGCAGAAACATGATCTTCCTCCAGCATTTATCCAAAAGCACACTAGTCTGAGAACAGTATAGAACAATATCCCAGTGTTCTGGGCATAAGACTGTAAATAATTTGTACTGTACAGTAGTGATTGACAGATATTGTTTTTTTAATGGCTGATGCCGATATTCTGAGAGCACAGGTCGCCGAGTGCCTATTTATTATTTGTTGCAAATGAGTTTTTTTTCCACCCCATTTATTCTAGTTTTTTTTTTTATTCCAGTGGCTCGAACATTGAATATTTGATACACCTTCACACTAGGAAAGTGTGCAGTGTAAGAAAAAAAGGAGGCAATTGAATCTCTTTTACAGTTTATTTAAAACAAACACAGGATATGGGTAAAATACTCACATAAAAATTACAATTATTACAATAATTATAATATCTGATTATTGATTACCTTACCTCAGACAGTCATTAGAGGACAGAGACCTGGCCTGTGGGAAAGAACCTCTTTCAAGTGTCTATCTATTGCCCCAGAGGGCCTTCACCGCATCCTGTAAAAAGTACATCTTGATGTCCAGGGGAGTGTGGTGGTTATCTGTGATAATAAAGAAAGCAGCCACACCTGACACATGCATTACAATAGTAGTCATTTACACACTATTCACACATTTCAGCAAAACAACAAACATTTGGCTTTTTGTTTGAGTGCTTTGGGAAACTGTTCTAAAGTTAAATTCATAAACAGGAGTTGAGTTTCTAAAGCATTAACTGAGCTGAGGTTATGTTGCCGGTAAGCGTAGGCCAAGCTGAGCTAGAATGGCTGGTTGGCATCAGCTGATCTGAGTTGGATTACTCACCTCTTAACGCCGAAAGAGCTAGCTGCTGTTAGAGACTAATGCTATTTAATGCAGCAACTAATGATTATTAGTAGTCGACTAATCTGCTGATTTATTTTTCCGATTAGTTGATTAGTCAGCAATTATGTTTTAACATAGAAAGTACTGATTATTTAGTGAGTAAATATTTAATTTGTTGTGGTCGGGCACTTTTGGAGACTTTTGGCCCATCTCCCATTGCAACTTCTGTCTCCGGCACTTTGCGCAATGCGGGACTGTTGCAAGTAACGATTAGTCGACAATGGGATTTGTAGTTGACAATTTCAAGTAATCAACATTGTCAATTATATCGACTAATCGTTGCAGCCCTAATGCTAATACTGCTCCAGTCTTGAGTCTTGGTGCTGGAGAACTAAACTGAAACTTTTGTACAACACTGTACCTCAGCAGAGTGGCTTTACTGCTCCGTAATATCTGACTGGTAAAATTGATACATAAGGCGCAACGGATTATAAGCCACACTGGCGATTTTAAGTACGCCTTACAGTGCAAAAATACAGTAATTTTAAGGTTATTTTAATGTAACACAAGTAACAAATAATTTTATAACTTAAATGTTAATATTTTGTTCTAGAAATCCAGTCAGAACTAGTTCTATGGAATAGAAGTGTTTGAACTGTTGAAATGGTTGAATAGTTTAAATGGACAAACAGACATTCAGTCCCTGTCCTGTTATGCTCTCAGGATGTTCAGTGTATGCATATGAAAATGTGGATCTGTAATGAAAGTATTATTAGGTATTATTTAGGTATGCGAGAGATTGTTCTGGCTGTTTGTGTGCTTTACCAGCAGTAAACTCCAGTTGGAACTAAAGTCAAAGTGACGGTTTTGAGGGAAATTGCAAACCTGCTTTCTGATTGGTAGTTGCTGCCACATGTCACTGTTCATTTAAATTAAATTGAGCAGAGCTAAACTTGATTGTATTGGTGAATTTGAGGTTAGAACGCCTGTTTTTCAATAAAAAAAATGTTGTATTTGACAACATATATCAATAATGTATCATGAACAAAAACAAAATGATATATATCACAAATGAGATCACAATATTGATATTTTGTCCCACCCCTAATAATAATATACAATGTTACATTCCACTAAAAATATTATATTAAAATCAGAAACCTGTGTGTGTGTGTGTGAGTGTGTGAACAGCAGGGTGTGTAACGGTTAGCTGGGCAGCGTTCTCTGAGCCATAGTGAGATCAGCTTCTCGCTGTAGCGGCTCTGCTCTACATTTTAGCAGCATATGGTGCAGCATTATAGATCACCATCACCGCTCCCACAGAGCGTACACACATCCCACCACTGTCCAGTCCAGCACTCTCTCTGGAGATTCATACACACACACACACACACACACACACACAAACACACACAGAGTCCAGTATTTGTGTAGCGTTTTAGGAGTGTTTTATGTGTTTTCTGAGCGATGCTATCAGAGATGGGTGGTGGTGGAGATGGAGGACAGGCAGCTCTGTGGATGAACAGCTATTATATCTAGATTAGCCTCTGCAGGTGTATAAAGCTGTGCCAAGCATTAGAACACCGTCTAGAACCCTAGACACCCTAGAAATCTGTTTCAGAATGAAGCTCGGGTCAGAAAATAAAACTTTAATTAATAAAGGTGATCTGTTCTGCTGTAGGGCTTTATTTTTTGTTTTATACACAGTCCAGTCAGAATATTAAAAACACCTCTATGCTTCTTCATTTAATGGTTCTTATCAGCTCCAGTGAGCACAGAGGAGTGCTATGTAGATCTACTGATGTAATTACAGACTGTAGTCTTGTATCTGTTTCTCTGCATACTTTATCATCCTTTTTCCCCCCTGTTCTCCAATGGTCAGTGTGGTCCAATGGTTCATTGGTTAGAGCACTGGTTACTGATTGCAGTGGGTTTGATACCCAGTATCAGCAAGTTGTCTCAAATGGCCCAATCCCATTTCTCTTTCGTATCCCTACCATGTGTTTTCAAGTGTAACTCCAGGCTGTGTAATTCTGTTCCAATGGGAAGGGGTGAAATCCTCCCCCTAAGATTTGGGAGAACCCTTCAAACACCCAATACAGATAAAGTTATAGCAGTTCAGGAGCTGGTTAACTAGTAAACTTTAAACAGAAAGGGGGCAGGTTATTGTCGTCCACTCCTTAATTCCCCTTTGATAGAGAGCTGAAATTAGCTTTTATTAGCTTTTATTTAATTTTATTTATTTGTTCCACCTTAAATGCTGCATCCAATTCTGTTTGTTGCACCATTTAAGGTGGAATTGAAAAGTCAGCTAGCTACCTGGCTACTGAAATGAAATACTAGCAATTTTGTATGCTTGTTGTGATGAAAAGGGCCATCAAATATTGAAACTACACATTAAACTATAATATTGTAATATATTTACATTTGTAGGTTTCTTGGTCGCTTGCCATTGATTTCTCAGAAATCTTGTTCTAACATTTGGCCTCAGTTGCTCGATCCTGCCGCTTCGCGCTTTAAACCATCAGAAAAATTTTGACCGTTTCTGACACAACAGGCCACCCAACTCCTGGTACAAGCAGTTGTCATCTCACGCCTCGACTACTGCAATACCATACTAACTGTGTAGTAAAACCACTCCAAATGATCCAGAATGCAGCAGCACGTCTGGTTTTCAACCAGCCAAAATGGGCACATGTCACCCCACTGCTCATTGAGCTCCACTGGCTACCAGTTGATGCAAATTTAAAGCTCTTACAATCTCCTACAAGGTGATGACAGAACAGCTCCTTCTTACCTGCACTTAGGCAAGGCCCTTGACTTTTTATTCAATGTTTAGAATAAAATTCTGGTAGGAACCAAAAGTTCAGATAGCAAAAGAGAAGCTAAGGCCTCAAACCACAAACTATTTGTCAGAAGAAATTGTTCTGCCAATCGCTTCGCTGTGTCAAAATTCATTTGCATAAAGGCGAGACAACTCACCAAACTTAATTTGTCACTTTGCGCTGTGTCATAATGTCTCTTGTTGATTCTTGTGACTACAAAAAATGTACTCCCGTAGGAAACGACCGGTCACCTGCCGCTGTGTGAATGCAGGTATAATCAGGAATGCAGCCCACTGGGTTTCTCTCGCAGAGCTGCTGAGATTCTGCTGTAATGGTTCCACTCTCCCTTTTCCCTGAAGTCTGGGAGTGTGATCTCTCTTCCCTGGCTGACGGAGGCACGTGGAGAAACACAGGCGAGAATAACAGTCATTTGCATCACAGCTCCGCTGAGCCCTCAGCTCTTTTCATATTCCACACTTCTGGCTCAAACAGAGCACCACAGAGCCTTCTGAGAACCGGCGTCCAGGGTCACGCTGAAACATTACCGCTTCCATTATTATCTCCTACCTCCTCTAACAACTACCTGGACCACAATCTACTTCACAGGCAGGGCTTTACCAGGACTCTGGGGACTATTAGCAGCTTTAATATTACATTTACTAACATTTCCTTTGAATTTTATTTAATTCATTGCACACACTATAAATTCTTAATACACATCAATTTCTGAAATCCAGGCCTGGAAAACACAATATTTAGCAAAAAAAAGTTAAGACATTAATTTTGTAATGTTGCCTTTTCTTCTCACAACACATAAACTGTATTCTGGAATTGATGATACCGAGCGATAAAGTGTTTCAGGTAATATTTTTGTCCCATTCTTGTGGAACACACCTCTTTAGGTGTTTAGCAGTACATGGTCACCATTAACCCCATCAGGATGGGATTCGTTTAACAGGGGGACGTCTGTGAAAAATATTTCACACTTCTACTCAGTGATAAAACTCTTGCATGTGAACTGCAATTGAAAAAATAGGAGGACCAGTGAGTTTTTTGGCTTTCTCGGTCACATGACCTCACGTTCAGTTGCTCCTCCATTTCCACTTGCTGTTGTGTTCATGTCGATCTCTGCGGAAATGTGCGCCCAAAGTGTAATTTAGGTGAGTAGCAGTGAACAAATAGCTATTTTATTAAATGTGAGGTGACGAAACTCAGATGTGGATCCGGACAGAACTAAAATTACAGAAGGACTACGGAGTTCAGTAAAAAACAGTAGGTAATTCAGCCTGTAATTTTCTCAGAGGATGTCTTGGATAAAAACACATACATGGTCGTTCCAGACTGGAATAAAGTCACAAAGGACCAACCATAAAAGAGAAAAATAGAAATAAACTAATCCTGTCCAGATAGAGCTATTGTGACATTTTTTATTTCAAAAGTCTTCACACATTCTCAGTTGGGGACTAGTGTTTCTTGTTTGACTAATACTAAAAAAGCATCACAATACTTCGTAAGAAAGAACATTCCTACAATCAAGCACACCAGTTGTGAGAGTTGTGAGGTCACTTTTTTGCAAAAGAAGCAGCTTCACTCTCCCTCTCAAAACCATCACGCACAGTATTTTTCTGTGTTAATGCTTAGTCCAGAGCTCCCACTGGTATTTGTGAATGTAACTACAGGGGTTGGACAATGGAACTGAAACACCTGGTTTTAGACCACAATAATTTATTGTGGTGACGGACAGTTCTGGTGGAAATAGTAGAGTTGAGGTGCACATTGAATTCTGCCGTGATTTGGGCAGCCGTGGTTTTATGTTTTTTGGATACAATCCGGGTTAGCACCCGAACATCCCTTTCAGACAGCTTCCTCTTACAGCGTCCACAGTTAGTCCTTGTTGAATGTGGTTTGTTCTTCTTGGTGGTATGCTGACATTACCCTGGATACCGTGGCTCTTGATACATCACAAAGACTTGATGTCTTGGTCACAGATGCACCAGCAAGATGTGCACCAACAATGTCCTCTTTTGAACTCTGGTATGTCACCCATAATGTTGTGTGCTTTCCAATATTTTGAGTAAAACTGTGCTCTTACCCTGCTAATGGAACCTTCACACTCTGCTCTTACTGGTGCAATGTGCAATTAATGAAGATTGGCCACCAGGCTGCTCCAATTTAGCCATAAAACCTCCTACACTAAAATGACAGGTGTTTCAGTTTCATTGTCCAACCCCTGTACATGTTGCATTGTACTGCTGCACAAATTGAATTGAATGGTTTAATGATATTATTACCCTTTAATTTCTCAAATGGCAAATGTTGTATGTAGGAGTGCTTCTACTTTTTGGTCAAAATCGTTTATTAAAAAGTGATGAAAACCTATAGTCTAGCTCCAGTGAACACACTGTGAAGTTCTTTGATCCTATAGAGCAGAAAAGAGAACATGACTGAAGCTAAAAGCTTAAAGCTGATTCAGCTTGTTTTGTGGAAAATGTAAGAGCAGGAGCAGTGATGGTTCGTTTAAAGTGTCCGAAAAGTAACATCCAGGGTGTATAAAATGTCTCTGCTTGTTGTCGTATGGATGTGTGTCTAATCCACCCTGCCTCCAGCTCTGCTGCGCCCATCTAAACTCACTCTGAACACAATAGACTTCCATTCAGCTCCAGGTAACATCAGCACTTTCAGAACTCTGTGAAACCAGCAGGTATAAAACCCCTTTGCTTTTGTTGATTAGCAGCAGAACTTTAAAGCTGTGTCATCAAATCCAAACTTCTTAAAGCTCTGTCAGAATCTTTCCACACAGGACGGCTTATTTTAGAGTTCTTAATTAGAGGCACTATACAGTCGAGGGTCTAGAGGTCATGACAGAATGTGACATACTGTACATATAATGTGCCCCGGATTTCTGCAAAATTGGCATGTGGTTATGTTTTAGGGGTCTTTCCACATGTGGCGTGAGGAGGCGGGGGAGTCGTGGGTCCGTCCCACGCCGGAACGCACAGCTCTACCTGTCCCAGCTGATCTGCATCCGGACTAATTAAACAGACAGTTGGGACAGGTATATAAACTCAGCCCTCACTCTGGGGAGGACTTCCCTGGGGAGCTGAGGGCTGAGGCCGCACGGACCTTAAAAAAAAAAGGGACTAAGTAACCTATACGCATCTAGAGCCCAGTTGGGACGTGTTTGTTTCTCTAAGTTGTTTTGGGTGTGGTGGAGGGCATTTTCTGAGCCAAATAAAGGTGTGATTTGAGTTCATTTACTCCCTGTGTCTGTGTAACTCTGTGCTTCCTACTACTGGGTCACAGTGGCCACGCCCCTAACCCCAGGGGCCGGTCTCACACTAGAGTGTTTTCTGATAGTGTACCTCTTGGTGAGAGACCACTAAGAGACTTTGAAAAGACTCTTAAAAAAAATGCTTTTAACTGACTGAAGTCTGACCCCCTCTCACATCTAAAGACCAGTCACAGACTTTTTACTCACAGACTAAGACTGGGAATCACTAACTGCAGGACTGCAACTAGATTCTTTTTATAGATTATTTCCCATGTTGCTTCTGGTGGAATTTACATACATACATATTTTTTAATAGAATACATTTTTGTGTTCAGCTCTGATTATAAGCTTCTTTTTACCCCCTTTTTTGATACAACCTTGTACAGTAAAGAATCGCAGTTTCACTGCTGTGCATTTGCCTTTGTTTTAGATATAATTCATGCAATAAAGAACATCATTCTTGTTAATTCAAAATGAGTATTTATTAAACTTGTTCGTATAAAAAATAACACTGCACAATAATAACAAATTAGTGCAAAATAAAATGCTTTTAAAGTGATGCCTGTGTGTAAAAAATACTGTACATTAAAGTAAGAACACCAAATTGTTCTTTTTTTTAAATCGTTTGTAAACAGTCAAGTGAAATATAGTCTTGCCTTTTAAATATAGTCAAAGCTCTTCTCCTATTGGTTGTTGACATTGTTCACATTACTATTTGCGCAAGCTGAGTCTAAAGACTTGCGATAATATTAAACACGGTTGATTTTAATCTGAGCTTCAGGAAGCGAACCCGACTGACTAAAACTTTCAATCGTAACCACCTTGCACTAAACGATCCAGATGATGCAACCGCAACTTGACTGCAGCTCAACTGTAGCCAGACTCTCGTGATTTCATCCTGTTTCTGGAAATTTGTCTGTGACAGAGCAATTGCTTGAAAATCGTTAAAGGCGTCGTCTAATGCCGACATTAAACTTATGATGCACCTGAAGACTCTGAGAGGGGGCACATCATTGGACTGAGAAAAGCAGGATTTGATTAATTGCCCGCTATCTAGGCTTTCCATCAGCCAGAAACCATTGCCTTACTTTGCAGGGTTGCCTTATGTCGCCTTACATAGCAGGGCTTCCAACTGGCATTTTGGTCATTCCCACCCACACACAAGGGTTTTTCAGGAATGTCTCAGACTGCTGATCAGGCATTTCTGGGACTAGCTGGGATCTACAGGCCCAGCTGCAATATCTGTGTCTAAACATGCTGCTGGATGCCATATGGAATCTTTATACCTCCGTACCCAACCATGCGTCATCCTGTATCCAAGCCAATAAGCTTATTCTTTTGCTCTTTGCACTTTGTAATCACGTACATATATCATCATTATGTTCACACATACAGTCTAAGGGTTTTGGTCTGTTGCCCTGAAACAGGGTAAAGGGTAAACGTTGCTGAAACCAGCGACAGCGTCCTGAAGCAGGTGGCGTCTCAAAGTCCACTGCTGTTATTTTAACAGTTAGGCAGCAGAAGCTGTGTGCAGCTTGAGCCACATCTAAAACGCTTCATTACCCACCATCATCCAGCGCCTCTCCCACCCAGCCGCCTGGAAAAGCGGGGGGATAGTGTGTGTTTTCTCCGCTGGCGCCGTCCTCGACGCACACACTCTGCGGAGCCTCGTGTTTTTGCCTGGAGCTCGCTGTACGCCATGATGCTCATTAGCACAAAACATTTGACAGCCACCTCCACTGAGCAGACGTGGGACAGGAGAGCCGCCGCCGTTATTTCCGTGCGTTTATCCAGCCCCCTCCTACGCAGAGCGGACCCTCCTTTCACGGGTCACGTGTAGCGCTTCTTGTGGCAGCAAATTGGCAACAAGCATCCTGAGAGTAAAAAGCAGCTGGCAGCCCGGCCGTCCTGCAGGTGGGAATTGGAACTGCGGCGGAGGCGAGAGATCAAGAGGTAGCGCCGGCTCAACAAAGCAAAAATAATACGACTCACTTTCTGTTTGTTCCGTAAATCAGGAAAGATCTGTCTGGGATGTCCCAATCTGTTTCATTGGATCAGGACTAGGACTGTCCAAATATTGGTAGGCACTAGGGATGCAGCGGTACAGTGTGGCCACGGTTGGGTTCCTATTGCGACACGGTATCTGTTCGGTTTCAATATATATCAGTATTATCTAGCTCCAACATGCAGTTTGTTTTTAGCCCTTTCTATTTCAAATGAACATGGTGCTCCTACTCACACTTTCAGAACCAATTAATAAATAGAAAAAAGGCACAGATTGTTCTATTATTTGTTTGTTGTTTGTTATTTGTTTGTACCGAGCGGGTCAACCCGAGTAGGATGGGTTCCTCTGACTGAGTCTTGATTCCTTCCAAGGTTTCTTCCTCTTAAAGGGAGTTTTTTCTTTGCCACTGTGTCTCCATAAAATTGGCATCTCTGTGGTGCTGCTCATAAGAGGCGTGGACCTGTTTTTCTCTATGAAGCTGCTTTGTGACGATTTGTGTTGTAAAAAGCGCTATATAAATAAAATTGAATTGAATTGAATTGACAGATGAATTAAAATCACAATAAAGGAATCCAATAAAGGAACAGGCATCTGATATCACACTGTGCTTTATCTAACATGATTTTACCTTGTTCATCAAACTCAGCGCTGAAGCCAAAATGGCCCCAATCAGCCGATTTATAAGCTGATGCCTCTTCACATTTCCTTTTCTCCATTTCACGTTTACTCATCATGATCACGCAGCTGATAAAATTCTGTTTAATTAACACTCAAATCTTCAGCGTCTGCCTTCAGAGCTATGATTTGCTTTTGGAAATTTCAGAAAAACAATCTGATTGGTTGTTACATGGTTGTTGAGAGACACACCAAGAGCAGAATATATAAAAAAGTCCTAAGGGTCCTAAACAGTCCTGACTCTCGCCCAATACACAGAATACAGTGTCTAATCAATAACCACAAATAAAACATTAAAGTTTTGTCACCAGCGAGACAGATAAGGACCAGAACCAGACAGAGACAGCGGGACAAACTCAAACTTTTTATTTTCCTAACAGGATATTGGCAAACTCAAATTAAAGTGTTCTTTCTTCTGTAGAAAGGAAAAAAAATAGTGGTTGGGCGGACGTGGAGAGGTGGAGATGGGGTTGAGTGGTGATTATCCAACATTCAATATCTACCTCACTAGCTATTGTTGCTAAATGCAATCATATCCTCACAGCAATGTTTCTACTCCAGAATCTAATAGAACATATTTTATTCACAGTAGAGGCAGTTAATCCAACAAAAACAGGAAAAATTCATTTTAAATACCTGTTGTTCAGATTCCCTTTCCCAAATCACATTGTTGTCATATCTAGATTGTATTTAGATTTTTAGTCCGGACAGACAGAAAACACATGAATCCATATTTTTGGAAGTGTCTCAGTGTGGATGCTCTGGACAATCAAATGGTCTGGATTTTAATGTGTCTTTTGCATCAAACAATGACCTTATCAAATCCATAGTGCAGAATGAAGTGCAGTGGTCCAAGAAAAGGGCCAAAGATTCAGTATCAAAGCTGATACTGACCTCAAAACCAACAACTATGAAGGAACACATAATGAATCATGTATTAAACTTAAAAGTGTTAAACCAGGGGTGTCAAACTCATTTTGGCCGAGGGCCACATTGGCATATTGGCTGTCCTCTGAGGGCCAGATGTAACTTATAAATGTAATAAAATGTAACCAAATGTAATATAAAATGAATGTAATTACTCCTTAATGTTAAATAACTCTCAATATATTATTTATTCAATCAAATATTACAGTTGCATGGAAAAAATGTTTGCTTGTTGCTCTATTAAAATAAATCCTTTTAATTTGTCATGTTATGAAATCCAAAAACTCCATCAATCAAGAACCAAACTATTCAAGTGAATAGAAATGACATAAAATACAAGTTATATTAAATTTGATCAAAACGTTTGATACTGAAATAAGGCTTAATAAATATAAAATCAAAAATTGTGAGCTGTTAAGAACATGTGGCAGATTTAGCATTTCCTCAGATTTAGCATTTCCTCATACAACCACTAGTGGGAGCTGCAGCAGCACAAGCCCGCTGTCTTTACTGAGTCAGAGCTACAGCCCAGCCACGGGCTACAGGGCTCAGCTGAGCCAGTCTGGAGCGTGTATGAAATAAAGGTTTTAACCCCACTAACCGGATAATACAGCTCTCTACAGTTCATCTTTCAGCCCAAGCAGCTAACAGCAGCAGTTTAGAGCAGCCATCCCGGAGTCACTGCTGGGATTACATTATAAACAGGTCAGTTAGCGCGCTGCTAACCTCATGATGTTTATAACTACGGAGTTTAGAACACACCACGGCTGCAAGGTTAGACTGTTGAAGGCTACTGAAGACTATTAAAGGCTATTGGAGGTTATTGAAAGGGTTATTGGGGCAGAAATCAGTAAAGGCTGGTTAGATGAGTGATTCACGTCCTCGTCCTTTGCTGTGGTGAAACTGTGACTAGCGCTGTCACAGTGATGTTTATTAACGTCATTAAAACAGATTTTGTCAGCTATTGTCTTATAAATATTTACACACAACTTATATCTCTCCTAAAAAGCGTTTATTTTGGTCAGTAACACTCTTCGTAACACAAAAGGCCGTCTGCATCAACTTTTCTTTTTCTGGACATTATGGGATAAACATTTGTATTCCACCCGCGAAGTTACGCCTTCCCTCCGGCAGGGTTTCCACATCAATGACTACACTGCCGTGTAGTGGCAGTAAGCTGTAACTTCGCGGGTAATACAATCGACAAGCATTGTGGGAAATGTAGTTTTTAATCAAAGATAGCTTCTGACCTGTTTATTATAGACACTAAGATTTTACAAGCTCTCGCGGGCCACATAAAAGGACGTGGCGGGCCACATTTGGCCCGCGGGCCTTGTGTTTGACACATGTGTGTTAAACGAACCAAAATACTTTGTAAACCATTTAGGTGCTCTTATCTGGAGTGCTGTTACTTGCGGTTCTGAGGCTGGTAATTCCTGCCAACAGAGGTAACTCTTGGTCTTCCATTTCTGGAGCGGTCCTGATGAGAGCCATTTTCATCATAACAACTTTGATGGTCTTTCGGAAACTTTCAACGTTTTTTTTCTTTACTTAGTCGAGTAGTGTTCTGCCATAACATGGATTAGAACAAATAGAGCTATTCGCTGTATACCAAATCAGATCTGTTCAGATGACTCTCTGACCTGTTATTCACAAGTGAATTTGTGTGTCTGGACATCCCAAATGCGTTTTCTGGGGTTGCTGTGGTATTACTGACGTTTATGTTTCTTGGATTGTAAGTGATGCAAAAGACACATTAAAATCTGGTTTGAGCATCCAGAGCGTCCACACTGAGACACATCTGCACAAACCTGATTTGCTTTTTATCGAGTTCCACTGCTTCTTAGTTTAATGCGGGGGCCTTTATAGCCCTTTAATTTTTTTTGAATACACTACAGAAAGTCATCTCAACAGATCAGATTTGAAAAACAAATCCAATTGTTTTTCTCCTCTTGTACAGTTACTGTTTTGGAAATAGGAGTTTTTGTCTCTGTGATTTAAGGGTTAATAAGATCGGAGCCGCTCTGATTTACAGTGTGAGAGGTTACCTCGGCTGCTCTCTGAGACTCTGAGCGTCGTATTGCTGGAGATTACGTAATGATGTTTGTTTTTCGGAAGGCCACGAAAACCAGAGCAGGCGTTCTGCAGGTACGCAGCGGGAATTTCATCATGGCCTCCGAGGCCCGCGGCATTGACACTCCGGCTCAGCTTCTGATGAATTCTTCACAGCTTCTTTCATCCTCCTCCTTCTGAACCGCACCAGCAGTCCGGGTCGGCAGGACCTCCTGACAGTAATATCACCTGCCTACCCATCTGAGCAGCAGTTTACATGTGTTTCACACTCACCTCAGGATGTTTACTGGCTAGCGGTTCAGCTCAGAGATCAGCATGATGAAATGATGAGGCTTCAGTACCAGAACAAAGAAATGACCACATTTGATTTATGGGTCAATATCAATATAACATGCATTTTATGGCATATAATATTGTTCCTACTTTCATTGTCCACCCTGTTGTGCTGCTTCCAGAACAGCATGGATTCATGCATAACAGGAAATAAAAAAAGTAAAAAGTGGGTATCCCAAGGACTTGAATGTATATGATAAATAGTCAAAAGAATAAAAAATGATGAGGGTCAGGAGTCACAGTATTCTGATGATGACCCTTTAATTATGTGTCTCAATTGAAGTCTGACCTGGGTGTGGGTACAGTTTATCAGAATCAGAACAGTTCTATTAAGTGCTTTGGTTTAAATGGGTAAGAATGAAGTTGAAAAGTATAATAATTGCATTCTGTTTTTTTTTTAAGTTTTTTTTTTACCTACAATTTTGTGTCTGATTAAATCAGATTTGTTCGGTTTGTTTTCATTCTTGGTTTGATTTGTTTGGGTTGGTATAAACGCTAATTGGTGTTGGATTTGGACCAAAACTACTGTATTGAGACCCCTAAGAGAAGGTGGTCCCTGTTTAGTTCCAAAACAAACTCAGGAGTGATTCAATTTAGTAAGAATGTGATGGTATTGATGTTGGTGGTGTTAATGGTGTTTGTGATATTGGCAGTAATTTTGTTGTTAGCAGTGGTGGTAGTGGTAGTGTTGGTAGTGATGGTGTTTGTGTTATTTATTTGTAGTGGTGCAGTTGTAGTACTGTTGTTGGTGTTTGCAGTCATGGTGTTGTTAGTACTGTCAGTGGTGTTTGTAGTCAACGTGTTTATAGTAGTGTTGTTGGTGTTGTCTGTGTTGGTAGTGGTGGTGTTTGTTTGTTTGTATTCATGGTAGGTAAGTAGGGCTGGTGTTGGTGATTAGATTTGGACCAAAACAACTGTACTGAGACCCTTGAAAGGATGTGGTCCCTGCCTAGTCCCAAACATACTTTGGAGTGGTTCAGTTTAGAAAGATTATAATGGTATTGATTGTGGTGGTGTTTGTGCTGTTAGCAGTATTTTTGCTGTTAGCTGTGTTGGTGTTTGTAGTCATGGTGTTGTTAATACTGTTGGTGGTGTTTGTAGTCATGGTGTTGTTAATACAGTTGGTGGTGTTTGTAGTCATGGTGTTGTTAATACAGTTGGTAATACAGTATTACAGTATTACAGTATGCTGTTAGCAGTGGTGGTGGTGGTATTGTAGTACTGTTGGTTTGTAGTGGTTTTGTTGGGTGACTGTGTTGTTTGTTTTATTTTGATGGTGTTAGTGTTATTGGTGGTGTTTGTTTGTAACGATGTTGGTGACGTTAGTAGTGTTGTTTGTGTTGGTAGTGGTGGTGTTGGTGTTTGCAGTGCTGGTTTTGTTAGTAGTGTGTAATGTTGGTAGTGTTGATTGTGTTGTTGGTGTTTGTGATGGTGACGTGATGGTGGTGTTGGTGTTTGTTTGTAGTCACAGTGTGGTTAGTACTGTTGGTGGTCTTTGTTGTGAATGATGGTGCTGTTAGTAGTGTTGTTGGTGTTGTAGTGGTGGTGTTTGTTTGTAGTGCTGGTTTTGTAAGTAGTGTTGGTGTTTGACATTGATGTGGTTGTTATTGATGGTATGGGTGGTATTGATGGTTTTAGCAGGTTTTAGTGTAATTTCTGGTGATGGTGGTGTGGGTATTTATATTGGTGGTGTATGTGTTGTTGGTATTGTTTTTGATGTTGGTACTGGTTTTTGTGGAAGAATTGATGTTGGTTGTGTTGTTAATGATATTAGTGGTAATGGTGGTATCATTGGTGGTATTCGTAGTAGTGCTTGTGCTAAAACTAATTCTTGATCTCAAACTAACCCACAACCTTCAGCTTCTCAGAGTTCTCCAGGTTCTCCAGGCTTCAGTTCTGTGTTCAGTTTGAGTGTGTGTTGAGCAGCAGTATCAGGGTAAGAGCTGAATATTTGAGTATCTCTCTCTCAGAGCGGTTGGTGAAGGCTCTTGTGGTGTTTTTGGCACGTGCTGTCGGGCACGCGAGAGCAGCGGAACCACGCTGTATTACATAACCGCCAGCCGAGCCGTCCCTGCAGGGCTGCTGCGCCAGACACAACCAGGGCACGTGCTGAAAGGGCAGGGGTTTATTTCATCTAACACACACGCCAACACTCCAACGCCCTCTTACTACCAACGTCCAGCTAACATATGACATCATGCTTTATTCTCTCTCTCCACCCCACCACCTGACCTCCGCTATGTTAAGGGTGTAGCCTTGAACATCTCAGAGGTCACTGGCCTGTTGTACATTCTTAAATAAGAAAAATTAAAGTGCAAATGAAGGGTTCTTTAAGTGTGAAGATTTTTTTTTCACACTGGTTCTGTATGAAACCAGTATTGGTCTATTATAGCATTGTTCTAAGAACCTATTGTAGTAGCTTAAATGTTCAGAGTGTAGGTGTTACCCAGGAGCTGTTGTTGGCCTCCACCAACAGAGTACAAGCTGGAGAAGTCTTCTAGTCGGGGTGAACAATATGGAAAAAAATAAAAATGTGTGAACACTGTCAGATATTTCCAATAACAATGTGATAAAACCGTAGTAATATCGTAGATTAGTTTAATACTTCTTAGTTCAGCACTTTTATTTAGTGCTACATTTATTTTTTCCAGGATAAGAAGTAGTTTATCTCACTCTATGTACATTTACCTTCCACTACCAGATCAGGAGAATCAGGAGATCAGGAAAATCTCGAGAATCTCGTTCTACCTTACTCTACCTTACTGTGTCTTACTCTACCTCACTCTGCCACCTACTCTACCATGATGTACTTCGCTTTACGTCTGTACCTCACTTGACCTCACTCTGCTGCACTTTAGGTTATGCAGGTTCTCCGAACTTTGCTGCACTCGTTTTTCCTAGTATAGGAAATAGTTTAGTGTAAAAGTCCATTGTGAATCTCTACCTCCCTCTACTTCTCTGTACCTCACTCACTCTGCCACATTTTACTTTCTCTATCTTACCCTTTCCCTTTCTGCCTCCTGATACCTTACTCTACCTTACTCTCCCTTACTCTACCTCCCTCTACCTCTCTGTACCTCACTCACTCTGCCACATTTTACTTTCTCTATCTTACCCTTTCCCTTTCTGCCTCCTGATACCTTACTCTACCTTACTCTCCCTTACTCTACCTCCCTCTACCTCTCTGTACCTCACTCACTCTGCCACATTTTACTTGCTCTATCTTACCCTTTCACTTTCTGCCTCCCTATACCTTACTCTACCTTACTCTACCTTACTCTCCCTTACTCTACCTTACTCTCCCTTACTCTACCTTACTCTACCTCCCTCTACCTCAGTCACTCTGCCTTAGTCCTTCAGTTGTTGAGACTTTCACACTACATGACTGATCAGCGACACGGGGTCACAAATTACACCATTTCTCACTGTGGGAAATCACAGTCTCACCTGGCTGCTCTCCAGAAACCTGTTTTATCACGAGAGCACACCTGAAATAAATGCACATGAAAACTAGTGATGCCAAACCAGAGAATCTCTATAAAGGAGAATACGCACGTTTATAAATGTCTGATCAGTTTTATACTGAAATATGTGCTTATGTCCTCAACACATGAACTATATCAAATGTTTTTGTACCGCAGACATCTTTTTTTTTTTTCGGCCTCCAGTTATAAGCCTTTTAAACATGCTCTACCTGTATCTCCAGGATCAGCTCGCCAACCAATCAGCTCACAGTAGCAGCAATGCTACTGCTTTACAGTGTACAAATATACAGGCATGCTTTCTTAGTTTTTTAGTAAAATGCATTATTGCACTAAAATTAAATTAAAATCTAAAATTAAAGAAATATTTAGAACAAGTAGTTTTTTAATTAATTATTTAAAATTTTTAGTTTTTAGCTATTAGCTCCATTCACCCCTATTTATAGAGGACTCACTCACAGGCTCCCTCTAGAGTCGTTTCATGATATAACAGGGGGAATGGTAGGGTGGTCAGACTCCTCAATAACGACTCTGATGTGTTTTCTTTCTGTGATCTCATTGGCTGTTCATAGCTGCTGCTCCTGACTTCTAGTCGCTGACTGGGTCAGATATGAAACATGTTGAATATTTTCCAGGTGTCTGTGACTCGTCTGCGAACAGTCAGCGACGACTCAGCGAGCGTCTTTCAGTAGTTCACGCTACGCAACAGCCTAGAGCGCCGAGTGATCCCTGATTTCTCTCTGAGCAGAGTTTTTGTCTGCGATCAACGAAAAACTGTCGAAGACTGAAAAACTGGCCCAAAATCGTGTAGTGTGAACCTAGCATTACTGTACCACACTCTATTTTCCTCTACTTCATTATATCTCATTCTGCCACACTTTACCTCGCTCTAACTCTGTTCCTCTACCGCTGTACCTCTACCTCACTCTACTGCACTTTACATGCTGCAAGTTTTTCACTTTTGCACTTCTTTTTCCTAGGATAAGAAGTAGTTTGTCTATTGTGGACCTCTATCTCACTTTACCACTCTCTACCTAACTCTACTTCTCTGTACCTCACTCTACCTCACTTTGTCACACTTTACTTGCTCTATTTTACTCTCACTCCCTTCTTGCTCTACCTCACTCTACTTCCAGCCTAGTTACGTTACATGGGCACAGTATGTAGCATAAAGAGCTACATGCTGGTAATGTAGTTAGAATTTTTCTGTGTGTTTATTGTGACCACTTATATCTTACAGCTTTGTCCTTTAGTAGCTACATATAACAACTACAAGATATTTTACTCAGCACATCATCTTTTCTATGTTTCTGCTATTCACTTTTCTCTATACTGTGAATCAATTAGTTATTATCTGCTATTAAGGTGAACTTTCTGGTAGGAAATGCTAGACTCATTCCTGTTCTTCTTTTTTTAACTTCATGTCTGTTAACCGTTATATCGTTGTGTCTGTGATCTTTTTCAGGATTACACGTTAACAATGTATTTTCAACAAGCCTGGCGGGATAAACGGCTGTCGTACTCCGAAATTCCTCTGAATTTAACCCTGGATAACCGGGTAGCGGATCAACTGTGGGTTCCGGACACGTACTTCCTAAACGACAAGAAATCCTTCGTCCATGGAGTAACGGTGAAGAACAGGATGATCCGGCTGCATCCGGACGGCACAGTGCTGTACGGACTCAGGTACAGTTCAGAAAATATTTATAAATAATATAAGAAGCTTTTTTCTAGTTAAGAACACTATAAATGGCAGTGTTGGTAATAACCCAGAGCTGGGTTATTAATCACTACACTTCCACTGCTGGACCTTTTATCAAGGCCCTTAACCCTTTCTACTCCTGGTCTGAACTGAATTGAATTTATCAGGTCTGGTGGGGTGGGGATGGGTTGGGTTAAGTTGAGTTTAGTTGGTCTGGTCTGGACTGGATTGGTTTGGTGTGGTGTGGTTTAGATTGTTTGGCTTGTGTTAACTTGGGCTCTGTTTGGTTTAGATTGGTTGTGTAGTTTGGTTTGGAAGGTCTATTTATTTAGTTTGGTTTGGTTGGGTGTTTTTTGGTTTGTTTAACTTGGTTTTATTTGGGTTTGGTTTGCGTAGGTTTAATTTGGTTTTGTTTACTTGGTTTTGTTTGGTTATATTGTGTTGATTTGTCTGGTTTTGGTTTGGTTTGATTGAGTTGGGTTGGGCTGTCTTGTTTTTATTTGGTTTACTTGATTTGCTTTGGTTGCTTTGGTTGATCTGAGGTGGGTTGGCTTGGTTAAGTTGAGTGGGTTTGTCCTGTTTTGGTTTGGTTTGCTTGGTTTGCTTTAATCTGGTTTGGGTTGGTCTGAGGAAGGTTGACTTGGTTGATTTGGGTCGATTTGTCTTGTTGTGGTTTGGTTTGATTGAGTTGGGTTGGTTTTTCTTGTTTTTGGTTTGGTTAAGTTGAGTTGTTTGGTTTGGGTTGGTCTTAGGTGTGTCAGCTTGGTTGAGTTGGGTCAGTTTCTCTTGTTTTGGTTTGGTTGGTCTAGTGGGATTTATGTGGGATTAGGTTAAGTTTGGTTTGAGTTGGGTTGGTTTGTCTTCTTTTGGTTTGATTGAGTTGGGTTGGTTTTTGTTGTTTTTGTTTTTTTGTATAAGTTGAGTTGTTTGGTTTGGGTTGGTCTTGGGTGTGTCAGCTTGGTTGAGTTGGGTCAGTTTGTCTTGTTTTGGTTTGGTTTGGTCCGGTTGGATTTAGGTGGAATTAGGTTGAGTTTGGTTTGTAGTAATTAGAGATTAGCTGTAATAATTGTGTAGGTAATATACCAGCTTGTTGTTTTGATCTGTTACCAAGTGCAAACGGGATAGTCTGATATGATATAAAGGCGTAGAAATTGGATTATAAAATCTGATGAGAGCCTATATTCACAATGAGGGCAAAACTTTATCAATAAATATATTATAAGTTTTGCTGAACAGTTCTCTCACTGAACGTTTCATCTTCAGCTCCAGTTTCCTCTCGGTTCCATCTGTTGTGGGTGTGTGTTATTGATGGTGAAGCTGCTAATGAGCGTTTTACTGCAGCACCATTTCACCCCGAGCCCATGATTAGCTCCATACTGATCCAGCGCTCGGTTATATACAGATCCAGAGCTGCTGCAGGGTGCGAGTCCCACTCGCCTTCCCAGCCTCTCCACTCGGTCTGTTAGTGTATTAGTCGGACTTTAGGACGCGTTAGCACTCGGTTGGTTGGTGCTGCTTGTGTGGCGGGCGTTACGTAACCCATAATATCCTCTGCTCTGGAGCGATCGGCGATTAGCCCATTGTTTCGCTTGGTGATTCATCGATTTTTAATTGTTCCAGCCAGAAGCGCTGTCATCTCTGAGGCCGCACAGCTATCGGTGATTAGCGTGTAGACGTCTGAGCTAATCTCTTAGATCTGTGCTGAGGAACGGCATTCTGACAGGGCCTTTCGGAGGGGCGTGTTGCTCACTTTGGCCTGAGTTTAGGCCTGTGAGGTAGCGTAGCATTATATCACAGCTAGTAATGCTTCTGATCACATAGTAAAACATTGTTTTCCCATAATAAATTTAGCCTACTGAGTGGACTTCACTCGATCATTGTGTTGAAATCTAAAGTTAGGCTGATTTTTTAAAAATTCTGGAAGTAGAAAATGTATGTGTATGATGATATATAACTTTGTAGGTAACATATATAAAAAAACACCACTCTTGATATAGGAACATACAGTACAAGTCAAAAGTTTAGACCCTATATTCTGTGTTTTTCCAATATTTGAAATGTCTTGTATTGTAGATTAATACTAAAGTCATCCAAACTATGAATAAAAGCATGGAATTATTTAGTAAACAAAGATATGTTAAACAAAAGTCAGCAACTCTTGCTTAGATGAGAGTTTAGCACATCTTGGCATTTCCTGGAATGGCTTTGAGTTAACAGCTGTGCTGAACTTGTTAAGAGTTAATTACGAATGAACGTCTTGCCTCTTAATGTTTTTAAGGGCAACAGTTGTAAAGTTACTTAAAATAAAAAAAAATGGCTTTAAGGAATGAAGAACTTCGCAAAGACCATCACAAATGTTATGATGAAACTGGCTCTCATCAGGACTGCCCTAGGAAAGAAAGACCAAGTTTCCTCTGTTGCACAGAATGAGTTTATCATACATGTGGATGGGATGAGTTGGGGATGAAATGGGTTGGTGATCATCCAGGAGCCTAACCTTATGTTCTTGTTGTGGCTTAAAAAACAAAGTTCAAAGTTCAACTGTGTTAAAAAACAAACAAACAAACAAACCAAAAAACTAAATATATTAATTGCATGTATTTTTCTTTTGTTTTTGTCTACAACACAAAGCACACCCAAAAAAATTTAGAATTTTCTAATACATCAGATCAAATTGGAACGATTGTTTTGTTTAAAAAAGTCTTTATAACTGATCTTCAGTCATGTCTTAAGCCATCTAGAGACATAGTGATGGCTGGGTATTAGAGGTGGGCAATATCACCCTTAAATAATATCACGATATTTCTTGGTATTTTTGCGGTAACAATATTCTTGGCGATATGACAAAACATTCAATTAAAACATAAATATTTCAAGAATAACCTACTGCAACAAAATGAAAATTAAATTTTAATATTGCATACGATATGATATAGCACACCCCTAACTAAGATATTAAAAAATACAAGAATTTTCATCAGATTGTAACAGAAGTCAATGATCCAGAAAGTCTTGATACTAATAATAATGCACTCAATATCTCTGGATATATGAATATATCTCTGGATATATATCTCCATATATATCCAGAACTAAAGTAAAATAAATGATACTGGACAGATATAATCTGTCTCTAGTATATATTTAATGGGAAATGGGAGCAGTGTGAATTTTTCTTCTGCTAAAAACAGAAAAAAGTAGTACCCTGATGTAATAATTAGGGATGGGTGATATGGCACCATATTTCAGGATATAATACCATTCACGATATTCAAAAAAGTTGGCGATATTATCGCATACGATATGATATGGCACACCCCTACTGGGTATGTACTTCCACCCAATCTTTACACTGCAGTGATGCCTGCTTTCAAACCAAACTATCGTCAGGCTAGATTATAACATATTAAACAAACGTAAAAATTGCTACTAAAAAAATAAATAAATGAAGGTATTGTATTTTGTATATTATATAAAAACAAAAAAATTAAATAAATAATAATTTGACTAAAACCTCCATATAAAGGTACTGTATTTAGATTAGATAGTGATGAAAAAATCAGATCAGAATATCCCTGAAGTGGAGTATAAGGAAACTCCGCCCACATAGTTGATGATGACAGGATGTTGGGAAGTTCTTTAGTGTGCTCATTAACTAAACTGCAGTCTGAAACCAAAACTTACCAGACTTAATGTACGGTAGATACAATCTACACATCGACACCATTAGTGCTTTGAGATGAGCTGTTGTAAATATGTTATCTATTATAAAATCTTTTACTGCATTACAGAAAACCCCTGATAAAAAAATATAACCAGTAGAAACTCCAGTTCAGTGGTGGTGATGTGCTGAGCAGATTCACTGTGGTAAAGGACTCTAAATGATGGGCTTCAGTGTGCATTTCATTCTCACCCATCAGAGAAGTGTTTATCGCTGCCTGTAGACGTTTACATTAATGACTCCATCCCCATGCTTCTGCTGGACATGTCCTAGATTATATCACTGTCACTCAGTCCAGGAAAAAGTGTTACGAGAGGGGAAAAAAGTGTCAGGAATGAGCGAAACATGCTGGTATTACTCAGTGGTGTCAAACAGCATGCAAGAGTGTCATCACCTCTTACCAATTAACGTCAATAACATCTGATGCCTGCCATATTACAGCCTTTAGAGACCAAATTACAGCCTCACGCTACAGCAGGATGCTGCTTGAGTAATTAGTGAAGAGTGGACAAAACACAGGTGGCCTTAGTTGTTAATACAGCCCAATCACTGTGGAAAATTTGGACATAATTTGAAGTGGATAATACTTGATTATTTCTGATTATTTTTATTTGTATGTCATTTCCAGTAGTTTTAGTTCCGCAGGTCTGTTTTACTAAGCCCTAAAGTAGAAAAGCTCCAAGCCTTAATTTTTATAAACACACTCACTGAAAAAAAAATCTGCAAGTTGACATTAGGAATGAAACCGGCCACTTCATTAGGTACACCTTGCTATTATCAGGTTGGACTCCCTTTTGCCTTCAGAACTGCCTTAATCCTTCGTGGTTTTAACCAGGCAATGGAAACATCATTCCTCAGAGAGTCTGGTCCATATTGAGCTGATAGCATCATGCAGTTGTTCCCGTTCCACCACATCCTTAAGGTGCTCTATTGGATTGAGATCTGGAGACTGTGGAGGCCATTCCAGTACAGTGAACTCATTGTTGTGTTCAAGAAACCAGTCTGAGATCATTCACGCTATATGACATGGCGCATTATCCTGCTGGAAGTAGCATCAGACGATGATACACTGTGGTCATAAAGGGATGGACATGGTCAGCAATAATACTCAGGTAGGCTGTGGCGTTTGAGACACGATGCTTAATTAGTACTAATGGGCCCAAAGTGTGGCAGGAAAATATCCCCACACCATTTCAGCACCACCACCAGCCTGAACCGTTGATACAAGTCAGGATGGATCCATGCTTTCATGTGGTTGACACCAAATTCTGACCTACCGTCTAAATGTCGCAACAGAAATCGAGACTCATCAGACCAGGTAACTGGTCCAGGTGAGCCTGTGCGAATTGTAGCCTCAGCTTCAGGATTGTAGCATCCACCTCAAGGTTGGACGCGTTGAGTTCAGAGATGCTCTTTTGCAGACCTTAGTTGTAACATGTGGTTATTTGAGTTACTGTTGCCGTTATATCACCTTGAACCAGTCTGGCCATTCTCCTCTGATCTCTGGCACCAACAAGGCATTTGCGCCCACAGAACTGATATCCGCTCACTGGATATTTTCTCTTTTTCGGATCATTCTCTGTAAACCCTAGAGACAGTTGTGCATGAAAATCCCATTAGATCAGCAGTTTCTAAAGTACTCAGACCAGCCCGTCTGGCACCAACAACCAAGCCACGTTTAAAGTCACTTAAATCACAGTTCTTCTCCATTCTGATGCTCGGTTTGAACTGCAGCAGATCGTCTTGGCCATGTCTACATGCCTAAATGCATTTGCTGCCATGTGATTGGCTGATTTGACATTTGCGTTAATGAGCAGTTGGACAGATGTAGCTAATAAAGTGGCCAGTGACTGTAGGTGGTTACAATATGAGAGCAAAAGAAGAAGGAGTTTATTGGGTAAAATTGTACAGAACTGATTAGATCAGATCTATTGCCCACAGATGTTGCAGCTGGACTGGTAGATCCTGTACACTCAGCGGATCCTGCTGAAGCTGGCATCCCAGTTAGTCCCATATATGTTTGATTGATAATAAATCTGGCAACCAGGAAGTCAAAGGTATTTCGGCAGAGACATTTATTGCAACACATTTAAAGCTCCACTAGGTAGGATTGAGATTTTGTGCTCGTGGGCTCCCCCTACAGTTGTAGAGTGTAATAAATGTTTCAGGCGGATTAGTTTCTCTTTCTCGCTTTGTGGCTTTCACAGACATATTCGGTGTCACGAGAGCACTGCTATTCCTCCTATTACACCTCAGTGGAGCACTGCAGTGAGTTTCAAGCTGTAATTTACTTCTTTAAAAAGATCAAAAATCAATAAAATCCTACCTAGTGCTGTTTAAATGTCTGGCATAGACATTTATCACAACCCTTGCTGTGTTTGTGGTCGAGCATTATCCTGCTGAGAAATCCCTGTCATTAGAAGGAACACATGTGATCGCAGGATGTCTTGCACATATGGCTAAACTTTTAGTGTTCCTTGTATCACTACTAGGTGTGACTGATTGATTGTCGTATGTGATGGCTCCCCAGATCCCTAGATCACACCAGCGGTTAGGGCAGTGAGTTAATGCAAGATTGGAGCACTCAAAAAAGACCTCCATACTTGAACCCAACTGTCGTTGGACCGCTAAAGACGATACGGTCTCAGGTTTCAGTCTGGAAGTTCTAACACAAAGTAAAGAACGATGTCCTTCCCATGTCGTCACGAAAAATAAGGAGACTTTTGGTTGAGGAAATAAAAAGAGATTTATAGTAAGAGGGAAGAGAAGAGAGAATAGAAAAGTGAGAATAGGACAGAGACTGAATTTATTAATAATAAGTGAAAATACTGAATAATTCATTTGGTGTTCTTTGTAAATGCAGCTGTGTAGAAGAATTTTAAGTTTCAGAGAGTGAACCAAGAAAAAATGGTGAAAAAATGCATATTAAAGAAACCCTGGGAAAGAATGTTTGGTATTAGTATTCAGTCTTTGGCCAGATGTTTTATTCTGTTTCAGTTTTAGTTTTGCCCAAACATCTTTATTTCAGTACATGCCTAGCATATGGTGAGTGAACATAAGGATTAGCTGTACAAAGAGATCAGCATAGCAACCACCATAGCAACCACGTAGCAACACTGTGGAATCCAACATCTGAATTACAGCAACAGTCTCTAGCAAACAACCAATAAGTAACCACCAAGCAACCACATCACCACAGCTATAACCTATAATGACATCTATACAGTGGCTTGCAAAAGTATTCATACTCCTTGAACTTTTCCATATTTTGTCATATTACAATGACATCCATATTCCATTGGGATTTAATGTGAAAGACCAACACAAAGTGGTATACAGTTATGGAGTGGATGTTAGAATTTTTTTTTTTTTTTTTTTTTTTTTTTTTTACAAATAAAAAACTGAAAAGTGTGGTGTGCTTAAGTATTCAGCCCCCTTTTCTCTGAGGCGCATTGTAATGTGAACAAAATATGGACAAGTTCAAGTTGTATAAATACTTTTGCAAGCCACTGTAGAATACTACATGCAAACCTGCTTAACTGCAATCCTTCACAGTTTCTTAAGGAAATGTGCTCTCTAGTTATTACCCTAAATAAACATACATTTCTTTGGTTGCATTACATCTGTTGAGGTTGATGATGGAGAAACAACCTCAAAACCACTTTAATTTCACATTATCTTATAGGACTCATTGGATTGTGTTGAAATTTTGACATTGAATTACTGTTCATTTGAAGGTTTTGAACGGTTTGAGCTCATACCTCCTGTAGATGCAGAGCAATAGTTGCATTAATCGTTTACTGCATAATTGAAGATTTGGTAACACTTTACTTGGATGGTCCATTTTATGGCCTTGTTGATGCTCAACTGACATTCAACTAACACTGAATTAAATGTCCATTAAATTTAATGTAACCTTATGTTAAATGTAAATGATTCAAAATAGAACCTAAACCTACACCTAACCCTAACCTTAACCCTTAATCAACCATAAACTTAAACCCTACACCTAACCCTTACCCTAACCTTAACCTAAGCTTAAAATCTAACCCTAAACCCAATCCTAAATATTAAGATAAGCGTTTGGGTTAGAGTTGAGTGTAGGGTTATATTTAATAGAGAATCATTTACCTTTACCTTTTTAGTTCATTTGCATTTAATAGACATGTAGTTGAATGTTAGTTGAATGTCAGTTGAGCATCAAAGAGGCCATCAAATGGACCATCCAAGTAAAGTGTTACCGAAGATTTATTCCTTAATTGTTTTCATCTCTTTAATGTTAATCTACAATGACAGGAACTGGAACTGTACATATAAAAACATAACGTTAATTCAATGCTGAATCAACATAAAATCGATGTACACCAAAGAAATAAATTCCGACATTAAAGATCAATGTTATTTCAGTTCATTAGCAATGGAAAAATGAACATTGGTTCAATTGTCAGTGTCCTTTTGCTATCAGGGTAATGGTCTCCAGCATGACTGATGTCACTGATAACCCCTCCCCCCAGTCCAGTGAATATTCATACTGTCTTTATTTCCCATCCATCCAGTATAAAACAAGTACCGCTTGCTTTTTTTCTCTCCTACACTGAGCTCCAGTGTTTATTGTTTCTCAATGACATTCATGGCGTCTCCTTGTGGCAGATTTAACTGGCCTGGGTGATTCATATTCACACATTCAATCCACTCGTTCAAGGGCGCTCGACTCCGCACCAGAGAGCAGCAACAGTGTTCAGAATCTCTGCATAAAAGTGATAAATAGGAGAAAACAGGATGCTAATTGGTGAATATCAATGCTAACAAAAGGTATAACAAGTGCTCAATTATTTGCCAAATCAAATTCAAACTGTTTAATTGCTTGAAATGTGCCAAAACAGACTATGGTTTGTTTAGGAGAGGCATTGGGCCCTATTTTAGCGATCTATAGATGAGCCGCCAACCATGTGTCTTTGCTATCATAACTACAGGAAAAGTATGCAATGTGCGGCTCAAAATGCACAAAAGGCATGTACTAATTATGTACCAATTTCTTAATTAATGATGGGTGTTTTGGACATAACATCAATCTGTAACTTGCCATTCCCTTTAAGAGTCAGGTGCATTTCTCTCTTTGGCGGATTGCTATTTTAGGGGTGCAGCTACCTGAACATGTTCAATGCTTCTTAGACCTGCTTATTCGTTCTGTTTATTGGTGATGTAAAAGTTTACATAGCTGCCAACAGGCACATGCTGTAGGTTTATTATGGGTGTTCAGTGTAGTTCACCGTCAAGATAGCAATAAGCATCTGACTGTTGACCTCTGTTTAGGTTCATTTCAGTCAGTGGCGCACTTGTGTTTTCTGTTTTCAAGACGCAAACCACAATACACGAGAAATTTACCTGCACAAGTTAGCTAAAGGTGTGCCTCCTTACTGGAATTATTGTAAAGGAAGTGGTGCACAGATATACTGCGGCATTAATGTGAGTCAAAGTCTGTAGCAAAAGCATGTTGACACAGAATTTCTACATTAGCCCACCAGCCAACACCTACGTTCCACTATGTCACTTCCATGGTGTTAGCGTGTTGACTACAAACCCTGTCCAGCATTGCTACCTTAGCATTAGCACACTGGCTACTTCTTCCAATAAATACAAAGATTATTACTATGCCAGTGAACACTAGTTTTGAAACGTGGTGAGAGATTGTTTTTATCATACCACAGTTAGTTCCGACCCTGCAATGTGATTGGCTGTGAGGCGTTCTATGAGTGCCGTTATCAGCCCGTTATGCACTGTAACGGAAGCTCTTCATGTATCACTCCACCACATACAGGTAACCGAGCAACGATGCAGTGCTTACAATCCAAATGGTGCCGCTACAAACAGAGCAGCAATGGAACTATTTTAACTTGCTGAGTGTTTATAACCAAATATATCGTATTTTTTTGACCTGTTTAACCAAAAATCTTTCAATCAACAATGATACTAGTCTGCAGTGCCAATATTACACGCTATTGCACTTCCTCTTGCGTATTATTGCTTAATTTTGACACTTTTTTTTTTTTTGAGGGAAAGTAGTAGTTTACCTCACTCCACTTGGGTCTCATTCTACCTCACTCTACCTCATGTTCCCTCACACTACCTCACAGTTTACTTTAATCTACCTTGTGCTACAATCCTCTACCTCACATTTCCTGGTTTTGTCTCACTGTGCCTCACCCTACTCCATTATGTCTTACTCTACCTCACTGTGCCTCACTCTACCTCAACGTACATCACTCTGCCTCACTTTACCTTGTTCTGAATCACTCTACCTCACACTACCTGACGCTAGAGCACTTTGCCTCATGCTACTTTCCTCTCTTTCACTTTACCTCACTCTGCCTGGCTCTACATTGCTCTACCTCACTCTGCCTCCAGCCTCGTCCTCGTTATGTCATGTGAGCACAATCTGCAGATGAAGAGCTCCCCCTGTTGCTGCACTCAGGTAATGCAGTTTGAGTTTGCTGATATAGACAGCATTATTACATCTCATCTCATTACATGTGATAACTACAAAAACCTGATTTATGGTACAGTACTATTCTGATTCCACCCAAATCCACGCCCCTTTTTTTTGAGTGTAGATTGATGGTTTGACCTGGTTTGACTGGACCCCTTTTCTCCGAAAGTCTGTGACCTGACCTTAAACGTCTGTACGCACTCGGTGGAGCCGTTTGTCGGCCTCGAGCTCCAGCGCATTGCCAGGATCCCGTGGAGCCTCTGGAGGTCAGGATCCCTGCACACAACAGATGGGGCCAGCCTGGCACCGTGTCCACAGTTGCCAGCCTCGTCCATATGGCTTACTGCCTCTGTTTTACCTTCCTCACTCAAAGCTACTACACTGCGCGCCTGAATATCCACAGCAATACAGCCAGTTCCATATGCTCCCAGCCTCCCTGCTATAATGACATTCCTGTGGGTATGTGAAAGCATCTTAAATCGGAGTAATATGTGTAATGTGTTTTGTTCAGGTGGTGTTAAGCGGTGGGAGATATGGTCCTAAAAAAATTGATGTTTAATAATTGAGTATTTTTGACGACATTGACAAACTGTTTTAGGAATTGGGATGAATTTCAGTGTACAAAGGGCAGGACAAGTCTAAGCTGAAAACCAGTGATCTCTGATCCCTCAGATGCACTGCATCAGATGCACTGCAACAATAGCTGATAGAAATACATGAGCAAAAGATGAATTTACAATCCTTTGTAACCATGGAACTAAGATGCAATGAACCATCCAGACTGTTATCAGTCCAAAAGCCAGAGTCGTACGTGATGCATATGGGTGTGTCAGTACACTTCTGTAATGAAGGTTTAATACAGAATTACATTAAGTCTTTGAGCCACATATTCTGACATCAAGACTCCAACTTTTACAGGGACGCCCAATGCAAAAACACATGCTACACAAACTACCAAGGCAAAGCTGTGGAAAAAGAGGTTACATGTACTGAACTGAACTGGCCTGCCTGCAGTCCTGACTCAACTCCAATAGAGAATGTCTGGGAAGTTTTGAAATGTGTTTGCAGAAAGAAACACATCATTCACTTGGAATTTCCGGTGACAAAACATCTTTTAAGTGATGTGGCAACAATATAACATGGTAAATGCTTTACTGTCCAATATTTTTTGGAAGTTGTTGCAGGTCTGAAATGCAGGAACAGATGTAGAGTTCTTGCCAAATGTGTTGGCATTTGATATTTTTTCTGAATATTGCAATTACATGTTTATTTCCTTTATGTGTATCGGAACAAAACAGAAAACAGAAAATAATTAACATAATTTCACACAAAAAAAATCCCAAAATAGTCCAGACAAAATTATTGACACACTCAACCTAATATTTAGTTGCGTGAAAAAAAAAAAACTGAAATCAGTTGCTTTTTTACAAGCTTATTACACCTCTCAACTAGAATTTTGCACCACTCTTCTTTAAAAAAATTCCCCAGTTTTCTCGTATTTTACTTAAAAAAAAAAAAAATCCCACCAGAAGGATTTTGGCTTTCTCACATACATTTTGACAAACTGTAGTCCAACTTTTTTTTGTCAGCAACGGGGTGCTCCTCAATCGCCAGCCATGACGTTTCATTTCGTTCAATTGTCGACAGATACTTCGAGCAGACACTGATGCACCCTGAGCCTGCAGGACAGCTTGAATTGCTTTGGAACTTGATTAGAGCTGCTTATCCACCATCCAGACTTTCCTGCATTACAACCTTTCATTAATTGTTCTTTTGAATCCACCTCCAGGCTCCAGGCTGAAGTTGTTTGTAAACTTGGATGGTACATTTCTTGATTACGTTGTGCACCATGGACAAAGGAAAATCAAGATCTCTGGGAGACTTGTAACCTTGAGATTGTTGATATTTTTCCAATATCAACAACATCTTGATTCTCAAATCCTCAGACTTTTCTTCTCCTCTTTTTGTTCTCCATGCTTAGTGTTACACACACAGTCACACTTTTTCTGTGCTTTCAGGAGTGATATTTTTTTTTATTGCCTACACCTGTTACTTGCCTGAAACAAATGTATTTACCCAAAAGTAAAAAATATATATATCCATTAATTCTGTCTGGAAATTATTTGAATTTTGCCTTTTTTTCTCTGTTTTTTGTGTTGTTTAAATACATACAACAGAAATAAATAAAAAATCCTAATTTCTGTTAAAAATTTCATGGGTGCCCACATTTTCAGCCATGAATGTATATTAATAAATGAAACAAATTTGATAATAGGTTTATACTGCCTCTGATTAAAGGTGCTTTGTGTAATATTTATGTGGAGAATTCTAGGTCCAGTTTTTTAATGGGTTCTGTAGGTTTGGATGGGGCTGGAGAAGTGAATCCAGTGCAGTTGGATTTGATATCACTCTGGCTGATTGAGCAGAATTGTGGGACGCTGACAGCAGGTTTGCTATGGTTTCTTGCTGTTGCCTTCGTCTACAGAGAGAGACCAATTTACTACTTGGTTAAACACTTAAAAACCAAGACTCCATCACCTGGAGCAGGTGCAGAGCAGATGAGCGAGCGGGTGAGTGAGTGAGTGAGAGAGAGAGAGAGAGAGACTTCCAGTTTTTACATCAATAATACTCGGAGTGGCAAATTTACCCATTGCCTTTAGCTCCTGCTGGGTATTTGTCGTAGATGATTGACAGACAGGGGTTGGCAGCTCTGATTGCCCCCAGTGTCTATGACCACAACATGATTTCACATTTTGGCCCATAAAATATCTGAGCCTGAGGTCTATGGGCTGTGAGATTTCTCTGTTTTATTTTTTCCTATCAAGAAAACCAGTTAAATTTTACATAATATCAAATATCAACCATTAAGAGTAAAATAGCCTTTCTTCTCTCTCGACTTGCCAAGTCCACAGCCTGATTGGAGCATATAGGGATGTACCATTTATACACTATATTGCCAAGTATAGTATATGATTGCCTGCATTGTGTTTGGTGATGTGAGGCTTGGATGGAGCAGCTTGGTCATGGAAATCAATTTCTTGAAGCTCTCTATGCTCTACTGTTCTTGAGCTAATCTGAAGCCACATGAAGATTGGTGGTCTGTAGCAGATGACTCTGCAAAGAGTTGCAACAACTGCATTATGCACCTCTGCTTTTGTTCCCATTTATGTTTAATTTGTTATAAGATCACTGACAGTTGGCTGTGGAATCTTTAGTAGTGAGGCAATTTCACGGCTGGACTTGTTGCACAGGTGCTGCACCCTGTTACGGTACCACCCTGGAGTTCACTGAGCTCCTAAGAGTAACCATTCTTTCACCAATGTTTGTACAAGCAATCTGCATACCAAGGTTATTGGTTTGTATACACCGGTTGCCATGGAAGTGATTGGAACATGTGTCACTCTGACTTAGCTTTACTTGTTAGCAGTTAATATCTTTCAGAATGCTGCATCAGTGCATGTATAACTTTTTACTTTCAGTTCAACAGGAAAAGTGATACTTATACAGTACCATATAGACTACCAGTAAACACAAAAAGTAAGTTAGCCTGGGGGAGTGACTCCACACTGATGGTCAGCAATGGTCAGTATACACATAGATGGTGCCAGGAGGCAAAGGAACGGTACAATGTTTACTCAGCAAAGTCACACAGCTCAAACACAATGCACATAAATTCATTACCAAGGCTGATTAGTCACTTGGATTAGGTTTCAAACTTTCAGTGACCAATTAAATAGTCGTGGGCGTGGCCATGTTGGGTTGTACCGGGTGTGTGAAAGTTTGATTGCAGTGGTGTTGAATGCAATGATGCTGTGTCTGCAATAAATAATGAAATATAGTATAAAGCTTATTTAATTGAGTTTAAAAAAAATGCTATCACTATGTTTAAATACGTTTAAAAAAACAAATCCCTGTTTTTTGAGTGTTTGCATCATGCAGGTGAAATACACTATTTATTTCCCAACTAATGTCTGGGCCAAATTTACTCAGTCAATTTTGTGCTCTCAAGATGTGCATTCTCAAGATCGAGATACTGATACTTTTTTTTTTTTTTTTTTACGATTTTTGCCTTTTCTTACTCCTCAAAAGGTCTTAAATGTTTATTTTTTCAATGAAAAATGGAAAAATAGAATTTCATTACCATATTTTTTTACTATAACTCGGACACCGGATTATAAGGTTCACTTTCAATAAATGTCTATTTTCTGGTCTATTTTCATACGTAAGGCATGCCGAATTGTAAGGCGCATTATGAGACACTAGTAAGGAACAGGAGTGTTGCCATGTTTTCTTTCTAATTCTGCAGGTCTCGCCACTGGGTGACAAGACCTGTAAAGCTAAGCTAAGTTAAGTAAACAAAACTGTAATTCATAAAAATGAAAACATTTTCTGTTAAAGTCAAACGAGTGCTGGATGTTAAACTACAGAGATTTCTCTCCTGAAAACTGTTTCTTTGGGTGAGTAAAGCACTTCCGTTTATTTACAGTAAACCTAGATTTCCACCCGACAGAGCTACACTGAGAAACCTTGAGTGTTCCGGTAACCCAGGACGATATTAGCTCATGTTTCATCCCATCATGTAGCTTGTTTTATCATGGTAAACATGCAGACTGCAGTCTGATATACTCACCTCTCAATGACAAAAGAGGTAGCAGGTAAACCTAATGCTGCTCCAGCAGTGCTAGCTGGAGTTTGCAGCAGGCTACAGACTAATGATACTCACCTCTGTACAGCAAGGGGCTAGCGCTTAGCACTGTTAGCGGTGATGCCAAAGCTGCTCCAGCAGTACTACCCAGGGTTTGCAGCAGGTTACAGGCTGACAACTCTCACACTGAGCTGTGAAAGAGCTAGTGCTTAGCCCAGTGAGAGGCTAATGCTAATACTGCTTCAGCCTTGGTGCTGGAGAAATTTCACTGAAACTCCTGTATAACCTGTACTTCAGCAGAGTGGCTTTACTGCTTATCATACATAAGGCACACCGGATTATAACGTGAACTGATGATATTTGGGAAAATTTTAAAGATTTTAAGTGCGCCTTAAAGCAAAAGCTCTGGAAAAAATCCATAAGGTCTCTACACAAACCTTCAGTAATGAGACACATTACATCACACAGCTGTGAAACGCCATGCCAGCCTTGGGAGGCACAAAGCCCTGATCCTGATCCTGACCTTCCTACAGAAGACACGGCTAAAAGACCAATAAGTTCCTTATAAATGGAAAAATGCAAAGAGCATAGCCTCGCCCCTGATCTCTCCAGCTATTATATGCGAGTACGCTTGATTGCATAAATATGCATGAGAGCATCTTCTAATTAGGCTGAGATATGAACAGTATGTATAGCTAATTATAGTCTAATAAGCTCCGCATTAAAAGAACTGTGCAGCCGAGCTCAAAGAACGGCATCACGATGACACGATCAATCAAAGATCAAGTGTTTTATACATCAGCAACGATTATTCAATTACTGCAGTACAGAATCAGGAACAGGGGATGTGCTGTTGAGTGCACTCGCTGGTTTCCTGTCCGTTTACAGAAAGCTTCTCTGGGCAGGTGCATATTTCTCTCTGATTTTTGTATATTTGTGTTACATTTCATTTACTTATTGATCTTAAGATGCATTAGTGGGTCAGAAATTGTCATAGCGATGATTTAATATTCCAAATTTTCCACACAACATGTTAATTATATCATGCTACTTTATTTTTTTTTGCTACACACTAAGTTCTGCTTTTGTATTAATTGCCCTAGTTTCCACAAGTGGGTCAAAAAATTGCAGCTTCCATTTCCTGTAGGAGTTCATTAGAACATTGATTCTTATCAACTTTCAGGAATAGATATGGATTTGTGGACTGTAAAGACATGGTCAGTTCTGCCCAAGTAACAAAGATTGTAAAGTCAGCAGTTGCTGTGCAAAATGCAATGCTACTGTGTGCAATGATCCCAAACAGAAAAAGAGAAAAAAAAACATTAAATCATTTTTTTTTTAAATATAATACAAATGATTATTCTTGACCAAAATGAAAAAAGTGCCATAAAGACTGATAAAATACTGATTCTAACACAGGTCATTTTTGACTCACTTTTAGAAGTGTATGATCCAGTCTCTCATTTAAGGATTATTTAGAAATATTAAATGTGTAATTAATAATTTAAATGTTAATTAACTTTAACTTTTCTGTGTTTTGAACTTGTGAGGTAGTAAAATTTACTATTAAAAGGCTTATTTACGAGCGCCGAGTGGTCCAGCGGTCTAAAGCGCTGCCACTATGAGCAGGAGGTCGCGGGTTCGAACCCCCACTCATGCAGCTTTGCCATCAAGCTGCTGGCATTCAGAGGGAGCACAATTGGCCCTGCTCCCTCCGGGTGGGTAGATGGCGCTCTCTCCCCACATCACTCCTAGGGTGATGTCTGCAGCAGAGGGCGTCTGTGAGCTGATGTATCTGAACTGAGTCGCTGCGCTTTCCTCCGAGCGTGCTGGCCTCCCTGAAATCAACTTTTGCAACTTTGGATATCTGTATATACAAAATTCATAGTTAAATACTTATGTCAGCTTTTAAGGTCTATAGGCAGGTTCATCATAGATTTACCCCAAAACTTTAAATAGAATAATTTGAAATCTATTACGGCAGAATTGACAAGTCTATACAGTATATTTACTTTATTCAGTCGCACTTAATTTCAAGAGTTTCCTTAACCTTTCTGTTAGCATTTTTGGTGATTTAATGTCAGAGGGTTATGATTGTAGTAATGTAGTGTTAAAAACATAGTGCAAAATGATTGGAGTGTTAAAAACACAGCACAAAAAATCAGATTGCTTTGAAAACAACTCACACATACAGATGCAACAAGCCAGATGTATCGACATGGAGTTGTAGAGGTTCCTAATAGTGTCCAGCAATAATTCTTCCTATGCGGCCTGTGTCTTCAAAGCAAGCTCTAGAGATGGCAGCAGCATGTGGACAGCAAAATCGCAGTGTTATGAACACAACACTAAAAGATGGGAGTGTTATGAGCCTCCATAAAACTTTTGTCCACAACCTTCCATAGAGGTGGTTCTGCTAAATTTAAAATGTCTAAACGTCCGCTAATTGTGGTCTGGTTTCATGGTGTTGGGTGTAAGTTTGAATGATGTTACATCACCTTTGGTCTACATTATAGGCACTTTGACTGCAACCAGTCACCCTGCCTTACCTTCAGTGCTCGTCCACATGCTGCTGCCTTCTCATGAGCTTGCTTTAAAGACATGTGCTGCATGGGAGGAATTATCGCTGGACACTATTAAGAACCTCTACGACTTCATGTCGATACATCTGGCTTGTTGCATTAGACATGCGTTACACACTACTTCTGTATGTGTAGCTCAAAAATATTGGCCATATCAGTTTACAATTAGTGCAATCATTTGTTGTTCCAGATTAATTCTATTTTCCTTCTGAAGAGCATAACAGTCCAGCACTTCCTTTTGGGGACCACAGTTTTTAGGTCTTTAAATAATTAATATACTCTGTTCTAGTTTACAGGAGTGTATTATGTGGCTGTTGTTGACTAATATCTTCTATTTATATTGTATATTTTTGATGACTGTGGACTGATTTTCCCCCAGATATGTATACTAGTGTTTATTTAGGCTGTTTGAGGACTAATGTTCTAATAACTAGAATATATGAGTTTAAATAGTATACCCGCTGGACCGCTGGGTCCCAGTTCTCTGCAGATTTTTAATGTTTTCTGTTCTCTAACATGCCTGAATCAGCTCATTGGTTAATTATCAGCCTCTTTATGAGCTGAGACAGCTGAGTTTAGAGCACAGGAAGAGCAGATCTGTGTGGTCCGTGGGGTCTTATTTTAGATTTCCGTTTCTGTTCAGCAAAATCTGCATGCCATGGGATATCACCATAAAAAAGTTAATTGTGATTGTTTCTTGATTACATATAACATGTTTTTTTTTTTCTGATCCACCCCTTCAAAGCAGTATTTCTTACATTTCCTTTGTCTTGTATTTGATTGTAGACAGTATAAACCCATGATATATTATGTTTTATCTGCTCAAAACTTTTAATTTGTTAATATACTGTACCATTTAAAAGTTTAGACACACCATAAATTATTAAATAAAAATCTGTATTGTAGATTAATACTAATACTCTTCCAAACTATGAAGAAATACATATAGAATTATTTAGTAAACAAAAAAGTTACCATATTTTTGGCAATATAAGGCGCAATTAAGAGGCATTTACAGAGCCGATTATATCGGTCTGTAGCCTGCTGCTAACCCTGGCTAGCACTGCTGGAGCAGCATTAGCATTAGCCACTAACCTTGCTAAGAGCTTACTCTTTCACCATTCAGAGGTGAGTATTATTGGCCTGTAGCCTGCTGCTAACCCTGGCTAGCACTGCTGGAGCAGCATTAGCATTAACCACTAACCACACTAAGAGCTAACTGTTGCACCATTCAGAGGCGAGAATATCTGACCGTAACCTGCGTTTACTATGTTAAAACAAGGTACATAGGATGAACCGCTAGCTGAACAATCAGTACTACTCAGGGTTCCTCAGTGTTGACACTTTTCTGCACAGTTCTGTCAGACTTTTAAGCCTAAATCAGTGTGTTTTGGTGAAAGGTGACCTGTCCCCCGCAGGTCAGGGTGCACTTGTGCAGTCTAGCAAGTATAAGGGAAGCTTCTAAGTGTATCTGGTCAGTGAATGTGAGTCAGTGGCATCACAGTAGAGCAGCTTACCTCATTAACAGACCATGGATTTGCAAATCAAAACAAATGATCACAAAAATAAATTGGAACTTTATTCTATATATTAATATTATTATAACCTTATATTGGATATTAACATGATTACCCATAAAGTTACTTAGTTACCCATGCCCTTTTTAGGTGAGTATTATTGGCCTGTAGCCTGCTGCTAACCCTGGCTAGCACTGCTGGAGCAGCATTAGCATTAGCCACTAATCACACTAGGAGCTAATTGTTTCACCATTCAAGGCAAGTATATCTGACTGTAACCTGCGTTTACTGTGTTAAAACAAGGTACGTAGGATAAACCGCTAGCTGAACAATCAGTACTACTCAGGGTTCCTCAGTTTAGCACTGTCGGGCACCGTTTGCTTGCACTAGGGATTAGTCGCTAATGCTGCTGCTCCCAGCCTTAGTGAAAATCTGGAAATCTAAGCTTAATGTAAATAAACAGAAGAGCTTTACTCACACTTTTTAACAGTACTTTATTCTAAATATTAATGTTATTATAACTTTATATTGGAAATTAACATGATTACCCATAAAGTGACTTAGTTACCCATGCCCTTTTCCTTACACAGTCAAGCCATAGTCAATGTGTTAGCATGTGCTATTGCATTGTCTTGTTAAATATAAATGGATATCACTGTAAAAGATGTGGTATTGATGGTTGCTCTAAAAGCATGTTGCTCTAAAAGCTCAGTGTTTTTGGTTATCCATCCCAGATGTCTTTGAACCCAAAGAAGTCAATGCTCCTCCTAGACATGGTTAACATAAGGCTTGATGCCATTTATGCACTAATATTCCTCCAAATTTCTTGAATGGTTTAATAATATTATGCAGTATAGAGAGATTTGGTAATTATGTTGCAGCTGGCAACAAGTTATTTAACCCTAAGTGATGCAGTGAGTAGCTTCTCATTTGTTAAACAACCATGAGAAACACACATTTTGTGGATATGGAAAAGTTGCTAGCTGTTTTAGACGTGTCAAAAGGTTCAATTCCTTTCTTTAAGAAAGGAATGTGGTAAAAAAATCTTGAATGATTGTAATCGGTGATTACCTAAATGTTTTGTGAAATCAAATCATACACAAACAACACTAGATCTCAGGGAAATGTTTAATAGTGAAAGTAAGAGCATTTCAATGCTCAATGCACATCATTGACCATCAGTCAATTTTACAGTTCATTTGTAAATAAAGGGAACAGAGTCTTAAGGAAGAGTGGAGAGACACACAGTCCAAACTGCTTGATGTTTAGTGTGAAGTTTCCACCAATCAGAGATGGTTTGGAGAGACATGTCATCTGCTGGTGTCGATCCACTGTGTTTTTTTTCCCCAGAAAATCACTTCATGCTTCCCTCTGCTGACAACTTTTATGGAGATGCGGATTTCATTTTCCAGCAGGACTTGGCACAATGCCCACCCTGCCAAAAGTACCAATTGGTCTTATATACTGTTTTAATTTTCTGAGACACTGATTTTTGGGTTTTCATTGGCTGTAAACCATAATCATCTAAATAAATAAAGTCTTTAAATAGATAATTCTTTGTGTAATACATGTATATACTATATGGGATTTACATTTTTAACTGAATTACAGAAATAAAGTCACTTTTCAATGATACTATAATCATTGAGAAGAGATGATAGATGAGATTCTCCCATATAGTGGCCTCAAATATGTTCTACCAAAAAGTTGAGCAGAAATTAATGGGATAAAAGGGATTGATAAAGATAACTTTGCCTTCCTGTAACAATCCCAGAGCAGAGCTTCTGCAGTGATAACTTCAGTTTTCTCCCTTAAAATATGAGCTGAATATGTAGGTGCTGGCTGTGTTACATCAGTTTGAAGCCTCCGGCAGCGGCGCCTCCCACAGGACACCAACAAGCCGTAAAAACTCACAAATCCTGCCAGTAACTGAATGTGTACAGTCCGTCATCGTACATGTCGTAAGTTCAAACCCCCAGCGGACGATAGTAATCGCTCAGGCTGTAGCAGGACGCTGCGTTATACGCAGCCCTTGACTGTAATGTGTCTCTGGGGACGTTTAAACTGGAGAAACTCCACAAATCATGCCGACACTCGCCGGAGTACAGCTGCTCCATCTATCTGGTGGCAAATTTCCACAGATTTGTCAAAATCCTCTGCATAATTCAGTGTATGAGATGAACACAGTCAGAGTTGGCTTGTTGTTTACACTGATGCTTGTTTTTTTTACTGATTTTATAGCCATTATATTTACTATCTAATTACACCAGTGAACCCATACGGAATCATGATCTGAAATAATGATTGTAAATGATCTCTTACAGAAATTAAAGCTAGAGAAGAGAACACTTTCCTCTCGTTTTGTTTTTTCCTTCATTGGCTTCCTGTAGGTTTTAGAATTTAGTTGTTGGTGTGGTGCAGTGGATTACACCAATATCTGCCAGTGAACTACCCTATCATGTGGAAGTCTGGGGTTCGATTCCCGCTCTGGGTGACTATGTTGCGAAACACCAATAAGAGTCCTTGGGCAAGACTCCTAACATTAACTCTTGGCCCACCTCTGTAACAGAAATAACCTTGTGAGACATTCTGAATAAGAGCGTCAGATAAATGCCATGACATTTATTTTAAAAAGGATGTTGTTTGGTGCAAGTCATTTGAATAAGGTAGCCATTATCTATTTGTCTGTGCTAGTATGAGTGGACCAGACACAGCAGTGCTGGTGGAGTGTTTAAACACCTCAGTATTACCACTGCACTAAGAGTAGTCCACCACAGTGTCCTGTGGGCAGCATCCTGTTACCAATGATGACGGACTAGACTTGACCTTATGTCTATAGTAAGGTGGAGCAGCTATAGGTAGCAGTGTTTAATATAGTGAAAAGTTCAGCTGCGCTGCCATGGAGAACAAAACTGATTGATTGTAAATGATCTCTTACAGACATTAAAGCTAGAGAAGAGAACACTTTCTCATTTTGTTTTCACGTCATTGGCTTCCTGTAGGTTTTAGAATTTAGTTGTTGGTGTGGTGCAGTGGATAACACCAATATCTGCCAATGAGCTACCCCATCATGTGCTGGGAAAAGTTCAGCTGGGCTGCCATGGAGAACAAAACTCTATTAAAAAAAAATTCCCCAGTATTTTATTTTTTACTCAGTAATGGGGAGTTTTCCAATGTAGCGAAGTAAATTACTTGTGTCAAAATGTACTTGAGTAAAAGTAAAATAACCTATTTTAAAAACTACTTTAAAAATTACAAATCACTGCCACCCAAAAATATCTGCTCTGTGATTTGGTCCTGTGGGATGCTTACTTTTATGAAACAGGGCAAAAAAAAGATGATTAAGTATGCAGAGGAACAGAAGGATTGCCATTGTTATATACAGACGTACATATATCAAAGCTTTTACAACCATATGTTCCATCAAAGCCATTCAAATCTACTTATCACATTTTGGTCCCTAAAATTAGGTTGAACCATCTGATGGCTTGCTATTTGACTTGACACAATCAACTTGCAACTCAACTTTGCCTTGGCATTCACTGACTTGGACTTGGAATTAGATTTTGGCATTAAGATTGAAAAAGATGTGACAATCCTATTTTTAAACCTAATTTATTTCCAAATGTTAAATAAATAATATTGAATCACATAACTGGACCATTTTGTATTGATTGCAATGCTGCTCTACCACTGGCACACTCCATCGTGATTTGTTTATATATGTAATAAGTTATTGTGAGGCAAGCTGACATTTCGTGGATTTCAAATTATTAATAATCTAATAAGTTCAGTTTGTTGATCAGCTTATCTTCATCCATCACCCACATGCAAGTTTCTTAAAGAACTATGTACGATATACAGAGCCAGACTACCGCAAAAAAGGGAAAAATAATAATAAAAAAAACTCTATAGATTCACAGTAAAGGTATACTACTAATCAGCTACTTCATTGGTTTTAAATATTAAAATGGCATGTCAATTTGATCTTGACTAACCCAAGGTTAGTCTTAACTTTCCACTGTATGGTTTACAATGTATGAACTTGGGACTTGGTTTGAGATTCTCTTGCATTAACATCAGACTTGAGTGTCAGGACTTGGGACTTGACTTGGGATTTGTGTATAAGAACTAAGAAGAGTTTCCAGACTAGGGGCTTAACTAGGGACTTAACTTAAAGTGTCAAGACTGGGGACTTGACTCTGGACTTAAGATTTGGGATTCGACTCTGGAGTTGAGCATCAAGATTTGGGACATTCATTTGGGTTAAGTCTTGGCTCGGAACTTCAGATTTGCTTGTAGTGACTTGACACTTGACTCTGGATTATCTTATATTGACTAGGAACTAGAATCAGGATTCAGTTGTAGTGACTTGAGACATGGAATTCTCTTATTTTGACTTGACGCTCCAATGAAGATTTGTTTTTTGTATTCACTTGGGACTTGACTTGGGATTCACTTGTTTTGACCTGGGACTTGATTTAGGACTTGAATGTCATCGCTTGGGATTTGCTTGTATTAATTTGTTATTACTGGCAAATTAGTGACTTTTTCTCAACCTCCTCTAGTAATAATGCATTCAATTGTTTAATAAATGATTGTATTGAATATGATTGTTGTAAGGTCTGAGACTGTGTTCTTACACACAAGAAATATCCATGACTAATGATGAGCATCTGTCGGTTAATGCCAAAGCTTTCCTTGCCGTACCTTCACCTCAAACCTCTGTTGCCTCTGCCGGCAGACCCAGGGCTAGATTTAGCGAATCTGGCGTTGGCTCTCCAGGGCCTCCTGTCATACTGCTCCTCCCTTTGTTCTCTCCGAGTTCTGCCAGTCGACTTACACACCCCGGGCCCGTATTCCGCCTCAGTGGTTCTGGCAGTTTATAACTTTGAAAGATGAAAAGAGCAGCTCTTGACTCGTGGCCCAGCGGCGAGGCTCTGCCGTCTCCCATCCAGAATCTCTCCTAGGGCAGTTCTGAATGCTAAAATGGGCGTGGGCCTCGGATCTGAGAGATCCCATTAATGGAACAGTCACTCAGTCTAGCAGTACTAAAGTAGGGTTGCACAGTAGTAAAGTACTAATAGCGAAAATGGTATTGGCCTGTGATAATATCATGTTATCATGTTATATGCAGCTCTGGAAAAAATGAAGAGACCACTTCAAACTAATCTTTTTTTTTTGTTTGTTTTGCTATTTTTAGGTATATGTTTGAGTACAATGAACATTATTGTTTTATTCTACAAACTACTGACAACCTTTCTCCCAAATTCCAAAAAAAACGTTTACCTCTTCAGTGTAATCAAGAGGAAGACAGATAGTCACAAGCTATCAAACAAAGCTGAAGTGCAAAGATGGGCACCCAAAAGCAGTGTGTAAGACTGGTGGTGGAAAGCATGCCAAGACACAAGAAAGCTGTGATTATTCCACCAAATATTGGTTTCTAAACTTGTTTCTAAATGAATTTGAACAATTTTTCTGCAAATAAATGCTTTAAATGACAATATTTTTTATTTGGAATTTGGGAGAAATATTGTCAGTGGTTTATAGAATAAATCAACACTTTTCTTCTTACTCAAACATATAAAATCTATAAAATGTAACAGAGACACTGATCTTTTTGAAGTGTTTTTTTTTTATTTTTTCCCAGAGCTGTATATGTTATTGTACATTATACAGACATTACTCCAATGATTGTTGCTGACCTTGATATTGTTCATTGTGTTTGTTTTATCAGGGAGAGGCTATAATTTATTCCCCCATACACTCCTATTAACTTTAACAACACCTCACAACTGCTTGACTTGGAACCACTTGGTAAACACCTAGTACACCATGGCAACATCAAGCCAACATCTTAGCAACCACACTTTTCTATACAACCTCTAGCAGCCTCTTTGGTTGAAGTTATCATCCAACAGCTGGTATGATAGATCAGAATTTAATGATGGTACTTTAGATGAGCTCTTGCTGGAGTTAAACACATCCCTCTGGCACTGGTTAGAGGCATCCAATAAAAATTGATAACAAATATAGCTGAGATATTGTAATCATGTGATTAGCAGTGACACTGGCATGGTGGTAGAGTGTGTGTGTAAGTGTGCATTGCACTGGTACACGAAGATTAATCACAGCAGTGCTATCACGACTGGACTAGGAATAGTCCACCAACTGAATAGTCCTTTGTGCAGTGACTCATGACCACTGATGAAGGACATAATAATCATATATCATATTTTAATTTCACTGTAAATGCAATAAAAACCCATCATCACCCTGTGATGCTGTGATGCTGTTTGGTACAGGTGTCTTTTGGCTGATGTAAACAGAGTTGGGGATCCAACATTTTCCTTTAAGTGTGTTGGCTGGCTAGTGATGCTGCATTGAAGGCAGTTGAGAAATAGGTGGGGTCTGGCTTCACATGTATCAGAGGAGGCATGCACTTATTCTTACTGCAGTTCAGAAGAATTACTGGTGATAGGGGGACAGACTGGGTTAATTGGGTGAGAAACATGTTGACCAGTGAGACATGGTGCTAACTGGTATTATTGGTCTTCTTCCATTGCAAACCGCATTATCACTGTCTGAGACCTTCTAAAAAGATGAAGAAGTGTTGACGAGAACTGTCATCTTTTGATTGACAGATGCTCTGTTTTTCTCTATCTGTAGGATCACTACAACTGCAGCCTGCATGATGGACCTGAGGAGATACCCGCTAGACGAACAAAACTGCACCCTGGAAATTGAGAGCTGTGAGTGGCACAAAAAATCCTTCCTTTCTCTCTCTTTCTTTCTCTCTCTCTGTCTCATTTCTCGGAGATGATGGTGGATGTTCTGTCCTGAACCTGAAACCACATATCTGTCCAGTACCATTAAGATAAGCTCAGGTCTGCTGCGTCTGTTATTTTCTTTTTCCATTATTCCACCACTCTTAAAATCGCTCTGCTGCTCTGATATGGTCAGACCAGTTCTTCTCCAGCACTCGTTCAGGAATTAAGTGGAATGGTCCTGTTATCGACTTTCTGCAGATCTCTTAAGACAACAAAAGAAAGTTGTGTTACATGAGAGAGTGAGACGGACAAGTTTTCACTCCTTCGCCAATATAAAGTGTACAGGCTGGGATCGATATTTCAAACAGGAAGTGGAGATAGGTTTGTAAAGAGGTCAGGGCTGCCACAGTCAATTTAAGTGCTAACATTTAATGTGGTAAATGTATTAAATGTATTATGTATTTATTTTCATAATTATAAGACAGACATTACATTGATTCCAAGTTAAAGTCTCAGAATTGTGTTAACCTTTTCTCATTCATTTGACCTGTTTTCAATCACATTTTAAAATCGGTTATTTACCAGGTGAGAGAGAACATGACTAATAAGCAATATGTGAAGTTTTGCAGCACACAATTACTTTCTGCTAAGATATTGTAATCATGTGATTAGCGGTGAGAAACTTTTGCATAGCAGGGACACTGGCATGGTAGTAGAGTGTGTATGTGCGTATTGCGCTCGTACACAAAGATTAATCACAGCAGTGCTGCAGGAGTTTTTAAACACCTCTGTGTCACTGCTGGACTAAAAATTAGTCCACCAACAGAATAGTACTGTTGGCAGTGCCACTTGACCACTGATGAAGGACATAAATGCAATAAAAACCCATCATCATCCACAGTGTGATGCTGATTGGTAAAGGTGTCTGTTGGCTGATGTCAGAGCTGGGGATCCAAAACTTCAGGATTTAGATTAGTTCTAAACAGAACTAAATTATATCCTGAGTGTGAAAAGTCAAAACTCCTGTATTACCTTAATGAGACTGACACTTATCTTCTCAAAGTTGCTGAGGGATAAAGAGAACAGGCCAGACTGTGTGGTACAAGGCAGATGAAAAAAGCCTAATCAAATCTAATTGGGACCCTATCAGGTCATCTGAACATGGATGGAGTGCACCAAGGGTGCAGGGAGTTACAGTGCAGCTGAGAGAGATAGAGGGCTAAGAGAGGTAGATAATGATAGGCTGGAACACAGGGGTACACAGGGGTAGACGCAACACTTGCTAATTCTGCTCCCGAGCACATCCACAGCCTAATTTTTCGACCGCCTCCTCTCCCAGCTCGACAGTGATTGCAGCACGAGAGGGAATATTTAATGCCTGATAAAAATTGAAAAACACATGAGGCTGCTGCTGTTTGCTCGCTGTTCAGAGATGCACGACTCGTGCAGATGCAATGTGAGGCTGACTGGTGGCTTCTTTGAATGCGATGGGCTGCCATTCGGTTTAAAGAATGCACCAGCTCCTTTTGTTTGGCCTTTTTATACAGATTTCTCTCTCTTGCTTTTTTTCTGCTTTCTTGCTTTTCTGACAGGCTAGACAGCAGCTAAATTATATATATATATATATGCTATAACATTTATTGTTGTAACTACTGGATCTTAACATAATAATTTTTTATATATATATATTTTTCCAATTGTATAACATTTTGTCCCCAGTTAGGAAGACCAATTACACCATCCACTCATTAAACTTCCTCATCACTAGTAATGTCCCTTACACTAGGAGGATGAGGATGAGCACATGCCTCTTCTAATACAAGAAGTCAGACTCCGCCTCCATTGTATCTGCTGCCAATGCATCATCACTAGGCAGCCAGTGCACACAGAGGAAATTGACAGATTCCCAGCTCAAAAACACTGGCCAGCAGATGCCTGTGCCAGCCAGTAACACACTAGCAGTGATGAGGGGATATTTATACTTAATACCTGATAAAATAAAAAAAAAGAAAAATACACGATGATTTAAAGAAATAAAGACCAAAAAAAGTGGTGATGGCAGAATAAGGTGTCTTTTTTACAGTGAGATGGAACAAATTCTTTGTGTTAATCCCAGCTACAGAGACTGGGATTCTTGCAGCTTTGATAGCTCTCGCAGTTTTTGCAATAATTAAACCAGAACTTCATATAAAGCATTGCTCTTAGTAAAACTTTTATGGGTTCTTCAATTTGAGACTGATGAGGAACCCTGTAAGTTGCTTTGAGGGGTTAAGCTTGATTGAGCTTGATTCGAGAAGGTTCCACCAAAGGGGCTTCCTCTTCAGTTTCAAATTAAGGAACACCCTAAAACTTTTTCTAAGAATTACTAAAAGGAACAGGAGGACATTTAAGTGTAAGAAAGAAACATTAAGAGACATAAAGACTCAAGGAGACCCTCCTAGAGATGTTAGGAGGGAACACTGAAAGGAACAGAACTTAAAAAGCCCATCTCTAAAGGGAAACTTTCTTCATCCCTGTGTTGCTCTGTACAGTGAACTCCAGTAACTCTTTTTATTCTGATTATAACTAGTGCTGGGTGATACGATCTCAAATCAATATCATGGTTAATTGAACAAATAGCCCTCCCCCAATGCAGGGTACAACACAAAAAGAGCCTATGGTTAACCCATTGTGGTGCGATCACTGACATCCATATAAGGGCCAACCTGAAACCCATGGACAAAATGTTCCAGTGTGACCCAGTTGGACTACCCATGCAGGTCCCACATAGGAATGTAAACTGGGGACTGAAGTTCATGGAGGACTACAAGGAGTCAGAGGGGTTCCTCAGCAACACTCTCTCTAAATGTAGCCCCTGCTGATTTCCTGGTACAGATGTATTGGAGGTCATGGTTCAGCTGTAATGCACACCCCTGTCTACAAAGTTAATAATGTTGAAATTTCAGTTTCATTAACACTCTAAAGGTCTACCGCCTTCAGCGTCTGATTACACAGAACCGCAGAAGGAACACGAAGAGAACATCTCAAAAGGGCACCAAATAAATCACAATTAATGCAAACGACGAAACATGAAATAAGATGCTGATTAAATGCGTTCTTTTTTTTCCCCCTCCTTGTCTCTAATTGGACTTGTGTGTCGGAGGCATAATTGCTGTTTACACTCCGGAGAGAGAGTGTGATTGTTTATGTAGGGTGCCGCGGGTTGCAGTCAATAAATGGCCGAGATGTTTTTCTTGGTGGTGGGCGATATCGATGCAGTTCTTGGAGAATCATTAGCGTGTTTTTTTTTTCCCCCTCAGTCTGCTGCTGAGTAGGTGTTGGCAGTTATATAGGCACTCTGAAAATACTAAAGATGGGAAATTGAATGAGGAAAAGAAACCAACAGCCCACTAAAGCCCTGAAGGACTTTATGAAAATTTTAATACTGAGAATGAACTTTATTTCTGATATTCTAATTCTCAATTTTATTAGAGAATAGTTCAACAGAACAGTTTCCTGTAAAAAAGCTATACAGGTATATATTCCCTCAATGGCTCATCTGTAAAGTTGCTAATTAAGCATCCAGGAGCACCATTTTATGAATAAATAGTTTTTCCAGTAGGTTCCTTTATGCCGACACAAACAGGAGCAGATGGAGTGTGAAGTCTGTCTGCTCTGGGTGATCATTAGATAGACTGAGGGCAGGCCATTAGCACTGGGGCAAGACCAGAGACTGACAGGTTTAGCACCTTATTGATGCTACACGGCTATGCCACTGTTTCTGCTGGTTTGCTCGATATCCCTGACCCAGCTGGGAATAGAACCTGCTCTTTAATTCACGTTTGAGGGCTAAACTACTTCTGTAAAGTAGTAGACGAGTAGATTCTTGCTTCTGCTTGACCTGCAACAATCAGCTTCTTATACTCACCTGACTAAATGTCTGTTTTCTAATCTAAAATACATTACATTTGAGCTTCTGCTGAGGTGTTCACTCTAGCAGGTGACAGAGCAACAAGAGGCCAGTCATTTCCTTTGACTACATGAATTGTATTCGCAGTCTAGGGGGGAAGAGGCAAGTGGCACAGCTACAGGACAACAGGCAACAAATTTCTTACCTTTATTCAAATTAATTATGATGTTTTGAAGTGAAATTGTAAATCGATTAGCTCCAAAACACTCTTCCAATTTCTCCAACTGGTCCTCAGCTTCTGCTCTCTAAACTTTTGCTTCCTATAAGCATTTGGTTCCTATCAGTGTTGTTCTGAACATGGATGAAACACATAAAACTCCTGAATCTGATGCAAGCCCGCATTCGAAAATGCAATCAGGCTCAAACACACAAATTTGGCCAATATAAGTGAGGTTTCAGGTGTTCTCCTGATGAAACTGCTTGAGAAATCCTGTAGGAAGTACTGTAGGAAGCTGCATTAAGGCAAAGAGAACTACTGAAAAATCTCAAGATCCTTGATATTTGGATTCTAGGTAATGAAATAAAAGTTACTATTTTAGGTTTGAAGTTTTCCATTAGATTTTTTCATGTGAAAAGGTAGTAAAAATAGTTGTGGACCAAAGAAAATAGTAGTTTACAAGGACCAGCAAAGGATAATTATGTGATAAAACCTTAATTTATCTAATTTAAATATTTAGGTTGCTTTTTTGCAAACAGGCATTTAGTTGATTTAGAGATTCAGTATTTATTTATTCAGCAAGGAGTTTTTTTTTTGTTTGTTTGTTTTTTTTTGCCATAGCCTGTGCAATGGCCCACACAGTTGTGAGCATTTACACTGATCAGGTACAATATAGCATTATGACCACATCCTTTTTCTACACGCATCATCTATTTTTCTTTTTTTTTTTTTTAGCTCCACTGAGCACATAGATGCTTCTGTTTTACTTCTGTTATACTTTATTATTCTTCTTTCACCCTATTCCTCAATGGTTAGGACCCCACAGAACCACCACAGAGCATCTATTATTTGGGTGGGGGGTCATTCTTAGCATTGTTATTCTCGTAGTGACACTGACATGGTGATGGTGTGTTGTGTTGGTACAAGTGGTTCAGACACAGCAGTGCTGCTGAAGTTTTAAACACCTCAGTGACATCCTGAACTAAGAATATTCCACCATGATGGTCCTGTGGGCTACATCCTGTGGAAAGCCTCCTTTGGGCAGCATCCTGTGACCAATAATGAAGGGCAAGACAAACATAAACTTTGCAGCAACAGATGAGCTACTGTATCCGACTTTATATCCACGAGCAACTAGGTAGGACTGGTAGGACTGTCTAATAGAGTGGAAAGTTTATTGTATTCAAGAATTAAATAATCTGTAACACTTTGCTGTTCGGCTCTATTCATATGGGCGCATGACCCCTGAAACATATACATATATGTATAAAAATGTATTGCAACAAGGGTATAACATACAAAGATTTGTACTATCATTTGGGATCTGCAAAATCAGCTCAGTGAATTTGGGTGTTCTTATTGTTTATATTATTGTTCCCTGTTAGTTACAGTTCATGATATCTTACATCTTCACCATGTTTGGAAGCTGTATTTTAGCCTGTTTAGTTCACACTGTGAGTTGATCTTAAGTTAATCTGCTTTAAAGACAGTATTCTGTTATGCCATAGAGACTCAAATAAAGAGATTCAAAAAACATAGGAATCAACGTTGTGAAATATTGGTGGCAGACGAGGATGCCATGGGAAAACCAAAAAATTACAGACGCATTGCATATATAGGCATATATCCCGCCTCTGCAGCCCGCCTTTGAAAAGTTTGGCAGAAAAAAAGCAGCTGCAGCGATTCGTTCTACACGTGTTCCTCGTCCTTGTTTTCTTATCGTACAGCTCGAATAACGTCATGCTCTGCGTAAAGGCTGCTTCTGAAAAACTGTGAGGGATAAGGAACGTCTTTTTCACAGAGGTGACTTTTTTTTTTTTTTTTCCCTTTTTTTGACACCCAACAACGTTATCTCATCTCCACGGCCCACCGTGTGTTAGTCAAATTTTCTGCACTGCCGAAGCACAACACAGAGGAGCAGGCAGCCATCAGATCCAATTTTAGACACTGCTTACACCCCTCTGGGGTACGGGGAGGTTTGTTCGCTCGGGTTTATTCCTTTGCTTTAGATGTTCCTGTTCTACATTCGTGCCTCGTTCCCCCGGCAGCGAGAGATGGAGAAACTGTGCGTGCGAGTGTACGAGTGTGGACTTTGGGGGCACTTTTAATTGGACACCAGATATGGGATTAAAGTGGCTTTGAACTGTCGGCATCAAACATTCATCGGAGCTCCTCGTGAAAGCTTCGCATTTAACAGCAGAAACGTTCTGTTCAGTCCTTCATTCCTTCTTTCCTTCCTTCCATTTGCCGGTCTATTCTCTACTGTTTTTTTTTTCTTTCTTTCTTTTGTTTTTCCTTTTTTTATTCTTTCCAACTTTAAAAAAAAACAGAAAGAAAATATTTAGTAATTAAATACATTTCTTCTGATCTATGAGGAAACCTTTGGTGTTCTAAAGAGGGTTTCTTGGGAATGTGATCAGGAAGACAGTCGTCTACATTGGTCACTGATCACAGTCTTCTACTGAGTCTCTGCCCTGAAGACATGGCGGACACCCTAAAGTGTTAGATATGTCACTCTGCTCAACATCTAGATTTAAACACTTGGCCTGTCCTGACAAACAGGCTACTAAGAAGAAGTCTTCATAGGATAGTACTACCAGAGACACTCAATACCTCGGCTGCTGCCTAGGTTTTGGAACACAACTTGCGTGTCTCTACAGCTTGACAAGATTTTTGGCAATTGTTTATTCGTGCACTCTTGGTTTGCTGAAGTGTAAAGTCAAGTGTAAGTCAGGCAGGGACATGGTCCTGACCTCCGACTGCCCTGCCAGTCAAGGAGGAAGTCCTCCGCTCCGTTCTTTAGTGCTTCTTTCCCACACTAGATTCATGTGGGTTCAGGGCAAGCCGAGCGAGCCGAGCCAAGTGCAGTGATGTAACAGGGCTGACAGCGACGCAGGCAAGAGAGCTAATTTGCAAAGTCAGAGTCAATGACACAGAAACAATGGAGTTAAGTGGCTCTGAGAAGTCCAGCCGACCACACAAAGGCCGAAGCCTCCTTCTTTGCATAAGGAAGAATGGCTGAATGTCTGTGCCTGACCCCTCACCAGCGGGGTTTTCTTCTAATGTCCTCTAGAGTGACATTCAGACAACTGTGGTCTATGTAGAATGTGGGAAATTAAAACCAGTTTTTCCCAGTAACCCCACATTTTGTCATTCATACAGGTCATGTTTGGTGTCAAAGGTTTGGTGCTTCATACTGATGCTACAAGGCTTTTCTGTCATACAACCTGCACAGGGTGCTTTGCTATGCTCTTTGTTATCGTACACCCTGTCAACAGTATTTTCACATCTTGCCCCTGCAAGATTTAGTTTAGTAATATATCTATACTGATGTCTGTGGTGGTGTGGAAATTAGGTGTGTTTCAGGAAAATTTCTGGTATTTCTACTTTGGCAGCGGAAAACACAGGTACACCATTGACTGATTTAAACCATGACAACAGTCAATAGTCACACATCCTTGCCTATCTTAGCTATGCAGGTGCGATGTTCGTGAGGCACTCTTTACCCACACATATGCACTGCAGCACAAAATTAAAAAAACAACTCTGTCCTCAGACATTACCTGCTGGTGCACCTTCACAGTGTGAATGTGCAGGTCAGTTTCCTCTGCTGAGACACGCAAAGTGCTTCACTGTTAGATACCAACACGCCAAAGTCAGAGCAAACCTGGCTCTTAAAGGCAATAGCAATTGAAATGGTCATTGGTTTATTTCCTGTTACGCCCAAAACACACCCATGATTAATTAAGAGAATTAGTACATGCCTTTTGCACATTTTGAGCTGCACAAGGCAACCTCACACTGTCATGCGCCAAATTCAGCTGCGTGATGTGTGGTTGATGGCTTGCCTGTTGAACACTCAAATAGGGCCCTATGTGTATTAATGTTTTGTAATGTTTCTACAATTAAATAAAGGTAATAAACATCCAGGGTATAATCATGCTGGCTCCCGTCGTATTGAATGTCATGATCTGATCTACAAGGAGAACGTGATCAGAGATAGCATTACCTACACTGAGCATGCCAGGAAAAAGGCTGCTATAGATGTGCTGTAAACCCTGAAGCACCCTGTGTAAAATTTTAGAAGTTGGTGAGAGACTGTTAGACATGCCTCTATGATACATTTTGCCAGACTTTGAGATGGGGCGCATCATTGGATGGAGAGAAGCAAAATGATTGTTCTGACAAGTTGCCCACCATCTAGGCAGTCCTCCTTCCAGTACCCTACTCCTTGCTTTGCAGTGGTTCAGAGAATGAGAGAACCCTGTTTAATTAATTAAAGTTAATATATTTTTTATAGAAAAAATTCAGGGGACCACAATGTTGTAGAAAAAGGATGCACCAAACATCAACCTGTCCTGGTGGTGTCAAATATATCTCTAGTCTGATCTACGAGGAGAACGTGGTCAGGGATGGCATCACCTACACTAAGCATTAGGTCACTGCTGTAGAGGTGGTGTAAACCCTGAGACATCAAGGACACATGCTGTAAAGCTTTTAAAATTGGTGAAAAAAATTGTTGACTGTTAGACACGCCTCTACGACACACTCAAAGACATTTTGCCCATTTGACAGACTTGGAGATGGGGCACATCATCGGAGGCAGAAAGATTATTTGGACAAACTGCCCATCATCTAAGATGTCTTTCAGCCAGCTTGGTTTGCAGTGGTGTCAAGGAGAAGAACCCAGTTTCTGAAATTAATTAAATTAATGAAATGAAATGAAATCTTTAAAAATAAAAAGCAAGGGCCACAAAGTCCTTGTGAAAGGAGGTGTCAAGCATCATCGTAAAGTGCTTTGAGACAACATCCACGGTATACCATGCTCTCTATTCGTCTTCTCGTCCATCATGGTGGTGTCAAGCTAATCTGGCTTTTAGAGAAGCAGAATGATTGTTCTACCAAACTACCCATAATCTAAGCTGTCCTTCAGCCAGCCACTTACTCCTTGGTTTGCAGTGGGGCAAGAAGGAGAACCCTGGAGTGTTGAGGGACAGAAGTGTATTGTATTTAGCAATGATCCAATAGCAATTGGGTTTGAGTATGGAGGTCTCGTCCACACAGTAATGGTTTCCCAAGGAATATCTCTGCCAGATTGCAACACTGTTCCTGTCTTTTCTCTCGTTTTTGTTTAGGCCATTCAGGACAGGAACGATATTACTATGCAAAGGACAGTAGTAAAACTTTTTGTTTGATTGTAAAGGATATAGAGGGGTTGGAAACATATCTTTTTATCTTTCTGTAATAAAAAGTGTCTCTGTCTTTGGCATTCTTGGTCTTAGTCTTGACTTGTTGTCAACATGTCCTGATCTGGATTTGATGTTTACTACAAAAAACCTTTGGTCTTGACCCTTACTTAATATGTCCTGGATTTGACAACTAAAAGTCTTGGTCTTGATTTTGAATCGACTACAGTTTTTCCCAAATGTTTAAACGCATTTCTAGAAACACAAACTGAAAGTGATTAACTGCTTTGTTAAAACTCCACAAATCTCTAGCAAAACTGATTCCTTCCAACAAAACAACAAACACAGCTATTTATATACTTATCTCTTACAGAGCATCAAACAAACACTGACAAGATACATTTAAAGCACTTTTATCAGAAGTATTTGGTTGTGTTTTTGACTTCATAAAGCCACTGTACAAATTAAAATGCATACCATGCAAGTCCATGGGAATATGTTGGCTTTCTGTTCTTTATATTTATTTGGTGCAATAATAATTTATTTGGGGGGACCCTCCCCCCATATAGCATTACAGTACTACATGTATATGCAACACAAATGTAAGCCATTTTTACTGTATGTAGTATGTTGGAAAACTGTAATTTCCCCTTATGTAAGTGCAATGAGAAACATGGCGAGGAAAATCAGTTCACGTACAAAGAGGTAACAAAAATGCATTTCTTATTTATGTATCTGAAGGTCAGTGATTCTTTGGTGACCAAGCTGTACTAAATGATGCAATTTGTGTTTAGCGATTTGCAAAGCTGTGATTTAGAATGATATTTGAGTGAGAACATGTGGAATTGTGCTCACAATGATGACATATGGTCTTCATGTTTTTGGATTTGTGTGCATAGTTCCATATTTTGTGAAAAAACTGTAACTTGCACTTGGCTATAGCAGTCTTGACTGTAACCCAAGGACTGGCCCTTTAATCTTTATCTGGCTGTGTGTTTTAGAGTCACATGACTGTAGCTCGTACACTGTAGCCAGAGAGTGGGTTATGTAAGAGTTTAGTGGAGTTCTCCACTATTGTTTAAGAAGTTTCTCAATCATTCATGGCCCGGCTCTTCATGTTCCTGTCGGTTTCTGCTCGCTGAAAGCCCAGACAAACTAAATATCCCTTGTTTTATTTGAATATTAATGCCAGCTTGTTTTACCCGCTCAGCTGGGGAAGTAATGGGTGGGTTCGTGATTTCACCTGGCAGTGAGTTCACCCCGAGGCCCGGGCGCTATGTTATTCCTGGCTTTTTACTCCTCACTCAGTAACGATATGTGACAAAACTCTGCTGTTACGGGAATGATTCAAAAGCACGAGTTTAAGCCATGTGAAATATTTAAAAGTTCTAGGAACACAGTGTACTTCCACTTAGAGCTGTGCAAGGGCGGAGCCAGCAGAGGCGTACAACAATACAGTTATGTCTACATTCAAGTAAATCTATTCTTGAAACATATTTATGTATGTATGTATGTATGTATGTAGAGATGAGCTGCCCTGAGGTCAGCTAGTGATCTGCATGGGTGAAATATATTGGGGAAACTACATGTCTCTGCTGGGAAGTGACAGAGGAGGGTTTAAAACAGTGAATTCAGTTAAAGTCAGCCTGTACTTTAAGTGTATTTACTTATGTATTTATGTATTCATTGAAACCCCTGGTATAGCAAAATACTTATCTTGGGGCAGCTAGTGGTTGTGAAAAGTGGAAAGTGATGAAGAGGTTTTGAAAAGAAATGAGTTGAAGTTTGTCTCTCAATCAGTAAATTTGAGCAGATAAGTCATTTGTGTATTGAGATCAGTTAGATATAATTAACCCCAAATCAAAAATGGAACAGTACGGGAAAAAAACAAGGTCGGAATCGAGAGAGTCAACACAGACAATGAAAAAATGCTTCGTAGAGTGTTAAACCAAACAATACTCGGCAACGTGTGAGTAAGGTGAGGGTGTAGATATGGTGAGTGGAACTGGTGAAATCAGTATGCTGGTGATTGACTAACTAGTGCTGTCGTTTGCAGTGTCATGTGATTGCGTGAGTGAATGATGTCAATGTGAGGTGCATTCTGGGTATCGTAGTCCAGAGGCTGGAGATTGCAGGTAGAGCTGAGTGTTGGAGAGACAGGAGCGCCTTCAATGCCAGGAGTGACAGTTTCTTATATGTACTTTCACTTTTATTTAATTGCAGATAGAGTCAACCCAAGATATTTGATGTTTTATATGTTCAACTTCATTTATATTATTAATTCATTCTCATTCAACTCTGAAACACATTCCCTCCAAAACAAAGTAGGGACATTCATGCATTTTACAACAAGACAATGCAAACCACATGCTGGCAGACAAAGCCATGACAACTGCAAAAGAGGACGTGTACATTTTAGTGCTTGACATCTTCAGTGCTAAATCTTCTTCTTCTTCAACTTTTTTGAGATGTGTTGCAGGCCTGAAATGATTGTATATTAATAAATAAAATAGTTATAGTAAGTACAGTAGTAAAGTAAGATCCCAATTAGGGGTTTTATATTTATTAGCTTGCTTTTTTGTCTCTTCTTCACCACAGATGGCTACACTACAGATGATATTGAGTTCTACTGGCGTGGAGGGAACCATGCGGTGACAGGAGTGGAGAGGATAGAACTGCCCCAGTTCTCCATCGTAGATTACAAGCTGATATCCAAGAATGTGGTCTTTTCTACAGGTGAGTCTGAATGAAGGAAAACCCTGTTTTTACCTGAATATCACTCCTTTACCTATACTGTTACTGTTATACAGCACCAGACACAAGTTTGGACTCACCTTAAATGCAATGTTTTTTCTAAATTAAAAATGTTCTACATTGTAGATTAATACTAAAGTCATCCAAACTATGAAGAAAAACATATGCAATTATTTAGTAAGAAAAAAAAGTATTTTTCAGGAGCAGGAAGGAGACAAGGAGAGCTGACGCACTTGCGATTGTGATTTATTTAATAGAAAATGAACAAACAAAAGAACCAAAAACTAAGAAACACATAAATACATGGGTATAATAAAAACAAAGGAAACACTTTACCTGACTGATGATAAGACGTACAACCAGGGACGAGGAACACTGAAGCAAGGGGGACTATAAATACACACAAACGGGGACAGGAAACGGGAAACACTTGGGACCAGGTAACAAGGGGGTGGAGCTACAAATAAACAGGTGAGCACACAGAGGCGGAGACACGAGATAAACACAGGGCACATGAGGAAGGTAAATAAAAACAGGTACAGACCAGAGAGATGCCAAAACAGGATGAGACCAGGACAGTGTTAAAGAAACCAAAATATCTAATATTAGTATTAATTAGATATAATATTAGCTCCTTCACTTCTCTATCCCTTTATTTCCCTTCGACCTCCTTTAAGCCCTCTCTAAAAATGGGTTATCTAAATTCCTATTACTTTTGTACTTCATTATTGTAAGTCGCTTTGGACAAAAGCGTCTGCCAAATGAAATGTAATGTAATGTAATGTAGTATAATAATATAACTTTGCACATCTTGGCTGGATTTTCTCAGTCATCTTTATGAGTTTGAACAGCTTTCAGTTAACAGCTGTACTGAAGTCATCAAGAGTTGATTACCAGCTGTGTTGTGAAGAAGTGCAGTTGGTATACAGTTAATAGATCCATTTGAGTAATGTTCTAATCCAGATTATGGCAGGAACTACTCCACTAAGTAAGTAAAAAAAAAATAGAAAAGAAATGAAGGTCAGTCATTCTAAAAGATTTTAAGAACATTGAAAGTATCCTTAGTTGCAGTTTCAAAGACGATCAAAAATGGTATGATGGAATGGGCTCTCATCAGGACTACCACAGGAAAGAAAGACCAAGAGCTCAGTTGCACAGGATAATCATCAGAGTTATCAGCTTCAGATACCACAGATTAACAGCACCTCAGATAAGATCCACTTAAATGTTTTACAGAGTATTTTGGTTTGTTTAACACTTTTAAGTTACTACTTAATCCCTTCGTGTGCTCCTTCATAATCTAGACTACCTGAATATTAATTTACCATGTAGAAAAAAAATAAATAAATGAACATTGAATGAGTAGGTGTGTCCAAACTTTTAACTGGTACTCTATATTGCAGATACAGGGTCAAAAATCACAGGACACCCTTTTATTTCAGAAATATTTTAGGCTATGGCTTTAGAACATGGCTGCCATCTTGAAAGCTGCCATATTCTGTTCCTGTAAACTGTTTACCTATAAATAATTGAACCTGATGTTAATTTGGGTTTATTCTAATGAGTTGGATTAGAGTGTATATGAAAGTGTATGATGAGGTTATAACTTATTTAAGGAATGTCTGTTTCCTTCATGCTATGATTTATTCATCTACATGTGTGATGAAAGTGAGTCAGGAGGGTTCTAGCTTTTATCTCAGGATAAAAGCTTTGTGAAGGACCTTGTGGGGACAGGAAAAGGTGGGATTTAAATGGGCTCAGTCTCTGACGCCGAAACACTGAATTAACTCCCACTGAATAAAATGAGTGGAGTCTCCGGGGGTTCTCTCCTTTATTCGCTCTGCTCGGGCGCCAGGCTGAGGAATGTGGCCTAGCATGACCTCTAGCTGAAGTGGAAAGAAATAAGAGCCCCTACCAGGCTGATGGATAGTGTGCTGTATACTATATATACTATCCTTCAATTGCACCTCTTACCCCACCTCTACCTTCACACTAGCAGGCAACAGAGTGATCAGTCATTTCCTATAAAACTGAGTATATAGTAAAATAACATGTATTTTGTGTTGCAGCATAGTTGGTTAAATTTCATATAAATGCTGTATAACAATATATTTTTCCAATACAAGATTTACTCTGAATGAACACATTATTAAAAATAAAGAGGAATGTTAAGAATCATAAAAGCATTTTTAAAAATCAAATTGTATTTGATTTATTACAGAACATGGTCAACTTGAATCATTCAGCATGTCTGCAGCTCCAGGTCATACACGTGTCCCTAAAACACAGATTTCTGCCCTGTCATGATGCAACGGTGATGGACGCATTAATGACAGGAAATAAAAAGTAAAATATGGAAAATATGGTTTCTGTGTAGTCTGAGGTCTTATAAATGGGATACATAGTCAAAATAAGCTTTATTTTCTTATTTTGAGGGCAAGCAAGGATCAAACGACATGGCAACAGTGCTCTCCAATATTTTGGCTCCTGTTCTCAGCAAAGTTGTTCTGAGCATCGCATCACCCGGCGCTCATTCCTATCTTACATCCCCCCAAAAGTCTATTTTCACGCCTTGTGCCCGTGCTGTTAAAATAGAGGTGGAGTTTAGGAATATATTATTAACGCTGATGGGCGTGGTGGTCTGGAAGTGAGCTACTATAAGTTACACCCATTGCTGACATGGATATGCAAATGTAGACACACAGCTTGTTTAGTCCCTGTAAACAAATATAAACCTGTTGATTCCATCGAAAATGCCAGGCTACGGCTAGAAGTGTATAAAGACCTCAGCTAACAATTTTTGGTTAGTAGAATGTTTTCTGAATGTTACATTTAACGTTCTTATAACCTTTAAAGAACATTTTTATTTAATGTTTATTTACTGGATGTCTGGCTTTTAACCACCTTTCAACCACCAACTAATGAATTTTATCCATTTGGACTCTGAGTTCCTAGCATTAAAGAAGAATACACAGAAATGTAAATATATGTATGTGAATCTATGAACAATCATATCAAACCTGAAAAATGTGTGGAAAAGTGGTGGTACTCCAAAGAGTAAATCAAGTGCAAGTGTTTTGGCCCTCTTCCAGCCTGAGTGTGACGAGTCTGTGACCTGCAATTATAAAGTACAAGAGGCTTTTCAAAAACTCCAACACTGTCGCATTAGACCTGTTACAGTCCAAGCCTTCACTAACTGAAGCTTCAACTGCTTCAGCAGCAGCAGCCTAGTATAGACCTGATACACTGATAAAGCATAACATTATAACCACCTCCTTGTTTCTACACTCATAATCAATACTTTTCACTTCCACTCTTTATACAGCACACTTTGTAGTTTTAAAGTTAAGCAATAGAACACGAGAGGGAGTGTGTTATCACAAATAACATCACGGCTGTGATGATCTACGGCCAAATCACAGCCGATGTTACTCGTGATGACACACTCCCTCTCGTGTTCTATTGCTTTTATACAACAGTTTTTTTTTTTTTTTTTTTTTTTTTTTTACAAAATGAATAAAGAAAATAAATCAAAGAAATTCAGAATGAATATGCTTTAATATGGACTGTGCCTTCCGCCAAAAAGTAGTTTCACCACAACTGTAACAGAACTGAAACTTAACTACAAAACAGTGTATGGTTCATACAGACTAACACCACGAAAATTAGCTTGAAAGCAAAATTGGGAATAAGTGAAGATGGTAACGTTAGGAGCGTGAAATGACGCTAATACTCTCCTCTCCTGCTCCGTGGAGTCGTCTTCAGGTGAAAGCTGCGCATTTTTTGAGCATTTCTGCTTGTTTTGCTGGGTGGTGTTGGTTAGCTAGCTGGACTGTGGTTAGATTAGCGTAGGTTGCTTTAGCTCAGCATTAACTTAGCTTAGCCTAGCCTGACTGGTTAAGTTACCGTTCTGGCTGTCAGACGGCATTAGCCAAGCTGCGAGCGAGAGTGCCGTGGCTGAGCGCTAGCCTGTGCTAAGCTAATGCTGCTGGTGCCGCTGGAGGTGATGATTCAAAACTGTACTGTGTATATACACTGTTACTCGGCAACGCATCGGCGGAGTGATACAAGTTTAGTGTGAGAAGGCTGAGATGTTATCACAAATATCAGCACGGCTAGAACACTCCTCAACCAATCATTGTGAGGTCAGAACTAACTGTTGTATAATTTGTAGTATAATTACAGACTGTTTCCCTGCATACTTTATTATTATTATTATCCTCATCCTCCTTTCACTCTGTTCTTCAAATGGTCAGGACCCCACAGGATAGACCACCAGAGAGCAGTTAGTTTGTGGGTGGTGGATCATTCTCAGCACTGAAGTGACTGTACTGGCATGGTGGTGGTGTGTTAGTTTGTGTTTTGCTGAAACGAGTGGATCAGACACAGCAGTGCTGCTGGAGTTTTTAAACACTGTCCACTCTATTAGACTCAGAGACAGGAGCTCGGGATCTATTGCTGACTCCACCCTCAGCTCAAAAAAATGGGAGGGATAGTTTGGGAGGGGCAGTGCAGTGATGTATGGGTTTATGGGCAGGGCAGGGCAGGAGGGAGAGCTGAGTGGGCAGAGCTGCTGTGGGTAATAGCTAACAGGTTTCTGATCAGAAAGCGTTTCTCACCAGAGAAAAGAGTTTGAGCTGCTGGCTCAAACCGCCTGAGAGCTGAACATCAGGGGTCAGAAAGGTCAGGTATTTCATATATTACTTCTGAGAAAATACAGTAATTTCTTCAAACATGGTCTTGTTTCATGCATTCTGAGATAAACAAGCTAACAGGGAGCCAAGGTTTACTGTTAGTTAATGCAAAAACACTAACCCAACCACTGTAGCCTGAGCTAGATACATGTTGTAACTGCGCACTGTAAACATGTACCTTGTTTTTTGCACTATAAGGCAAAAAAACTGTTTACCTTTTAATCTGGTGCATTTTATGTAGCTATGAATTTTACCAGTCAGGTTGTAAGGAGCAGTAAATCCACTCCACTGAAGTACAGTGCTATACAGGAGTTTCAGAGTAGTTCTTCAGCACCGGGACTGTAGTAGCATGAGCATTAGCCGTCTTGATATTAGGATTCAGACCGTTCAAGCTGGCTAGCTAAATGATTTTAACAATGAGAAATAAAAGTGTAAACAGTGAATCTAAATAGCTAACTAGCAAACTGGCTAACCTTAGCTAAGCTGGGGGGGGGGTGACTGTTTTGAAGGTAACATTAATTGACTAATTTCCGTATTCTGACGGGTTCACATACCAAAGTACATGCACACATCATCTTTACCTATAGCACAAATTAACCTGTAAGAGTGCTGTTGAAGCAGAAATGACTGCAATAAAAAAGTTTTTTAACCCTCCTGTTATGTTCGTTTGTCAAGAACAGCAATGGTGTTCACAGGTCAATTTGATCCGGTGCATGTTTAATTATCCAATTAATATCCAAAATAATAATTATCAAAAATAATAATTATAAACAAAATCCAAACAAGCAGTGTAGATATTGTATTACTAACTACATTGCTAATTATTCTATCAATATTCAGTGCAACGGTGTTCCTTACTTCTAACAGGTAATAGATAAATCAGGATAATCACTAGTTTAAAAAAATAAAAAAAAACTACTTTACTACTTTTGAAAGACCAACATATTAGACATAATAGCTTTACATAACATTAAAACATAACATGGAATTTTGTTTTAGTTTTTGTTTATTGCAGGAGGTTATATGTTAATTACACTAATTAAGGCAAGCAGAAGAGCTTTTATACTGAAAAAATACTTTTACCTATTTTTCTTAGGTCTTCAAACTTTTCAATTTGACCCATAACATAACAGGAGGGTTAAAGGTTAGGAAAGGTTTATTATTTTTTTAAGCAGGACTGGTATGTTTTATCACTTTTAAGAAACATATTTCAGCTATTAAAGAAAAAAAAATATGGTTTAGGGTTCAGTACCTCTTTAAAAACTCAAGCAGTACTGCTGTGCCTAATAATGACCCAACAACCTCCAGGAAGGGTTAATTTACTAGATAATGAAACTACTTTCAGCTAATTTCAGCTGATTGATTTTACTTGCCGAATATTAGGTGCATCCCTAATATAATATTTTCATTTTTCCTCTATTTGATTCTGTATAGCAGATGTTACATCCTGCTCTACTCTTATCCTTCAGACCACCATATACTTTTTCTTCAGATTTCATCCTGTCCGACCTTCATGACTGCAGACTTTTAAACATCCCAGAGCTGAGTGAATGCCAACCTGGGCCAGCCTCATCCTCAGCCATTTCCATCTGAATGCACTTCACTGCGTTTGGTGCTACTGATCTTTGGTGGGGGGGTGAAGTTGGCACAGAAGAAGACCTTTCTGATTTTTCTTTTTTTTTTTTAAATGTGGATTTCTCTGGCAGGAAGGTTATGGATGGTGCAGTGAACATGCCCTTTGAGCAGTTCAGCAGTGTTAGCAGTAGCGCTAGCTCGCTTGGTGCAGGACTAAAGTTCCCTTGAGGACACTGCAACGCCAGGAAGCGCTGCTGCAAAGATTAGCGTATTTCATACACCCAGAACAGGAGGTCTGTTTGAGAAACCTTCAAAGATCACACAAATGCTTTGATGTTCTACACTAAAACTAATCTTAAACCGATGTAGAGCGCTGAGTAAAGGCCCACGGCAAAGACGCGCTCGCTTAAGGAGGGGAAATTGAAATGAATTTAAGTAAAAATCGTTTTTTACTTAAGTTTCCAAAACTGACATACTGACATGCCAAAAGTCACAGGGCAGTAACTAGTGTTGTGTCCCATGATTTTTGCCATGTCCCACAGAACCAAAAAATCCGGGCACTGACCTGTGGGATAAGTGGGTGGAGTCTCCTGCATTGAATGAGTCACTTGTCTGTTCGCATGGACAATTCTAGACAGATTCTGCTGGTCACCATCATTACTACTCACTGCACCACTGTCCACTGTGAGTGCTAATACAAGCCGTCTATAACATATTGCCGGTATACATTTGACACATAATTCACATGGCTTTGCCATGAGCACATTAGCAAGTGTTTAATCAACCTCACTAACAAGATAACACCTTGCAGCTCATACAGGTGCGATTGTTCCCATGCTATCCCCTGAGGTAACATTTCAAGATTGATTTACATGTTGCTGTCCTATGACTTGTGGCACATGAGTGTATTGAGGGCTTAAAGTATCTACCCATACATTTACCAATACATTGTGCAATGCAAAGCAAAGCAACCTTTGCAACAAGCTTTGACTTAGGCTACTCCAAAACCTTCTTTTTTTTTTTTTTTAACCATTCCAAGGTGAATTAGTGGTGTGCATCGAATCATTGTCCTGCTGCAGAACCCAGGTAGGCTTGAGCTTAAGGTCACAAACTTGATTCTACAGGTCTGGCAGTAATCAGACCTGGTTGGGGCTAGGTGAAACTGAATTCAGCTTTCCAAAAATGCGGACTAAGGTGCTGCCACTATGATCAGGAGATTGCTGGTTCGAATCCTGTTCATGTAGCTTGCCATCAGCTACTGGAGCCCTGAAAGAGCACAATTGGCCTTGCTCTCTCTCTGAGTGGGTGTATGGCGCTCTCTCCCCTCATCACTCCAAAGGGTGATGTTGATCAGAACAAGGCATCTGTGAGCTGATGTATTAGAACCGAGTCACTGTGCTTTCCTCCGAGCACGCTGTGATGCTACTCAGCAATGATACAGAAAGAGCTGGTGGCTGACTTCACATGTATTGGGGGAAGCATGTGTTAGTCTTCACCTTTTTGGTGTTGGGGCATCACTAGTGATAGGGGGAGTCCTTATGAGTAAAAATGGAAAAAAAAATAAAAATGGAAGTGTGACAAAAAAAAGCAAAAACAAAACACATATACTTCTTCAAGTCACTGTAGTTTCCTTCTGAAAAGATTTCCCTTTCTGTAGAAATATGTAGAAGATTTGTATCACTGATTTATCAAAAATGTAAGTTCATTATACACTCTACTGCACACATGCATTGAGAATGCTCACTGCAGCAGACTGTAACAGCCTAATTTAAAGGAGGCAGCCAGAGGGTAGCATAGACATGAGGGCATCCATCTGCTGGCATAAATCTACCAGGTTTTGTGTGGTTGTTGGGGTTCCATTTTTCTTTTTTTGAACTTTTGGCTTTCCCTCTTTCTTGTGCAGCACAGTTATTACAGTTATCTAATCTCCTCAGATATATCTCCTGAAGTGTTATCTCACTTTTCTCACTTTTAGTCCGTGCAGCTGATAATAAAGCTTCAGAGAGGCGCGTAAGAAAGCCTCCTATGCAGACCTTTGTTCAGAGGTTTCATGTGAGACACTGGTTTAATATATTCGCTGCTCCTCCACAACTCATGGTGTTCCTCTAAGCTCCTCTGACACACATGCTCTATCTCTCTCCGTCAGGCGCTTACCCTCGGCTTTCCCTCAGCTTTAAACTGAAGAGGAACATCGGCTACTTCATTCTACAGACCTACATGCCCTCTATCCTTATCACCATCCTCTCCTGGGTCTCCTTCTGGATCAACTACGACGCTTCTGCTGCGAGAGTGGCTTTAGGTAGGTCTCTGATCTGGAATAAATTTAACATGTTCCTTTGATGGTGTTAATTCTTTCTATATTACATTTTTTAACATTACCTGTGTTAGACACCACAGTTTCTGGGTCTGGAACATGTCCAAATGTATGTGTTTGTTCATATATGTTTTTAACACTAACACTGTTACCATTTTGATTGCCCTTTTTAATTTAATCTAATCTTGTACATTGGTCAGAATTGTTTATTTTCTCTATATATATATATATATATATATATATATATATATATATGAAAAAACCTAATTAGTTATAGTATAAACAGTGTCCAGTGAATAGTTGTAGCATGTGTGTAAAGTAATGAATCTCTTTGAATGCCATTGAGATTAATTGGAGTAAAGAAGCTCCATTAATCACCTTCGGGATGAGTTGGAGTGATGACGCTCCATTGATTACATTTGAAATTGCCTGAAATCATAAAGCTCCATTGAACTAATTTGTTGATATGTTGGAACAACTGAGCTTCACTAAACCTCTTTGTGAAAAGTTGGGGTAATGAAGCTCTATTGCACCACCACTGGGGTCAGTTGGAGTGATGGAGCTATATTAAACTTTTTTGGGATTAGTTGGAGCAAAGAAACTCCATTAAATACATTTGGAATAGCTTAAAATCAAGAAACGCCATTGAACTAATTTGGGATTAATTGGAGTGATTATGCTCTATTGAACACCTTTGGGATGAGTTAGAGTGATGGGACACTGCTGAAACCTTTGGGATTAATTGAAATGGTGATGCTCTATTGAACACCTTTGGGATGAGTTAGAGTGATGGGACACTGCTGAAACCTTTGGGATGAATTGGAATGGTGATGCTCTAGTGAACACCTTTGGGATGAGTTGGAGTGATGTACCTGAATTGAATACATTTAAGGTAGCCTGAAATCTTAAAGCACTCTTGATCTCCTCTGAGATATGTTGGAGTGATGAAGCTCAATTGAACACCATTGAGGAGAGTTGATGTTTTGGAACTCCATTAACCTCCAATAAAGCTCTTTGACTAAAGTTGGGTTAATGAAGGTCTATTGCCCCAACACTAGGATGAACAACTTTGGGATGATTTGGAGTTATATTGCTCCATATGATTTATTTGGTGTAAAATCTTGAAGCTCCATTAAACTTATTTGGAATAAGTTGGAGTGATCAAGCATCACTGAAAAACTTTGAGATGAGTGAAGCTCAACTGACCAACTTTGGGATGAGCTGAAGTTTTGGAATTCCATTAACCTCCCATAAACCTCCAAAAAAGTTGAGGTACTGAAGTGAACAATTTTGAGTTGTATAGATAAAGCTCCGTTTAATACATTTGGGATGTCCTGAAACCTTGAACCTCCATTAAACATTGAACATATTTGGGGATGAGTCAGAGTGGTGAAGCTCAATAAAAGTAAGTTGAAATGTGTTGGAGTGATGGAACTTCACTGAACTCCACTAGGATTAGTTGAGTTTAAGTAATAAAGCTTCATTAAATATATACTTGGAATACACTGAAATCATGAAGCTTAGGAATAAGTTACCAAAATGCTGCTTTGTTATAGTCCTTTGAAATTTGTTAAAGTGATTAAACTTAACCATGCTCATTTTAGAATGAGCTGGAGAAATGAAGTCATATAGAAAATCTTTGGGATGAGTTGAAGTGATGGAGCTATGACAGCTAATTTGTTTGATTTTAGGATAATACCCTTGGTTTTAAAGAAGCAGATGTCCACATATGTTTTGACATATATCACATGCAGTCTGCCTGTATAAACAGTGGTGAATTAATGTGTAGAGCTAAAGAGCACACTGAACTCTCTAGTACACTATAGTACACCATTTACTATAGTACCAGTGCTCTGTTGATTCAGTAACTGCAGAGCTCCACACCAGCTGATAGAACTGCATAAGGGGGACCGACTACACATTAATGCCTATGGGTTTAGAATGAAGCACTTTTATCCATATACTGTAGTGTAGCTGCAAAAATATATCAGTTCTTTGTTAAGGCCTGTAGATTTATAATCTGTGATTATGATCAGCCACCAGCTGCACATTTCAAATAAAAACAGACAAGACAAGACGAGAGTTTATTGTTCTGATCAGATCTTCTGTTCTGCAGTGTTACAACCAGAACTGGAGAGAATATTCCTGCTGTTTTTTTTTCTTTCATTTTTATAAACTTGTTCCGGAAATGAGGGCAAAATACACACTCACACACACACACACACACACACACACGCTCCGGCAGCTACAGCTGAGCGTTCTGGTGATGGAGTGAATAGAACGTCATGCTCTGATTTGTGAACATCTTTCTTTTCACACTCCTCCGTTTCCTTCCCCCACTTTCCTCCTTTCAGTTTCTGGAAGTCCCAATTTTTCCCCTGTCATACTGGATTATGTAAGGCCGGCCCACCAGCTCTAGTAGGCAGGTGCACACACACACACACACACACGCGCTCTATTCTTGTGTGTCTCTGTGTGTGTGTGTGTGTGTGTGTGTGTAAGAGCACTCTCTCTGATTGGAGTCTGACCTGTATTCCGTATATTTTGAGGGGTTGGGGGGGTTGGGTAGTGAAAGGAACAGAGGCATGTGGGAATAATGAAAGATCATATTATATATGTGTATACAGTGGTGTGAAAAAGTACTTGCCCCCTGTACATATTTTTTTGCTTTTGCTTTTGCTTACTACTGATATGACAGGGCAAACACCTTCCAAAAAGTTCCACTTTTGTCACATCAGTCCACAGAACATTTCTGGGAATCATCACAATGTTTTTTTGGTAAATGTGAGATGAGCCTTTGTGTTCTTTTTGGTCAGCGTTGTTTTTTGCCTTGGAACTCTCCCAAGCATACCATTTTCTCCCAGTCTGACCATGGCTGATGTTTGCTAGTGAGACCTGCAGTTCTTTAAATGCTGTTCTAGGTTCTTTTGTGACCTCCTGGATGAGTTGTCCATACCCTTTTAAAATAACTTTTAAAACAGCATCTACCATCAGAAAGAGACCAAACACTTTGATTTTGATGAGAAATTATTTGGGGAAACATTTTGAGAAATTGAGCTCTATTGTACAACCACTGGGAGGTGTGCACCAAACATTTGTGGCAAACCAAACTCAGCACTTGAGCAGAAGAACCTGTACTTTACTGTAAATCATAGATCCACTCTGAATTTTTGTATTAGAGGAAGCTTGAGGAAATTTTGAGACCACCCATACAAACACTGAAGATAAAGCTTCACACAGCTGAGAGAATTCTGCATGGAGGTGAAGGAAAACTGATATAACAAATTACTTTTAGACACAAGCTGTAAAATTGTACGAATAAAAATGTAAATGTCGTGATGTATATCGAGATATTAAACAATGCAGGGCCCATGACGTCACCAGCCCTGCCCCCAAAGCTCAAAACCTGAAGAAAACAGCAAAACAACAGTAATCATCCCTTTAATCAGCCATTTAAATGGCTTTTTAAAAGGTAAAGAAGAGCGTTTTTCTGGGATTAAAAGTGTGAATTCAGCTGTAACTGGAAATATCTGCACTGCAAAACTGTGCTGGACTGAGGTGCACAGCTTTTGACAAGCACGTTTACAAGCACGTGCCCAGCCACGTGGATGGAGGCAATGCGGTTACCTGGTGTTTACTCCTAAAACCCTCCCCCTTGTGCTTTCCCCTCCCCCTTGCTCTTCTCAGGCAGCAGCAGCCTGTCACTCACACAGGCACAGAGACAGCGCTGTGTATCTACTGCTTGTGTCAAGAATCAAAACATTGTTTGATTTTTTGCCTTAAGTGACATCACACATCCTGCGATGTGACTATTGCACATGCGCACATCACGATGATGATGCTTAAACAATATATCATGCAGCCCTAATAAGCACTTTTGATAATCTTGATTTCAGAAGAAACAAGTCCCCATATTTTTGCCCTACGTAATTAGTTCCTAATACGCAGGGATCAGAATCTGTTACTATCCTCTCTGCTGAACATTTTGATGATGTCATAAGATCAGTGAATGATGTTCAGAGCCGTGAAGAGCATTCTGTGTCTTTCTCCTCTGTGACCGTCCTGATCTCGACTCTATAACTCACCTGGCCTCATTACTGTCTCCGCTCTGGCAGCAAACTCATCAGATTCATCAGACTGACACCAGACACGGCGCTCCCTGGTGGCCGTATGACATTATTCATTAAAAAGTTAGTAAAGGGGTGAGTTCTCCTCAACCTTCGTCCTCTCCATCATTAACCCAGCAGGGGACAGACGCTCTGACAGCAGATCATTCTCAGGTGACATCAGAGCTAATTACTGAGACACAATGGAGGTGTGGTCATTAGCATAAAGGAAATATTTTTTAAACAGTGTCTGATTATTAGAATTTCTGATTTTAGAATCTCTGAATTCAAATAAATTCACTTAATACTTAATAATAAATACATTATCAAGTATACATAAAGTTTTCAGTTGTTGGGATTGACCTCCTATAATTCCATGATCTGTTTATGTTCCTATGCTTTTATTCAATGATGGCCCAACAATGTTTCAGTTCTGATCTAATTCTGATGCACAGCTGCCCATAACGATACAAATTCCAATACAAGAGTGTTTCATATTGTTTGTTTATTTCACTTACAATACCAGTCAAAAGTTTGGACACACCTTAAATGTAGAGGTTTTTCATAATTTTATTTTTTATGCATTGTAGATTAATAATAAAGCCATATAAACTATAAAACAAAACATTGTTTTAGTAGACAAAAAAGTGTTAAACCAGAATGTGTTTTATATTTTAGATACTTCAAAGTAGCACCTTTTGCTTAGATAACATTTTTGTACATCTTGGCTGGATTTTCTCAGTCAGTTTTATGAGGTAGAGTCTCCTGGAATGGCTTTCAGCTAACAGCTGTGCTGAATTTGTCAAGAGTTAATTACTTAGAGGGATCCGAGTGGTCCAGCAGACTAAGGAGCTGCCATTCTAATCAGCAGATCGCCGGTTCGAAATCCTGTTCATGTAGCTTGCAATCGGTTGCCAGAGCCTTGAGAAAGCACAATTGGATTAGTTCTCTCTGGGTAGGTAGATGGTGCTCTCTCCTCTCATCACTTCAAAGTGTGATGTCTATCAGCACAGGGCATCTGTGAGCTGATGTATCAGAACAGAGTCGCTGCGCTTTCCTCCGAGTGCGCTCTGGCTACTCAGTTGGAAAATTAAATTACTTGAATTTCTTGTCTCTTGATGTGTTTGAGAGCATCAGTTGTAAAGTAGTGAAGAGGTAGAGTTGGTATACAGTGAATAGCTCTATTTAAGTAATGTTCTAATCCATATTATGAGTAGAACTACTCAACTAAGTAAAGAATAAAATACTTTAAGAAATGAAGGTTAGCCAAAAACAATTTTAGAACTTTGAAAATATCCTCAAGTGCAGTCTCAAAGACCATCTAAAAAGTGATGATGAAACTGGCACTCATTAGGACTTGCTTATTGTTCAGTGTTCCCATGTTGTTTTTTTCCTGTAGTCATATATTCCCAAGTTTCTCTGTTCTCAATGTTTTGAGTCTTTAAATCTGAGCTTTTGTAGTTCATTAAAGAGTTTGTGTTGTTGTTTTTTTTTTTTTTTAATTTGTGTAAAATATTTATTGTAAACATTACCATGTTGGAATATGGAGTCTGTTTTTGTTTAAACGTTGAAACATTGTTAAGACAACATTAAATGTTAAATGGTTGTGCAGCATTGAAATTGTAACTTTGAATTAACAATGTATTCAACATTCTGCCTTTTGAATAAGCATTTTACATTTCATCACCACACAATTTCAAAAAACAGCTGGATGGGGAGGATGAAAAAGTGATTTTATTCCATTTGCTTTTTAATTTGGCACCAGTTCTTCACGATATCTGGGGGAATTTTCATGTTCTATTTGTTTTACTGTTTTGTTTTTGAGATCAAATGTTGAATCAGATTGGTAGTGGTGGGTAATTTTCTTTATACTCAGCTTCACGACAGTGATGTAAGTTTAGTATTTTCAACACTGTTAAGCATAGGATTTTCTAGTATTAGATACTTGTAGTAATATTGTATGGCTAATATATATATATATATATATATATATATATATATATATATATATATATATATATATATATATATATATATATTTATATATTTTTTTTTTTTTTTTTTTTTACTCATCAACAGCCCTAAAATATAGGAGAAAATTGTAATATGTTAATATTTACATCATTTTCTAATTGTTGTATTGTTTATTTCAGGTATCACCACTGTCCTGACCATGACCACCATCAACACACATTTGCGAGAGACCCTTCCCAAGATCCCCTACGTTAAAGCCATCGACATGTACCTGATGGGCTGCTTTGTCTTCGTGTTCCTGGCCTTGCTGGAGTACGCCCTGGTCAACTACATCTTCTTCGGCCGGGGTCCACAGAGACAGAAGAAAGCGGCGGAGAAAGCCGCCACCGCCAACAACGAGAAAATGAGGATGGATCCAAACAAGGTAGGCACTCTGAGCTGACCTTCAGATTTACCTTACAGTGTGTCACTGTGTAGAAATCCATCTGAATCAGCCGAGACTGAACGACCAGTCTGCAGGACTGAGGAGTTTACTGGATATAGTAATCAAGAACACCATCATCTGCTAGATACTAGAACACCTGTACACTAGCGTTCCTCAGATGGTAAAACCATGGTTCCAATGGTTTTATTATTACTCTTACCATCAAAACATACTTTAGTTGCACCCTGAAGGAAGTTTGGGATTACAATGCTATTCAGAAAGAAGCAACAATAAATTATATATATATAAAAAAAAAAAAAAAAAAACTTTTTCTGCAGAGCGTATAGATTTTTCCTGTAACTCATATATGGACTAGTTCCTTAACTTTGGCAGTACCAGTCAGTTTGGACACACCTTCTCATTCACTAAGTTTTAATTTTTTTCCGATATTATAAATTAATACTGAAATCATCCAGACTATGAAGAAACAAATAAGGAGCAATCATGTAGTAACTTAAAAAACAAAATATCAAAATTTAGATGTCCTTATCTGGGGAGATAAGAACATGCTGGTTCTGATGCTGGTAACTCTTGCTGGTCCTGATGAGTGCCAGTTTCATCATAATGTTTTTGACGTTCTTTGCGACTGCACTTGAGGATACTTTCAAAGTTCTTTATTTTTTAAACACAAAGTGTTAAACAGACCTGAGAGTAGCACGTTTAGTGATTTGATGACAGATCTGCACACTCTTGATATTTTCTCAGTGTTTTCATGAGGTAGAGTCAACTGGAATAGTTAATTTCTTAAAGTATTTCTTTTGAGGAGTTGAGTAGTTCTTGCCATAATATGGATTATAACATTACTCAAATAGAGTAACTCAAGATGTGCAAATGTGATGTGTATAAAAACATATTCTGGTCTGTTTAACACTCTTTTGTTTATTAAATAATTCATATATTTTTTCTCATAGTTTGAAAGACTTTAGTGTTAATGTACAATGTAGAACATTTAAGGTGTGTCCAAACGTTGTACTGGTACTGTATATAGAACATGCAAAAAAAAAAAAAATTGTACTTGTAGTCTTCAATCTCTGTATTGTGAATAAATACATTGATCATTTTGTCCAGTCAGTTGTCATTTTATCAATGTTTTTATAAATGTTTGACTGGTGATACAGCGTTTAACAGTTCCCATAATGTTCGTACATTTAACATTTAACACTCTTAGATGACAAAAAAGCAGACTTTAATCCTGAATTAAAGTTTTAATCCAAACTAAACTTAAAGAAGCAGTTTCAAAGACTGGGATTTAAGACAGGATTTTTTACACAGCATTGTGAATAATGATCTTTCACTGAAAATAATTTATAGTCTAGGTCTAGGCTTATGCATTTAATTAATGCTATAGGATAGATACACTTGTATGACATGTATATAAAAACAAACAAAAGAAAATCCTAAGCAGATATGATTACATAAACCAATTATTTGCTTATATACCGCTCCAATAAGAATATTTTCAAATAATAAGAATATTTGCAGAATAAACATACAATAACAAATGTAGTTCTGTGCAGAAGTGTCTACCTGTAACTCTATATAACATTAAAATAAACCCAAATAAACGTAGTCAGTGGTCATTGAGAGTGTCTACCTGTATTTAACTCTATATAACATTAGAATAAACCCAAATAAACATAAATACACATAAAGCCTGTGGTCAGTGAGTGTCTACCTGTATTTAACTCTATATAACATTTGAATAAACTTAAATATACATAAACTCAGGGGACAGTGAGAGTATTTAACTGTATTTAACTCTAAATAACATTAGAATAAACCCAAATAAACATAAAGTCAGTGGTCAGTGAGAGTGTCTACCTGGAATTAACTCTTTATAACATTAGGATAAACACAAATAAACATAGTCAGTGTTCATTAAAAGAGTCTACCTGTAATTGACTCTATATAACATTAGAATAAACCCAATTTAGCATAAAGTCAGTGTTCAGTGAGAGTGTCTACCTGTATTTAACTCTATATAAGATTAGAATAAACCCAAATAAACATAGTCAGTGGTCAGTGAGGGTCTTCCTGTATTTAACTCTATATAAGATTTGAATAAACCCAAATAAACATACATTAACATAAAGTCAGTGGTCAGTGAGTGTCTACCTGTAATTAACTCTATATAAGATTAGAATAAACCCAAATAGACAAAGTTAGTGTTCAGTGAGAGTGTCTATCTGTAATTATCTCTAAATATCATTAGAATAAACCCAAATAAAAATAGTCAGTGATCAGTGAGAGTGTTTACCTATATTTAACTCTACATAAGATTAGAATAAACCCAAATAAACATAAATAAACATCAAGTCAGTGGTCAGTGAGAGTTTCTACCTGTAATTAAATCTATATACCATTAGAATACACACAAATAAACAAAGTCAGTAAATGTAGGTGTAAGAGTGTTGGAGTGTTTACAGTAGAATCTCCTGATGTGATGGTGATGTTGTATGTTTGCAGTGGTTGGTGGGAAATGTAGTTCAGAGAGACGATGGTTTGTATGCCAGAATGAAACAGAGGGATATTGATGCTCATGACTCGATGTGGGAACCGATCTTTATGGACGATGCAGCGATAGGACTAGGCGATCAGAAAAATAAGGTGTGTGAAAAGATTCACCAAAGTGCTTATTTTTTGTTATTGTTTATATGCTTTGATTTTAAGCACATTAAATATCTGCCCCTCATCATCATATGCATGAAGCTTAAAGGCTGACACAAGTATATGAATCTGAATTTTGTGTATTTGAACTAAAAGTTTATTAAATTACTTTTAGTAAATATTAAATATTTATTAGTGTTTTAGTATTTACAGTTTTTTGTGTTTTGGACTGGAAATTATTTTATTTTTTTCAATTAAATATAAATTATCTTAATTCTAAAATCTTCAGTTATTTTGAAATGTTTTATTTTAAGTTACAAATTTGACCACCTTACATTCAGAAAAAAAAGGTTACAAATTATGCCATTAAATATTTGAGGCTTAATAAAAGTCAGGTTAATACAATTCAAATATACAAAATTCTGATTAAAATATGATTTAAATCAAAATTCTGTCAGTTTTTAAGCTCCATACCTTCTCCTACATTCACCCTTCAATCAAATCAGCCTCTTCACTCCGTTTCTGATGGAATAGTTTAATAGGAACTCCGCTAGCGTGACTAATGCTGAATACTGAATACAAGCTAAGAGCTCTTATTTGTGGTTCATTTTTTTTATTGTGCTTTATTCTGATGTGTTGACAGGTGTTCTGTTTATCTTTCATATCACCAGGGATATTTTATTAGCAGTACAATAGATGACAGCAGAATAGAATACATGATAAAAGCCCTTTGTGTTTTGACAGTAGCTTTTGTTGTTAAATGTCGAGCAGCAGCTGTTTAATCCTTTAACAGATAAACAGTTTGATAATAGTTACTAATGGATAATTGAACTGTCCATTAAGACTCTGAGATCCTCAACAGTGTGTGATTGATTATTAATTTAATTTGTTTAATTAATCAATTCCAGTAGGCTGCAAAAAATGACAGGGGTTATGTTGACTGTCTGTTAATAGAGTAAAACTAAGAAATTAATTAAAACAGCTGAAAAATATCTAGAAACAAGTTTAATAGTTTATTAGTTTACAATGAGGAATTTCATATTGTTTAGATATTGTTTAGAAACTTTTTTTTTCTTTACAAATAAAAATATAATATTGCAGTGTTTGAGAACATTTATATCAGTACAGAAATTACATGGAATACTACTACGCTCACTAAAATACTGAAAATACAAAAAAAAAAAAACAGGTAATTCTAATAAATAGCATGTTTTATGAGTAAAGTAATTGAGAGCCATTAACCATTTGGGAGATTTGTGTCTGAATATCTGTTTTCTAGCTTTTTATGTCTGAATTGCTCTTCACGGATTAAATCAAAGGAAATGAATGGAAACTCCAGTTAATGACTATTACAAATCTCACTGTTCACTACTGTTTACTCTTCCTGTCACTTTCAGATTTCCCATCAAACCTTGTTCTCTTTCTTTAGCTTTCTCTTTACCCTGTCCACTCTGACCCATCTCACCAGACTGTCCTCTGTTAATATTGTTCTTTGTGTTTTTTTTTTTTTGTTTTTTTTTTAAGATAAAGTGGTGATATTTTTTTTGAATTATGAGTAATTTTATAATTGTGGTCTTACTTTATTTGGAGGGTCCTCTTCAGATCTTGCTCTGTTTTAGGCATCATCAGTACAGAACCAGAAAGCGTTTAATACAGTAAAATCACAGCAGATTATTATTATTTTTTTTTTTGCAGTGCCCCTATTGGTAATATTTTGAACTGCTATAACAATAAACATACATATATTTGTTTTATTATTATTTAAAGAAATGTTCTATGAGAGTTTTAATAATGAGGCTTTGTTAATATATTCCAAACCTAAAAGGTTTTAGCTGAATGTAACACTGTAACCAAATGTTCTGTAAAATTACTGTAAAATACTGCAGGCTAGGTTCACCAGTATTTTAGCATTTGTGTATGGGTATTTTATGTATATTTACAGAGTTAAATTAATGGTATCTTACATTTAATAGTTAAAGTGTTTTTATATAAATAAAACCAAAATATAAAACAAACAAAAGCATAATTTAGTATATTTTTTCAGTATTATACTCTCAAAGTATAGTCACATATTTTTCACACTATAAAGCACATTTAAAATCATTTTTCTTTTTTCCCAAAAATAGTCAGTGCATCATATAATCTGGTGCACCTTATGTATAAATTTTACCAGTCAGGTATTAAGGAGCAGTAAAGCCACTCTGCTTGAGTACAGAGTTATACAGGAGTTTCAGTTTAGTTCTTTATCACAGAGACTCCAAACTGGAGCAGTATTAGCATTAGCCGCTAACTGCGCTAAGCGCTAGCTCTTTTGCCCTTCAGAGGTGAGTATTATCAGCCTGAACCCTGGCTAGCACTGCTGCAGCATTAGCATTACCCGCTAATCATGCTAAGCTGTAGCTCTTTCGCTCTTCAGAGGCGCGTAGCTATTTTACACTGTAGTCTGCATGTTTAGCGTGTTAAATTAAGCTACATGGGATGAACCACTAGCTAATGTTACCCTGGCTTTCTGGAACACTCAGGGTTCCTCAGTGTAGCGCCGTTGAAATTATTATAACATATTATAATACTCTTACAATAATATTATAATGTTACATATTAAAATGTTATTTTACAGCAATTTTCTAAAGCAGAGTTAGACCCGAACCCGTGTTTTAAAATGGAACACTGCATTAATACCAGGCTACTAGTGGTGGTCTGTTGGGGACCTGGCCGTCATAATAGCAGTGGAGAGCTAAGGTGCAGCAAACTAGTTTAATTTAGTAAATTCAATTAAAATAAGGTGGCATTTGGTGCAGTGATTAATATTGTCTATTCTTTTCCTCTTTGGTAGGGAGCTGAAATAAAGTATTATTCATTTTTATTTAATTTTTCAGTTCCACCTTAAATACTGAAGCTTTTGCTGTCTGTTGCACCACTTAAGGTGGAACAGGAATTGGCTAGTATTATACTATATAGTGATGCTTGTTATTAAGGAAATGGCCATAAAACATTAACATTTCACATTGCACCATGGTAACATATTGGATATCCTTATTTATACTCAGATTTGTTATTTATTGCACATTGTGATCCAGTTAATTTAGATAATTATTGTAAAATGCATTACAGTATTGATGGTATTAATGGTATCCTACATGTAATAGTTAATAGTCAAATAGTTAAATATTTTAATAATTGTTAAATTCTTTAATTCCTCTGTGATGGGGAGCTAAAATTAGCTATTATTCTTTTTGTTTTTTTCCCTTCCACCTTAAATGCTGTAGCTTTTGCTGTCTGTAGCATTATTTAGGGTGGACCAGGAAGGTTAGCTGGCTAGCTAGCTAATGAGATGAACTACTAGCAACATGTTTTGCTTGTTATGAAAAAAATGGCCATAAAACATTAAAACTACACATTAAACTGTGGTGATATGGTGGTTATCGTAATTATATTTGAGTTTCTTTAGATTTTTGGATGGCCATCTTGCCAGTGGTTCTCTGACCCCTCTGTTTTGATTGTGCCTCTTAAAAATCTCTGTTTGAAGGATCATGTAGCTCTAACTCTTCTCCCTCGAAGAGGGGCAGGGCTAAGTGGTAGTGAAATGGGATTTAGCCTTTAATGCCAAGCAAGATCTACAAACCCCCAAAGCATCTACAGAGGACCATCCAAATAAAGTGTTTTTTTAATAGAATTAAACCTATTTACTGTACCTGGACTAACTTCTTGATCCAATAATTTGCAGATGGACCCCCACGAAAACATCCTGCTGACCCCTCTGGAGATTAAGAACGAGATGGGTGCGTCTGAGCTGGCGCTGGGTTTGGGCGACCCCCGCAGCACCATGCTGGCGTACGACAGCTCAGCGCTACAGTACCGTAAAGCCGGCCTGGCCCGGCACAACTTCGGCCGGAACGCACTGGAGCGCCACGTGGCCCAGAAGAAGAGCCGGCTAAGGAGGCGCGCCTCACAACTGAAGATCACCATCCCCGACCTAACGGACGTAAACTCTATCGACAAATGGTCGAGGATGATCTTCCCCACCGTCTTTTCTTTCTTCAACATCATTTACTGGCTCTATTACATCAATTAAGCGAACACTAGTGCAGCAGCTACAGCGCCACTGTTTTTTTATTTATTTATTTGAATTCTTTTTAACCATTCGATTTTTCCACACAAGCAAGTTTTACAATATACTGATATCTGAAAGCCAGGACTAATTCTACTCAATGTTTCCTGGAACATCTTACCTTAATTGCTGGCTTACGCAGATTCCAGTAACGAGAGATTACCGAACAAAACCGTGCCTGTTCCACATTCCACTCAGACCCCGTTCACACCTGGTCACGTCATGCATCCTGAGTATCAGGATTGTATCTGGATAAAGCCAATCCACATAAAAATATAACTTTAAATGAACCCACATTTAAGTCATCTAGTCATTAAAACCACTTCAGGAGATGGTCTGAGACGCATTTAAATCAGATGCAAATTCGGTCTCTCAAAACCACTTCAAGAGGTGGTCTAAGACACATAAAAACAGATACAAATCCTGTCACCCAAACCACTTCAGAAAGTGGTCTGAGACACATTTAAACTGGATACAAATCTGATTCACTGGAATCTCTTTCTACTACAAGCAAAATACCACTAGTAATTGCTTTCTTGTATCACTTTCAAGTACAAATATATGTGGCTAAAGTCTGATCTGAATACAATTCAGATACAATCACATGGAGAAACCAGGTGTAAACAGGATCATTAGATATCAGAATAGATTCCGTAGTGTGTTTAGTGTTTTTAAATGTTTTTAAATGTTATTTTAATTTATTTTTTATTTGTCTATTAACTTGTTTCTTATACCAGACAGTCAAAAAAATGTTTAGTATTTTAAATTTGAAAATTAATTCCACTTTTAATTAGCCTTCACTGCCTGATTTTTTCTGATATTGCAAAATTTGATTTTATATACTTCAGAAATAGTTTTCTCAACTTGTGATTTAAGAGGTTTCTTAAAGTAATGATATTTTTTACATTAGCATAACTGAGAAATTATGTTCCAATAGTTATGATTTTTACACTTTTGACAAAGGTTGCATACCTCCTTTTAGCTTACAAACCTGGTTTACTATTATGGGATGCTAACACTCCAAAAGCCAGTCCATCAGCTGTTGATAAATCATAAGGTTCAGTGCTGCTTTAGGAGTTACACTGACTGAGGACTTTTATCACTGTCTAACCTAACAACTGTTGATAAGTTACAACTGTTGCTTTTAGGCCACGCCCATACAATTGGGGGAAACAGTTTGGCAGTTACTATTGACTTGCATTATGAATTTATCATAATTGCTTTTTTTGAACTAACATTACAAATGTGCCAAAAAGCTGTTGTGTTAATTACATTTTTAACACGATTCCAAAACCATATTTATACTCATTGTCAAAAAAACGGTTGCAAAAATAGTTGGACCCAGAAGAAGTGATTGCAGTGCTGTTCAGAAGGAATTTAAATTTAGACTGATCTAGTCAGTATTTATTAAGATACACACACACAACTTGCCAGACATCTAGAGGTTCCTAATGGTGTCCTGTTATAACCCAACCCATGCAGCTCACACATTCTTAATTAGGGATAAGTCTGTTGATGTGACTGGTCATCATAGCATCTGTGTCTTTAAAGGACCATTAAGAATAATATTTTCTGTAGTAACTCATAACATATTATTAAGGAAACCTGGTAAAGCTCTGGCAACGTATATATTCACTGATTAGCTACAGAGTAAGACCCTAAATGATTGGAACTGGCAACCCGCATGAGCTTCACGTCTGGGCAAGGATGGGTCAGAAAACTCTATCCAGTGTTTGGGAATCGGACTCTTGGAGTAATTGCGTGATTCTTCAAATTTTCTATTATTAACTATTTATTAATTTATTAATTTGCGACTATTTATGATTTTTCTACATGTATATGTGGTCCCACTCTAATATTGAGTGTGTGTTCAGTAAAAGCTTGTGCCTATAATGAAAATTAAATGAATTGAATTTCAAATTAATTGAATTGAATTGAATTGGATTGAAATTGAAAAAGTCATCTAGCAATAAATGAAATTGCAATCAACACCATGAACCAGATCTTCTGGACAATTCACTGGTTGTTTCCATCAAGACAGAAGTGTGACTCTGTATTAATTACTTATGGGTGCAACTATATATATATATTTTTTTTGAAAATGAGTATATATTGAGTATATATACACACACACACATACAGTGCAAAGTCAAGTTAAGTTGAAGCAGGTCTTGTTTTTTAAAAGACTAATACAGTTCAGCTTCACAGGTACAGTGGAATTAGTGTGGATTTCTCAGCTGATTCTTTTTTTTTTTAATTGAAAAGTTTTAAATTAATTTGTCTTTTGACTCTTGTCTATTTTTCTGTATGTTAATTAGCAGTGTAACTTTGGTGAACAAGATACATACACATTCCTGCAGAATTATTACTGTATTACATACATACAGCCAGCAGTTAAGGAGTCTGCTTCAGGCCTGTTTATCAGAGAAAATAGCAACCTTCAAATTAACTTTATTTATTTGTTTATTTATTTAGCACCACGACCTGTAAATACCTGCTGTACAGGATTGTTTAAAGATTATATGTATTTAAACCAAGTGAGACTTCATGAAGCATATATCTGTGTTTACATATGGAATGATCTGTTTCTTTCTGGAGTGAATGGAGAAGGGAGAACCGGGCCGGGCAGCGCCGGGCAGCGCCGCGGTGGTGAGCACTGGACCTCAGTTTCATCAGGAAAGACAATTTCACTCCTGCGGAGGCCTGAGATCTACTCATATCTTTCAGACGGAGGCGAGAGGACGCAGGAAAAGACTTCCGCTGCATTGCCTGTAAATCATAATAAGCACAATACGGAACCGTCGGGACGGAGGAGAACCTGAACGCCGTTATTTGCGCACTTTACGGCGCAGAGCGAACTCTCACTGCTGCATACCCTCCCCCCATTCCTTACTGTACTCACTTTATTTGGGTTTTTGTTCATGAAGCTTAAAAGCTGAATTCAGATCTGGATTACATTCCTGTTTCTGAGCTCTTAATCAGATAGATTTGAGTTTATGGGTCTAAATCTAAAGTTATGTTGAATTGTATTTTTATCAACAAGCATTGTTAAAATCCATTAAATATGTTAAGTTTATGTCATTCAAATATACACTGATTCAGATTATGTCAACTTTTAAGCTTCATATTTGTTAAGTTTACTGGAAACGAATGTTGATTTCTTCTTCTGTTTCTGATCCGAATAGTTTAAAAGATGATCCCTGGAAGGACAATTCCATTCCTGGAGAAAACTGAACTTTACCTGGATTCCAAATGTGCTATTATGGTATCATTTATTATTATTATTATTATTATTATTATTACTACTCTTGTTTCCAGTGGTTCTTTGCGATGTAGTATTTGTGCCGAACTGTAACTGTAAAATTGTTTACGTAGCATTTTTGCGTTACAGTTTCCTCAAGCAAAAGTCTTCGCACTAAAACTTTTTGTACCAAAAGCCATAACGGCTGCAGAGGAACCACCGGACAGACGGTGCTGTAAAGTTTGTTCTGCTCCAAACCAGGGCCCAGTTTCCCAAAAGCATCCTAGCTTTAAAAACATTTAAAAAAAGAAATCCGGTGTGAAATAGACAATGATAATGATTACCATAATTCTGAAATACACCATTCTTAACTGATGCCCCTATCACTACCATTGTAAGCCTGTTAGTAGCATCGGCTAAAAGTGTTGTATTTCAGAATTGTTGAGGGTAAAAAGAGGGTAAAACTCCTACAGTTAATATGTTTTATTATATCCCAAGTCCATTTTACCCTGGATTTCTCCTTTAACACAAAGGGAAAGAGTGATCAGCATGATGCTCACTCAACCATCAGAAATCGTCTTTGTGCTAAGAAGCTGTTGGGAAACCCAAGCCAGACTCTTTTGCAGCTTGTCTACGAAAAACACGACATTTATACCTTAACTAAGCCAGTCCTACTGAAATAGATGTATTGAACATTTGAAAAATGTTTGGCTGTAAGAACTTTTTATACGGTTGTGTTTACAACTCTCCTGAACTCTTAGACGATCGGTAACAGTTAAATATAGAATACCATTCATATTAATATTAACTGACCCCAGTCTGTATATGATATATGTCAGCATGTGGTGAGGAATGCAATGGTTTAAATACACCTAACATAAACTTTAATCACGACCCCGTCCTGACCTGCATGCACATACACTTATTGACAAAAAAATAACGCAGCAAGAAGCTTAGCAAAGTAGTTGATAGGTTGAATGGAATGAAGCTTTGTGTGTGAATGTAATGATGATCTACAGGGGTTGGACAATGTAACTGAAACACCTGGTTTTAGACCACAATAATATTTTATTGTGGTGACGGACAGTTCTGGTGGAAACAGGAGAGTTGAGGTGCACATTGAATTCTGCCGTGATTTGAGCAGCTGTGGTTTTATGTTTTTTGGATACAATCCAGGTTAGCACCCGAACATCCCTTTCAGACAGCTTCCTCTTACTGCGTCCACAGTTAATCCTGTTGGATGTGGTTGGTCCTTCTTGGTGGTATGCTGACACAAGGACTTGCTGTCTTGGTCACAGATGCGCCAGCAAGACGTGCAACAACAATTTGTCTTCTTTTGAACTCTGGTATGTCACCCAAAATGTTGTGTGCATTGTAATATTATGAGCAAAACTGTGCTCTTACCCTGCTAACTAAACCTTCACACTCTGCTCTTACTGGTGCAATGTGCAATTAATGAAGATTGGCCACCAGGCTGCTTCAATTTAGCCATGAAACCTCCAACACTAAAATGACCGGTGTTTCAGTTTCATTGTCCAACCCCTGTAGATAAACGATTACTACATTAGCATCCCAGCTCATCCCATTAATGCTTAATTGATGAGAAATCTGGGGAAATTCCTGGGAAAACCTTGCTGTTTGTGGGTGAGCATTATCCTGCTGAAACATACCCTGCCACAACTGAGCTGTGAGGGTCCCTCATATCACTACTAGGTGTGACTGACTGTCGTATGCGATGGCTCCTCAGATCATCCCATCAACAAATATTACTTTATACTGTCTCTTGGCTTTGGGTTTAAATAGAACCTAGATTTGTCACTAAAGTCTAAACTGTTCAGCCCAGGGTTCTCGTTTACGACACCACTGCTAATGAATTTGTCAAAATTACCAGTTGGCTTTTCTCAGTCCAATAATTAATCTGTCCCCTCTCAAAGTCTTTCTATTGGACGAAATGTGTTCAAGTGTAGTCAGTGATCTCTCACCAAGAGGAACACTACCCAAATGTAGCCTCTGAGAGCCTTTTTACATTACATTACATTACATTACATTTGGCAGACGCTTTTGTCCAAAGCGACTTAAAATAGTGAAGTACAAAAAGTAATAGAAGTTAAAGGTAAAAAGATCTTTAGATAGGACCTAAAGGGAATAATGGGATAGAGGAGTAGAAAAGGGGAAGAAGGAAATGAGGTTAGTATGTTAGAGGTGTTAGGAGAGTAAGTGCTCTTTGAAGAGCTCTGTCTTCAGGAGTTTATTAAAGATAGTGAGAGATTCTTCTGATCTGGTAGTGGAAGGTAGTTAGTTCCATCATTTTATAGACGGCCAATCGAGGGAAGCACTTTTACGCCCTCTTGTCTAATCAGATCATATCTGTAATGATTGACATATCTGCTGACATGTATTCATATGATTATTCTTTTGTCAATAAGTGTATATACCACCATTATTTAATCAAATAAGCATTTTACACCTAATATCTTTTTTATTATTATAATCTGTCCATATCTTGTGGCTGAGGTCAAATCCGTAGTCTTATACCAAGCCGATGCCACTGACTAATTAACATGCTAATCTATCAATATTAAAGTATTTATTCTTTATCGTATTGTTTCTACCAAGGAGAAGCAAAAGAAAATAATGATTTTATATAGTAAAATATTTCTTTATTTAAAGGGATAAAAGAGTGTAAACTATGAATGTTGTCTGGTATACAGTAGAGGGCGCTATAGAGCACTGATAGTAGATAGTGATTGAATGTTTGAGGCAATGGGAATATTATTATAAAACTTTATTAAGATGAGTCATGGCACTACAGATGTGTTTTGTTGTTTAAGTAATTATTAAAATCGTATTTCTACCAAAAATAAGCAATTTAAATTAAAACTGCAATATTTATCGTCCCTCATGCATCACTGCCCCAGTATTTATGTTAAACCTTTTATTTTATTTTATTTAAAATCAAAACATCAGAAGTATGGAAATTGGGGCAGTATGGAAAATGGGAATAATTTATTTGATTGCAGACATTATGAACCCAAGAAATTTCATGTTTTATCTGTTTTATCTTCATTTCATTTATCAATATACTGTACAGTACATCCATTATGTTGTTTGAGCATGGCTACACATTCCAAAAAATGTTGGGACAATAGAAATTTGGGACTAGAAATGAGGTAAAGGTATTTGAAGAGCAAAGGATGTTGTTGGAATATTTTAAAACAATGTTCCTTAAAGAAAGACTGGAATGGTTTTGCATATTTCTCTTTCTACAGCCCATAATATTATTAAATAATCCAAGGAATTGGAATTAATATCAGTAAGTAAAGAACAAGGTTGTAAGGGGCGTTGAGTGGTCCAGCGGTCTAAAGTGCTAAACTGCCACTATGATCGGGAGATTGCTAGTGTGAATCCCGGTTATGCAGCTTGCCATTAGCTGCCGGAGTCCTGAGAGAGCACAATTGGCCTTGCTCTTTCTGGGTAGGTAGTCAGTGCACTTTTCTCCAAATGTGCTGTGATGCTACTCGGGAATGCTGCATCAGCAGTTAGAAAAGAGGTGGTGGCTGACTTTACATGTGTCTGAGGAGGCATGTACTCGTCTTCACCTTACCTTGTGATGTGGCATCACCTGTGATAGGGGATATACAGCTGCCTAGCAGCTGAATGGGTGGGACAACTGGCCAGATGAATTGGGAGAAAAATGGGGGAAAAATAGGAAAAAACTGTATCACTGCATCAAGAACCGTCATAGAACAATAGCTGATAGAAACACATGGGCTCTACAATACAGAGTTACATTTACAAATACCACTTAAAACTTCATTGTGCAAAACTTAAGAAGCCCTAACAATGTTAACAATGTCCAGAAGTGGCATCAACTTCTTTCTCTCTCAAAGGCATCTAATAGAAATATGACCTGGGTTCAAAAGATGGTTCCAGATACCTTGATTGGAAGAAATATCCCAAAAGCCATGTAGGACCATCCACATTGCTATCAGGAAATAAGTTCAAAAGTCAGGGTCTGTCATGGTATGTGGTTCTGTGATGCAGCATTAATGCTGATAAGTCCGTCAAGATCTTAGAGCAACTTAAGATGCCTTTGACAGTGACTTCCCTGCAGTTTTCAACAAGAATGGGTGGAATGGATGTGTCTCAGCTCAGCGTTTTGAAAAGGTTTCCGGAAAGTTAGCCTATAAAGTTAGATAAATAATGTTCCAGGAATGTTCTGAAAAATATACTAGAACTTTTATCGTTTTTTTTTTTTTAACAATCATGGGTAGATGAATATTATGTTATATGTTATGGATCTGTTAAAAATCTAAAATCTGTTAAAAATGTAAATATTAACACTCACACAAATGATGTTGCAGTAATGCTACCAGAACCTTTAAAAACATTAAACAAAAACATTCTAAATAACATTTCAGAAAACTAGACAGATTGAACATTGTAAGTTTAAGTTAATTATAACATTCAGAATACATTGCACTAAACAATCAAAAATTTTTGCTGAGATGTTAATAAATGAAATATTGCACGGATAAATGCATTCATACATTATCTTCAGTTATTACTGTCTGCAATCAAATAAAAAAAAACTAAACTAAATGCAAGAAACACTGCTTTTTAAAAATGTATTAGCATTTTATGTACTGTCCCACTGTTTTTCTGATGCATATCATTCACACACTTTAGTTAAACTCTATATTTAACTCTTTAAGATGTTACCAGATCATCTAAGTCTTTTAGATGCTCAATGACTTCTCCTTTCATTTGTTGAAATTGCAGAACTACTTTAGTATTGGTGATATAAATGATTATTATGATTATATGATGTTCTATAATGTTCTGGGTTCTGAGAGTATCTTTGGGAGTTAGGGCTTTAATCTAACCTGTTCTACAGTAAAAGCTGGGTGTAAATATGACGTAATGCTGATTACACTTACTGTACATACGACTCGATTTCTAAACTCATACGTTTTCTAAGATTTTCTGGTTTGTACTTTACTGTATGGCTAAGCAATGTCCCGGGAGAGCTGAGGTGACCGATCAATAATGTAAATAAGCTCTGAACACTCGTCATTTTCTCACTTAGTAAACCAATTCTTCCCGTTCGCCACTGGACTAAAATCAGTTACGTCACTTTTTGGTTTGAGTTTTTTGCCAGATGTGTTTTACAGAGAGAATGTTCTTATTGTTTTGTTGTGCTGATCTCCCGTTGGTCCAGACTAAGACTTGAATGATATATTGTTTTGGCCAATAAAAATTCAGATATATTCAGAAATATCAGATGAAAATCTCACCAATAAAGCACTCATATTTTAAAACGGAACGAGGATGTTGTGCATTGGAAATGTTATTTTATAAGTTATTCTGTTCACATTTAATCTGAATGTCCATTTAACAAAATGTATGTTGAATTTGCAATACGTTTAGAGACTTTACCATATAGAAGTCACTGTATACTCTACCAGTGAAAAGTGTGGACACGACTTAAAATGTCATCCAAACTATGAAGAAAAACATATGGAATTATTTAGTAAAAAAAAGTGTTAAACCAGAATGTTATTTTTTATTTTAGATTCTTCAAAGTAAGAATCTCCTGTTTAGACAAGAGTTTTGCACATCTTGGCTGGATTTTCTCAGTCAGATTTATGAGGTAGAGTCACCTGGAATTCAGGCTTTCAGTTAACAGCAGTTCATAATTTTAATTTCTTCTTTTTATGTATTTGAGAGCATCAGGTGTGTTGTGTCGTAAAGAGGTAGAGTTGGTATACAGCTCTATTTGAGTAATATTCTAATATATACGATGGCAAGATCAACTTAACTATATAAAGAAAATAATTTACTTTAAGAAATGAAGGTTTTCTATCTGTTACTTCATAGTCTGGATGACTTAAGTATTTATTTACAATAAAAACATGAAAGAGAAGGTGTTTCCAAACTGTTGAGTGTACACTACATAATATAATGTGTTTAGGTGTCTCTAAAGACAGTAAGAATGTTCATATTAACTCTGTGCAGTAAGTTATGTTAACATGTCTACTGCTATGATTTATAGAATTCACATTTGTCTCAAAGGTCCTGTTCACACCTGACATTACCATCCGTTTTGAATACATTTTGACTGGTGGAAATGTTTCAGATTATCGAACAAACTTTAATTTTATCAAAATAACTTTAACTTTAAAGATAACCTGAGAAAATGTTAAAGTTTGTTTAAAATTGGAAAAATATCAAAAAAAGCAAAACCAAAATAAATCTGTAGGGGGCAAATACTATTTCACGCCACTGTATTTGCCAAAGTAATTGCACCCAGAAGAAAGTGGGGGATTGTATTGTCATTTAGAAAGAACATAAAGAACAGAAACAGGAACAATAAATTATAAAAAAAAATAAATGTTATGGGCAACTGGGTCCTGCAGGATTTTTGGTATTGGTGGAGTGTTGATAGCATGTCCAATAGCATATCATACATTTTTTAATCAGGGATAGACCTACTGTATGTTGTTATGGCAAGTTCTTGAGACAGCAGCAGTATGTGGATGAGCATTGTCCTTTTAAAAAAAGTCTGTCATCGTACAAAACTGCATTCAACAAAGAAACATTAAGACATGTAATGCCAGGTTCACACTACACGATTTTACACCGGTTTTTCAATCGCCAACAGTTTTTCATTAATCGCTGACAAAAACTCTGCTCGAAGGGGAAATCAGGGATCACTCGGCGCTCATGCTGTGGCAGACATTCAACATGTTTAATATATGACTCAGTCGACGACTAGGAGTCAGGAGCAGCGGCTACATACAGCCAACAGGATCACAGAAAAAGAGAACCTTGAGTCCAAAACACACCAGAGCTGTTTACGGAGAGTCTGACCACCCTACCATTTTCCCTGTTATATCATTAAATTACTGTTAAACTCTAGAGGGAGCCCGCAAGTGAGTCCTCTATGAATAGGGGTGAATGGAGCTAAAAGCTAAAAACTTTAAATGAAAAATAATTCTGAACTACTTGTTCTGAGTATTTCTTTCATTTTAGAAAGTAGAATAATGTATTTTACTAAAAAGAACTAAGAAAGTGTGCCTGTATATTTCAGTTTATCTACAGAAAACAGGTTTTACAATGTATCCCCCCCCCCCCCACCCGCCAAAAATAAATAAATAAAATTGCACACACACCCAAGGGATAACGAAACTTTACTTTTATATTAATTAATTATACTTTTTTTAAACTAAATTTACAGTATTCAGAGGTGAAATTAGTTTTATCTTTTTTCTTTTTGGAAGGCCCTGCCTCTGCTTTCCTTTTTGTTTTTGGAAAAAAAAGCCTTTATTTGACAAAAATTGACAGTTACGATATCACTAAAAATTGCACAACATCAAAAACATTTGATATCATATTACAATAATTATTAATATTGCCTCCGCCGTGATCTGCTTTTTCTCACTCACTGAACAGTTCCCGTCCGGGAGGGGGGAAAAACACTGCCCGCCCACGCTAAAAACTGATTGGCTGTCTCACAGACTCTTTGCAGAGAACAGGCCAATCAGAACCCTCTCTGTTTTCTCTCTCTCCTTCCCACACGCGATTAGAGAATAAAAGTCTGTGGCCTGTGTGCGCGTTTGGGGCGCTTGTTCTGAATTCTGGGAGATTATATGTGACTCGCGGGCATCAGGGAGCCACTACCGAAATGCAGGAGACTCCCGCAGCTTCAGGGAGACTTGGTTTGTCTGCATTTGATATAGTTCTTTGTTGAGGACATAAGTACATATTTTAATATAAAACTGATCAGACATTTATAAACTCTGATTTTGCTTAGTTGCTTCATATGAACCTGTTCATGTTGGACTCACTTTAAGTGTATATTCTCCTCTATAGAGTTTCTCTGGCATGGCATCGCTAGTGTTCGTGTGCGTTTATTTTTGGTGTGTTTTCATGACGAAACGTGTTTCTGGAGAGCAGCCAGAAAAACATCCGTAAAACTTTCTGGTTCTCAGCTGGACTGCCCATGCAGGCCCACATGGGGATGTTTATTTGCTCCAGAGAGTCTTATACTATTGGTATCCACTTCACAAATAACACCATAAAAAAGGTAATAAAGCAGCTGCTGTTCGGCCTGTTCCCCTGTCAGCTGTATCATCCAGCGCTGGATCTGACAGAGCAGCACATAGCTTTGATCTGAGGCTCTGTGGAGAAGACACTGTTAATAAATACTGTATATAGATCAGAGGCCATGGGGATTTATACTTTATATATACTGTATTCTTGTTATTATTTTATGCCTCTCTTTTCTCTGCTGCTGACAGGCTGTGCTGTGCTGTGCTGCTGTGTTGGATGCTATCTGTCTTCTGTTTCCTCTGATTTATTTTTTCCGTTTTGCATGCTTTCAGTAGCTCAGCTCTGTGCAGATCTGTGGAACTGTACACACAATTTTACTGGTCCATAGTGACACACAATACAGAAAATTAGCTGTAAAATAACATTAGATTATATTAATCCTGTGAGAATCCACAGGTAGGTTATTATTCCTTCAAAAATACTGTGGACAAAAGAGTTTCTTGCATTTATAATCTGAAGTACGGAGGAGCTCTAGGAGAATTTTAGTTTGGTTGTGAATGGTACAGATGCCTCAGCGCATACAGTCTGTGGTAAATGTCAATCAAATCCAGAAGATTTAAGAGAGTGAATTAACTGTGATTAATTACAGTATGAAGCAATACAAGAACAGATGAGAAACAAAGTAATTGACATCCATCAGTCTGGAAAAGGTTACAAATTGATTTCCATGGATTTGGGACTCCAGTAAACCACAGTGAGAGCCATTATTTACAAATGGAGAAAGTGGTGAACCTTCCCAGGAGTGACCGGCTTACTGAAATTCCTCCAAAAGGACATGGACAACTCATCCAGGAGGTTACAAAAGAACTCAAAAAGCAACACCTTATGCCACGATCCAAAAAAACTCAAAACAGATGAGAAACAAAGTCGTTGATCATCTCTCAGTCTGAAAAAGGCTACAAAGTCATTTTTAAGGCTTTGGGACTCCAGCGAACAACATAGTGAGCTATTATACACTAATGGAGAAAGTGGTGAACCTTCCCAGGAGTGACTGGCCTAGTGTAATTATTCCAAAAGGGCATGGACAACTCATCCAGGAGGTTCCTAAAGAACCCAAAACAACATCTAAAGAACTGCAGGTCTCACTTGCCTCAGTTAGGGTCAGTGTTAATCATTTTATAAGAAGAAAGAAATTGGGTGAAAATGGTATCCATGGGAGAGTTTCCAGGCAAAAACCACTGCTGACCAAAAAAAAGAACATAAAGGCCCATCTCACATTTACCAAAAAACATCTTGATGATCCCCAGAACTTTGGAAAAATGTTCTATGGACTGACGAGACAAAAGTGGAACTTTTTGAAAGATGTGTGTCCCATTACATCTAGCAAAAAAACTAACACATAATATCAGAAAATTAAACAGAAAACATGGTGGTGGTAGTGTGATGGTCTAATTCTGCTGTGCTGCTTTAGGACCTGAACAACTTGCTGTAATAGACAGAAACATGAATTGTGCTCTCTACCTGAAAATTATGAATGAGAATATCCAGCCATCTGTTCGTGACCTCAAGCTCAGGTGTACTTGGGTTCTGCAGCAGGACAATGATCTGAAGCACATCAGCAGGCCCAAATCTAAATGGCACCAAAAAAAAAAAAACAATGAAGGTTTTGGAGTGGCCTAGTCAAAGTCTGATTGAAATGGTGTGGATGACTTTAAACAGGCAGCTCATGCTCAAAACCTCTCCAATGTGTCTGAATTAAAACAATTCTGTAAAGAAAAATTGAGCCAAAATTCCTCCACAGAGAGGTAAAAGACTCATTGTCAGTTATCACAAATGCTTGTTAGCCAACAGAGCGACAACCGTTATTACCAACAAAGTTATTACCACCTTCTACCTCCTTCTATCTCAATTCTACCCTTCTGGCCTGCTTTAAGTCCTGCTAAATGTTTTTTTTTTTTTTGCTTTTTGCCTCTGATTTTTATGTCCTCTATTGCTTATCGTCGCTGTCCAATGAAAAACAAGTATCTCCATTTTTGTCTATATTTAGTTGTCCCTTACACTGTTTCAAAATTTCTTGATGAATGGACCAATAGAAACGCTTTAAAATGACCTGAAATAAACTCTTTTTTTACATTGACTTACATTAAAAGTTTATGCGTTTTTTTCTCTCTCCTGTAAAGTTTCTGTTTTGGAGATGCATTTTTTTTATTGGACAGTGATGTTATGTACATCATCATTTCTAAATCACTTAATAAAAGCATCTGCTAAATGCAGTATAATGTAGTGTAATGACATGGTGTGGGGTGCAATTTCATATAAGGCCAGATTAGCTTTGGTCTGGACTACAGGTACCTTGGCAGTCCATTGTTATGCTATAAGGTCCTGGAACCAATGCACGTTTGCAATTCCAGCAGGATATTATACTCATTCAGCCGCATTGACAGACCTATCCCTGATTGAAAATGTGTGGGAGGTTCTTGGATGTGCTATCAACACTCCACCCTTATCACAAAATCTACAGGATCTGGACAGAAATGAACTGGATATATATTTCTATATTTCAGAATCCCAAGGTGATGTTCTCTCCTCTTTGAGAAGCAGCTGCTAATGCAGTCCAGTCTATAGTCCGTGTGAAGTTTCTGCTTCTGAGGAATATTTTAACTCAAACTTTAAACGCCCGACTGAAGACCTCTAAACTTCCACTGAGAATCATTTCTAGGAACAGCGGCTCAGTTCAGAGTGCTGGAGTTCACAGAACCGGTTGGATGGAGTTAAAGAACTCTGTGAACTGATGGAGGAACCCCTGGAGGATGGTTCAGGTCTGATAACTTGGTGGAATTGAAAAAATGGTGTTTTCTGGGTTTATGTGTATTTCAGCAGATGCTCAGAGGTGCGCTGGGCAGCTGGGCTGAGGAAGGTAAGGGATGCAAATGCTTTCAGAAATGCATCTAAGGTTGAGTCCTCTTCCTTTCCCAGACTCTCAAATATGCATTTACCCCGTTCTTTCTGAAGGCAGCATTGTTACGTTTCTTTGTTCTTTGTTTTTCCTTTCAAAATTATCTACACATTCTCTACTGGGGACAGGTCAGGACTACAGGAAGGCCAGGCCAGTCCAGTGCCTTAGTAATGTGCAGCTGTTGGGAATTAGGATTGGGAATCCCTGGAAAAGATGATTTTATGAGTATACTGTATGTTTCTCTAAGATTTCAATTAACATTTATCAGTGTGAAAAACACTATAATGTCATTTCTAAGGCTTTGGGACTCCAGTGAACCACAGTGAGAGCTATTATTCACTAATGGAGAAAGTGTGACCTGGGGAGCCTACCAATATTACTCCAAAAGGGCATGGACAACTCATCCAGGAGGTTCCAAAAGAACCTCCAACATCTAAAGAACTGCAGGTCTCACTTGCCTCAGTTAAGGTCAGTGTTAATGATTTAATAATAAGAAAGAAACTGGGTGAAAATGGTCTTCATTGGAGAGTTTCAAGGCAAAGATCCCTGCTGACCAAAAAGAACATTTAGCAAAAAACATCTTAATGATCCCCAGGACAAAAGTGGAACTTTTTGGAGAATGTGTGTCTCGTTACATCTAGCAAAAAACTAACACATAATTTCAGAAAATTAAACGGAAAACATGGTGGTGGTAGTGTGATGGTCTGATTCTGCTTTGCTGCTTTAGGACCTGAACAACTTGCTGTAATAGACGGAAACATGAATTGTGCTCTTTACCTGACAATTATGAAGGAGAATATCCAGCCATCTGTTCGTGACCTCAAGCTCAGGCGTACTTGGGTTCTGCAGCAGGACAATGATCTGAAGCACACCAGCAGGTCCACATCTGAATGGCTCAAAAAAACAATGAAGGTTTTGGAGTGGCCTAGTCAAAGTCTTATGCAGAGATGCTGTGGATGACTTTAAACAGGCAACTCATGCTCAAAAACCCTCCAATGTGTCTGAATTAAAACAACCTCCCTGGAATCGACTTTTGCAACTTCGGATGTCTGGGAACACCACAAATGTATCAAGGTTGATTGGAACACTCAAAACACATTTAAATCACATTTAATGAAAGAGGTGATCAGCACTGTTATATGTTCAATTGCATAGTGTGAAGGATATCATAAGGCCTTGAGGAAATATTTATGAGTTTTAAGTTGTAAATCAGTCAGATTTGACCCAAACACAACAGTAAGGTTAAAGTTTTTTTTTTTTTTTTTTTTTTTTAGCATTTGTACATTATTGCTGCTTCACAGAAGTGTACCACCATACCCCCTATATCAGGCCAAGGTCCGGACCGTTGCCAATGTTAACTTGTGTTATAATTCAGTGCTTTATACTGTTTACTGAAGAAGCCTAGTAGTTCTGTCAGTGTTTTTTCTGTCATCAACAACTGAAAGACAAAACAAATTACAAATACTAATTAGTATATTTCAACAATATTTATTTTTTTAAATAGGCCTGTCACAATAAATATATTATTTGACTTAACTTGCAAAAGATGGAAACACCCTCAAATAATTTAACTTATCGAGTCTATTGATGTGAATATGTATGTCCACTTTGTTTTAAAATGCTGTATTTATTCTATTTGATTTGATTTATATTAGATTTAGACTGCCTCTCATGATAATTACATGAATGAGAAATTGTACAATATATGGAGAAATGTTTGCTGAACTTGGTCAGAATATCAGCTTTGTTTAAAAACAGCAGTTCTATTTTATCTAATATTATTACTGTTAGTATGTTTTATAAATGTATTTATCAATTTCTTTTTCTGGTGTGCACCTTCTGAATTAGCCTTTCTCACTTTTTTTTTATATAACTTTTTTTTCAAAATTTTCCCCGTTTTTCCCCAATTTACACGGCCAATTACCAAACCCACTCATTAGGACTCCCCCATTACTAGTAATGCCCCAACACACCAGGAGGGTGAAGACTAACACATGCTTCCTCCGATACATGTGAAGTCAGCCACCGCTTCTTTTCGAGCTGCTGCTGAGGCAGCATAGTCGAGCAGCCAGCGCGCTTGGAGGAAAGCGCAGCGGCTCAGTTCTGATACATCATCTCACAGACGCCCTGTGCTGCAGACATTACCCGAGGAGTGATGTGGGGACAGAGCGTTATCTACTCACCCAGAGGGAGCAGAGCCAATTTTGCTCCCTCTGAGTGCCGGCAGTCTATCTGACTTTATTCTCCGAATGTAACTTCTCACTGTGTAATTCGCCTGTGTCAGCTCCACACTTCCGCATCTGCACAGATCTGATTGGCTGAGGAGAACATTTGGTGATATTAAAACGCACGTGATTGGTCTGTGAGTTTACTGTGCCGCAAAACATGTGTAGCATAAAGACAAGAAAAGTTCTGCCGCTTTAAATAAACTCTATCAAAATTAAATCCTTGTCAGTTTATCGGTTTGGGTCCACATTTGACAACGTCTGGGTCCGGACCTGGACCGCGGTCCGCCTATTAGTGACCTCAGCTCTGTACCATGACAGACCCAGAACGGCTCTTTGCCATTAAAAAAGATATGTCATAGTGATTAATCTTAAATAGTACATAGTAGATTGATATATGATATATGGGAGAGCATTGCTGAACCTTCCTCTGCCAAAACCAAACTTACAGTACCACCTTCTGCCCTGCCGGAGACCGAGCGTAACCTGAGCACTGCAGTCCCATCACTGCTTCCAAATACTCATATTCATTTCTTGTGATTTGGGGTTTTTGCATCATGCACGAGGAGGCGGGGCTTTATACGCTCCAGTTTCCTGCTCTCTGATCATAGGAATAAAGCAGAACTTGCCCTCGCACAAACACTTATTCACTGGCCTTTGATCTTTAGCATGCTGAAGTACTGCGCTCACCTGGAATGAAGAGGCAAATTTGCGGGGAAGTGAAACTAAACTACTGGTGCCTGGGTGTTCTTCTTCTTCTGCAGTCGGGAGTCAGGACAGGTCACTGAGCACAGGGTTCCATCCCAAACACATCAGGGATATGCTTTGCCCTTTGATGTGTTGGACGTCAACATGTTTTCATTGTGAGTGGTGTATAAACGTCTAGCTGTTAATTATAGCACTTTTTCACCTAACAACTCAACAATTATTCAATAATCTGAAGCAGGTGTATACAAGTGTGATGTGATAAGACACTGTCTTCCCACAAGAGGGTACAAAATATTTGTCCTGCTTCCCTATTAAAAAAAATAATAAGGGTAGTGTCCCTCTGCAATGTGAACACCAAGTTCCTCTGTGTTCACATTGCAGAGAACCCCACATGGTCCCTCAACACCAGCTCCATAACAAAGAAAGCCCAGCAGTGCCTCTACTTCCTGCAGAGACTGAGAAAAACACATCTTCCACCTCCCATCCTCACCATGTTCTACAGAGGGACTGTAGAAAGCATCCTGAGCACCTGCATTACCGTCTGGTTTGGGAACTGCAACACTTCAGACCGCAAACCCTACAGCGGATAGTGAGGACAGCTGAGAAGATCATCAGAGTCCCTCTTCCCTCCAACACAGATATCTACACCACACGCTGCATCCGCAAAGCCACCAGCATTGTGGACGACCCCACCCATCCCTCACACGGACTCTTCGCTCTGATGCCGTCCGGCAGAAGATACAGGAGCATCCGAGCCTCCACTACCAGACTCTGCAACAGCTTCATCCACCAGGCAGTCAGACTCCTCAACACACAGAGACAGAACTGAACCCCACCCCACCCACCACACACCCAACACACACACACAGAACTGAACTGAACCAACCATGTATGTTATACGATCATGTATGTTATATATGTTAAAGTATGTTACACATCTCTGCACCTTATCCTCACTGCCCTGTCTGTTAAATTGTCTTGTTGTTTTTATCATATTGTTATAGTTTTATGTTTCACTATAGTTGCACTTTTGCAATTTATGTTTGTCTATGTTTGTTGTTCCATGTTGCACCATGGTTCTGGAGGAGCATCATTTCATTACACTGTGTACCTGTAGTCAGATGTAATGACAATAAAAGCCCCTTGACCTTGCCTCTTGTGGCAACTGGTATTTTTCAGCAGTATAATGCTCACCCACATTCAGCAAGCAAGGGTTTTCCAAGAATGTCTCCACCAGATTGCAGCACTCCTTTGGTCTGCTGGGTCAACAGATTTATCACCAATGAAGCTTTTACAGGACCAGCAGGGATTCACCAGATTGAGCAACCTACAAGTGTGCAGGATCTAGAGTCCTCTTTGTTGTATACTTTTATTCTGAAACCACTACACCATACTCATCAGGAAACATGTCCAACAAGCAGCATGCCTAGTGGCTGGATAAGCTAGTGAATCCCCAGTAGCTAGTGGCTAATGCTAACAGTATCACAAAGGTAAGACATGGGTTTGTTGCATAGTATACTATACATTTAGTCTTGTTAGTTTCGCATTGCAGTTTAGTGACTGAGAACACTGAAGAACTTTAATACATCCTGTAGTCATCACATTTGTGGGCGGAGTCTTGCTATAATTGACACTGATTAGTTTGTAGAATGTTGTCATACTGGTGATTGACTGTTTCACGGGTTCATGCCAAATTCTTCTCCATGTTTAAATCTGACTACCTTTGAGTACAGATGCATCTCACAGAAGAATTATGGTTAATCTACAGTTACAGTAGATACAGCAAACACCAGAGTAATCTGTTGTACTCATACTGCTGCTTAATGTATCTGAATGCTATAGGAAGTCATGGAATTTTGCACAACACCATTTCTATTTCTTATTCTATTCTAATAGGTGACCAAAGTCTGCCTTAACTCATGTGACTGGTCTGAAAGTCCAAATTGGACATATTTTCCCCCAAACTATCGCTTTAACGGCAGCCTGACAGCAGCAACTTTTTTATTCCTTTTTAAACCGAAGAAGAAAGAACTCAAAGCAGTTCAAACGAGGTTCAACACAAGCTTTCATTACGGAACATTCCGTCGTGCTTCATTTTTAAACCCTTTATTAATTCTACACTCTGACACACACTGTGACACACACTCACTGCTGCTGCTGTTTACCACCACGGTGAAGCATTACAGTTGATTTAGCCTGAGGGGGGATTATATTTAGACCCTAGATCAGTCTGGGTGAAGGTGCTTTTAATAAAGAACAAAGAAAAACAAACAGCAGAAGTTAAATCAGGAGTTTATTCTCAGCCTCAGTCACAGTTTTACTGAAATGTGTTCATTCCTTTCTTCTTAATCCCCTCAAAAATCGGCGCCACCCGCTAATTAAAACAAAGGCATGCTAATTGGTCGCCTCCAGCTGAATAATTAAGCTCCTGAATCTGCAGTAGAGTGTAGATCAACAGCGGCAGTGTTCCATCACTGTTCGCTTAGGAGAAGCAAAAAAAGTGAAATAAATAAATCAAATCTAAAAACATTAGACTTTATGCTTTAAATCGCTTTAAATGTAGAGTTGCATGTTCTTCCAGAAAAGTCCTGCAAACTGACCATACAGTGCCGTGAAGAAGTATTTGCCACATACAGATTTATTTATTTATATTTGGTCATGCTTTCAGTTTTTTAGGTTATCATATGTGGCCTGATTGCCGCAAGACCTGTAGAATCAATACATCAATTAAATAGTTATCTGTCTGATAACATGAAACAGGATAAAAGATCTCAAAAAGGAACACATTAAGCCTTAATCTGAAAAAATTCGAGAACAGAGATTTTTTTTCTCAAATGGACAAAGCATGGAACAGTGGATAACCTTCCTAGAAAAGACCAGACTACCGAAATTACTCCAAGAGGGCATGGGCAACTTATCAAGGAGGTCACAAAAGAACCCAGCACAACATCTAAAGAACTGCAGGTCTCACTTTTCTTACACTGGGCACAAATTGTATACATGGAAGAGTTTCAAGGAAAAAAAACACTGTTGACCAAAATGAACACAAAGGCCAGTCTCACATTTGCCAACAAACATTTTGATGATCCCCAGAACTTTGAAGAACATAAAACTTGGAAGAAAATGAAACATGATGATGGTCTCGATCCAGATCAACTGAGCCATGATCTGGTTCATTTGGAGTATGAAAACACTTTTTTGGACAGTTTGAACCAATTACAGGACGTTGAGGGACGCTATTGCCACTCATTAACCCTCCTGTTATGTTCCAGGTCAATTTAAAGTTTGAAGATCTTGGAAAAATAGTTAAAAGTATTTTTTTCAGTATAAAACTTCTTCTGCTTGCCTTAAGTAGCGTAATCAACATATAATATAAAAATGGTTCATCTCACAACTAAAACTAAAACTAAATTGCAATGATGTGTTTCAATGTTATGTAAAACGATTGTTTTATATATTGGTCTTTTAAAAGTAATAAATTAGTGAAACATTAAAAACGTTTGAACATGTATTTTTTTTTTATGAAAAACGAGCGAATTATATAAGGAACACCACTGCACTAAATATTTATAGAGTAATTTATAATGGAGATAGTAAAAAATGTTTACACTGCTTGTAAGGATATATTTTTGGGTTTCAGATATCTTTTGGATAATTAAACATAAACCAGGTTAAATTAACCCCGGAACACCATTGTTGTTCCTGACAAATGAACATAGTAGGAGGGTTAAACAACAGAAAAAGAGAAAGAAGTGGTGTTGTGCCAAAATTCGACTCACTTTGATACTCAGGATTGTCATGCAGCAGTATGTGTACAAAAGATTACACTGGTGATTCCTGTATCTACTGTAACTGTAGATTAAACCCTTAATTATGAACAGAAACCAATTAAAACCAAGGGGAACTTGTTACACTGATTCTGCTGTGGGATGCATCTGCATGTAAAGATAGTAAAAACATTCTACAATCCAATCATTGTCAAAAACAGGTAGATTCAACCCTTCTTTTGTGCCTTTAGTCACTAAACTGCAGTGTGAAAACTAACCTGAGTAAACTGAAGCTATATGGGACAATCCAGGATTTTGGTACATTTCAGGGGTGGTCACTTCTGAAAATGTGATCTTCAATTTGAACGTTTTTAGTCAAATATTTATTAAATGCAGGTAATAGACTATAAAAAAGTTGGATTCGTCAAGCTCAGGTATCAAAGCATTTTTTTAAATTAGATCATGCAATATATTTGGTAACTTACAGTCACAGGGTTGCGAGTAACAGGGTTGCAAATCTAGGCTAAGTTGTGGTTTACCCCAGAAACAGATGCTAACTGTAAAATTTAGCTATGTATACAAGATCAAGGACAAACATGGTTATATAAGTTTATAAAGTTAATTTGACTCTACTCATTATTAGTCTTACAATATGAGTAACAGGGTTGTGTTCACTGAGGGACACACACAACCTGGACAAACATATTTGAAAAAAAAACTTGAAAATTTTAGAGCACTTACTCTTGGTCTTGCCATGTAGGCAGAAAACGTCCTTGTGATGTCACTTCCTTTGTATGTCACTTCCTTTGTGGCAGTAGACAAATATTTTAACTCTTTCTCTGCCAGGTAAAATTCCTTATGGTAACAGGGTAACAACTTAATAGCATAAAAACTGTAACATGCAACACAATGGAGAGCAAAGAAGTTGTTTTCATAAGTAAAGGAGATGCATATCAACAATATATAAGAGGAAGTCATTTATTTAGAGCTTATTTTAATTGTTAAATTTGCCAAAGGAGTTGGTCACCCAATGTGTGGGACAAGAGAAAACGGCCATTTTTTGAGGTGGTCCAAAGGTATTTGGTCTTTTGAATAATATTTAATAAGCCTATTTTTCCACCTTATTTTACAGTTTGTCTTATAACAAGTACATTTTTCACAAAAAATAGTCATTTAGATATTTTGGATACGAACATTTGAAATTTAAGTGGTGGGACAGGAAATGTACCAAAATTCTGGATTTTCCCTTATACTATGTACCAAAATAACCCTTGCTTTAAAATACTGGACTATTTCTTATGTGTGGAAATACTTTAAGATTCCATTAGGTCTCAGCTACATTAGCCATTACAGTAGCTCCAGTGCTAAAACAGCTAAAGCACCAAACATGTTGTTGCTGATTGATTACATTTGGGGTAAAAAGGGACAACTGGGATAACCGTTTCCCAGATTATCGCTTTAACCCATACTTAAGGCCATCTGTCGCTGTTGTACTCTTGCTCGTTCACTCGGGACTGAAGGAGGGGGTTTGAGAGCCTCTTTCGGTGGCTCGGCTCCAGGTGACGGCTAATCTCGGCGGCTCTTCGCTAAAATATCGAGCGCTCCCATTTTCTCTCTTTAGATGAGTCATTTTCCACAAGCTTGTCTCAATGTTATCTGGGCCCACCAAGCGCTGGCGTATTGAAGGGGTAATCTGAAACGCTCTTCAGTCCAACAGCACGCCGAGCCTCATCACACAGCCCTGCCGTTCCTTTGTGGCCGTGCCAAACGAGCCCACGTCAACCACTCATGACTCATCATCATCCGTCTCTCTTTTTGCTCGGCGGTGAACAATGCGAGTGTCTGAAGTGGACGGTAAAACAGTCCTTATTGTTGGATTATTGCAGCCGTTACACCGAGCCAATAGACTTTGACCAGAGACTTCTGTGTTATCCCTTACAACAGTGGTCCTCTTGAAGATCCAGCTTCTGTAGGTTTAATCCACATAGTTCCACAGTCAAACAATTGGCTCAATTTCTGCCATTTGACCACATTTTTTTTCTTGTAATTTCTTTACAGTGCCTTTTGGCATCTCATAGCTTTTCAAAATGATGACTTTTCTTTTTTTTTGACCATTCTGTTTATTGGGTGAGCAAGATAGAAAGAGGTTACAGAGCAGAGATTACAGATATTGATTTTGTACAATAGCTCCCTATATAATTACTTAACTCCTTAACCCACCTTCCCCCATCCATACACCCTCATGATGTAACTTAAAGATGATAAATGTCAATGAAACGTAATACCTAATCAACTCAATACAGATCACTGAAAAACAAGCAAGGAAAAAACAAAAGAGGAACCAAAAATACTGTGATCCACCAAAAAGAGAAGTAGGCAGCCCAAACAAGAGAGTCTTGACTTGTATTACCTTTAAGTTTGTATCTATTTTTGTAAATAGACAGCACTCAAATGAAGGTGTAGTGGAGTATTTCCACTAAATCAAAATAAGACGTCTATCTAAAAGTGTGCAAAAGGCAAAAACAGCAGAATATATGGCTGGAACTGTAGCTGGAGTCTAGTTAATATACCAAATATAGCCAGGGACATTTTTGAATTTTTGAATCCAGTATAAAAGAAAAGCGGCTAAATATAGAAAGCTAAAAGGATTTTGGAGCAGGACAGAGCCAAAACATATAAAATAATTAGACTACTGCCTGGGAACATCAAATTATAAAGATTATTATACCACAGTTAGTTTCGACTCTGCAATGTGATTGGCTGAGAGGCATTTTATGAATGACATTATCAGCCGGTAATGCACTGTAACTGAAGCTCTCCATGGATTACTCCACCACATACAGGTAACCTACCAACAATGCAGTTCTTACAAACTGAACTGCGCAGCTACAAACAGAGCAGCAATGGACCTATGAATGCGGCGAATTACCTTTTCCCAATCATTCACCTCTAAAATGAACTTTAGCTCCTGTTTCCAGTGTTGTTTAAGAAGGGATCTATGGACGTGGACTATAACAAATATTGTATAAGTTGTATTAATTAGATATAATGCTAAATAATGCAGAGGTTACTTTTAGCTAGTGTGCCTCTTTGTGAGAGATTGTTGACTGCACTCAATTTGTCAATTTGCCCAGCTGACAGACTTTGAGAGGGGGTGCAGCATTGGACTGAGAGAAGTATTGTCATTTCGACAAAGTGTCCACTATCTAGGGAACCTGTCAGCTAGATACTGACTGGAACTGTATTATATATACCGACAAATCAAGGTTCTTTTTGAGATCCAGTGATGGTTGGATTTGAGTAAAGAGGCCTCATGGTGAGAGCTTCAATCCTGCCTTTGCTGTGGAGTAACACACTGCCCCAATAAGTTGGAGTGATGATCTGAAGAGCCATTGCATATGACAGTCAGTCACCCCTAGTAGTGATACTGTATTAGGAACACTATTAGCTCTGTAATATGTGGAGGACAGATATCACCAATTGAACATTTAGGTTTAATTAGACCAGTGGACCTATAAGTGTGCAGGATCTAAAGACCCAGCTGTAACATCTGTGGGTAAATGTTCTGCAGGATGCCCTATGGAACCTGTGAGCCTCCATGCCCAACCATATGACAGGGTACTAGAGTTAATACTTTCCATTGTACAGATTTCCCCAATAAACGTATCTTTTACTCTAATATTATCACTTACTGAAACCGAAAAAAGAACTTTCAGCTAATGGGTGAGAGTTCTCTACTCACTGCTCTTTTCCATAAACAGACTCGTGTGATTGGCTGGAATCTGTGTGTGAACAGGAAAGGACAAACTAAGCCATTCTTCCAGTTGGAGAACAGCGATGCCAATTGGACTCTGTGCCATGGATGGCATTGCTGGCAGGTGAACTGGAGATGCTACCTGCTTAGCCGATTGTGCCACTCAGGAGCTTGGAGCAAGTCCTGGTTTCTGACCAGGAGGGAGCCTTCCTCCCTCCCAAGTCTAATCCCTTTATATGGCAGAAGAAAAATACAAATTTCTGCCTTTTAGCCTCTTCTCCTTTATATAACGCACACTAAATAGTTTTTTATTATATATTCCCATCATCTAAATTCTATGATATAGTTGTAGGTATTGTGATGCACACTGAGGCAGAGCTACAGTCTATCATTAGGGTGAATATACTGTATATGAAAAACTCTCTAAATGTAGGTATTGTGATTTACAATGAAAAGGCAAAAGTTTGACATTTTGTCATTAGGTATTAGGTAAAATATATATATAATAATAACAGTCACTTGTAGTGGATTAACCAGAGGATTTCTTCATTGCTTGGACACAAACACACACTACCCCCACTTTACGGCCTATAAGGAAACTTCGAACCCAGAACACTCTAAAAAAACCTTGGAGTAATCTTTTTTTTCAAACAACCTTAAATTTCAAAATGACATTTACTGACTATTTCTTCACTCAGCCTCGCTCAAGAGCCCTAAATGCGAGTTTAGGGTAAAATTCTGTTTACATTCCTCCAAGTCATAAACCTCGGAGTTAAGGTAAACATTTGGAACATTTGCAACACCATCACTAGGACGGGACTGCGGATTTAAGAGAGTGTCAAAACTTAATTAATGCCTTGGAAATTGTTAATTCACCAAATATTATACCAATTTAGGGGTTTGTGCCTAGTTATTTCTGCAATCACTTAGAAATAAGATTAATGAAATTAAGAGAAATGTTCTAAGCTTGGAAATTCCATTGACCGTTTGTAAGTGAGACTCTCTGCTCTCTGTTCACCAACCTCATCCACCGTCGTAAATTCCGATGCCAGCCGCTTATCTAAGCACTCAGCAAAGGGGAGGAATTTCTCACTAAGAAGATTTTGCTTAAAATACATATATATTGACTATATAAAAAAGGTGTTTTATAGAATGTTTACTAAATAATGGTATATGTGTCTGGTATATGGTATATGTGTTTGGATGTGTCCTGACTGAATTCTCCTACACATTCAAGTCTGAATCAACAAGGTTTAATTAGCATTTGATAATATAGCTTTATTTGGTTATCAGTGGTTTAATCATGTATTATCTTTTAAGTGATTTAATTGGGTTTAAATAATAACATGACTCTTGATCTCTTTCTGACAGAATACCATCCATCATTGTATTCCTAAGATTATCTTGAGTATTACAAAACTGTTTGTGGGCAAAATATATATATATTACATTTATTGTGATTCAATTGTAAGATTGTGTTTCCTGAATTTATCATCACAAACTGGTATGCTGAAAAATGTATTTTGATCCACTGTTTAGTTGAGTTTTCTTTTGGTTTGGTGTATTAGAAAAATAGACCACTAGCTGAAGCATGTTGACCATGTGAGGAGGGGGGGTTTATGGCCCTTTGTGAATCCCCACCAAAGTTTGAAATTGCTCCTAGACCAATCAAAACACAGACATTTGGGCCACAGGGCCAATCATAGCTCAGGGGCCAAACAGGCCACAGAGACTAATAGTTAAACTGGGCAGACACAGTTCAAGTTGCCAGTTTAGAGTTTCCAGTTCAGTTCGGAGGAGTTGGAGGAGAAGCAGTTGGAGTTAGAGAAGGAGTGGAAGAAGATGAGTTGAGGAAAACAGTTAGAGGAGAGAAGTTAGGGAGCCCAGAGATGGAGAAAGGATATACTATTAGTTTAGTCATCTTAAGTTAGTTTTCTTAGACTAGTGCATTTAATCTTCAAGTATATTAATATTAGCTATCCTAGTTTAAATAACTAGGCTATTTTATGATCTACAGAGTTCTCCTGCTTGCCAAGATAGTTAATATAGTTCAGTAAACCAACTAGACCAACCGACGGATCACCGAGAGGGTACGCCAGCCGAGCCAGCTCCAGGGAAGGCCTTCCCTGTGCAGAGACTAGAAGCGGGTGTCGTCCAGGTGCGCCGCTGGCCCACAGAGCACCATCTTTACCCTGCGGATGGGTCCACACCGGACCTTCTAGGGGTGCAGGATGTCAGCCGAACAAGAGGTTTAAACAGCGGACCGAACCGATGGGGACCCCCCTTTGTAGACGTCTCAGAGTAAGGCAGTTTGGGTATTTCTCTCAGCAATTGGTGTTTTGGTTGGTCAAGTCTAGTTTGGTTATTGTTCTTAACTCTCTTCGTAGTATAGATTAATTTTTAGTTATTTGGCGAAAGGGATGATCTTTGTAGGCCGTAAAATATCTTACTTATCTACTTATTTTAGTGTTCTCATTTGATTAGTTTGACCTCATTACATTTAGACCCTTATTTAGAAATATTCACTTAATAGTTCTATTAATCTTTATTCCTTTCATATCAGCATTATAACGTGTTTGTTGTTTATTTCTCATTTATCATTCTACACTATGATTTGATATCTAATGGCTACATTTATGACTTTTTAATGAATTATTTACTCATATATGTGTGATTTAATAAATACTTTTATTTTACAAAACCTGTCATTTCAGTGTGTTTTTCTGGATAACTTGGTTATGAAAATTTCTGTCACCTGTAGAAACCACACCCTGAGATGTCTTGTGTTATTAATTAATTTGATTAATTAATTAATTAATTAATCTAATTAAATTAATTTAATAACTGGCGCCCAATTAAAAATATTTCAACATCTCAATTAGCACCAGGTATTAAACCACTGAGCCGCTACATAATTTGGCGCGCCAACGTGGGGCAGGATTATTATTGGCTCTCCGCCGCGAGACCAGAATATACACATTTCATAACCAGTTCCAGAAAATAGCGCTGTAAGTTGCAGAATAAAGTGTATTTTGTTTTTATTATTAAATGCGTTAGCTGCTGGCTAGCTGGCCTAGCTGGAGTTAACTGCATAAACCCAGCGTGTTAGAAACACACGCACAGGTTCTACACGTGCTTTTGTTTACAATTCAGGACTGGCCAGTCCCCCGCTGTGTGTGCGCGTCGCGCGCACGGTCCCCTGTGTGTCTGTATAACGTGTACAGTTGTGTGTGTGGTACGTGAGCGCTCTTGAAAACATTACTCTTATTTGTAAAATAAGCTTGGTTGACACACCGCCGTGTGTGGGCAACCTTAAACCCGGGTGTATATACGTGTATATACGTGTGTACTTACATAAAGTTCGAACTGTTTCCGGTAAAATAGACATATTTTGCCAGTGTTGATCTGATAAGGCCTTCGCGCAGCTCTGAGTCGCGGATTTCCGGCTCATTGACTCCGCGCTCCAGTTAAAACTGCCGGTTTTTGCGCGAAATCCGTAAAATCCTGCAGTACTGGACACTTCCACGTGCGTAAAAGAGTAGCTAACTTTTACGTAACACCACCCTGAGTGGCAGGAAGTTTATTGTGTGCGTGATTAAACTAACCACGCCAGGATGTAAATCCTCTTTGCTCATCTTGTGAAGTGTGTTGCTGCTGTGTTAAACTTTCGGACAGCCGTGTCCTTCTCCTCTGCTATTCACAGTCGACTGAGTCAGTCAAATCTGCTGACCAGGTCCCAGACCCAAGGGGCGGTCCTTAACGTGGCATCATCAGTGGGCGTGACCACTCCCACCAGTCGGCCTCTGCCACCATCTGGTGGACAGCCTGACTATTTACACTCAAACTCAAAGGGTGTTTTACTACCCCTCACCACTAGGGGGGGTACACTGCCACATCGCCATCTGGTGTTTGATTTGGTTAACTGCATACAGTGCAGAAAGGTGCATTTCATTTGTTTGACCACCAGAGGGAGCCACTTAGCCATATAGCTGTGTCGCCACCTGGTGTTGTATTTGTGTAATTGCTATCATCCTGTAGAGTGCATTTAGAGTTTCTGTCGCCAGAGGGTGCCAATTTCAAACAAACTTTTTGTTAAGTTAATAAAGGGAATTTGCATTGTGGTTGGGTTAAATGGTTTGTAAATAAGTAAACAAATAACTGCATTCATTTAATCGGTTAATATTAAATAGTTAAATTTAAGTTTCAGGTCTGCTCTCTCAAACATTACTCTTTATGTTACATTGAACCAAGCTAAATAGCTATCTCCATTGAGTAACTAATCACAACATAAAATAATTAACTGGTCATTTTAATCAATTTGATTAAGTAAAGTTAATTAAATTTTTGTTAATTAATTATTTTCAATTTAATTCAACCATCTTCAAATAAATCAAGATTAATTATTGATCGATTAAGATCAATTATTAATAACTAATTGAAATTAATTAATTGATTAACCATAAAAAAAAAAAAAAAAAAAACTTATCCAGTTATCAGTTACTCAACCATATACCCAGCACACCTGTGCTTAATACATAGTTAAATTCTCCCATCCTGTACATAGTTAATAACTATACCCATATTTAGATTTAGACATTGTGTATAGTGCCCTACAGTTATTAAACTGTTCACTAGCATCACTGACAACAAATCTAACTATTCTTTTAAAATTAATCTACTAATTGTAACCTTAGGTCGCCCACTTTTAACAGATTTTCTTCTTAGAAAAGGCACAATGCTAATTGACTCGAACATAAAATAAACTTGTTTGTCATCAAAATTGTTTGATTCCACGTGCTTTACGTAAATCAAAATGTGTGCCACCGAAAAAGCTCTTTTAGAGCTTACAGCTGGTCTACCCCCAGGACTTACCATCCCAGTCCAACAAATGGACAGTGGGGGTCTCCATGCACTAATTGCCAAAAGCCTCAATGAGTGTGTATCTAAAATCCTTGAGGGCAAGCAACAAGTGGATCCGATTTCCCTAATACTGTGGAAACAACTGCTGTTGTCACAGGATCAACTTGCTGCTTCCTCCAAAACCATTCAAAATCTCCAAGCAGAGATTGTGACTTTAAATGATAGAGTTGCAGACCTAGAGAACAAAACTGTACAGTCTGAAATGAACCAAAGAGACCTCAAAACCGAAGTGCAGCTGCTTCAAAAGGAAGCCAACATAGCTACCCAACTTGCAGCTCAGTCACAGGAAAAACTAAAACATGCTATTGCAAAACAGGTTGAGCTACAAACTGAATTAGCACATGCTAACAATGCAGTCAAATTAACTCGAGACCAAACAGAGTTAACATTTGAGCTGATGATGGAGGGAGACTCCCCCATCAATCCAGCTGGTAAATCAGGAACCCATGGGGTTCCTGATCTTAAGCAACAACCATCCACAAATACATTCCCTCTAGTCTCCCTTAAAGGTGCTGAAGCGCCAGCAGAACCAAGGTTCACTCAGCGTTCCCAGCCATATGGGACCTCTGTGCTACCTCAAGCACCCTCTGATAGAGATTTGGACAAAATTGCGCGTAACATCCCACGCTTTGAACCAGAACCGGACGGTTCTAATGATGTCCACCAGTATCTTCGCGACATTGACTTCTTCTTACGCCGTTTCCCCAAGGCCACGGTAGATGATAAAATCTACCTCATTAAGGTGTCCTCTAGACGGGAAGTTGGACGTTTCATTGAGCGCCAACCACCCCAGGTTAAGAGAGACTATCCTGCTCTTTGCAAGGCTTTGGAGAATGAGTTCTCCAACCACCTTGTTCAAACCGGCCTTGCTGCAGCTCTTGCAATAAAGCAGAGTCGCCAGGAAACACCCCTACAGTACTATCACCGCCTCAGGCACGCTTATTTCGGCTATAGAAATGAGCCTGGAATGGAGGAAGAGGAAGTTTTCAAAACATTGTTCGTGAGAAACCTCCATCCCTCCACCAGTCACTCTTTTGGAGTCGCAGCCTGCCCTCGTACGCTAACAAGCCGGCAGCTGCGTGATTTGGCTCTCAGAGGATTTGCTAAGTTCCAACAAAACATTAATAAAAAATCAGAGTCAAATGACGTCCTGATAATTAATGAGCAGTCCTCCCACGTCAAGCAAAAAGGGGCACACAAGGCTCCAATGCCACCTAAGACCCAGTTAAACCACAAAAACCAGAGAGTGTTCCACTCTTGGCGTCGCTCGTCCCTACATTGGGCCAAGCAAAGTGACCAAAAGCCCTCCTATCGAAGGAAAGGTAGGATAAAACGCAGTTGGAATGGCAAACACTCACAGCACCATGCTCGAGCACAGAGCTCCAGCAAACTTCAATCTCCGCTCAGGAGAAAGAGCCCAAAGCACCACAAACGTTGGTGTCCACCTAAAGGGCACAAGCATGAGAGATATCCAACTAACCTGAGCACTAAAGACGGCAGTCTGCTCAGACAATTTCGTGACGAAATACGCAAGCAGGACAATGCTGAATCTGAATTCTTGCCAATTGTCCAAGCTCCTGATCAACCTGCTTGGGGGGGTGCGAAATCCATCCACCCCAATGCAGCCTGGGTTGTACAGCCAGACGCTGAAAACAACCACACTGAGGAAGCTCCTTCCCTCAGCCTGGAGGACCCACCACCTAAACAATTCTTGGGTTTCTTAACCGAGAAAGGTTCAACACCAAAATTCTATCTAGCCACCAGGCTGGAAGATGTGTTCGGGTATGAAGCTCTTTTGGACACAGGGTCAGACATTTCTTTGATGTCAAATTCACTTTTTGACCAGGTGAGGGCGACAGCCCGCCGAAACAACAAAGAGATACCTCTGAAAAAGTGTGCTCTTCACCTTCAACCATATTCGCACACTGGTATCACTCTGCATTCAGCAGCCCTGGTGCACGTTGCCATCGGTCCAATGAGCCTCACCCATCCAATTCACATTTCTCCATTGGAGAACGTCCCATTGCTCTTTGGCAAAGACCTCCTTGACCGGTTCAAACCATTGATTGACTTTCAGCATCGTAGAATCTGGGCACAGGTTTGCGAACCCCTGCCCTGTCCTAAGGCACAGGATAGAGTTCAATGCTATCATGTTGCTAGCAACATTGAGCCACACAAGCTCATTGAGCCTTCAAATTCCACGGAAATCAATGAGAAGCTCACTGTCAGGATTCTGAAACCACCACCCTCAGAATCCCCTACCATGATTCTAAAACAAAACACCTGTTCATGGGCATTGACTCCCTCTACGGCTGTAGATGAGTACAACTCAAAAGCTGGAAAGTCATTCACTCTTAACACAACGGTCAACGGTGAAATCTTTGTTCCATGGGCTGACAAGTCAGGTTCCTTGCACCGGACTAACTGTGATCCTCTGTTCGTGCACCAAAAGGATTGTTCTCTTCTTGTTCCTGCACCAGTGGTTCCAGACAAACACAGTCCCTTGGATTCTTATGAAGGTAAAAACATTCCCACCATCTACACAGATGGATGTGCTTTTCGGAATGCTCAAATCAAATGGAAAGTTAACATGACAATTGGTGCATGTGGCAACACTTCTTTCAGAACACTGGCATTTCAACTTGATCCACTTGCCACTTACTGTGCGTCTTTCAGGATGCTCAAGGGCCTGTTTGTTTATGCCCCAGATACACACGCTTCATCTTCATTCGTGGTGCCTCAGCGCCATGGGGGGGAGAGCCTGGCCCAGGCCCTCGATCACCCATGGGTGGACCACAAAATGATGGGGGAAACACACCAAGCATTCCCACAATTGACATATCTGCCACTTGTTGGAAAAAGGCTAGTGTGTTTTCATCCCCAATCTTCAGAAGATCTGTGTGGTATATGGCCAATTCCACAAATGGATTGGGTCGAAAGACTCATGAAATTTGTCCGAAGGAACAAACATCTCATCACTGTGGCAGGTGCATTTGCCAGATGGAGGGGACGTCCCCCAGACCCTATTGAAATGGCCCAGGCCACAACTTTTTCGCTGAACCACACTTTCTCAGGTGTTGGTATATCTCACCATTCTAGGGGTGAACTGCGGAAACACCCAAAACTGGGAAAAAGCACGCTTGGATACCAACCATTGTGCTACACTGCTGACAAGCTACTGGTGAGGTCCCAGCACAGCACTGGCAAAACAATTCGCGAGCTCAGGTCTCATTGGGTTGGTCCTCATGCAGAGGCAGACAAACTGCCTCGCATCTGGAACCAGATCCCGCATCGTCAGTGTTTTATTAAACCGATTCTCAAACAAGTTCACTGTAACCCAATCAAACTATGCAAAAGCCCCATGGGACAAGTCGGGATCAATAATGCCCTAGGTTAAATCATAATACTGGGCCAAATACTTAGACACACTGAGTGTTCATTGTCCACCATTTTCTGGCCTGACGCAATTGTTAAATTGAGAACGTACCACACATTCATTGTCTGGAACTCACCTATCCGAGTAGCATAACCCACAACAAATTGGATATTTTGTTAAACCTAGAGTTTGAATCACCATTTCAAACCATTAGCATAGCAGTATAATAAATACGTGGAGAAAGGGGGGTGCCAAAATTTTTTTTTTTCTCCTCTCTTCAGGTGCCCAAAACATATTTTTTCCCTTCTGACTACGTTTGTTCCGCTATATTGTTCTCAATTGTTGACTAAGTAGTGGCTAATTATTGAAGCATACCTTATGGGTAGGTTGTCTTGATAAAGTTATAAAGGAACAAATAGCTAGCAAACTATTTGTGACCCTTTCATATGCTTGTTGCCACCCTATCACATTAAATTAACTATTTTATTCAGAACCAAAAGCCAATAGCTACAACAAAAAAAAAAAACTGATCATCAGAGAAATTGTATATCCATTAGACCAAAAACTCTGTCAGCGACCTTGTAGTAGATTGTCTTAAGAAAGCATGACCAACAAGACACCAATTGCATGAAAGATGTACCCTAACGTGCTCTGTCTACAGAAATCCACGTTGACATCGACCGATGACCCAACGTCCAGTGGCCCATCGATCGATGGGGGGGGGAATGTAGTGGATTAACCAGAGGATTTCTTCATTGCTTGGACACAAACACACACTACCCCCACTTTACGGCCTATAAGGAAACTTCGAACCCAGAACACTCTAAAAAAACCTTGGAGTAATCTTTTTTTTCAAACAACCTTAAATTTCAAAATGACATTTACTGACTATTTCTTCACTCAGCCTCGCTCAAGAGCCCTAAATGCGAGTTTAGGGTAAAATTCTGTTTACATTCCTCCAAGTCATAAACCTCGGAGTTAAGGTAAACATTTGGAACATTTGCAACACCATCACTAGGACGGGACTGCGGATTTAAGAGAGTGTCAAAACTTAATTAATGCCTTGGAAATTGTTAATTCACCAAATATTATACCAATTTAGGGGTTTGTGCCTAGTTATTTCTGCAATCACTTAGAAATAAGATTAATGAAATTAAGAGAAATGTTCTAAGCTTGGAAATTCCATTGACCGTTTGTAAGTGAGACTCTCTGCTCTCTGTTCACCAACCTCCCCCACCGTCGTAAATTCCGATGCCAGCCGCTTATCTAAGCACTCAGCAAAGGGGAGGAATTTCTCACTAAGAAGATTTTGCTTAAAATACATATATATTGACTATATAAAAAAGGTGTTTTATAGAATGTTTACTAAATAATGGTATATGTGTCTGGTATATGGTATATGTGTTTGGATGTGTCCTGATTGAATTCTCCTACACATTCAAGTCTGAATCAACAAGGTTTAATTAGCATTTGATAATATAGCTTTATTTGGTTATCAGTGGTTTAATCATGTATTATCTTTTAAGTGATTTAATTGGGTTTAAATAATAACATGACTCTTGATCTCTTTCTGACAGAGTACCATCCATCATTGTATTCCTAAGATTATCTTGAGTATTACAAAACTGTTTGTGGGCAAAATATATATATTACATTTATTGTGATTCAATTGTAAGATTGTGTTTCCTGAATTTATCATCACAAACTGATATGCTGAAAAATGTATTTTGATCCACTGTTTAGTTGAGTTTTCTTTTGGTTTGGTGTATTAGAAAAATAGACCACTAGCTGAAGCATGTTGACCATGTGAGGAGGGGGGGTTTATGGCCCTTTGTGAATCCCCACCAAAGTTTGAAATTGCTCCTAGACCAATCAAAACACAGACATTTGGGCCACAGGGCCAATCATAGCTCAGGGGCCAAACAGGCCACAGAGACTAATAGTTAAACTGGGCAGACACAGTTCAAGTTGCCAGTTTAGAGTTTCCAGTTCAGTTCGGAGGAGTTGGAGGAGAAGCAGTTGGAGTTAGAGAAGGAGTGGAAGAAGATGAGTTGAGGAAAACAGTTAGAGGAGAGAGGTTAGGGAGCCCAGAGATGGAGAAAGGATATACTATTAGTGTAGTCATCTTAAGTTAGTTTTCTTAGACTAGTGCATTTAATCTTCAAGTATATTAATATTAGCTATCCTAGTTTAAATAACTAGGCTATTTTATGATCTACAGAGTTCTCCTGCTTGCCAAGATAGTTAATATAGTTCAGTAAACCAACTAGACCAACCGACGGATCACCGAGAGGGTACGCCAGCCGAGCCAGCTCCAGGGAAGGCCTTCCCTGTGCAGAGACTAGAAGCGGGTGTCGTCCAGGTGCGCCGCTGGCCCACAGAGCACCATCTTTACCCTGCGGATGGGTCCACACCGGACCTTCTAGGGGTGCAGGATGTCAGCCGAACAAGAGGTTTAAACAGCGGACCGAACCGATGGGGACCCCCCTTTGTAGACGTCTCAGAGTAAGGCAGTTTGGGTATTTCTCTCAGCAATTGGTGTTTTGGTTGGTCAAGTCTAGTTTGGTTATTGTTCTTAACTCTCTTCGTAGTATAGATTAATTTTTAGTTATTTGGCGAAAGGGATGATCTTTGTAGGCCGTAAAATATCTTACTTATCTACTTATTTTAGTGTTCTCATTTGATTAGTTTGACCTCATTACATTTAGACCCTTATTTAGAAATATTCACTTAATAGTTCTATTAATCTTTATTCCTTTCATATCAGCATTATAACGTGTTTGTTGTTTATTTCTCATTTATCATTCTACACTATGATTTGATATCTAATGGCTACATTTATGACTTTTTAATGAATTATTTACTCATATATGTGTGATTTAATAAATACTTTTATTTTACAAAACCTGTCATTTCAGTGTGTTTTTCTGGATAACTTGGTTATGAAAATTTCTGTCACCTGTAGAAACCACACCCTGAGATGTCTTGTGTTATTAATTAATTTGATTAATTAATTAATTAATTAATTAATCTAATTAAATTAATTTAATAACTGGCGCCCAATTAAAAATATTTCAACATCTCAATTAGCACCAGGTATTAAACCACTGAGCCGCTACACACTATACACGTAATTCTGTGTTTTAGTCAGGAGAACTAATATTATTAAGTTGAGTGAACTTACCGGCCAGCACAACTCAATAAAATGAGTTTAGAGAACTACAACCTGAAAACTTAAAAATGTTTGTTGAGCCAATAAAGAAATTTCAACCAAAGATTTCAACCAACTTTTAGTCACTACATGTGTCAATGCTCTTTCTACAGTGTTGCTTCATACCGGTTTCCCATAATGCTCCTGGCACCATATATTTGCATATTGGGTGTGGCCTCTACCTTATTTACCATCTTTGTGTTGTCTGTTGCCCAAAGCTACCTTATCCTAGACTTATGGTAACATTTAATATGTGTGTTGATTGCCAGGCCTTAGTGGTTTTAGGCTGTAAGAGACTCTTTGCTGAGTTTGCTTCTATACTTCTCCAGTATTATACTGTCATTATCGGCAGTTCAATAATAATATACTAAATTTCTTGAGAGTACTTGTATAAATACTAAATAAACTAAATCGTTTAAGCCCACAGAACTAAAAAAAAAACTGCTGAGTTAATTAAAGTATTATTGTGTAAACCAAACTCATTTAACTTTAATCAACTTAGCTAATTAAAGTTAGCATGTAGCTTTGACTCAGTTAAGTTGAATAAACTTAATTTTGTATGTGTTTACAACTTAACTGAGTCAAATCTAAATGATAACTTGACTGAATTAAGATGAATTAACTTAAAATGTTATGTATTCACAACTTAACTGAATCAAAGCAAAATGATGACTGGACTAAGTTAGGTTGAGTCAATGAATATTTTTTTACAGTGTACGCTACAGCCTCAGTATCAGTTTATGGCTTAAATAGCAAGACAATCAAAAATGAGCTTTAAAGAATAGTACAGTGTAAGAATGCTAAAGTCAAAAGTTCAATAGGTTAACTGCAAGAAGCTGTCAGACAGACATAACGCTGAGCCAGACATGTTTACATTACCCAGCAGAACCTGTCAAATACATTCTTTATTCTGACACATTTAACCCTGTTAGGCCTGAGCATTCAATTCCATTCCATTTCACTCTAAAATCTATCCTGTTATATTCCAAATTCTCATTAAAAAACATCTAATATTCAACTACACCACATTCAGTTCCATTCTCTTTTAAACGTTCAATCCAAAAACAACACTCGATTACATTATATTCAACTCTAATGAACTTCTCCAATCTGTTTTGTCATTCCATTCCTTAACACCTCATTCTGTACCTGTTCCATTCAATTTCAAAACATCATATTATACTGCATTCCATTCTATTACACTCTTTTCCAAAAGGTAGTAATCCTGAATGTTGTTCCATTCTGTTCCATTTAATCCCCATTTACTGTTCTATTCTCTTCCTTTTCAAAGCATTCTTTTTTACTGCATTCCATTCCATTCAAAAGTAATCTACCAATTTGTTCTTGTATTATTTAGTCAGTCCATTCCAAAACATTCCATTCCACTTTGTTTCAACATAGTAATCCATCCTTTTAAATTGAATTAATTCCAAAACATTCTATTGCATTGCATTCTATTATATTTACTTGCATAGTGCGCATACATTCTGCTAAAACACCTTAATTCCATTATATTCGATTCTATTCAAAAGTACTCTATTTTCCTGTATTTCATTCTAGCCCATTCTATTTGAAAGTACTACTACAGCCTGTCCATTCTGAAACACCTGAATTCAATTCATTTTATGTAATTTAATTTAAATCAATACAAAAACATATATCCAATTACATTTTACTTCAGTTTATTTCAAAACATTAAATTCTATTACATTCTTTTCCACTCCATTCCATTTTAACCCTTGTGTGGTGTTCATATTTTTGTTACTCGTTTACTTTGTTACTTGTATTTAATTCAGCAAAATTAAGCAATTTTACATTAAAATGCTTTACACATGCTTGCTTCACCTAAACTGCAAGCAATATAAACAGCTTACATGGTTAATATTTGCCCTTTACCTTTCTTATGTTACATTTCTTTCAAAAAAGTGTGTGTGTGGGGGGGGGGGGGTGTACAGTGTGTGTTTATCAAAAATGTGTTTTGATATATGTTTTTCACAAAAAAATGAGCCAATGCCAATGAGTTTGAGTTAGAAAAAAAAAAAATGTAGTATCATTTGATGAAAAATGAAAACGGGTCCCACAGACCAGAACACCACACAAGGGTTAAAACACTATATTCTATTGCATTTCATTCCTTTCCATTCTAAAACTCTATATTCTACTGCAATCCATTCCAAAGTTCACTTCTATTCTGTTCCATCCTGAAACACCCTAATTCCATTTATTCCATTCCATTTCATTCCATTCAGTACCAAACAAATAACCAATTACATTCCATTTCAGTTCATTCAAAAACATTATATTCCATTCCATTCCATAAACTACTAAAATACTCTTTTCTATTGCATTTCATTCTATTTTGTTAAGTATTCCTCTATTCTGTTCCAAAATGAAACACCTTATTTACATTTCATTGCATGAATTCCTGTTCAATTGTCTTTAATTCCAAAACATTCTATTCTTTTCTATTCTATTCCAGAATAGTTTTGGCATTTTAATTATTTTCAGTTAATTCCACTCCAGTTCCATTTAATTCCACACTCTATTCTATTCCATTCCCAAAACACCTCAATGAGATCCAGAATGTTAAAACTGCAGTCTAGTTATGAGTATGCATTTATTTTTACAGTAAGATGTTTTTATTATTATTACTGGTGCTGTGTTTAGTGGTGCTGTGATGATTGTTATTAATAAGCATATGGAACGTCTGCATATGTTTGGCTAATGTTCCCATGCCTCCTCTTCCCATTCTGCATATTAAACACATTGCCTTTGAAGTGAAACATGTGAGCATCAGCATGTGTGTATCCATTTTCAGCATCATTAATGGCAACATGTTTACACTGTGCCACACAAACAGACACCACCCGCACCACCCTCACCATCCGCACCCTGCGCCTCCCTGTCTGAGAGGGGCTGGGCAGGCTGGCCCGGCTGGCCCATTTGGACATGGCTTCTATCTGTGTGTGTTTTAATTTGCAGGCGCTGGCATTAAGATGGCTGTTGCTCACCCTGCTGAAAGGCGTGCCATCTGTTGGACGGCTTGCTGGGCCTCCGCAGGAAGAGCGCGCTGCTCTCTGTGCCAGCTCGGGCTCGGCTTGGCACGCTGAAAGCCGGGGCAGGTGCGGTGTCACTCAGACTCCAGAGGAAGAGGCAACCTCTCAGATAATTATAGCTCTCTGGGAAATGGCGATGCCAAGGAGTCTGAAGGAGAACAACTTCAAAACAAGAGAAGATGCGCAGAATCTGGTCGGCGTGTCGCTCAGTTTCAAAGAAAACAGAACTGATGAATGTTACTGGCATTTTCTCTCTCAGAGGATCAGCATGCTCTCCTTCACCTTCCAGCTCCACACTGATCATTATTTTATACAGTACATACAGTATCTGAAAACATAACAGTAACATTACATTACATTCTATTCTGTTCCATTCCATCTACAAAGTTTTCAATTCCAAAATATTTCTGTTTTAATCTATTCCATTCTAGTACAGTTTTTTAGTCAATTCCAAACTATTATGTTTCATTCCATTCTGTTCAATTTTTTTGCATTACATTATGTTCTAGTATTTTCTCTTCTGTTCAATTCCATTCGCTTTCATTCAATTCCGTTTAATTTCATTTCATTCAATCTCATTTCATTCCAAACATTTTGTTCTACTGTAATTGCAGTTAAAATTCAGTCCATTTTAAAACATTTTATTCTATTTCATTTCATTCCATTCTATTGAAGCCTATTCCAAAAAAAAAAAATTCCATTCTATTCAATTCTGTTCTGTTTATTGCATGATGTTTAAGTCTGTCTCCTTCTGTTCCATTACATTCCAATAGATTCCATTCCAAAACATTCCAAATATTCCATTCCAAATATTTGTTCTACTGCATTCCATTTAATTTCAGTCCATTTCAAAATATTTTATTACATTTTATTCCAGTACATTCCATTCTATTTCAGTCTATTCCAAAACATTCTATTCCATCCCATTCCATTCCATTTCAGTCTATTTCAAAGCATTTTATTTCAGTCCATTCTGTTCTGTTTAATTCTATTCCATTCAAATGCATTTATTGTTACATTCCATTCCATTATGTTCCCATCTATTCCATTCAATTCTGTTCTAATACATTCCATTTTGCCTCATCCCATTCCAATGCATATCATTCCAAACATTCCTTTTCATTTTTTCCATATTTTTTTTCCATTTTGTTCTGTTCCAATTAATTTCAATTGCATTCCATTTTTTAAATCTGTTCCTTTATAATACATTCTGTTACAATCATTATACCACAAACATTTCATCTACTGCATTCCATTTCATTTTAGCTTATTACAAATATTCCTTTCCATCATGTTTCAATTTGTTAAAGTTCAGTACATTCTATTCAAATTCTATTCTACTGCAGTGCAGTCTATTTCTTTTTTTTCTAGTCCATTTGATTCTGTTCCATTTTATTTCAATACGTTTTTTCCAAAACATTCTATTCTATAGCATTATATTCTATTTCTGTCATTTATTTCATTCCATTCTGTTTTGTTCGGTTCTGTTGTATTCTGTTCCATTCAATTCCATTCGGTTATGTTCTAATCTGTTCCACTGTATTACATTCCACACTGTCTGGACCCAAAAAACTGTTGCCACCCAAAAAAAGGTCACACAAACTAATATTTTGTTGGACCGCCTTTAGCTTTGATTTCAGCACACATTCACTGTGGCGTTGTTTCAATAAGCTTCTGCAATATCACAAGATTTATTTCAATCTAGAGTTTCATTAATTTTTCACCAAGATCTTGCAGAAGCATTGATGATGGTAGAGTCTGACCAACCGCTGCACAAAGTCTTCTCCATCCAGCACATCCCAAAGATTCTCAATGAGGTTAAGATCTGGACTCTGTGGTGAACTCTGAATCCATGTGGGAAAATGATGATCTCATGCTCCCTGAATCACTCTTTCACAATTCCAGCCCCATGAATCCTGACATTGTTATCTTGGAATATGTCTGTGTCATCAGGGAAGAAAAAATCCATTGATGGAATAACCTGGTCTATAGTCAGTATATTCAGGTAGTCAGCTGACCTCATTCTTTCAGCACATACTGTTGCTGAACCTAGACCTGCAGACCAACTGCAGCATCAACCAACCCCACATCATTTACTTAGTTTAATTCAGATGGTGACTTTCATTCCATAACATTTTGTTCTGTTCTCTTATATTACATTTTAATTAATTCCATTTCAAAGTATTCTATTCTACAGCATTCCATTCCATTTTGTTCTTTTTCAGTGTGTTGCATTTTAATTCCATTATGATCCATTCATTGTAATTCTATTCCAAAACATTATATTCTACTGCATTCCATTCTGCTTTATTCTACTTCAAAAAATGAATTCTGTTCTGTTCCATTCCATTTCATATTTGTATATCAGAGACATAACTGCATGTTGAGTTTTGCAGGAATCTGGGCTGCATTGTTTTGTTTTTTTTTTAATACATTTTTTTTCTTCAATTACATTTTTTATTAGACTATATACATTTCTGAATTGGTACACCGTCACATATTGTGGCTTTATCCTGAAAGTTGTGGAAAGATGGTGATAAACTAATGATTATTTCTATTTTTTGTGGATATCTAGGCTAATTATAGCAGTTTTAAGCTGATAGCAGCTAATTTTAGCAGTGTTGATATATCTTGTCTCTCCTGATTGTAAAGTTCAGTGATTGTTACACAGTTCTACACACTTCCTCCCTCCTCCTGTTGGATCATTGGTTAAACTCTCCGCCGTTTCTGTCGTCACGCCAGATTAACACGTAATTCCGCAACATTTGTGCGCAGTGAGGGAGCTGTAGGACTCCAGGCTGGCGGCGTGTCGTCCGCTGCGATGGCACTCGGCTGCCCTCCTCTGAGCGCGCGCTCTCCTCAGGACGCTGATGAACATGCCCAGGGATGACTTCACCCTCTTCACGCGCCGGCCCCGCGCACGCAGGAGCGCGGCGCGTTCAGACGCACGTGCGCTGCCAGGAGCTGCTGCGAGCGCGGCGGGCACTCCATCACTGCTGATTAGATACAGAGAGCGCGCTGCCAGCAGCGGATGCTGTTGTGAACATGCAGCGGAGTGTTCTGGAGTGTGATGAAATGGAGTGGAGCAGTTTGGTAGGAAATGGATTGTTTAGGATGGAAGTGGGAGGAATGTAAAAGAACTAAGGGGTTTGGAATAGACAGTTTCAGAATACATTTTTCTCTTATAAATGTAAGAGAAAAAGGAAATTCTGGAGTTTGAAAATCTGCACAGCAAATTATGTTTTTGGAATAAACAACCTGAGAGTTAATTTCAGCTCATTTTAAGTATATGTATATGCCTGACCATCAGTAAAAACTCTATGACAGAGTTAAAGTAACTCTTTTCTGGGAGTTGGCCTTTTAACTCTGTTCGGGGGTTAAATCTGAACTGTTGTGGGTGTTAAAATATTTATCCCATCTAGAGTAAAATACAGTTCTCAGCTGCTAGAGTTAATTTTAACTTAAGTTCCTTCACAGTGTAACAAATCATTGAAAAAAAAAGTTATTAAACTAATCTTTTTAAACCCTGGAACATTTAGGAATAAAAAATACAACAAAAATCATCATTACTTACAATAACAATTTCATAACTAACAAGCGTATGCCAGTGTATTTTCTCATTGCAGTTCTCAGTGCACTGTCAGCACTTTGTCACTCTTAACCATGCAGATGATAACTTGCTCTTATAGCCAACATCAAATCAGCTAAGCAAACAACCATTAATAATAATAAAAAAATAAATCATGAGATACCCCATGGAAGGAGCCCTGGTGGACAAGGCTACACACTGATGGTGAGCTAGGATTGGGGGACACGCCCATTATGCAAATAAATGATGCTCAGTCACACTCCTCAACACCTTGGAATAAACTCTGAAATACTACACCATCGAAGAGTTCCCCTCAACACTGTAAACCCAGAAGTTGTTTGAACTCAAATGATTTAAGTCTGTTTTACATAAAATTGAATATTCCTAAACAATACTCAACTATTTTGAGTTAGTTGAACATTTGTGGGCACATATACATTCAAATAGAGATCTTTGATTTGAACCAACTTATAATAACTGAATTTAGTCTGTTGCCATTAACAGCTTCTTTTCCATTGGCTTCTGTCACAATCCAACAGTTTCTGACACTCATCAGTGTGTAGTGATTCTCCCGGGGCTACCTTAGGTAAACTTGTAGTAACTCTGTGTACTCTCTGTGCTCTCAGTACTTTTAATTCTTTACTGTTTTCTTTCATCTACTTTTCTATGAGTATTTAAAAAAATAGTTGAATGAAACCAGAAAGAAGACTAAATACAAGTTTGGGAAAATATACATTTTAAATATATGTATATGTATTTGTTACGTTCACTGTACTTAAAACTTATATTACATGAACTTAAAATTTATTAGGTAATCGGTTACAACAAAAGTTTTGAGTTTAGTCAACTTATCGGTTTTTACAGTCAACCAACTTGTAGTTTAAGTTGGAGAATAAACTCACACAATTTAACGCTTTCACACATTTTTGTTTAACTGCAGATTTTCGAACTCCAGAATTAGCTGTGTGGAGTTAAACAAAAATTTGTGAAAGTGTTAAATTGTGTTGGTTTATTCTCCAACTTAAACTACAAGTTGAGTTGAGAGGAACCCTTTGGCGGTGTAGTATTTAAGAGTTTATTCCACACTGTAAAACCCGATAAGTTGATTAAACTCAAAACTTTTGTTGTAACCGATTACCTAATAAATTGTTTAGCTCATGCAATATAATTTTTAAGTACAGTGAACTTAACAAATACATATACATTTAAAATGAATATTTTCCCAAACTTGTGTTCAGTCATCTTTCTGATTTCGTTCAACTATTTACTAAAATACTTATAGAAAAGTAGACAAAAGAAAACAGTAAAGAATTAAAAGTACTGAGAGCACTGAGAGAACACAGAGTTACTGCAGATCAGTAAATGATGCTTGGTCTACAGCTACAACACAGAGACCAAGTATTTAATCGAAGTATGTGATCTACAAGTTTACCTAAGGTAGCCCCGGATGAATCACTACACACTGATGTCTGTGAGTGTCTGTCAGAAACTGTTGGACACACCCAGTATGCAAATAGATTGTGACAGCAGCCAATGGAATAGAAGCTGTTAATGGCAACAGACTAAACTCAGTTATTATAAGTTGATTCAACTAAAAGATCTCAGTTTAAGTGTATATCTGTGCCCATGAATGTTCAACTAACTCAAAATAGGTGAGTAATGTTTAGAAATCTCCAATTTTATGTAAAACAGACTTAATTTATTTGAGTTCAAACAACTTCTGAGTTTACAGTGCAAGGTGTTGAGGAGCGTGACTGAACTCTCTAATGGGCGTGTCCCCCAATCCCAGCTTACCATTAGTGTGAAGTCTTGCCCACCAGGGTTACCTTTCATTGGGTGTTGTTTCATTGTTATATTTTATGTAATGGTTGTTTGTCTAGCTGATGTGTTGTTGGCTGTAAGAGCAAGTTACCATCTTCTGCACTGTTAAGTGCTGGTGATGCGCTAATAACAGCAATGCAGGATTAAAGCTGCTATGCAATGAAAAATTATACACTGGCATACACTTGCTGAGTATGAAATTGTCGCTGTAAACAGTAATGATGTGTTTTTTTTTTTTTTTTTTTTTCATTTTTAGTCCAAAATGTTCCAGGGTTTTAAAATATTAGTTTAATAGCAATTTTTTTTAGTATAGTTTTTTAACACTGTGAAAGAGTTTATGGTGAAATTAACTCCAGTTGAGAGCTGTATTTTACTCTAGATGGGATAAATATTTAAACTCCCACAACAGTTCAGATTTAACTCCTAAACAGAGTAAAAAGCACAACTTCCAGAAAAGTTACTTTAACTCTGTTATAGAGTTTATTTGATGGTCACGCATATACACTTAAAATAAGTTGATATTAACTCTCAGGGAGTTTATTCTAAAAAACAGAATTTGCTATGTAGAAATTAAGTAAAGTATCACTTTAAATCCAGAAAAGTTGAGACAGTATAAAAATGGCAAAAAAAAAAATTACATTTACATTGACTTTTATTTGGTTGCAGACAGTTTGAACCCAATACATTTCATGTTTTTTATTTTTATCTGAACAAATTAATTTCACAATCTCAAAAAAAGTTTGCAGGCAGGTCTGTACAGAACCCTCCTTCCTTCTTCCACAACTATTTCTGTGTAATGTGTGCAGCATTTGTTTTTGCATTGTCTTGTTAAACTATGCATAGACATACCGAGAAAACTTGTGTCAAAAGTTTGGACACAACTTAAATTTACTTAAAATCAATACAACTAAATAAAGACAAAAACTACCTTAAGAAATAAAGGTTTTTTTTTATGAACTTTGAAAACGTTCTCAATTAAAGTCACAAAGACCATCAAAATGTTATGATGAAACTGGCTCTCATCAGGACCGCCCCAGGATATGAAGACCAAGTGTTACCTCGGTTGCACAGAGTAAGTTCCTCACAGTTACCAGCCTCAGAATTATTATTATTTGGTTTGTTTAACACCCTTAAGCTACAACATGATTTCTTATGTGTTCCTTTATACACTCTAAAACGTAATTCTGTGTTTTAGTCAGGAGAACTAATGTTATTAAGTGAACTTACCGGCCAGAATAACTCAATAAAATGAGTTCAGAAAACTTCAACCTGAAAACTTAAAAATGTTTGTTGAGCCGAAGAAAAAATGTGATTTGAACCAACTTTAAGTTACAGTGTTGGTTCATACAGCTTTCCCATAGGCCCATAGTACCATATATTTGCATATTGGGTGTGGCCGCTACCTTATTTACCATCTTTGTGTTGTCTGTTGCCCAAAGTTACCCTATCCTAGTTGTGCATTAGTGTTACATGTGTGTTGGTTCCCAGGCCTCAGTATTGTAAGCCGTAAGAGCAGATCACCATTGTTCTGTGTTTCTAGTGCTCACAGTATGTTGACTTCGAGCTGCACTGTAGTTCAGTCTTATGCTGCCCCAGTATTATACTGTCAGTGTTGGCAGTTCCATAAAAATATGCTAAATATGTTGAGAACACCTGTATATATTTAAGAAACTAAGTTATTTAAGCCCACAATACTTTAAAAAAAAAACTGTTGAGCTAGTTAAACTGTTGTTGTGTGAACAATAAGTGTAAAAAGTTATATATATTTATATTATTAACTACAAAATGATAACTTGACTGAGTGAAGTAATTTGAATTTTAAATGTTTTAAATGTTAAATGTTTAATTCTAATGAATTTAAAAATATATATTTTTATAAAAATTGTTCAGTTTAGTAGTGTTTTTTTTCTGTTGACATGTACAACAAACCCTTCTGAGTTTGTTAATCTAACTAAAAATGTTTTAGCAACTAATTTCAACACATTTTTTAGCTGACAAGTCTAGCATACATTGTTCAATTACCTCGACTAAATATATTAAGTTCAGCCAACTTGAAATATTAGATAATGATAAAAGAACTATGATAAATTCTATGTTGAAGTGATTCAATAAATTAAGTTTAGCTAACATTTAAGACTTGTTAGGTCAATTTAATTTTGTAAGTGCAGAGAACAAATGAGCCATAAAGTTGTGCTAGCTTAAAAAAAACGCCAGGAAATGAGTTGCCTAATGATTTTAAGTTGGAGTGACTGCAATTTTTTTTACAGTGTAGGCCAGATAACTTTACAATGTAGATAAAAAAAGAAACAAATAAAAACATTAAATTAAAAAAGAGTGTCCAAACTTTTGACTGCTACTGTATATTGCTTTAAAATCTCAATGTACTTCACATTTACATAAATGCTGCATCATCACAGAAGTGTACTACTAACACAACTCAATACAATGACAGAACCATTCCAAAGAACTCTATTCTTTCCTACTCATCCATTCAGTTCCACTCCATTCTATTCTGTCCAATCAGAACTTTTATTCCATGATCTCAATGCACTATTTTTTAATATTTTATTCGATCCAAAAAAAAGCTCTACTTTATTCTGTTTTATTTAAAAATGCAATATTTTTTTTTTAATTCCTTTCCAACTAATTCCAATCCACGACCGCCTCTGCATTTCATTCCAATCCACAGCACACCAGAAATATAAAGTGTGGGTGGGAACAAATAACACTCAAGTGAAAATACCAGTGTTTATCATGTCTGTATGAGATGATGAGTGTGGATCAGTTCTTAGAGAGTCATTTTTGTCTGTTTTCATTTGCGAAATCACGGATCAATGATGCTTATTGCATAACTATGCACACCCACCCACGCAGGTTGTTTCTGTATTTTATTTATGGAAGCTGGGATAGGTAGTGAGTGAATAGGCCGATTAATGTGGGTGGTGGTCAGTGTGATGCATGGAATGATGCACTGGTGGGCTTAAGAGGGGAGCAAGGGGTCAATCCCTATCTCCCTTCCCCTTACAGAGCCCTCATGGTTGAAGAAGCATTGCTAGGTGTCGCTCTAATGAGGAAGTGCCAGGCCAGCGCCTATAGGTGTCTTTTTCATTAAGCAATTATACACTAGAGCACAGCAGGAAGTGTGTTATTGTGATTATACCACAGTTCCATTATCACTGTTCATTAAAAGATTTTGAGTTAAAGATGATGAAAAAATATGATCTGTTTGGTTATAAACACTCAGCGAGTTAAAATAGTTCCATAGCTGCTCTGTAAGCATCGCATTTGGTTTGGTTTGTGTTTGTTTTGTAAGCGCTGCATTGTTTGCTAGGTTACCTGTATCTAATACATGGAGAGCTTCGGTTACAGTGAATTACCAGCTACTAATGTCACTCATAAAACGCCTCTCAGCCAATCACATTGCAGGGTCAGAATAAAAAGCGTGGTATAATATGAGATAAACCATTCTTAAATGCATCTGCACATTTTCTATTCCTTTATGCTTTCAGTTTTAGTCACATCACCTAAAGAATGTAGCTAATTTTACCTATACATTTAAAATACATGTAAAATGACTAATACGGTTAACCAGCCAATTAGTCCACTATAAGTAAAATAAACTAAAACCCAACCATAGTTAACCCACAGTAAAGTTACATTTCGCACGCAGCATACTCTCAACCGGAAATGACCATCCACCTGGATTATAAGGCGCATTAGGTGACACTAGTAAGGAACATGGGTGTCGCCATGTTTGCCTTCTAAATCAGCAGTAAAGCTGTAAAAACTATCCGCGGTTAGTGGCTAATGCCACTCGACAGCGCTACACTGAGGAACCCTGAGTGTTCTGGTAAGCCAGGATGACATTAGCTAGTGGTTCATCCCATGTAGCTTGTTTAACCACAGTAAACAAGCAGACTACAGTTCAATAATATTCACCTCGTGAAAGAGCAAAAGAGCGAGAGCTTAGCGTGGTTAGCGACTAATGCTAATGCTGCTCCAGCAGTGCTAGCTGGGGGTAGCAGCAAGCTGCAGGCCAATAATACTCACTTTTGAATGGTAAAAAAGCAGTGCTTAGTGCGGTTAGCGGGTAATGCTAATGCTGCTCGAGCATTGGTATTCGGGGTTAACAGCAGGCCTGAATGGCAAAATGCTAGCACTTAGCAGTTAGCGGCTAATGCTAATACTGCTCCAGACTCGGTGCTGGAGAACTAAACTGAAACTCCTGTATAAAGCTGAGCTTCAGCAAAGTGACTTTACTGCTCCTTAATACCTGACTGGTAAAATTTTTACGTAAGGGGCTAAGTGCTAGCATTTTGCCATTCAGGGGTGAGAATTATCGGCCTGTAGCCTGCTGCTAACTCCGGCTAGCACTGTTGGAGCAGCATTAGCATTAGTTGCTAACCATGCTAAGCTCTCGCTCTTTTGCTCTTTCACGAGGCACTGCTGGATCGCTAGCTGTTTGTGGTTCAGAGGTGAGTATTATCAGCCTGTAGCCTGCTGTTAACCCCGAATACCAATGCTCGAGCAGCATTAGCATTACCCGCTAACCGCACTTAGCTCTGCTTTTTTACCATTCAAAAGTGAGTATTATTGGCCTGCAGCTTGCTGCTATCCCCAGCTAGCACTGCTGGAGCAGCATTAGCATTAGTCGCTAACCACTGAAGATTTTTGGGTAAATTCAAGGATTTTAGGAGCGCCTTACAAACACTCACACTCACTCACTCACTTACTCATACTCTTACATTCATTATTTTAATTGCATTGTTATAGCCAGTATTAAAAGTCTAAGCTTTAAGACGAAAAGGTGTGATTAATCCCATTTAAATACAGAATATAGTTGGGTAACACTTTACTTGGATGGTCCATTTGATGGCCTCTTTGATGCTCAACTGACATTCAACTAACATTCAACTACATGTCTAGTAAATGCAAATGAACTAAAAGGTTATTTTAATATTTTAGGATTGGGTTTAGGTTTAGATTTTAAGTTTAGGTTAAGGTTAGGGTAAGGGTTAGGTGTAGGGTTTAAGTTTATGGTTGATTAAGGGTTAAGGTTAGGGTAAGGGTTAGGTGTAGGGTTAGATTTTAGGGTTGATTAAGGGTTAAGGTTAGGGTTAGGTGTAGGTTTAGGTTCTATTTTGAATCATTTACATTCAACATAGGGTTCAGTTAAATTTAATGGAAATTCAATTCAGTGTTAGATGAATGTCAGTTGAGCATCAACAAGGCCATAAAATGGACCATCCAAGAAAAGTGTTACTTATTGTTGTGATTAATTCTGATATATTTTGAAAAAAGTGTTAATATAGCCCTTTTTATCCTTAATATACATTCACTGCACTTCCTTCCTCTAAACAATATCACACAAATGCTTAACAAGCGTATCATACAGAAGGCTGTGATGAATAGAGTGAAGGAAAGAAAGAATGGAAGGATAAAAGATCTGCGTATTCAGCCAACCCATCTGCAAACATCTTCAAACAGAGCCTGAGGTCAGAACCAGCTGCTGTTTGTCTCAGATCAGCTGTTTAATGAATGAAGCAAGTGTGGCAGCTCCTGATAGCGCTGAACAGTGGATCATTTACAGCACTGTCTGCTCTCACACATGAAGCTGCTTCAGCGTCTGAAGATCGGAGATGACATGAGAGATATTAGGTAACACTGCAACGCTTTGAAATGAGAAAATGCTGTAAATGAACGCTGAAGTGTTCCTTCAGATTGTTTTGATGCTGCTGCTTCGATTTATAATTAGCTAACGGGCAAAAGAATATACGAGGCAGTGTTCTCAAGTCTCACGCTTTGAGCGTGTGACACACGCACCTCAGCGAGTTCACGCGCTCACACGCCACACATGGTATTTCTCACGCTTGCCAATCCATCGGCTGTATATTATAATGTACTCTCGTTGAGCCAATCAGAATATAGATCGCTGTGTTGTTAGGCAGACCTAGTCAAAGAGGGTGGAGTTTCAGCCAGAGTGTCAGGCGCGAAGAACTGTCCGATTCGAAAGTTCTGAAACACAAGTCGGTGAACAACTGAAGAAGAACTGCGCACTCCGCCCACAACCCCCCAAGCCACCCCCCCCCCCCCCCTTGAACAACTATGTAAGACCTGCACGTTTTTAGTTTTAGTCTAGTTTTAGTTGACTAACTATCTTAAGAATATAGTCGACTAAAATTACAATCAATTTAGTCGACTAAAATGTAAAGGGTGTAAATGTAAATGCTTTTTTATCATTTCCCTTGAATTATTAACTATACACATAAAAATGAAACGTTTATTAACCAGTTTGTGATATTGTTAATGTTTGAATGTAAAATATATTTATATATGATTTTAATGTATATTATTATTGTAGGTGTGTGACTATAAATATTTTATAGTTAAAAATTTGTGTTAGAAAACATTTGAATGGTTAAATTATAGTTTGAACAGAGCTGTAGACGTAAAAAGACGTAAAGGATCTAATTTTATCTCCAGCAGTAACTCAGCACACCTACTGTAGCTACAGTCTATAAATGAGCTCAAAACACATACATTCACTCACTGTCCTGTAGAGATGCTCTCAGGATAAACTAAAAGACTTCACGAGTTAAAGTGAGAAACTTATGAGAAAGTGCTGTAATTGCGGTTAATAGATTCACTTCTTTTATTGTTATATTGTTGCTACAATTTTTTTTCCTTTTCATGCTTTAACACTAGCTATATGTTTCCCACTGTGGGATTAAACAGATGATCTTATCTTAATGAGTGAATTAATCTGTACACTGCCGAGTTAAACACACCATCAGCTCATGAAATAACATTAGCATTAAAATGCGGATCTCTGCATGGAGACCTGTGGGACTCTTGTCTGCAGAAGCTGAAAGGTTTGTGGTGTTTTTACACGTTGTCTTGTTTTTTCCTGACGTCAAAGGAGAAATATATAGCCTCTTCTCTCTCTCCCTGCTACTGAACACTGTCGAGTTAAGTCCGAGTTGAGCCCCATAAGTAACGATAGATCACAGGCGAGTCCCGGGTTTGTATAGAACTAAATCAGTTTTGATTGGATTTCTGAAGGAAAAAAGAAAAAAAAGTTGAAGAAAAAAAAGTAAATACACTGCTCCCAGTAGTTCATACAACCTTAAAGGCCAGATGTTTCATGCTTGCGGGCCACATCTGGCCACATCGCCTATTGCCGACCCCTACCATAGTGTGTGCCTATTGGCAGCTATGAAAACTTTTACATCAACTATAAACAGAATGAACGAGTGTGAACGAGCAGGTTAGTTTCCTCTGCTGAGAAGTGCTGGACACATCCAGGTAGCTACGCCCCTGAAATAGCAAAGCGCCAAAGTCAGAGCGCACCTGAATGGCAAGTGACACATTGATCAAAATACACCTATGATTACTTAAGAGAATTAGTATATGCTTTTAGCACATTTCGAGTCATGCGAGGTGTTTTTTTTCCCCATTGTTAGGATAGCAAAGATACACTGACTGTCAGGGTGAGGTGCAGGGAAGACGTGGAGGCGGACGTAAACGCAGGTAAGAAAGAAATATATTTAATAAATAAATAACAAATAAACAAAGAAGCAAGGAACAAGTAAACACGTAACAAAGATAAACCAAAAACCAATAACCAAAATAAACAGTGAAACAAAAGAATATAAATCTAAACACACAAGAGATACTATAAATAAACTAACAGAGCTAGGGAATTATATACAAGAGAATAACAGGGGAACTAGAAATAAACAGCTAAACACAAAGCAGGGATATATACAAGGGACTAAGGCTACGGCTATGCAAAAACAGAGAAACGCTAAGACGACCACTGAAACACTGAGAGAGACAAAACAACGTGGGAAGGTGCAAAGACTGACGAAGACAAAGTGCCACAGGAGATCTATAAATAGGAACAGGAAACAATGAACACCTGGAGAAGGGCGGAGCTACAAATGAGACACGTGGTGGAAAACTACTGAGACAGGAGACACAGAGGAGCAGGGGTCACGTGGGAATAACACACAGGCACGAGGACAGACAGGAACAGGGCGAGGACATGACACTGACATGCTCTAAATTCAGCTGCATGGTGCACAGTTAATGGCTTGCCTAAATAGCGCTAAATCAGGGGCCTAATATCTCATAAACAAAACCAAAGTCAATGTTTAAGCTAATAATTATAATTTAGACATTCATTATTAGTACTTAATTAATTTACTCAGTTACTTAATTCATTTAATTTAAATGGATTAATTTACAGTTATTGTAAAGTGTAACCTTGGTTTTATTTTTTTTAAGACATGCACACCGTATCTAGATTTTTGAACAAATAATAAAACTATTTATTTATTTATAAATATTTATTTAACTAATTATTTATTCATTATTTTAAAACTCCAGTTTGCTTCAGAGGATTTGTTTTCCACTATCTTTTTTCCTAATTAGAAGGATTAGAATTACAATACATGTGTGGTGAATTGTGATTAGCTGAGGGCTGTGACTTAAGGATACATCAGTTGCATCCATCAAATTGCTGCAAAAGTCGGCTGCATTTCTGGGCTGTATATGAAGGGTTCTTTACTTTTGAACAGTAAAGCGATCAAGGAATGGATCCTTAGCTTAGCTTTATCATAGGCTTTATTATGCAGCTGGTATGATGTGTAATACTTCTCAGTGTGCTGTGTATAGAGCTGCTTTTCAGGAGAGGACATGTGTAGGGAGGATGGATACGGGCCTGTTCTGGCTGCTAGAGCTGCTGATATAACTATAATGTAATAATCGATCTGTTGACGGCGGCCGCTTTAATCTGGCTGTTTCTCTGTAGTGCAATTATTCTAACAATACTCTGACCAGAGCCGGGCTGTATTGATTTTTCTCTGTCCTGCTCGTTTGTTCAGCTCATCATGAACGGTGGCTTCCACAGGACATCCTGACCTCAGGGAACGTCATTCGCAGGGCTTTTATTTATTTATTTATTTATTTAAGTATTTATTTGTGCATTCCATTATTTCCCAGGCCGCCGTCGGACAAGCAGCCGTCAAATCAAATCAGCCGAGTGGCAGCAGGAACGAGCGACGGGCCGCGAAAGAGAGAGAAAGAAAGAGAGGACGAGAGAAAGAGAGAGAGAATGCGCTATAAATCATGGGTTAATGTAATTCCCAAAAGCTCACAGAAAATCATTTTGCGTTTCTCGCCGAAGGAAAGGTAAGCCCGGGATTAACCTCGGCGCATCACACCTGGAGTGACATGCGTTTATCGTCGCGAGCGTTATTATGCGACGCTCCAGCTTTAGACTATTAAATTAAAGCCCGGCTGTCTCTCTCTCCACCCGGCTCCACGATCCTCACATGACTTCAGAACAACCAAACCGACACTTCTATAGTGATTAAAACAGCTCCAACAACGTACTGCAGACTGAACATCACAGAAACAACCAAGCGTTTATCTGTTGTGGCGTGAGGAGGCGGGGGAGTTGTGGGTCCGCCCCACGCCAGAGCGCAAAGCCATGCCTGTCTCAGCTGGCCCGCATGAGGGCTGATTGAGACGCCAGTTGAGACAGGCATATATACTCAGCCTCCGCCATCATTTGAGGACTTTGACTGGGGAGCGGAGGGCTGAGGCTGCGCGGACTCGTAGTCAGCACTTTAAAAAGAGACTATGAAACTCTAGAGCCCCATTGGGCCATAGTATGTTCTTTTGAGTTGTTTTTGGGTGTGGTGGAGGGTGTTAAAAGCCAATAAAGGTATGTTTTGAGTTCATTTAATCCCCGTGTCTGTGTATCTCTGTGTGCTTCCTCCTTCCGGGTCACAGTGGTCACGCCCCTAACCCCAGGGGCCTACCACACTGTCTAATCAACATCTGCAGCATCTGGAACAGATTGTCAATTACCAAGGACCATCTATACACTGCATTTTCCTGAAGAGAGCAGAGACAGAGAACAGCCTGAATCACACTCACGAGACATTATTGGAATTCCGTGCCTCTTAAGGAAATTGAAGTGCAAATACTTCATTACTTTACTTAAGTAGAAATTTTGGTTATCTATACTTTACTGGAGTAATTATTTTTCAGACAACATTTTACTTCTACTTCTTACATTTTAACATAATTATCTGACTTACTACTCCTTAAATTTAAAAATAAGCCTCGCTACTCCTATTTCATTTCAGTTTGTTTTCATTTTGGCTTCTTATAGTTAAAAAAAAAAAAAACCTTAGGTTCAGATTCAAAGAGTTTATTGTCATGTGCACAGTAAGAAACAAGTTTATTAATGAAAAATATTAAATATTATATTGGTGTTAAATTTACATCCATGATGGAAAAATGTACATGATAACATTTTGAGTTGTAGATATTATTTGCAAGTAAGTACATGATTATCTACAGCAGTGAAATATGAAAAAATTATAATATTGTTGCAGTAAAGTGAGCATGTGCCTCTGAGAAATGTCCTGGACATGTACACGTGTAGAGAGTAAGGTGAATGGTTATTTCTGAGGTAGGTTCAAGAGTCTGGTAGCAGTGGGGAAGAAGGAGTTCTTTAGCCTGGTGGTTTTGCGTTTCACACTTATGCAGATAAATCTCTTTGATTGTGGTTGGATAAGAAGTATAAATATACTCCATTCCGACACCCTATTGGTTTATACTGTAATCCATCACAAATTATTTTTCAAATGATTTAATTATCATAATATTTTGCCATGGCAGAGAGGAGAGTTTAAGCTTTAGTATAGAAACAATATGAGAAGTATTAATTAAAATTAAGTGAAATATTATTCATCGCTGAACATACATCACAAGTGCACTGAAAGAAATAGTGTGCTTGATCTACTTAAAAAAATCATGTCAACTTTTTGCATCAGATAATTAGGTAGATCAAGCGAGAGGAGGCATTGTATTTACTACTTAATTTTCTCCAGTAGTGCTAACATACTTTTTCAGGTAGTGTGAACTTAAAAGAGTCTATTGACACTACATGGGAAATTAAAGTATTGTCAACTTAATTTTCTCTTGTACACTGCTGCCTTAAAAAGCTGAGTTAACTCAACTTAAGTGTTTAATTTGTCCTTTTTAAAAAGTTAAGGTTATAAACTTACAATTCATCTTTATTTTAACACACACTTTCAAGTTAATACAACTTTATTAATATTCACATAACTTATCATTTAAAGTTAACCATGGGTATTCTTAACATATTTAGTATATTATTATTATTTAACTGCCAATACCGACAGTATAATAATGGATCAATACAGGAGTAAACTCAGTAAAGAGTGAACTCTGTAGCTCAAAGTCAGTATACTGTGATCACTAAAAACACAGAATAAAGTTAATGTGCTCTTACAGCTCTACAACACTGAGACCTGCCAATCAACATGTATATTATAATTACTGCACGCCCAGGATAAGGTAGCTTTGGGCAACAGACAACACAAAGATGGTAAGTCAGGGAGAGGCCACACCCAATATGCAAATACAGTATATGGTACCAGGAGCCTATAGGAAAGCTGCATGAACCAACACTGTAGAAAGAGCATTGACCCAGGTAGTGACTAAAACCCGAGCAAAAAAAAAAACAAGATTTTTGTTTGTTGTGCAGATTTGTTGTGTACCTAAAAAGATTTGTTGGGATTACATAAATAAATGATATTAAGGAAAGAATACTCAATTGTATTTTGAACAAATGTGGAGTAATTAAAAACTAGATATATTCATGTAAAGGTAGAAACATATTTTTGTTGTTAATGTCACAGATTTAATTACGTTACATTTACTAACACTCAGATTTTTTTTTTCAGTGTGTTCAGTCCATTGAAAGTAACATAGGGTAATACTTTATAGGTAACTATGCAGGAACTAATGAACAGAAATGCATTAACACTTAAATCTCCCCTTTTAACCACACTGAAAAAATAAATCTGAGCGTTACTAAATGTAACATAATGAAATATGTTATTAACAACAAAAAAAATATGTTTCTACCTTTACATGAATATATCTAGTTTTTAATTACTCCACATTTGTTCAAAATACAAGACATTCTGTATTTTTTCCTTAATATCATTTATTTATGTAATCCCAACAAATCTTTTTAGGTACACAACAAATCTGCACAACAAACAAAAATCTTGTTATATTTACCAGGGTTTTAATCACTACCTTTGTCAATGCTCTTTCTACAGTGTTGGTTCATGCAGCTTTCCTATAGGCTCCTGGTACCATATATTTGCATATTGGGTGTGGCCTCTCCCTTAGTTACCATCTTCGTGTTGTCTGTTGCCCAAAGCTACCTTATCCTGGGCGTGCTGTAATTATAATATACATGTAGATTGGCAGGTCTCAGTGTTGTAGAGCTGTAAGAACACATTAACTTTATTCTGTGTTCTTGGTGATCACAGTATTCTGACTCTGAGCTACAGAGTTCACTCTTTACTGAATTTACTCCTGTATTGCTCTGTTGTTATATTGTCAGTATCGGCAGTTAAAAAATAATATACTAAATATATTGGGAATTCTCATGGTTTACGTAACTCAGCTTTTTAAGTCAGCAGTGTACAAGAGAAAATTAAGTTGACAATACTTAAATTTCCCATGTAGTGTAAATGGACTCTTTTAAGTTGACACTACCTGAAAAAGTATGTTAGCACTACTGGAGAAAATTAAGTAGTAAATACAATGACTACTCTTGCTTGATCTACCTAATTATCTGATGCAAAAAGTTGACATGATTTTTTTAATAGATTAAGCACACTATTTTTTTCAGTGTACCAGGGAGTACTGAGTAATTACTCAGTATGTTATACTGAACTAATGATTATAGTAGTTTGTTAAAATTGTAGTTTGTAGTTTCCTATGCAAAATGAATTACTGAGACTTACGTATCTCCTTGAGAACTACTACTAGTACTCAACTAAAAACTAATTTATGCCACCTACTGATCTAAATCAACATACTTCAATATTTTGAATTAAAATGTTTGGGGAAAGGAAAACACTACATTCCAGCACAAGAACCTTATCCCATCTGTGAAACATGGTGGTGGTAGTATTATGACTTGTTCTGCTGCATTTGGGCCAGAACAGCTTGCCTACGTTGATGGAACCATTAATTCTGAATTATATCAGAAGATTCTAAATTGAATCTTAAGAGAAGGGGGGTCATGCAGCAAGACAATGACCCTAAGCACACAAATTGTTCTACCAAAGAATGGTTCAAGATGAATAAAGTTATTGTTTTAAAATGGCCAAGTCAAAGTCCTGACCTTAAACCAATTGAAATGTTGTGGAAGGACCTGAATTGAGCAGTTAATGTGAGAAAACTCACCAACATCCCAGAGTTGTCAATCACTAATAGTATGATTAGCTAGTAACCTGACAACCATGTAATGCGGTGAATGATCAATATTAGCATAGTGTTAACTAAGTGTTAATATTAGACATTTGGTAATGGAAAGCCAATTTATAAGAAAAAAAAATGGCGGGGCTGTTTTGTTTTTGAAGCATATGGGCAGAAGGATGGGCGGAGCTACATATCGTATTGCATCCAGTCAGAAGTGGTGCTAGACCTGTGATAGCTTCACTTTTCAAAGACATATTGTATTTATTTTAATTACTGGTTCAATTCTGCAGTTGTTTCTAATTTAGTAGTAAATTATGTATCATTAGTTACATCTCATGGTAATGAACACAACTTTACAGATGCGGTATAAGAATTAAAGGCAAGAAAAAAAAATCATGGGTTATTACTTTATATTTTTAGACGGTCTATTTTCTCTCAGTCTGTATTTCTTTATTTCTTGTTCCCAATCCCCCAGATCCTCCCCGACTGCGTCTCTTACATGATAAAAGCCAGAGTTTATATATACATCACAGTTATATATATCAAAAAAGATGATAAACACAGATATACGCCTGCAGAGCCTCAAAGCTCCGCACTGCAGAATGAAGCAACACGTTCTGTACTCTTCTGACATTTACATTTACTCATTCAGCCGGCGCTCTTATCTAGAACAAACTCGCACAAGAACACAAACAGAGAAAAGTCAAAGTGATAAAAGCATATACAGACGATCATACGGGGTTTAGAAGCTCGGAGATAAGAGTTTATCACAATGTGAATGCATTTGGGCCAAAGAACAGGGCTATAGAACAACAAGGGCAAATACAGAGTTTACTTCACTTAATTTATAGTCAGAACTTTGTTCATATTATAGTGCAGCTTATAGACAAAGTAATTCATTCTTCAGTAAATTTATCTGTGGAATGTATTGAAACTTTACATGTGCAAATGTAATGATGATAAAGTGTTGTAAAAAAGTATTTGCCCCTTTTGTATTTATTATGTTTATGTTTTTTTTTTAATACTGATATTTTTTTAAATAATATCAGACAAAGATAACTTGAAGACACACAAAAAACTTTTTAAATGATTGATTGATTCCTTAATTAAAAGAAACAATTATGAATTAACTGGGATTGACTTAATTTTTTGAAAGCTGAGTTCAATTTAACTACTAACCACAACCACGCCTGATTACTGCCAGATCTGTAGAATCAAGAAATTACTTAAATAGAACCTGTCTGGCAACATAAAGCAGCTAAATGATCTGTAAAGAAATTCAAAAATACATGAGAAACAAAGTCATTACCATCTATCAGTCTGAAAAAGGTCATTTCTAAAGCTTTGGAACTAAAGCGATCCTCAGTGAGGGCTATTATTCACAAATGGAGAAAACGTGAAACACTGGTGAATCTTCCCAGGAGTGAAAAAGGGCATGGACAACTCATCCACAAGATCACAAAAGTTGGAATCAGAAGTTGGAAGTGGAACCAGAACAGCCGTCCTTATGACTTATTCACCTGTCAGGGGTTTTACTGTTGTGTTATGGCTGATCAGTATAAACATAATGGTCTTTATTTTGTCTTTTTATGCTTATTTTTTATTTAAAGGAGAAATCTGGTGTGAAATGGAGTTGGGTTGTAGTAAAACATGATAATGAGTATGTAATTTTGTCTTAAAGCCCACCTCCATTCACCCCCAGCATTCCGAAATACGGCACTTTTATCCGATGCTCCCAACAGACTTAAAGTGCTAGTGATAGGGGCATAGCATTGTCTGTGCAAAGAAATCATTATTTTTTACACCGTTAAGAAACTTAAAGTAGCTCCACAATTCGTTGGTAAAATTCTGAGTGTGCTTACATTTAAAACGAGGCACTAAGAGCTTTGAAGTCGACTGACTGTCCTAAATTTCCTTCGGGATAAATAAAGTATCTATCTATCTATCTATCTATCTATCTATCTATCTATCTATCTATCTATCTATCTATCTATCTATCTATCTGACGGGAATGAATATATAGGTAGGATAGAGGAACAAATTGACAGATTTTTCAGTGTAAATTTATAAATTCTAGCTGTTGCTGAAAATATCTTTATAATACTTATGTATTTCTACTGAATTAATTTTGCAATCTGTTATTTGCTCATACTCACCAGTCAAATACATTTTAATTTTTATACTGTATTCATAGGTCTCATTGTACTAGTTTGTGCTTAAACCCGCAGAACTGCCAGTTCTAGCTATATTCTGTAGTTGTGCACTATGACAAGATCAGAAAAGTATGGTAAACAATTAATTTCTATGTTGTATAAATTGTATATTATATTTTATTATCAGTCGCTCGTTAGAATTGTTCCAAAATGACATAAAATAATACCCTGTGTTTTAGAATACATTTAAATGACATGTTTGTAATAATGCACTCTGAATTTTATAGACCCTTCTTTAATAAAATGATGATTTACACAGATACATGAGATGTGATACATGTTCAGTGCACTCTACTGGCTTTGTGACTTGAAATAGCGTCTGAATAGAAATTCACGTGGACGAGCTCACAGAAGCCACGTGTCTGAATGGCTGTAAATCTGTAAAATCACCAATTACAGTGTGAATGTGAGCTTTTCTCTGTCAGATCAATGAGAATACTGAGGACTCTGAGCCGCTGAGGACGTTCTTCAAAGAATTCAGCCACGAGTGCTCTGAAGCCTCTGGAACGGCTTTGATGGCAGAGGCTGCACTTCATTTCTTCCCCGAGATCATTTCTGTCCCACACAATAGGAGTCTTACACTGAAACTACTGAGTATTTCTACATATTCTCTTTATGCCCCATGCTAACCAATCACTCTGTGTCACAGATGAGAAGGGTGGACGTCAGTGCAGAAATATTTATAATATTATTTATTAAATAAACAAACTAAAACAAACTAAAACAAACAAACAAACAAACCAAAGCTTCACTAAAAATAAGGAAACTGGAAACACCTGAGGATCAATCAAGAGGGGGCGGGGTTACAAATCACTGATGACAGGGTGGGGCTAGGGCGGAGACAAGACCAAAACACAACAGAAGCACATGACTGGGAAACATGACAGGTAAACAGAGGAGCAGGAGCACAAGAGACCAAATGAGGGAGAAACACAAGGCAGACATGGGCTAAGGTGTTACATCACCCCCCCTCAACGGCGCCACTACCAGAGGCGCCGAGAGAGAGGGAACAGAGAACAAGACGAGACAGAACTATGATGGTGGAACTTATGACAAAACAGGAGACTGGACTAGAACTAGACATTGGACATAAGGGGAGACTGGACTGTGGATGGAAACAGAGACTGGACTAAAGACAGGAGAGGGGGCTGAGACTGGACAAACGACTGGACACGGGGCTGAGACTGGACAGGGGACAAGGACTGGAAAAAAGACTGGACACGGGGCTGAGACTGGACAGGGGACAAGGACTGGACAAAAGACTGGACACGGGGCTGAGACTGGACAGGGGACAAGGACTGGACAAAAGACTGGACACCGGGCTTAGACTGGACAGGGGACACAGACTGGACAAAGGGCTGAGACTGGGCAGAGGACAAGGCCTGGACAAAAGACTGGACATGGGGCTTAGACTGGACAGGGGACACAGACTGGACAAAGGGCTGAGACTGGACAGAGGACAAGGCCTGGACAAAAGACTGGACACGGGGCTTAGACTGGACAGGGGACACAGACTGGACAAAGGGCTGAGACTGTACAGAGGAGTGGACAGTAGACTGGACAGAGGGCTGGACACTACACAGGGACGGAGACTGGATAGGGGGTTGAAACACAGACTGGACAGTGGCCGGGAACTGGGACTGGACAAGACTGGGCAGGGGAACTGGGACAAATACACTTACTGGGACTGACACGAATATGGTGATAGGGACGGGAATAGAAAAACCACCGGGGACAGGAACAGGTACAAACACAGACACGGGGACCAGGACAGGGAGAGACATGGGTACAAACACAGTTCTGGGGGTTGGCCTGGGAGCTGGCCTGGGGGTGTACAAAGTTCTGAGAGCAGGCACAGGGTCAGAGGCGGCCGGAGCCGCGGGCACAGGGTCAGAGGCGGCCGGAGCCGCGGGCACAGGGTCAGAGGCGGCCGGAGCCGCGGGCACAGGGTCAGAGGCGGCCGGAGCCGCGGGCACAGGGTCAGAGGCGGCCGGAGCCGCGGGCACAGGGTCAGAGGCGGCCGGAGCCGCGGGCACAGGGTCAGAGGCAGTGGGTACCACATGAGCGGCAGGCACTGCAAACACAGGAGCAGGAGCAGCGGGCACCGCTGGCACTGGAGCTGAAGCAGTGGGTACCACATGGGCGGCAGGCACTGCAGACACAGGAACTGGAGCGGCAGGCATCGCTGGCACTGGAGCTGAAGCTTGGGCAGCGGGCACTGCTGGAGCTAGTACCGGGGCTGGGGCAGCGGGGGCTGCTGGAGCTGGTACCAGGGTTGGGGCAGCGGGTGCTGCTGGTGCTGGAGCTGAGGCTGTAGCAGCGGGAGCTGCTGGTGCTGGAGCTGAGGCTGGAGCAGCGGGAGCTGCTGGTGCTGAGGCTGTAGCAGCGGGAGCTGCTGGTGCTGGAGCTGAGGCTGGAGCAGCGGGAGCTGCTGGTGCTGAGGCTGGAGCAGCGGGAGCTGCTGGTGCTGGAGCTGAGGCTGGAGCAGCGGGAGCTGCTGGTGCTGGAGCTGAGGCTGGAGCAGCGGGAGCTGCTGGTGCTGGAGCTGAGGCTGGAGCAGCGGGAGCTGCTGGTGCTGGAGCTGAGGCTGGAGCAGCGGGAGCTGCTGGTGCTGGAGCTGAGGCTGGAGCAGCGGGAGCTGCTGGTGCTGGAGCTGAGGCTGGAGCAGCGGGAGCTGCTGGTGCTGGAGCTGAGGCTGGAGCTGGAGCTGAGGCTGGAGCTGAGGCTGGAGCAGCGGGAGCTGCTGGTGCTGGAGCTGGAGCGGAGGCTGGAGCAGCGGGAGCTGCTGGTGCTGGAGCTGAGGCTGGAGCTGAGGCTGGAGCTGAGGCTGGAGCTGAGGCTGGAGCAGCGGGAGCTGCTGGTGCTGGAGCTGGAGCGGAGGCTGGAGCAGCGGGAGCTGCTGGTGCTGGAGCTGAGGCTGGAGCTGAGGCTGGAGCTGAGGCTGGAGCTGAGGCTGGAGCAGCGGGAGCTGCTGGTGCTGGAGCTGGAGCGGAGGCTGGAGCAGCGGGAGCTGCTGGTGCTGGAGCTGAGGCTGGAGCTGAGGCTGGAGCTGAGGCTGGAGCTGAGGCTGGAGCTGAGGCTGGAGCTGAGGCTGGAGCAGCGGGAGCTGCTGGTGCTGGAGCTGGAGCTGAGGCTGGAGCAGCGGGAGCTGCTGGTGCTGGAGCTGAGGCTGGAGCTGGAGCTGAGGCTGGAGCTGAGGCTGGAGCAGCGGGAGCTGCTGGTGCTGGAGCTGGAGCGGAGGCTGGAGCAGCGGGAGCTGCTGGTGCTGGAGCTGAGGCTGGAGCTGGAGCTGAGGCTGGAGCTGAGGCTGGAGCAGCGGGAGCTGCTGGTGCTGGAGCAGCTGGAGCGGCGGGTGCAGCTTGAGCAGGCGCGGCAGGTGCAACTTGAGCAGGCGCTGCGGGTGCAGCTTGAGCAGGCGCGGCGGGTGCAGTGGTCAGCGCAGAATCAGAGGCGGCGGATGCCACAGGCAGCGCTGGAGCAGAGGCTGGGGTATTGGGTACTGCTGGAAATGGGGAGGATGGACCACGTACAAGGGATGTACGATGCAGGTCAAGTCTGTTTCTAACAAAAGACCAGTACTCATCCTCCCAATCCACCCCACCTCTGCTAAGGTATTCTGCTACGTCCATTTTATAGGTCTAGTCTTATGTCACAGATGAGAAGGGTGGACGTAAGTGCAGAAATATTTATAATATTATTTATTAAATAAACAAACTAAAACAAACTAAAACAAACAAACAAACCAAAGCTTCACTAAAAATAAACAGAAAACAAACACGGGTAAACGCAAGACGAAATTACAAGACTGAAATAACTAAAATAACAAACATGAGATTAAAGTATAATCAAAACTAAGAAACCAGTAACTCTAGAAACAAAAAAACCAACCTGACAGACACACAGCAAGGTATCACACAAAAGACTAGACAAAGATCGCTTGAAACAAAGGGGCTTATATACATGAGGAGGGAACAGGAAACTGGAAACACCTGAGGATCAATCAAGAGGGGGCGGGGTTACAAATCACTGATGACAGGGTGGGGCTAGGGCGGAGACAAGACCAAAACACAACAGAAGCACATGACTGGGAAACATGACAGGTAAACAGAGGAGCAGGAGCACAAGAGACCAAATGAGGGAGAAACACAAGGCAGACATGGGCTAAGGTGTTACACTCTACTGGGTAATTTCACCAGTGTTGGGTAGTTTAGGAATAGTCTTTGGAGAGCCCAACCCAGAACTAACACCACAAAACTTTTTGTAATCATAATTTTTATCTTTTTTTTTCTTAAAGTGGTTATTTTAAAATGTATTTTTTAATTATTTTATTTCCATTTTTCCCCCATTATCTCCTCAATGTACACAGCCATTTACCCTACCCACTCATTAGGACTTCCCCTACCACTAGTAATGCCCCAACACCAGGAGGGTTAAGCCTAGCGCATGCCTCCTCCGACACTGTTTGAGCTGCTGCTGATGCAGCATTTCCGAGTAGCATCACAGCACACTCAGAGAAAAGCTCAGTGACTTGGTTCTGATACACCAGCTCACAGATGCCTTGTACTGAAGGACATCACCCTTTGAAGTGATGTGGGGAGAGAGCACCATCTACCCACCCGGAGAGAGCAAGGCCAATTTTGCTCTCTCAGGGCTCCAGTAGCTGATGGCAAGCTACATGAACAGGATTCGAAACGACAATCTCCTGATCATTGTGGCAACACTTAACCTGCTGGACCACTTTAAACCCCCTGAAATGTATTTTTTTGACACATCCGGCTGTGTTTCTGAAAGCTCTGTTAGACTGGAAATGAGAGAATGCACTGATCCAGTTCTAAAGCCTTTAATAGAACAGGCTTTTAAACACAGCTGCTGGGTAATATATTTTTGGTCACAGCTGTATGAGTCTGAATACGGACAATTACCCTCAGTAAAGGCCATGTAAACCCTTTTATAGCACACATGAGCCACTTTTCACAATGGTTTAACATCAGGGCAATGATCTATATGACCTATATAGCCTATAGAGTCTCAAAACTGCTTTAAAGATTAATGTTAATATATTTGACCAGTAGATGCAGTAGAGACCAAAGCCAAAATCACCAACTTATGGGGCAGATCCGCCCCCTTTTTCTGGAGCAAGCACATTTTAAGCTGTCAACAACAAGGTTGTGGATTTGCCATGTGGTGTATTAAAATGGTAAAACACTGCATTCCATATGAAAATCTATAAGGAGTCTGTCTGTACCGAAGAATACTGGGTCATTCGGTTTGTTGGAGTACTGGGTTTGCCTGGAGTGAGGGTCCTGGGGTAGATGTTGGAATGTGGGCCAAGGGCCAAAAAACACCCCTCATCTGTTTGTACTTTAAACTTCTGGACTTATGCCTGGAACATATATGTCCTTTTATGGTAAAGAGATATGTGATATGCCTTGGTCTAATGTATAAAAGACCCTGGAGCACAAAGAAAGAGAGAGAGAGATTTTTGGACACCTCGGATCGGGAACTTTTTTCTCTCTCCACTGTAACTTCTGGAAAACCTGTTATAATAAAACCTAACCTGATTGATAAAAATAGAAGACAGTGTGTTAAGTCTCATTTCTTCAAGAATCATCCTTCAAGAGAAGACACCACAGCCATCTAGAATTGGTAGGTCATCACTGTTGGGTCTCTAAACGAGGCTCTTAACCCTCACTGCTCCTCGGGCACCACAACAATGGCTGCCCACCACTCTGGGTACGTGTTCTCACTAAATTGTGGTGTTTGTTTTTTGAGCGTCCTCACTAGTGTTTATGTGTGTGTTCACTGCACAGATCGGATTTAGGCGGAGGCCAAGTTCTCCCTAGTGAAAGAAAAGTAGATTGAAGTATACTAATCATTATTTTGCTATAGTGCACTAAAATGTTCTTGTAGCCACATAATCAATCAGTTTATTTAAAGAGTGCAAAAATGGAACAACCTTTTTTGTACATATTATACTTTAATAAAAATTGTACAAAGATCTTACTTAAATTGTGTAACATTTAAACATACTACGTCATGTATGTAACCCATATTTTAAGCTTACAGTAAAATAATAATACATTATTACAGTATTACAACTGTATAACTATTATGCACCAGGTATATAAAAAGTGTACTAAGAATTGATGTTAAATATATTTACATTACAGTTGAAATATTCTTATTGTTCCTGTTTTTTGTAGGTACCACAATTTTAGTATACATTGTTGGGTATAAAAATATATTTTAATATACTGTAATACAATTTTTAGCGTGTTACAAATTTACTTTAATTATTTTTTTTTTACATTTTAATGTGTTGTTTAACACTATATCCTATAACTTAATTATATTTATATTTTCCTAATTATAATTACAGAGCATTGAAAGACATTTTAACTGTTATATTAATATAATACCTAAATATATAATTTAAAAACATTTTACCAATGTAGTAATTAAATACATTAGATACATTGTACTTTAAGTGAACTACTGTAACAGTTGTTTTTAACACACTTTGCTAAAAAAGTATATTTTTGGAAATAAGTATTTTAAAAGTGTATATAATTACATTAAACTAAAAGTGTACTTTAAAGTAGTCTTTTTTTTTAAATACACTATATTGTACTTTTTTTAAAAGTATGATCAAAGTTTACTTTCAAACATTTGATAAAAGCATAATATTAATGTAGTTTTAATATATTTTAAGTATGTATATAAATCTGTTAGTATATTTACAGCATACTTAAACATTTTTCAATACAATGCGCATCCCTATCTTACACCCTGTCAACAGTCTATTTTCATGCCTTGTGCCCGCCATTAAAATAGCATCAGAATTTAGAAAGTCAGGTGTGTTCAGGTATATTTCTGGCGTGTTTCTGGCAAAAAACAATTGCGCCACTGACTGAAATTCGCCATGTACTGTGCATGCGCAGACAGTCCTGCTCATTAAACACACACACAGTGTGTAGTATGCAGAGCGCAAACCGTCTTTTACCTCAACAATAAATTGCTGTTCCTTTAAAAGAGCCAGTAGATCAGTATCCGCTGCTAAAATGCGCAAAAGCGCCACACTGTTAAGATATTAATGCGCCAAAGTCAGAGCACATCTGGCAAGAAATGGCTGACTGGTTTATTTCACCTTATGCCCAAAACACACCCATAATTAATTAAGTAGTTTGTGCCATTTGCGCATTTCGAGCTGCGCATAGCATTTTTTTGCGCTCTCACAATACCAAAAACACACTGACTCCCTATTTCCAACTGTGTGGTGCGCAAGTGACGTCTCACCTATAGATCGCTAATACAGTCCCAAAAGTACAAACAAAGCACAGTCTGTTTTAACTGGACAAAATAGTGTTGGTGTGAAAACACCGTTAGACTGCTTTCATTGAGTTAATAGCGCAACCAGAAGAACTATAAGCAGAGCATATTTTTCCTCTGGATTCAAAGTTGGTTCTGTAGATATACAGCTCTGGAACAACATAAGAGACCACTTAAAAATGATGAGTTTCTTTGATTTTACCAAATTAAAAACCTCTGGAATAAAATCAAGAGGAAGGTGGATGATCACAAGCCATCAAACCAAACCGACCTGCTTGAATTTGTGCACCAGCAGTGGCATAAAGTTATCCAAAAAGCAGTGTGTAAGACTGGTGGACAGCTGGCTAGCTAACAACTAATTAAGTTAGATCACACTGGTCATTTTATGCTAATATCAAACTTACCAAATAAAATACAAATAATTTTGTACAGAGTCTCACAGAGTTAATGCAACCAACAGCACAACACCACATGATCAATAATACTATTATTAATTAAGAAACTATTTGCCTGACAGCTTGACTGTAGCTCCGCCTTATTAAAATATATCAGAGTAATATTAGCACAGGGAAAACTAACTGTTGGAATCAGACACTTGTGATGTAAATACAGTTTAGAAGATGAAAATAAAAAAATCTATGAGGGTTAGTGGAGATACGTGTCATATTGCAACCAGCCAGCAGAGGAGCTAGACCTGAAGTATGATCCCCAGCTGAATCTGGTTCTGTCTCCTGATAAACACTGATCTCTCAGTTGGTCTCTCTTGGCTGAAATGTGGGAACATGTGGTGTCCAGGTGGGACCACTTGGCTGCTTACAGCACCATGGGGTCCTCAGCATCATGAGCACCTACCAGCAAGAAGCTGCTATTATCCATCTTATTCAGTATGAGAGCCTTCATTCCACCAGAGAACCAGACTAAATCAGGTCAGCTGAGGATAAAACATCTGTGAATTAAGGATCAGCAGTCTTCCTTTTTTAATTAAAATATATAATAAAAATCCTACTTCTACTACCATAACTAATAATAATGACTAATAATAATCTGTTTTACCACTATAACATCTATAACTAGTACTAATGCTACTTGATTGTTTTAACTACTAGCATAAGTAGCTGCTACCACTACTACTACTACTACTACTAATACCATATTTTTCGCACTGTAAGTTATAAATATGTATATGTTTATTTTTTTTTGATACACAAGATGCACCAAATTATTCAATGCATTTTATGCATCACTAGTAAATAGTATTAGCACTAGCGGCTATCCACTAGCAGTTGACAGCTAATACTACCTGACAGAGCTACACTGAGGAACCCTGAGTATTCTGGTAAACCAGGGCAATATTATCTAGCGGTTCATCCCACGTAGCTTGTTTTAATATGGTAAACAGACTGAAGGCTACAGTCTGATATACATGTCTCTGATGGGCAAAAAACACTGTTGTTAGCGGCTAATGCTAATACTGCTACAGCAGTGCTAGCCAGGGTTAGCAGCATGGTACAGGCTGATAATACTCACCTCTGGACTGCCATAGAGCTAGTGCTTAGCGCAGTTAGCGGCTAATGTTAATATTGCTCCAGCAGTGCTAGCCAAGGTTAGCAGCAGGGTACAGGCTGATAATACTTCCCTCTGGATGGCCAAAGAGCTAACACTTCACACAGTTAGCAGCTAATGCTAATACTGTTGGTTTAATGCTCTCGAATGCACTTTACCGCAGTGGCTTTCCTGCTTTTTACAACCTGACTGGTAGACTTAATATATAAGAAGCACCGGATTATAAGGCACTCTAATGATTTTTGTAAAAATTAAAGGATTTTAAGTGCGCCTTATAGTGCAAAAAAAAATAGTATTACTACTACTAATCTACTAATATGGCATGCTACTGCTACTATTACTTCTACACTGTAAACCCTAATAAGTTAAGTCTACTCAAATCATTTGAGGTAATTCGTTGCCTCAAATGAATTAAGTTTTGAAAACTCATTTTTTTTAGTAATTTGTAATTACTGTATGGAGTTAAACAAACTTTAATTTTTAAGTTCAACAGACAAACCAAAAGTACTTGACACTCAAAATGTGGTGTAGCTGAAACTTAACATTGTAAATTAATGTAACTTTTGCACACTTATTTGTTTAAGTTTATTGCAATGATTACCTAGAGTTGTTTATACTCAACATATGCTTATTGTACACTGTAAAACCCGATAAGTTGACTAAACTCAAAACTTTTGTTGTAACCGATTACCTAATAAATTTTAAGTTCATGTAATATAATTTTAAAGTACAATGAACTTAACAAATACATATACATATATGTTTAAAATTCATATTTTCCTGAACTTGTATTTAGTCTTCTTTCCGGTTTCATTCAACATTTTTTAAAATACTCTTAGAAAAGTAGATGAAAGAAAATAGTAACGAATTAAAAGAACTGAGAGCACAGCGAGAACACAGAGTCACTGCAGCTCAGTAAATGATGCTTGTTCTACAGCTACAACACAGAGACCAAGCATTTAATCGTAATATATGATCTACAAGTTTACCTAAGGTAGCCCAGGGGGAATCACTACACACTGATGGTGAGTGCTACAAACTGGGGGACACACCCAGTATGCAAATCGATTGTGACAGAAGCCAATGGAAAAGAAGCTGTTAATGGCAACAGACTAAACTCAGTTATTATAAGTTGATTCAACTCAGAGATCTCAGTTTGAATGTGTATGTGCCCAAGAATGTTCAACTAACTCAAAATAGTTGAGTATTGTTTAGAAATATCCAATTTTATGTAAAACAGACTTAATTTGTTTGAGTTCAAACAACTTCTGGGTTTACAGTGTACTAATACTAATATGATTTATTTTACTACTACTACCTGTATTAACATGACAACTACTATTAATAACATTAGTAATAGTAGCAACTGCTACTAGTTTTGCTTCTTGTTGATTAGCAACGAGACCAAGTAGGGAATTTGGCCTTTTATTCAAACACAGTGTCTGATATAAAGCTCCGCTGTGTTGAGTTAAATCCCTGTTCTGAGTACAGCTATAGACCAGAGTGTGGGAAACAGCAGCGTTAGCAGGATTGATCAGGACTCAGCTGTACGATACGTGACCTTCTGCTCCAGCAGATTATCGCCTAATCAATTAGTCCTGCAGAGCATGAGCGGCGGTGTAGAGCGTGTGCGGTGCTGCTAATGGCAGCAGCCAAATGCTAGTTAGGCTAATGTTTAGCTGAAGACTGAAGGAGTCCATTTACTGCTGCAGTATTAGTTAGCGCTAGCTGCCTCCGGGCCGTCGCTCGGGACGCTAGTCTTCATGTTTTTGCAACATTAAAAAATCAGCGGTCCTCTGCTGACCCCTCAGTCCAGCGCTGCAGAAGCGAGTGTGTACTGAAAATGCTTTTACAAGTTATTTGCGTAATTGCTCTGTCACCGTGGGGGAGCTTCTCCAGCGGCGAGGCTAATGCAGAACATATTTTTACCCCACGCCCCGCCCATGACCTCAGACGACTGGCTAGGCCAGATGGACGAGTTAAAAAGCTCAGAACGGCCTTTTAATCTCACTTTTTATGCCTGCTTGATATTGAAAAAAAGATATACACTGTACACACTGATTAACCATAACAATATCTCTGCTATGTTCTTGCTGGAGTGTGGGGGGCGGGACGTGTGCAGGTGTGATGGATCACAGTATAAACCAATAGGGTGTCGGAATGGTATATGTTCATACTTCTCTACATCCAATCACAATCACATTCATCTGGAAAAAGACATTTAAGTGGATTTTTTTTGTAAATGATGAGAAGCTGGAATGAAAAAAAGCTGATATGAAATAGAATTATTAAGGCTATTTTTTTTTTATTTAAGGAGTAGAAATTTCAGATAATTGTGTGAAAATTTAAGGAGTAGAAGTAAAAATCTAATCTAAAAAAATTATTACTCCAGTAATACAGTACAGATAACCAAGTAAAGTTATACTTAAAGTTGTACTTAAGTAAGGAAACAAAGTATTTATACTTCAAAGAGCAAAGTAATGATTGCTAATACTCCTATTACAACTATAACAACTGATAATAATAATTTTAATGCTACATTTTTGCATTATTCCAAAAAACATTGTGATGGGAGGCTCGAAAAGGCCTAAATAAAGTTTTCCCCCAGCCATCTGCCCGAATCCCCAACACCTAGTTAAAATGCAGATGCGTTTAATTGAATCCCATCATCGTCACACACACACACACAAAAAAACGCAATCGTCTCTGAGGCTCAGATTAGCTGTTCTAGCAGTAATTGAAGTAAATAGGGTCAAATGGCAGGATTTGTGTGCAGACAGAGATGTGTCGCATCTTAATGGGATCGACTTCAAATCGTGTTTTACTAAAACATTCTTGTTTATTTCGCAGCGTAAACTAATTATTCTGAGTGCTTTTCCAACATCTTTGAAGATAATTACAGAGGGCGGGGGAGTAATTAGCATTAGCATTATACACCGAGCGAAATGGATGGTCTATATGGGAAGCACATTACCCATATTTCTCAAATTGCTTCTGCTTCTTCCTTTTTTTTCAGAAATGCTCAATACCTCTTGGTGTGTGATGCTGTGTTTTGGTGCATTAGATGCAATTACCACCGTTAAAATATAAAAATAACGCTTTCAAATGAGCTCGCTGATATTTTCAGCGTGTTGCTAACAGTAATTGCATGTTTTGAAAGTAAACACCGAAAAAATGAATAAACATTCAGAGTGACTGTGTCCTACATCTACACAAGTACTGAGTTTTGGGATGCAGAGAGGATGAAAGTAATGGGACATCCGCTAATATAGTTTAAATCTGGAGGATTAAAAAGAGTTTATCCTACTTTTGTTGGAGTAACTTGTGTGGGGAAGACTTTTTACTAGACTTTGATTTGATTGATTACATTCAATGCAACAAAAGTTTTAGACTGATCCGCAGTCCAATAGTGGCAACTTTATACATTAGACATGGTACCAATTAGTTAATGTTTCTTATTCTATTGGCAGTTGATAAATAGAAAAGCTGTGTAGTTTTTTTTTATATATATATATAATTTTATTTCTAATTTTTCCCATTTTCTTCCCAATTTACATAGCCAATTACCCAACCCATACATTAGGACTCCCCCTATCACTAGTGATGCCCCAACACACCAGGAGGGTGAAGACTAACACATGCTTCCTCTGATACATGTGAAGCCAGCCACCGCTTCTTTTCAAGCTGCAGCGACTCGGTTCTGATACATCAGCTCCCAGACGCCCTGTGCTGTGGACATCACCCTAGGAGTGATGTGGGCGCCATCCAGAGGGAGTGCAGCCCATTGTGTTCCCTCTGAGTAGCACTTTAGACAGCTGGACCACTCGGCACCCCAAAGCTATGTAGTTATAATACAAGATGAGATATGGTTGGGTATGGAAGTGTACAGGTTCCATATGGCATTGTGCAGCTCATTTACCCACAGGTGTTGCAGCATGACCTCTAGATCCTGCACACTCATATATTGCCAAAGCTGGAATCCCATTTGATTTAGTAAATTCTCAATTGGTGATAGATCAGGTGACCAGCCAGGGCAATTGTTGGTATATGACAGAAACATTCCTGGGAAACTCTTGCTGTGTCTGGGTAAGCATTATCCTGCTGAAAAATGCCAGTTGGAAGATCTGCCATAAGAGGCAACACATGTGGCTGCAGGGTGTCCTAGAATCATTAAACATGTGATGTGATGGTAACCTCTCCTTTGTGCCAATACAGAGTATGCACATGTTGTGAAAGAGCTGTATCTCATCACATTATCAGGAGTAAACATTTGAATCAGGGGGTGTTTCGGCCCTTAAACACCAAAAACCCTCAAAAAAGGTGGCCAGATACAGAATAATTAAACCTGAGCTTGTGTCCTGGCTGACTGCATACCTTGTTCATTTTCCTTCTGTGGTGTTATAACCAGATTCTCAAGTAGGGGATAGGGAGGGAGATTAGTCAGTGGGCCATGTTGATCTTTCAGCCCAGCAAGGGTCCTTTAGTTTGATCCATATCCACCGGCTGCTTTTGTGGGTTGCTTTAGAGACTGATCTAATGCAGAGATGCCTGTCCATGGATGCCAAGATCTTTCAACAGCCTGATGGTGGAAAAAGCCACACAACCTCTTCCTCCCACCTCAAACAGATAGACTTTCACATTCCATCCTGTTTGTTGAGCATGTTGAGCTTCCTGTTCTGTATATACAGTCCCCTCCAAAAGTATTGCAACAGTTCTACTGTAGACTTTTTTTTACTAAAAGATGAATATGAGACAAAGGATCAACATTCTAGCTTTTATTTTCACCTTTATTTATCACTGATCAAATCGTTGTTAGACTGATTCAGATCTATAATTGCCGAGGTGGCATGTAAGAGTTTTCAGCTAAGTAGTTAATGCTGATTCAAGCAGTAATTAATGAATAGTTACTATAAAGGAGACAAAATTAGTAAGTAGTTCTCCAGGAGGTATGTAAGTCTCTGTAATTAATGTGAAGTTAATTGTGAACTACTATAATCATTAGTTCAGTACTACATACTGAGTAATTACTCCGTACTTTCTGGTAGTTAATAGAAGAGATTTAGGTGTTAATGCAGCACTATTAATTAGTTACAGCTTAGTTCCTGCTTAGTTAACCATCGACTCTGGTTGATGAAGGTTGCTAGGAACCTGGGTGTCATGGTTGATGACCAGCTCTCCTTCACGCACCATGTGGACTCAGTTGCTCATTCCTGCAGCTTTGCGCTGTATAACATCAGAAAAATCTGACTGTTTCTACCGCAACAGGCCACCCAACTCCTGGTACAAGCAGTGGTCATCTCATGCCTTGACTACCAAAACGGGCTCATGTCTCCCCACTGCTCATTGAGCTCCATTGGCTACCAGTTGATGCTCGTATCAAATTCAAAGCTCCTACAATCGCCTACAAGGTGAGGACAGAACAGCTCCTTCCTACCTGCACTGATCACTCCTGAAGGCTTACGCTACCTCCCGGCCGCTGCGCTCCTCCAATGAACGTCGCCTCGCTTTACCAAACACTCACACAAAGCAATCCAGACTGTTCTCATACAGAGTTCCCCAATGGTGGAACAAATTACCTTCCACTACCAGATCAGGAGAATCTCTCGCTATCTTTAATAAACTCCTGAAGACAGAGCTCTTCAAAGAGCACCTACTCTCCTAACACCTCTAACAAACTACCTTCCACTACCAGATCAGGAGAATCTCTCACTATCTTTAATAAACTCCTGAAGACAGAGCTCTTCAAAGAGCATTTACTCTCCTAACACCTCTAACTAACTACCTTCTACTACCAGATCAGGAGAATCTCTCACTATCTTTAATAAACTCCTGAAGACAGAGCTCCTCAAAGAGCACTTACTCTCCTAACACCTCTAACTAACTACCTTCTACTACCAGATCAGGAGAATCTCTCAGTATCTTTAATAAACTCCTGAAGACAGAGCTCTTCATAAAGCACCTACTCTCCTAACACCTCTAACACACTAACTACTTCTAACCTCATTCCCTTCTTCCCCTCCTCTACTCTCTACTATATCCCATTATTTTCTTTTGACCTCCTTTAGGTCCTATCTAAAGATGTTTTTACCTTTAACTTCTATTACTTTATGTACTTCACTATTGTAAGTCGCTTTGGACAAAAGCATCTGCTAAATGTAATGTAATGTAATGTAATAAACAGTATTATGAAGTGTTACCACTTTACTTTAAAATCTTAAGGCAACCGTTTACCTCAAATAATGGAACTAAATTTCTTACAATTATACTTATCCAGGCTCAAGCTGATCACAGTCAGATTCCAAACAGAACCTGAATTTGTCAATAAAGACAAATTCCTATCAAATTCTAATCTAAAGTTACTACCCAACTTTCTCATGCCCTGACTATGTCCTTCAGTGTTTAACTTTGAGTAAATCGAGTGTTTAAATAAATTCAGGCCAGTGTTTTGGTCTGCAGAATTATGATGGGTCAGTATAATAACAGCAGTAATAAAAACAGCAGTAATGATCCGCAGCTCCGGTGTGGAGCGTTCGGAACGTTCTGCTGCGTTATTAACGGACTGATTGCGGAGTTTATTGGCTCTGTCGTGTGGTGCATGATTGGGTTTTGGAACAGAAGATTGATGGCGAGGAGAAGTGCCGGAGTTGCTCAGTATGACGTTTGCGGGTCTGAAGTGGCGCTGGTTCTGATTCTTTGTGACGAGCAGTAATGGAGGGAGACGGAGCTGTGAGCACATCAGACCTCGTCTAATTTCCTATTGTCACACGCCGTTATCAGACCCAGGTCACCTTCAGCTTCAGCACTCAGCTTTAGATTCACACTAAACAGCCCTAAATCTGCTCCTTATTCCTCCAGTGGGTTCTGTTCTTATAGTATGTTCCATGTTTTATTGTGTTAATTACAAGACAGGAAAGTATTTTCCCCCTACAGATTTCTGTTGTTTTTGCTTTTTTATCATACTTACATTTTTCAGATTAACAAAGACATTTTGATATCTGACAAATATAACCTGAGTAAATACAAAAATCATTTTTTAAAGGATCCAAACTAACCTGGCTCTGTGTGAAAAAGTGTTTGACCCCTAACAGAAATAACTTGATTGTGACACCCTTGGCAACAACAACTGCAATTAATCGTCAATGAGTCTTTTACATCTCTATGGAGGAATTTTGTTCCTCTCTTCTTTACAGAATTGTTTAAATCCAACCACATCGGAGGGTTTCCAGCATGATCGGCATCTTAATCAGACTTTAACTAGACCACTCCAAAACCTTCTTTTTTTTTTACTATCTGAGGGGAACCTGCTGGTGTGCTTCGGGTCATTGTCCTGCTATAGAACCCAAGTACACCTGAGCTTAAGGCTATGAATTGGTGACTGGAAATTCTCCTTCAGGATTTTCTGATAGAGACCAGAATTCATGTTTTCATCTATTACAGCACATTGTTCAGGTCTAAAAGCAGGAATCAGAACATCACACTACCACCACCATGTTTTACATTTAGTATGAAGTTCCTTTTCTGATGTAACAAGACACACACCTTCCAAAAAGTTCAACAATTGTCTTGTCAGCCAAAAGCCATTATTTTCATTAAGTCCTGGAGATCATCAGGATTTGTTGTTGGTAAATGTGAGATAGGCTGTTCTGTTTTCTGTTTGATCAGCAGTGATTTTTTTTGCCTTTCTTTCTTTCTTTCTTTCTTTCTTATTATTGAATCATTAATGCTGATCTTAACTGAGACCTGCAGTTCTTTAAATGCTGTTTTGGGTTCTTTTGGGACCTCCTGGATGAGTGCTCCATGCCCTTTTGGAGTAATTTTGGTAGACCGGTCACTCCTGGGAAGGTTCGCCAGTGTTCCATGTTTTCTTCTTTTGTGAATAACAGTTTTTACTTTGGTCTGCTGGAGTCCAAAAGCCTTAGAAATGAACTTGTAACCTTTTCCAGACTGATAGATGATCCGTCAAAGACTTTGTTTCTTATATGTTCTTGATTTTTTTAAGATTGTGGCATAATGTGTTGCTTTTTGAGATCTTTAAGCTGCTTCATGTTGTAAGTCAGGTTCTATTTAATTTGAGTGATTCTACAGTAATCAGGCCTGGTTGTGGCTATTAGTGAAATTAAACTCAGCTTTTTACAACATGATATCTAATGTAGATACTGAACAAGTCCTAGAATATATGAAAAGATGTATGGTAGATACTAAAAAAGTTGGAAATGTGTGAATCAAAAACTTTATAGTAGATACTGGATTATTCATAACGGTTATAGAATAATCCACAATGGATACTGAATAACTCATAAAATAAGCTGAATAAATAAAAAGTGGACACTGATTAATATATGATAGATATTGAAAAAAGTATAAGTAATGAGGAATAATTAATAAGATATACTGAATAATCTACCAATAGATACTGTATAATTCCTAGTGGATAATAAAAAATATAAAGTGGATACTGACTAATTTGTAATAAATACTGATTAAATTATACAATATTCTAAATCATTTATATTAAAGAGAAGAAAATTAAATATGATGCCCACTGACCTATTTGAAGGTTATTTAATGCTTTGTAATATCTACCTAGAATTGTCCAACATTGTTTATGAATTTTATAAAATACAATTTGACTAATTACTTAGTACTGTTACTGTTATTTCATTTTACTTTATATTTTGACTAATTACTTAGTAAATTTACTATTATTTAGTTACTATTACTATTGTTAAAAAAAATTACATGGTCTTTTCTCATGTGTTTATTGTGCAATATTGTGAAATATACTGTACAACTGAAAATACTATCACTGGCCATTTCCATTGAAAAAGCCTATAGTTATGCACTGATATAAGCCATAATGTAAAAAAGGTAATGCACAGTTAATTAAGATTCATAAAAGTTATATAATTGTGTTTATGTTTTTGGAGAATCTTTTTAAAGTGCTTCCAAACACATTTATCATGTCTGTGGGCGTCTAGACATATTAATGAATGTCCTTGTCACTAAAAGGCAGGTTGTTTTTACTATGAGATTTAATTGAAACCAAAAAAGAGACAATTCCGTTTTTATAGTTGCATCATTTACCACTTTTTACAATTAGCAGGTCACTGTGACTCACTCTCAGTTTGAGATGAAGCTCAGGGATTGGCTAAATGTAGCAGCTGTAGATATAATAAGCATCTGGAGGGACCTTTAGAGGAATCACATTTGGAGACTTACAATAACATGCAATCATTAACCTTGAAGATTCCACTTGGGACCGAATCACTCGACATATAAAACCCAATCCTGTAGGAGAACAGCGAATCAGAAGGACGCGCGGCTGCTGGAGGCCAGGAAACGCAGAGTTAATTGACATGCATATGAGAATGTCATCTACATAAGCTGAGCGGAAGACGCTGGGAAACGTGCGTTCATTACTCATTCTTGATTAATTAGTGTGTTGTAACTACAGTTGGTTCGTTAGCGGCCCGTGGGAACGGACTGCACATGCTCAGACGCGTCCTGGGATTAGCTCGGGAGCCGAGGGGTTCAAACACTCAAACGCCGGCATCCCGCTACAGACACATCATCGTAGATCAGCGTGATTAGCCACATGCTAACGCGTTGAGACAGAGAAATATTACCGCTTTCTGCAGAAAGTGGGACAGGGTTCCCTTTGGCCTGATAAATGTATTTATAACGCCTGCGCTGGAGCAGCCTCGCATGCACTCCCCCAAAACAATGTGTTTCACATGTGTCCGCGTGGAATATCTAATCAAATAGAGTGTTCAGACTGAAAAATGGATGAGAAATTTCTGGAAGTGAATGAGGTTTTACTGTAATGTATAATGCATTTTACCTACAGCCTCCTCCTCGCGCCTCAGGTTTATGAGGACCGCGCAGAGTGAACTTCTTATGTAAGAGTTGCTGAGATGTTGCATAGTATATTTAATATAAATCATTAATCACTGGGAGTCTTGGTTTACCTTATTCTGGGTCAGACTGGTACTATACTTACTGGTGTAGCAATGCTGTCCAAACCACTTGCTCTAATTTCCTTTACATGTAGTGACTACTGTAGAAATGAAGAATGCATGAAGCTGGATGGTGTTCCACTATACAGGACTACATAAAGACTACAAATAGACTTTAGGCAAGTTAATTAAATTAGGGATCTACCTATGCTATTTTATACCTGTGGTCAAAAAAATATTTATATTTATTTATATTTATTTATAATATAATACTTGCCTTTGAACAATGAAAGGGCTAGCAGTTAGCAGCTAATGCTAATGCTGCTCCAGCCTGGAGAAACGTCACTAAAACTCCTGTATAATCAGGGCTCTCAAGTTTTGAAGTGTGTTTGGAGCGAGATTGGTGTGGGGGGGTGAGTGCGCGCAGTTCTTCTTCAGTTGTACCAAGGGGGGGGTGAGGGGTGTGGGGTTGCCACCTTTCTTCTTCAGTTGTTCACCGACGTGTGTTTCAGAACTTTCGAATCGGACAGTTCTTCGCGCCTGACACTCTGGCTGAAACTCCACCCTCTTTGACTAGGTCTGCCTAACAATAGAGCGATCTATATTCTGATTGGCTCAATGAGAGTACATTATAATATACAGCCGATGGATTGGCAAGCGTGAGAAATACCATGTGTGGCGTGTGAGCGTGTGAACTCGCTGAAGTTCGTGTGCCACACGCTCAAAGCGTGAGACTTGAGAACACTTTGTATAATGCTGTACTTCAGCAGAGTGGCTTTACTGCTCCTTACAACCTGACTAGTGAAATTCATACATAAGACGCATCGGATTATAAGGTGCACAGATCATTTTTGGGAAAATTAAAGGGTTTTAAGTGGAAAAAAGAACAGTAAGTCAGTTTTTTATAGTTTATTGTTCCAAGTAATCTTTATACTTATTCTGACACTTCCTTCTGGGTACAACTATTTTGGCAACTCATGTATATGTATATATATATATATATATTCATCTGGTAGCTCTTTCCTCTCAGAAAGAGAAGATCCCACCGTCTTTCACCATCTGTTTCTGTCAGCAGTACCGCAACAGGAATGTGTAGAAGTTATTATTTATTTTCTTTAGATTTTGATGAATGTCACCGAATCTGTCATATGTCTGAATAAATATTTGCATTAGCTTTAAAAAAATTGTTTTGTTTTATACACAGTGAGAATAGGCTTTCAAATATTTTATTTAAATTACACATATTATGCAAAACTCACTTTTTGCATGCTTTTGGATTTTCACTTGGGTCTCAACAGCATTCATCCAACTATTTTCTGTTTTCTGTGAATCAGTTGAAAGAGTTTGGTGTCAGGAATCATACGCTTCTATAAGATGTTTGGAATAAGGAAACCTGCATAGAACCACCCTGGCACCACCCCTCACTCTTCAACACTAGATCATTTAAAGAAACAACATTTCTGTCCGCTGGTTTTACCAGCATTGTGCGTCCTCTGAAGGAGGGATCTGTACCTACTGTCTGTGGAAAGTCAGTAGATGAGGGAGATGCAAGTACATTCAAATAATGAGTTTTGTGGTTCTGTTGCAGTTAAGCATAGACTAGCTTGTTTGTGTTTTGCCATTTACCACAAGCTAACACAAGCTTATTTGCATAAAAGTGACAGAGCCCTTAAATGGCTAATTTTGAAAGGGATTGACGCTGCATTTGCGCTGCTCTGTTGCGTCAATGGATATTAACGCACCACCTCCACACCTCTAGCTGGTCGTATGTGGGCGTTAACAATGGTGTTGCCTGAGTCATCTAATGGGAATTTGTTTTATTCAAGCTATAAACATAAATGTATAAACCTTAGCTTATAAATGTTTGATTGAGCTTCACAACTCTATGTATTAGGCAACAACTTTTCCAATTAAAAGATATATTAATCTTTTCGAAACCCACCAGAGACCCCAACAATCTCTGCAACTGTTCTTCCCACTGTATTGTGTTGATCCAAGCCTCTGTAATTTGGCAGCGATGTATTTTAAAGGACAGAGAACCATGAAAAGGCAAATTTTTACTCTGTGTTTCACTGAAACGTTGAACTGAGGACACAAATCAGGCAAACACCTGTCCCTTTCTGATTGGATGGATTAAATTGCATAGAAAATTAATGGGTTTCATCACGGTGTGTTGAAGGAACAGAGCAGAACTCCATGAAAACAATATGGTACAATTGTCTTAGATGATCTGAGGAGTATTAGAGGAAGTTTAGAGGAAGAATGAACTTCTCAGAGTGACAAATCTTCACTCCTGTGATTTATATGAACCTCCTCCTCTTCCTCCTCCTCCTCGCTCAGGGATTCATCGACTGGAAGAAGAAAACAGCAGCGTGATCAGATATATTAGCACAATTATGCAAACATCTCCAGGGCTGAGGGAACAATGTTACAGGAGACAAACGAGAAATAAAACTCTAGAATAAAATCTGTCTCTTGACTATTGATTAGGTACGAATCTGAAAAATCTCTATACAGTCAGGTACATAAATATATATAATCTATTGTGATGGTGAAAGTGATTTAATTGGATCGTTAGTTAATTTAATTAATATGTTGGGACTAAAACTGAGTTTAAGGATATTTCTCTTGTACTATTCTGACCAAGACGAATACCACCCCACCATGCAAACAAAGGGGAATCAATGCAAGCCTCTCTAGGCTGGTTAAATCAATAACCCCCCACCCCCCCAGTCCACTGGCCCACCCTACAGGGGTTCTAACGCTGATAAATAGCCGTGTTTATGGGGGTATGGTGTAAGGCCATTAGTGCTGCTGCTTGTTATAGGATCTATAATATGTTGCAGTTCTAAAGAAGACAGAGTATCAATAGCAGTAATGGGGGCACTGGTATTACTGCTTTACCGTTAAACCTGTCGTATAGTGCGGTAAACATGGTGATTATAAACCCACGCCTGGGAATTTTTCACCAAACGTGTTTCATTATGACTCACATCGGACTTTCAAGACCACACTCTTCTTTAACTCTGGGTCAAAACCAATTTACACGAAAAATATACGGAAACACCACTCACTCCCATGTGAGCTCTTACAGTAGAGCCACAGCCAGAGCCGGTAAATAGGCTAGCGTACTGTAATATTATATTATTTATGACTCATGGTTCAGTGAAACAGGTGAAAAATCTGTTTGGAAAGTGCGGAATTGAAAGGTAGAATCCAATGCACAGTAATGTTTGTAATTCTGTGCCTACAGGGGCTTGCGAAAGTAGTCATACAACTTGAACCAATCCCACATTCTCCACCAATGTGGCTCGTCTCTCGGGATAGAAAAGAATATCAGATAAAACATGTTAAAATGTTTTTTTTTTTTACTTTCCTAATTTATTTTATTCATTTAATTATCAATATTTTTGTTTTTTTGTTTATCTGCAATTAGAAATGAATCTGCTTTGATTGCAGGTCAAATATATCCTACAGCAGTACACACACACACACACACATATACACAGACATCAGCTAAAGTGAGAAAAGCAAGTGTGTTTTCCTCTGCAGTTAAAAACTGAGACCCTGAACTGGGTTGGCTAATTCACACCCAGTGGTACATCTGGGACATGCTGTAGCTTTAGCAGTAATAGGAAAGCGGAGAGGTAATTAAGTGTGTTCCTCAGGAGACGCGTTTCACTGCCCTTTTTCAAACATTCGATGGACACTGTTTAACACTTTAACCCCTAACTTTTCTCTGGGAACCGCAGTGCTTACATTTATTTCTGCTACTGAATCGCTACAGACCTCCACCAACAACATGGCATATCTGCCTTTACTATAAATGATACATAATTCCTCCAGGTTTTAAAGTGTCTATAAACTGAACAGGAATTAGACACTGTAATGATGTCTGTATATAGTACACTGTAGCCAAGGGCTGTATTTTATACAGTAAAATCATGCAGTAAATAACTGTTTAACTAATCAATGTTCAGTTGTAAAACTTTAGAATGCAATAAAATCCACCTGTATAGAGGCCACCTGTATATATCAATTAGTAATATACGAGAGAAAAATGGGTGTATATTTTCAAGACGTTTCCCAGAAATGGCATGCTTTGTTATGAGACTAAATGCCAAAAATATATCATATTTTTCGCTCTATAAGGTGCAGCGGATTATAAATCACATTATGCAACAACAGTAAGGAACAGGGATGTCGTCATGTGTTCCTTATAATTCAGGAGCTCTCAAACTTCTGTTTTACAGGTGGTGACACCTGTAAAGCTAAGCTAAGTTAAGTAAACAAAACTGTAATTCTTAACGAGTGCTGCATGTTAATCTACACAGATTCCTCTCCTGAAAACTGTTTATCCAGGTGAGTAAAGTCTTTCCATTTGCTTACAGTAAGCTTAGATTTCCAGATTTTCACTAAGGCTAGCCGCGGTTAGTGGCTAATTCCGCCCGATAACACTACACTGAGGAACCCTGGGTGTTCCAGTAATCCAAGGTGATATCAGCTAGCGGTTTGTTCCACGTAGCTTGTTTTAACATGGTAAATGCGCAGACTACAGGCTGATAATACTCACCTTAGAATGGTGAAAGAGCTAGCGTGGTAAGTTGGTAATGCTAATGCTGCTCTAGCAGTGCTAGCCAGGGTTAGCAGCAGGCTACAAGCTGATAATACTCACCTCTGAACAGCAAAAGAGCTAGCGCTTAGTGGCTAATGCTTACACTGCTCCAGTCTTGGTGCTGGAGAACTGTATATATTATATATACTAGTATAATATCAATATAATACTATAATATAATAAGATCAGAGGCATTAAAAGTTTAATTGAAACTCATGTACGTCAGTGTAATATACAGTATATCAGTCTGATCAGTACTGTTTTAAGTCATGTGAAGGACGTCACACATTCATATATGATATTTATTCCTTGCTGTCTAACCCAATATACCTGAAACAAATCTACACACACACACATACTCCCAAAGACCTTCACACATACATATACTCCTACAAGGTGCCTGAGGCAAACAGATAACAGGTGATTATTATTATTTTTCTCTG